>NC_091285.1:425472279-426132279 GCF_032444005.1 Ranitomeya imitator | reverse complement strand
GTGAACAGTATAGGCAATCTGGTAACTTGCTTGCAGATTGTGCAATTTTATTTATACAATTTAGCCAGATAAAATCCTATTGCCCTTTTTTGTCATTCTCTAGTTTTATAATTAAAAGGTGGGAATTTCAATCCCCTTGCCTTACCAATAGTCTTTGGAAGAAAAAAACTGCATCAATATGGAAGATTCAGCAGTTACGTCACGTGTACAGCCACCTGACATATTAAACAAGTGCAACATGAGCAATTTTGGCCACCAACGTTTTGTAGTACATGGTTCCAGTTTTAACTATTGAGTGACATCTGCAATCCACAATAGTGTACTAACCTGCATACAACTCACAGTGTCCCCGTGAACCTGCTCAATTTGCACATTAAAAAGTTATATTACAGTGAGCAGCACTGGTGCTCCCAGCATTAGAGTATACCCCCGGTATGCCGCTATAAGGCGTAATATAATGAAGTAATGCAATATCTGCAATTCCTTTATATAATTTAGTAGCAATAAATCATATAATTTAGTTGTAACCATTCTTACGGTAAGCAATACAACGTGAAGCTAGTGAAAGTAAACACAATGGATAAAATCTCCCAGAACAAGGTATTAGCCTAAAAACCTATTTTATGCCTGTTAGAAAAGTGATTAAAAACAAATGGGTTGCATTTGCAGCTTAAACATTTTATTAGCTAAAAATATCTATCCTAAGCCCAAGTTTGTATCTATTTATGTCACAGATTGGCAGAAGTTGCAAAATATTTCTTTTTTTTTTCTTTTGAATATATCAGAATATAAAATAGATGTCACTTTCTGTAATTCTTGTTGGCATTCCATGAAGGTTTATTATTATTATTATTATTATTATTATTATTATTATTATTATTCCATTAAAACAGCTGGGTCTGGATCACATAAAAGTTATTTTTTATTATTATTGTCCCCATATTACAGTTAAGTCTGGATAGGAACCCTTAAATTTTAGTTGTCTAACATGTTTAATGTGCAGGTTAACTCTGAACATACTAATTTAAAATGCAAACAACTAAAGCTAAAATAAGTTAGCACATATCTAGGGATCTAGACAATTGGGCAGTCACAGCAACAACTTAGACTTACTTATTACTGCATAGATGTACAAATTACAGCATTATAGTAATATCTTTCATGTTGAAACATACGTTACAGACATTGTTCAAACATATCAAATAATAACACAATTTAGGCCAGATTCATACCAGTGTTCTTTTGCTGTTTCATTATGGAAACTGTAAAATTCAACTGCAGCGCCCCAGAGTTCGTGGTTCTGGTTCATTGCAGTAATGTTGTTCTTCCACCAGCTGGAGTGATATTACGTCTGATGGCATTAAAGGAGTTCACCTTGCCAGGTATCACAAACCATACACTACACTTCACACTCCAGTCCACCAGGGGGAGCCTTGCTCCTATCTACTAGGGCAGGGGTCCCCAACTCCAGTCCTCAAGGCCCACCAACATGTCATGTTTTCAGGATTTCCTTAGTCTTGCCCAGGTAATAATTGCATCACCTGTGCAATGCAAAGGAAATCCTGAAAACATGACCTGTTGGTGGGCCTTGAGGACTGGAGTTGGGGACCCCTGTACTAGGGCACTTCTCAAATTAGGGTAAAACTGGTGGGTTGGATAGAAAGAGAGTCAGACGCTGCCTGGGCTTCACCCAGTTAGTTCCTGTCAGGCAGACAGCGGGAAAGGAGGAACACCACAAAGCTGCGGACAGAAGGCCCCAGACAGGGGTGGGATCCTGTCAGAGGCCTAGACAGAAAGACACGGAGCTGCGCCTGCCCCACGTGCGGCAGCATCCTAAGAAAGGATACGAAGAGAATTGTATTGTAGAAAGTGAGACACGAAGTCATAGCACAAGGAGAAGAAAACCAGAAGATTTCTGCCATGAGAGAGGCTGCCTCCTTCTGAGGCGTGTAGCCGGTGGCCGGAACACCGAGGGAGTAATTGACTCTACGCTTTACTTCAGAGACTGGCAGGACAGTCAATTCCAAGTTGGCTGCCCGACCTTAATACCTAAGAAGACACGGTGGCAAATTGTGGGGGTCGGGGCGTCTCTAGGGTCCCTATAAACAAGCCTCAGGCCATCAGTCATACGAGTTTGTCCTATCCACACCATCTGGGGGACAGAGAGGAAGAAATAACATCAAGAACATCTACAACAGTTGTGAGGACCTGCTCAGCAGGGAGGTACTACAACACCCAGGCGCTAGTAGGAAGGCTACTGAATTCCACCTGGATAAGGGGACTCTGGATGTGCCTTCAGACCGGCCGGACTCTGCCTAGCCTACCCTGTGTGTTGTGAATTCTGTTGTCGGGCTCCCTCCTGTGGTCATGAATGGTACTTCGGCTGGTTCTGTCCATGGACTTTCTCTGGTGCCTGTGGGTATTTCTGAGTTTCCTTCCACAGGTGACGAGGCTAATTCGTTAGTGGGCTGCTCTATTCAACTCCACTTAGATCTTTGCCCCATGCCAGCTGTCAATGTTGTACTATGGCTCTAGTTCGCTCCTGGATCGTTCTGAGCTCCTGTGTTATGCTAGGCAATTCAGTAACACAATGTACATAGCGATCAGAGCACATACAGTGATCTGACAATAACCCAAAATAATAGAACGAGCTCTGAAACGTGGGAACTCTGCAGACCGCAATTCCTGATCCTCTCCAAACACAACTAGAGGCAGCTGTGGATTGCGCCTAAGGCTCCCTATGCAACTCGGCACAGCCTGAGAAACTAACTAGCCTGAAGATAGAAAAATAAGCCTACCTTGCCTCAGAGAAATACCCCAAAGGAAAAGGCAGCCCCCCACATATAATGACTGTGAGTAAGATGAAAAGACAAACGTAGGGATGAAATAGATTCAGCAAAGTGAGGCCCGATATTCTAGACAGAACGAGGATAGGAAAGATAACTTTGCGGTCTACACAAAACCCTAAAGAAATCCACGCAAAGGGGGCAAAAAGACCCTCCGTACCGAACTAACGGCACGGAGGTACACCCTTTGCGTCCCAGAGCTTCCAGCAAAACAAATAGACAAGCTGGACAGAAAAAATAGCAACAAATAGCAAAGAAGCACTTAGCTATGCAGAGCAGCAGGCCACAGGAATGATCCAGAGAAACACAAGTCCAACACTGGAACATTGACAGGAAGCATGGATCAAAGCATCAGGTGGAGTTAAGTAGAGAAGCAGCTAACGACCTCACCAGATCACCTGAGGGAGGAAACTCAGAAGCTGCAGTACCACTTTCCTCCACAAACGGAAGCTCCCAGAGAGAATCAGCCGAAGTACCACTTGTGACCACAGGAGTGAACTCTGCCACAGAATTCACAACAGTACCCCCCCCCTTGAGGAGGGGTCACCGAACCCTCACCAGAGCCCCCAGGCCGACCAGGATGAGCCACATGAAAGGCACGAACAAGATCGGGAGCATGGACATCAGAGGCAAAAACCCAGGAATTATCTTCCTGAGCATAACCCTTCCATTTAACCAGATACTGGAGTTTCCGTCTTGAAAGACGAGAATCCAAAATCTTCTCCACAATATACTCCAATTCCCCCTCCACCAAAACCGGGGCAGGAGGCTCAACAGATGGGACCATAGGTGCCACGTATCTCCGCAACAATGACCTATGGAATACGTTATGTATGGAAAAAGAATCTGGAAGGGTCAGACGAAAAGACACAGGATTAAGAACCTCAGAAATCCTATACGGACCAATAAAACGAGGTTTAAACTTAGGAGAGGAAACCTTCATAGGAATATGACGAGAAGATAACCAAACCAGATCCCCAACACGAAGTCGGGGACCCACACGGCGTCTGCGATTAGCGAAAAGTTGAGCCTTCTCCTGGGACAAGGTCAAATTGTCCACTACCTGAGTCCAAATCTGCTGCAACCTGTCCACCACAGTATCCACACCAGGACAGTCCGAAGACTCAACCTGTCCTGAAGAGAAACGAGGATGGAACCCAGAATTGCAGAAAAACGGCGAAACCAAGGTAGCCGAGCTGGCCCGATTATTAAGGGCGAACTCAGCCAAAGGCAAAAAGGACACCCAGTCATCCTGATCAGCAGAAACAAAGCATCTCAGATATGTTTCCAAGGTCTGATTGGTTCGTTCGGTCTGGCCATTAGTCTGAGGATGGAAAGCCGAGGAAAAAGACAAGTCAATGCCCATCCTACCACAAAAGGCTCGCCAAAACCTCGAAACAAACTGGGAACCTCTGTCAGAAACAATATTCTCTGGAATGCCATGCAAACGAACCACATGCTGGAAGAACAAAGGCACCAAATCAGAAGAGGAAGGCAATTTAGACAAGGGTACCAGATGGACCATCTTAGAAAAGCGATCACAGACCACCCAAATGACTGACATCTTTTGAGAAACGGGAAGGTCAGAAATAAAATCCATAGAGATATGTGTCCAAGGCCTCTTCGGGACCGGCAAGGGCAAAAGCAACCCACTGGCACGAGAACAGCAGGGCTTAGCCCGAGCACAAATCCCACAGGACTGCACAAAAGTACGCACATCCCGCGACAGAGAGGGCCACCAAAAGGATCTAGCCACTAACTCTCTGGTACCAAAGATTCCAGGATGACCAGCCAACACCGAACAATGAAGTTCAGAGATAACTCTATTCGTCCACCTATCAGGGACAAACAGTCTCTCCGCTGGGCAACTATCAGGTTTATTAGCCTGAAATTTTTGCAGCACCCGCCGCAAATCAGGGGAGATGGCAGACACAATTACTCCTTCCTTGAGGATACCCGCCGGCTCAGATAAACCCGGAGAGTCGGGCACAAAACTCCTAGACAGAGCATCCGCCTTCACATTTTTAGAGCCCGGAAGGTACGAAATCACAAAGTCAAAACGGGCAAAAAACAACGACCAACGAGCTTGTCTAGGATTCAAGCGCTTGGCAGACTCGAGATAAGTCAAGTTCTTATGATCAGTCAATACCACCACGCGATGCTTAGCTCCTTCAAGCCAATGACGCCACTCCTCGAATGCCCACTTCATGGCCAGCAACTCTCGGTTGCCCACATCATAATTTCGCTCAGCAGGTGAAAACTTCCTGGAAAAGAAAGCGCATGGTTTCATCACTGAGCAACCAGAACCTCTCTGTGACAAAACAGCCCCTGCTCCAATCTCAGAAGCATCAACCTCGACCTGGAACGGAAGAGAAACATCTGGTTGACACAACACAGGGGCAGAAGAAAAACGACGCTTCAACTCTTGAAAAGCTTCCACAGCAGCAGAAGACCAATTGACCAAATCAGCACCCTTCTTGGTCAAATCGGTCAATGGTTTGGCAACACTAGAAAAATTGCAGATGAAGCGACGATAAAAATTAGCAAAGCCCAGAAACTTTTGCAGACTTTTCAGAGATGTCGGCTGAGTCCAATCATGGATGGCTTGGACCTTAACCGGATCCATCTCTATAGTAGAAGGGGAAAAGATGAACCCCAAAAATGAAACCTTCTGCACACCAAAGAGACACTTTGATCCCTTCACAAACAAAGAATTAGCACGCAGGACCTGGAAAACCGTTCTGACCTGCTTCACATGAGACTCCCAATCATCCGAGAAGATCAAAATGTCATCCAAGTACACAATCAGGAATTTATCCAGGTACTCACGGAAGATGTCATGCATAAAGGATTGAAACACTGATGGAGCATTGGCAAGTCCGAACGGCATCACTAGATACTCAAAATGACCCTCGGGCGTATTAAATGCAGTTTTCCATTCATCGCCTTGCCTGATTCTCACCAGATTATACGCACCACGAAGATCTATCTTAGTGAACCAACTAGCCCCCTTAATCCGAGCAAACAAATCAGATAACAATGGCAAGGGGTACTGAAATTTAACAGTGATCTTATTAAGAAGGCGGTAATCTATACACGGTCTCAGCGAACCATCCTTCTTGGCCACAAAAAAGAACCCTGCTCCCAATGGCGACGACGACGGGCGAATATGCCCCTTCTCCAGGGATTCCTTCACATAACTGCGCATAGCGGTGTGCTCAGGCACGGATAAATTAAACAGTCGACCTTTTGGGAATTTACTACCAGGAATCAAATCGATAGCACAATCACAATCCCTATGCGGAGGCAGGGCATCGGACTTGGGCTCATCAAATACATCCCGGTAATCAGACAAGAACTCTGGAACCTCAGAAGGGGTGGATGACGAAATTGACAGAAATGGAACATCACCATGTACACCCTGACAACCCCAGCTGGACACCAACATGGAATTCCAATCCAATACTGGATTATGGGCTTGTAGCCATGGCAACCCCAACACGACCACATCATGCAGATTATGCAACACCAGAAAGCGAATATCCTCCTGATGTGCAGGAGCCATGCACAGGGTCAGCTGGGTCCAGTACTGAGGCTTATTCTTGGCCAAAGGTGTAGCATCAATTCCTCTCAATGGAATAGGACACTGCAAGGGCTCCAATAAAAACCCACAACGTTTAGCATAATCCAAGTCCATCAAATTCAAGGCAGCGCCTGAATCCACAAACGCCATGACAGAATACGACGACAAGGAGCATATCAAGGTAACGGACAGAAGAAATTTTGACTGTACAGTACCAATGGCAGCAGACCTAGCGAACCGCTTAGTGCGCTTAAAACAATCAGAGATAGCATGAGTGGAATCACCACAGTAGAAACACAGCCCATTCAGACATCTGTGTTCTTGCCGTTCAACTCTGGTCATAGTCCTATCGCACTGCATAGGCTCAGGTTTAATCTCAGGTAATACCGCCAAATGGTACACAGATTTACGCTCGCGCAAGCGTCGACCGATCTGAATGGCCAAAGACATAGACTCATTCAAACCAGCGGGCATAGGAAATCCCACCATGACATCCTTAATGGCTTCAGAGAGACCCTTTCTGAAAATGGCTGCAAGCGCAGATTCATTCCATTGAGTGAGCACGGACCATTTTCTAAATTTCTGGCAATATAGCTCTATCTCATCCTGAGCCTGACAAAGAGCCAGCAAATTTTTTTCTGCCTGATCTACTGAATTAGGCTCATCGTACAGCAATCCAAGCGCTAGAAAAAACGCATTGATATCACTCAATGCAGGATCTCCTGACGCAAGAGAAAACGCCCAGTCCTGAGGGTCGCCACGCAAAAAAGAAATGACGATCCTAACCTGTTGCGCTGGGTCACCTGAGGAACGAGGTTTCAAAGCCAGAAACAGTTTACAATTATTCTTGAAACTCAGAAATTTAGTTCTATCTCCAAAAAACAAATCTGGAATAGGAATTCTCGGTTCTAACAAAGAATTCTGAACCACAAAATTTTGAATATCTTGAACTCTTGCCGTGAGCTGATCTACACATGAAGACAGACCTTTAATGTCCATTGTAACACCTGTGTCCTGAACCACCCAAATGTCTAGGGGAAAAAAAAGACAAATCACAGTGCAAAGGAAAAAAAATGGTCTCAGAACTTCTTTTTTCCCTCTATTGAGAATCATTAGTACTTTTGGCTTCCTGTACTGTTATGCTAGGCAATTCAGTAACACAATGTACATAGCGATCAGAGCACATACAGTGATCTGACAATAACCCAAAATAATAGAATGAGCTCTGAGACGTGGGAACTCTGCAGACCGCAATTCCTGATCCTCTCCAAACACAACTAGAGGCAGCTATGGATTGCGCCTAAGGCTCCCTATGCAACTCGGCACAGCCTGAGAAACTAACTAGCCTGAAGATAGAAAAATAAGCCTACCTTGCCTCAGAGAAATACCCCAAAGGAAAAGGCAGCCCCCCACATATAATGACTGTGAGTAAGATGAAAAGACAAACGTAGGGATGAAATAGATTCAGCAAAGTGAGGCCCGATATTCTAGACAGAACGAGGATAGGAAAGATAACTTTGCGGTCTACACAAAACCCTAAAGAAAACCACGCAAAGGGGGCAAAAAGACCCTCCGTACCGAACTAACGGCACGGAGGTACACCCTTTGCGTCCCAGAGCTTCCAGCAAAACAAATAGACAAGCTGGACAGAAAAAAATAGCAACAAATAGCAAAGAAGCACTTAGCTATGCAGAGCAGCAGGCCACAGGAATGATCCAGAGAAACACAAGTCCAACACTGGAACATTGACAGGAAGCATGGATCAAAGCATCAGGTGGAGTTAAGTAGAGAAGCAGCTAACGACCTCACCAGATCACCTGAGGGAGGAAACTCAGAAGCTGCAGTACCACTTTCCTCCACAAACGGAAGCTCCCAGAGAGAATCAGCCGAAGTACCACTTGTGACCACAGGAGTGAACTCTGCCACAGAATTCACAACACTCCTGTTGCTCCAGCAGAAGCTAAGTTCCTCTGTGCTATTTTGCTTGTTTGCTATTTTTTCTGTCCAGCTTGCTTTTGTCAATATTGCCTTGCTTGCTGGAAGCTCTGGGACGCAGAGGGGCGCCTCCCGCACCGTGAGTCGGTGCGGAAGGTATTTTTCCCTGCACTCTCTGCGTGGTCTTTTGTAGGTTTTTGTGCTGACCGCAAAGTAACCTTTACTATCCTCGGTCTGTTCAGTAAGTCGGGCCTCACTTTGCTAAATCTATTTAATCTCTGTGTTTGTATTTTCGTTTTTACTCACAGTCATTATATGTGGGGGGCTGCCTTTTCCTTTGGGGAATTTCTCTGAGGCAAGGTAGGCTTATTTTTCTATCTTCAGGGCTAGCTAGTTTCTTAGGCTGTGCCGAGTTGCATAGGGAGCGTTAGGCGCAATCCACGGCTATTTCTAGTGTGTTTTGATAGGTTTAGGGATTGCGGTCAGCAGAGTTCCCACGTCCCAGAGCGCGTCCATTATTTGTCCTGACCACCGGATCATAACAGTACAGCTGGCCAAAAGTATTGATGCATCTCAATAGAGGGATAAGTGAAGCTCTGAGACCATTTTTTTTTCTTTGCAGCGTGTTCTGTCTCACTTTTCCCCTTTACCTCTGGGTGGTTCAGAACACGGGTGTAGACATGGACATTCAAGGTCTGTCCTCTTGGATGGATAATCTCACCACAAGGGTACAAAACATTCAAGATTTTGTGGTTCAGAATCCGATGTCAGAGCCTAGGATTCCAATTCCTGATTTTTTTTTTGGTGATAGATCTAAGTTCTTGAATTTCAAAAATAATTGTAAATTGTTTCTGGCTTTGAAACCTCGCTCCTCAGGTGATTCTGTTCAACAAGTAAGGATCATTATTTCCTTGTTACGTGGCGACCCTCAAGACTGGGCATTTTCCCTTGCGCCAGGAGATCCGGCATTGAGTGATGTAGATGCGTTTTTCCTGGCGCTCGGATTGCTTTATGACGAACCTAATTCAGTGGATCAGGCAGAGAAAATCTTGCTGGCTCTATGTCAGGGTCAGGATGAAGCAGAGATATATTGTCAGAAATTTAGAAAGTGGTCTGTGCTCACTCAGTGGAATGAATGTGCCCTGGCAGCAATCTTCAGAAAGTGTCTCTCTGAAGCCCTTAAAGATGTCATGGTGGGATTTCCCATGCCTGCTGGTCTGAATGAGTCTATGTCTTTGGCTATTCAGATCGATCGGCGCTTGCGTGAGCGTAAAACTGTGCACCATTTGGCGGTACTATCTGAGCATGGGCCTGAGCCTATGCAGTGTGATAGGACTTTGACCAGAGCTGAACGGCAGGAACACAGACGTCAGAATGGGCTGTGTTTTTACTGTGGTGACTCCACTCATGCTATCTCCGATTGTCCTAAGCGCACTAAGCGGTTCGCTAAGTCTGCCACCATTGGTACGGTACAGTCTAAATTTCTTTTGTCCGTTACTCTAATTTGCTCTTTGTCGTCCTATTCTGTTATGGCATTTGTGGATTCAGGCGCTGCCCTGAATTTGATGGACTTGGAGTATGCTAGGCGCTGTGGTTTTTTCTTGGAGCCCTTGCAGCATCCTATTCCATTGAGAGGAATTGATGCTACGCCTTTGGCCAAGAATAAGCCTCAGTACTGGACCCAATTGACCATGTGCATGGCTCCTGCACATCAGGAGGATATCCGTTTTTTGGTGTTACATAATCTGTATGATGTGGTCGTTTTAGGGTTACCATGGCTACAGGTCCATAATCCAGTATTGGACTGGAAATCTATGTCTGTGTCCAGCTGGGGTTGCCAGGGGGTACATGGTGATGTTCCATTTTTGTCAATTTCGTCTTCTACTCCGTCTGAAGTTCCGGAGTTTTTGTCGGATTATCAGGATGTATTTGATGAGCCCAAAGCCAGTGCCCTACCTCCTCATAGGGATTGCGATTGTGCAATTAATTTGATTCCTGGTAGTAAGTTTCCTAAGGGCCGATTGTTTAATTTATCTGTGCCAGAACACGCCGCTATGCGGCGTTATATAAAGGAATCCTTGGAGAAAGGCCATATTCGCCCATCGTCATCACCGTTGGGAGCAGGGTTCTTTTTTGTGGCCAAGAAGGATGGTTCTTTGAGACCTTGTATTGATTACCGCCTTCTTAATAAAATTACAGTCAAATTTCAGTATCCTTTGCCGTTGCTGTCCGACTTGTTTGCTCGTATTAAAGGGGCTAGTTGGTTTACCAAGATAGACCTTCGAGGGGCGTATAATCTTGTGCGTATTAAACGGGGCGATGAATGGAAAACAGCATTTAATACGCCCGAGGGCCATTTTGAGTACCTGGTGATGCCATTCGGGCTTTCCAATGCTCCATCAGTGTTTCAGTCTTTTATGCATGACATCTTCCGAGAGTACCTGGATAAATTCCTGATTGTGTATTTGGATGATATTTTGGTCTTTTCGAATGATTGGGAGTCTCATGTGAAGCAGGTCAGAATGGTGTTCCAGGTCCTTCGTGCTAATTCCTTGTTTGTGAAGGGGTCAAAGTGTCTCTTTGGAGTTCAGAAGGTTTCATTTTTGCGGTTCATTTTTTCCCCTTCTACTGTCGAGATGGACCCTGTTAAAGTCCAGGCCATTCATGATTGGACTCAGCCGACATCTGTGAAGAGCCTGCAAAAGTTCCTGGGCTTTGCTAATTTTTATTGTCGCTTCATCGCTAATTTTTCTAGTGTTGCTAAACCGTTGACTGATTTGACCAAGAAGGGTGCTGATGTGGTCAATTGGTCTTCTGCGGCCGTGGATGCTTTTCAGGAATTGAAGCGTCGTTTTTCTTCTGCCCCTGTGTTGTGCCAGCCAGATGTTTCGCTCCCGTTTCAGGTTGAGGTTGATGCCTCTGAGATTGGGGCAGGGGCTGTTTTGTCGTAAAGAAGTTCTGATGGCTCGGGAATGAAGCCATGTGCTTTCTTTTCTAGAAAGTTTTCGCCTGCTGAGCGCAATTATGATGTTGGTAATCGAGAGTTGTTGGCCATGAAGTGGGCATTCGAGGAGTGGTGTCATTGGCTTGAAGGAGCCAAGCATCGCGTGGTGGTCTTGACAGATCACAAAAATTTGACTTATCTTGAGTCTGCCAAACGGTTGAATCCGAGACAGGCTCAATGGGCGTTATTTTTCTCCCGTTTTGATTTTGTGGTTTCGTACCTTCCGGGCTCTAAGAATGTGAAGGCTGATGCCCTGTCAAGGAGTTTTGTGCCTGACTCTCCGGGTGTTTCTAAGCCGGCAGGTATTCTTAAAGAGGGGATAATTTTGTCTGCCATCTCCCCTGATTTGCGGCGGGTGCTGCAAAAATTTCAGGCTGATAGACCTGACCGTTGCCCAGCAGAGAAACTGTTTGTCCCTGATAAATGGACTAGTAGAGTTATCTCTGAGCTTCATTGTTCGGTGTTGGCTGGGCATCCTGGAATCTTTGGTACCAGAGATTTGGTGGCTAGATCCTTTTGGTGGCCGTCTTTGTCACGGGATGTGCGTTCTTTTGTGCAGTCCTGTGGGACTTGTGCTCGGGCTAAGCCCTGCTGTTCTCGTGCTAGTGGGTTGCTTTTGCCCTTGCCAGTCCCGAAGAGGCCCTGGACGCATATTTCTATGGATTTTATTTCGGATCTCCCCGTCTCTCAAAAGATGTCAGTCATTTGGGTGGTTTGTGATCGCTTTTCTAAGATGGTCCATGTGGTACCCTTGTCTAAATTGCCTTCCTCCTCTGATTTGGTGCCGTTGTTTTTCCAGCATGTGGTTCGTTTGCATGGCATCCCGGAGATCATCGTTTCGGAAAGAGGTTCCCAGTTTGTTTCGAGGTTTTGGCGATCCTTTTGTGCTAGGATGGGCATTGATTTGTCTTTTTCCTCGGCTTTCCATCCTCAGACTAATGGCCAAACCGAACTAATCAGACTTTGGAAACATATCTGAGATGCTTTGTTTCTGCTGATCAGGATGATTGGGTGTCCTTTTTGCCGTTGGCTGAGTTTGCCCTTAATAATCGTGCCAGCTCGGCTACTTTGGTTTCGCCGTTTTTCTGCAATTCTGGTTTCCATCCTCGTTTCTCTTCAGGGCAGGTTGAGTCTTCGGACTGTCCTGGTGTAGATACTGTGGTGGATAGGTTGCAGCAGATTTGGACTCATGTGGTGGACAATTTGACAATGTCCCAGGAGAAGGCTCAACGTTTCGCTAACCGACGGCGCTGTGTGGGTCCCCGACTTCGTGTTGGGGATTTAGTTTGGTTGTCATCTCGTTATGTTCCTATGAAGGTTTCCTCTCCTAAGTTTAAGCCTCGTTTCATTGGTCCGTATAAAATTTCCGAGGTTATCAATCCTGTGTCATTTCGTTTGGCCCTTCCAGATTCTTTTGCCATCCATAATGTGTTCCATAGGTCGTTATTGCGGAGATACGTGGCGTCTGTGGTTCCATCCGTTGACCCTCCTGCTCCGGTGTTGGTTGAGGGGGAGTTGGAGTATGTGGTGGAGAAGATTTTGGATTCTCGTATTTCGAGACGGAAACTCCAGTACTTGGTCAAGTGGAAGGGTTATGGTCAGGAGGATAATTCCTGGGTTTTTGCCTCTGATGTTCATGCGGCCGATCTGGTTCGTGCCTTTCATTTGGCTCATCCTGGTCGGCCTGGGGGCTCTCGTGAGGGTTCGGTGACCCCTCCTCAAGGGGGGGGGGTACTGTTGTGAATTCTGTTGTCGGGCTCCCTCCTGTGGTCATGAATGGTACTTCGGCTGGTTCTGTCCATGGACTTTCTCTGGTGCCTGTGGGTGTTTCTGAGTTTCCTTCCACAGGTGACGAGGCTAATTCGTTAGTGGGCTGCTCTATTTAACTCCACTTAGATCTTTGCCCCATGCCAGCTGTCAATGTTGTACTATGGCTCTAGTTCGCTCCTGGATCGTTCTGAGCTCCAGTTGCTCCAGCAGAAGCTAAGTTCCTCTGTGCTATTTTGCTTGTTTGCTATTTTTTCTGTCCAGCTTGCTTTTGTCAATATTGCCTTGCTTGCTGGAAGCTCTGGGACGCAGAGGGGCGCCTCCCGCACTGTGAGTCGGTGCGGAAGGTATTTTTCCCTGCACTCTCTGCGTGGTCTTTTGTAGGTTTTTGTGCTGACCGCAAAGTAACCTTTACTATCCTCGGTCTGTTCAGTAAGTCGGGCCTCAATTTGCTAAATCTATTTCATCTCTGTGTTTGTATTTTCGTTTTTACTCACAGACATTATATGTGGGGGGCTGCCTTTTCCTTTGGGGAATTTCTCTGAGGCAAGGTAGGCTTTATTTTTCTATCTTCAGGGCTAACTAGTTTCTTAGGCTGTGCCGAGTTGCATAGGGAGCGTTAGGCGCAATCCACGGCTATTTCTAGTGTGTTTTGATAGGTTTAGGGATTGCGGTCAGCAGAGTTCCCACGTCCCAGAGCTCGTCCATTATTTGTCCTAACCACCGGATCATAACACCTGTGGTCTGGTGCCCTGGACTGTGGATGTTGAAGCCTTCAGTAAAGGTAAAGAGACTGCAACCTTGTGTCCTCGTTATTCACTGCGCCTCACACCATTCACCATCTACACTCTGGGAAGTCCTGGGGACACACTTCACCTGTGGGAAGGTACACCATCTAGCTGCCATAACATCATCCCAGCGGACCCCTAAGCAGCGTCAGTCACCCTGACCGAATCACACAGATGGTGTCACGAACACTATCCCTAGACCTTGCCCATATATAAACTCTTTTACTGGAGACCCCTGAGGGCCACGGACCGGGTCAGCCACTGTGACATCCCCCGAACCGCAGGACCCGGTGCCGAGTACCCCATTGCCCTACACTGGGGGCGATCCACAACCTATTCAGGAAACATATCTCTTACAGGACCGACACAAGTGGCGCCCAATACACCCCATTGACTATTATATGGTAAGAAAAAAAAGAGCAACATGCTGGAAGGTAGCCGAGGCTGAAACACAAGTGTACATCTAGACTTAGTGGTTATCAAGTCTTTTGGGTTGAAATTGGAATTAGAAAGGAGCTGTCCAGCATCTCTGCTCACTAAGAAGAAATTCTGTTTCGGACATAAGAATGGCTATGATAAAATCTACTTCCAAAGTACAAAATACTCCAAAGTACTCACCAAGCAGAGCCATTAGACTTAGTTTTAAAAGGGTTAAATATATTCTTGAAAGCTCTGCACTTGGGCCTAATTAAAGGTACATTAAACTTAGAAATAAAAAGTAGATAAACCTGTCTAGTGTGAAGGATTTTTCCATGCTGCTAAAAAATTCAATTTAGTGGAACACCTGCAGAGAACACAGGGGCTAATTTCCTTCAGATCTGTTTAATTTTTGTTGGTCAAAAACTGGAGGAAGACGCAAATCATAAAGAGTTTTTCTACTACTTCTACTGAATAACTGCTTATTAATGAGTCCAGGCAGGTAACAATGGGGCGTCAAGTAAGAACTGCAGCCAAACACTGTCCGCTGATTGGCTGCTGCTTTCACATATTGTCCAAGTGGAAGAAATGTGTCCACCAAAATTGTACTAATGAAAGCTTGTCAAACAAAAACTACCGTAAACTCTAATACAGCTCTGTCAACATAAAATGAGTCATGCTCCCAGAATATGGTGACAAAGATGATTTCTTTAAAAAGTGTTTTCATTGTGCAAATATAGTAAAACATACAGCTGAAACCAGAAGTTTACATACACTATATAACAAGATACATATGCATGTTTTTCTCAATGTCTGACATTAAATCAGAACAAATCTTTCCCATTTTAGGTCAATTAGGATTACCATACTTATTAATATTTGCCAAATGCCAGAATAATGAGAGAGAGAGAGAGAAAAACTGCTTGCTCCTGCCTTTTCAGCTTTTACCATAATTTTTCAATAGGATTGAGATCACGGCTTTGTGATGGCCACTCCAAAACATTGACTTTGTTATCCTTAAGTAACTTTGTAACCATTTTGGCAGTATGCTTCTGGTTATTGTCCATTTAGAAGACCCATTTCCGCCCAAGCTTTAAAACATCCTGGCTGATGTCTTGAGATGTTGCTTCACTATTGCCACATAATTTTTTCTCATGATGTCATCTATTTTCTAAAATGCACCAGTCCCTCCTGCAGCAAAACAACCCCACAACATGATGCTGCCACCCCCATTTTTCACAGTTGGGATGGTGCTCTTAGGCTTCTCCCTTTTTCCTCCAAACGGAATGATGGTAATGATGCCCAAAAATCATGTCATTATGCACCCAAAATTTGCAAACATTAATCTGGCTTTTGTATGTTTTATTATTTATTTAAATCATTAAAAACAGCGTGGGGCCCCCTCTATTCTTGATAACAAACTTTGCAGTAGCTGACAGCTGAGGGTTGCACCCCCTAGCTGTGAGATTTGTTTGGTTGGTTCAATAAAATAGGGGGGAACCCACGTCGGGTTTTTCATTCATTTATTTCCTTAGATCGCGGCCGGCGGCTGTGGAATACCCCGAACATCTGCACCTACTGTCACTGTTATTAACGGAAGCAGATGTCGGATGATGGAGATAAGAATCCCAAAAGCCCCCACCTGCTGTAGTTCGGACTTCATTATAACTCTCATCATTCTCCTCTGCTCGCGCCGATCGCCGGCAGAGCAGTGGAGAATGATGAGAGCTGGCTTCAGCACCTGCTGCGGGGAACAGCGCTTACTGTAGCGCTTCTTCCCCGATGCCGATGCGTGTCACACGAAGGACATTAATGTGTGTTCTCTGTGTGCACGTGTGCAGGATGTTTTGCCGTCCGTGCTGACGGTAAAAAACGGACATATCAGCGTGTTTTACCCACGGACACATAGTCCGTGGAAACACACTGACGTGCACAGACCCATTCATTTGAATGGGTCTTCATGTGTATGTGTATTCGCTACGTGTGAAAACTGTCACCACACGTACCGGAGACACGGACGTGTGAAAGAGGCCTTAGGTGACTTATAAAACTAGGAAACACAGCATAATAATTAGAGTGCTGCCTTTCTGTAATGCAACATACTGGGTACAACATTTGGTATATGACTATAATGCGAAAATCACAATCCAACACATTTAGGATGGAAATGCTAACTACAAACCTAGGGGTATATTTTCCAAATGTAGTAGATCAAATATCAATACCTCTGGAACATTGTAAATGTGATATTTTGCCCAAAAAAACATTAAGACAAAATTTACACTGCAAGAGCCAAATTATGCTTTTTCTTGTTCTGTGCTTTGACATGTACCCAAATAGCAGTCTGCAACTGTGAAATTCCATAACAAATTGAAGTGTACTTGTTTTTTCTTATTATGCATTGTAAAAGTGGAAAAAATAAGCTAAATCTAAATATTGTTGAAGCAAATGTAATTTTTCATTTTCAAAACCCAGTGTTTAAGAAATCTATGAAGCAAACTCTGGGGTAAAAATACTCACTTACCCCCTAGATGATTTCCTGGAGGAGTGCAGTTTTCAAAATGGAATCACTTTTTGGGAGTTTCAACTGTACTTATATTTCAGGCATTGTGCAAATGCCACTCGAAATCATTCTGGCAAAATTTGCACTGCAAAAGCCAAATGATGCTACTTCTCTTCTCTTCTTCTTCAGTCACCTAATCCCAAGCCAGCAGCATCAGCACGACCAGCAGGAGAGAACTAAACTCCTGATGCAGTTACCAATCTGACCATCAACAGTAAGCGTTCTCCCACACACTCAATTACATAAGCTAAGTCACCACAGAAAAAAAACTTTTTAAAAGATGACCTCAGGCGATAATGTAGAGGCATTTTTTTTACTGCGTTTGAAAGAGTAGCAGAGTGACAGAAGCTGCCTCCGGAGGAGAGGGGACAAGTTCTGGCCCCGTATCTAACTGGTGAGCCCCAAAAGGCTTATAGGATGCACAAGAGTATGCCACGCTAAAAACTGAAATATTGGCAATATCCGGAGTGACTATGTTTGTCAGGGCACAAAGGGTCCACCACTGGGGTATTGTGGTGACAAACCCACTCGCTCCCAAATATTTGATCTACTACACCTTGTCTCAAAAAAGGGGTAGTAAAGCCACAACTAGGGGAAGCCCACTGGTAAGGACTTAATGTATTGGAGGTGTCAAGGTCCTGGGCACATGGCCGCCCTGTTGTCCTATGTCCACTGAACTGATGGACTGCAGTATAGAGAGGTGTTGTTCGTACTATGCTTATCCAGCCTACATTGTGGACTATCAGCCCTGTGAGGGGCCACAGGCATGTCTCGTGACAAAAAATGTGGTATTGGTGGCGGGACTCTTGGAATCAGGGAGGTTGGGCCATGCTCCCCTACTAGTTGATCCCCGGAAAACACATGGGCATCCGCTGTATTCATGGGCACGATAAAAACTACTCCATTGCCAGAGTGACTATAAAAGCAAACTGTGGAACAGAATCCTATGAGGTCGAAGTAGTTAAATACCTACTACACCCAGTGATAATAGGGCAGGATTTTAGCTTGTTCTGGGACTTATGGCAAAAGGCTGGGGTGACAAGATATTTTGCATTGAAAAGTCAAACGGCGCTCCTTCCCGTCCGAGCTCTGCCATGCGCCCAAACGGTGGTTTACCCCCACATATTAGGTATCAGAGTACTCAGGACAAATTTTACAACAACTTTTGGGGTCCAATTTCTTCTGTTACCCTTGGGAAAATAAAAAATTGAGGGCGAAAAGATAATTTTTGTGAAAAAATATGATTATTTATTTTTACAGCTCTACTTTATAAACTTCTGTGAAGCAGTTGGTGGGTCAAAATGCTCACCACACATCTAGATTTTAGGGGGTACTTTCCAAAATGGTGTCACTTGTGGGGGGTTTCAATGGTTAGGCACATCAGGAGCTCTCCAAAAGGCGACATGGAGTCCCATCTCAATTCCAGTCAATTTTGCATTGAAAAGTCAAAAGGCGCTTCTTCCCTTCCGAGCTCTGCCATGCGCCCAAACAGTGGTTTACCCCCACATATGGGGTATTAGCGTACTCAGGACAAATTGTACAACAACTTTTACCCTTGGTAAAAAAAAAATAAATTGGAGGTGAAGTAAATTTTTTGTGAAAAAAAGTTAAATGTTAATTTTTTAAAACATTCCAAAAATTCCTGTGAAACACCTGAAGGGTTAATAAACTTCTTGAAAGTGGTTTTGAGCACCTTGAGGGGTGCAGTTTTTAGAATGGTGTCACACTTGGGTATTTTCTATCATATAGACCCCCCAAAGTGACTTCAAATGTGATGTAGTCCCTAAAAAAAATGGTGTTGTAAAAATGAGGAATTGCTGGTCTACTTTTAACCCTTATAACTCTATAACAAAAAAAAATTTGGTTCCAAAATTGTGCTGATGTAAAGCAGACATGTGGGAAATGTTACTTATTAAGTATTTTGTGTGACATATCTCTGTGATTTAAGGGCATAAAAATTCAAAGTTGGAAAATTACGAAATTTTCAAAATTTTCACAAAATTTCCGTTTTTTTTCACAAATAAACGCAGGTAATATCAAAGAAATTTTACCACTATCATGAAGTACAATATGTCATGAGAAAAAAGTGTCAGAATTATCAGGAGGATCCGTTGAAGCGTTCCAGAGTTATAACCTCATAAAGGGACAGTGGTCAGAATTGTAAACATTGGCCTGGTCATTAACATGCAAACCACCCTTGGGGGTTAGGGGTTAAAGACACAAAAACGTTAATGGCCAGTGGTCTACTGAAGCAGAGATAGCGTTTCAGGAGTTGAAGCTCACCTTATGCAAACATCCGGTCTTGGTCACACCTGACTTCAGTAAGAAGTTCATGGTTCAGACGGTTACGTTCGAGGTTGGCTGTGTTTTCCCAGGAAATAAATGGGGACAAACATCCATTCCCATACCTGAGCAGGAAAGAACAACTATGCTATTGTAAAGAAAGAATTCTTGGCCATCAAATGGGAAATTGATACACTGAGGCACTACCTGTTGGTCTGGAAGTACAGGCTAGTGTCAGATCATGCACCCCTGAGATGGATGAGGGAATGTACGGAAAAAAATGCCTGGGTGACTAGGTGATTTCTAGTTCTCCAGCTTTCATGTGGAACACAAGCACGGGAAACTAAACTGAGCTGAGAGTCATAGCGCACCTTCAGTGACCTGCGGTGATGTCACTGAGGTTACTGCCTATCACTGAAGCTGCGATTTCCAAGGGCAGCTAATTGTGAGCAGCCCAATGAACTGCGGTGACCTCAATGAGAAATTACACATGGTGCTAACGGTGACGAAATGAAGGTTACCATAGTTCATCGGTCGTTCACATTGTGAACCCGCAGTAACCTCTATGACGTAACCGCTCATCAATGAAGCTGCGCACTTGACACTCAGCTCATTGTCTCCTGGATTTCAGGCTGAACGGTCGCATCATGCCTCCGTTCAGCTTGAAATACAGATGAAGCAGAGATGGATTTTGGCATGACACAAATGGATTTTCGTCGGACAGGTGCACATTTTCTTTTTCATTATTATGTTTACTTTAACAGTAATAAATGGGAAAATGAGGGTGGGGTGTGTTATATCAATTAAAGGACTTTAATACTGCTGTATCTTTTGTTTGCAATATGACTATGGGGTTAGTAATGGGCGTCTTATAGACACCTCTAAATTACTAACACCTGGGCTTGATGTCAGCTGAAAAAAACAAAACCTGACATCAACCTCAGTCTTATTACCCCACTTCGCACTGCCACAGGGCAAGTGGGAAGAGCAAGCTAAAGCGCCAGATTTGGCGCACCTTATGGATGCACCATTTCTGGGGCATATGACGGCTGATGTTGGTAGCCTGGGAGGGGGAGCAATATCTATGGCCCCTTCCCAGGCTATTAATATAAACCCACAGCTGCCTGTTTAGCCTTTGCTGGTTTGAATTTATAGGAGAACTCAACTTTGCTTTTTTTCTGGAGTCCACCTAACCTAACCAGTAAAGGCTAAGCTTTAAGCTGTTATTAATAGCTTGGAACCTTTTGGGATATTGTCCCCTTTCCCAAATTAGTAACATCAGCCCCCAGCCATGGGCTTTCCCTCTGCTGGCTATCAAAGTTTGCGCTGGAGCCCACACCAATTTTAATTATTTATTTTACACACGACGTACAGAGTGGGTGCTGAATCCAACTTCCGCTATTGTCTCCTGGTTTCGCTGATCTCAGGGAGACCAGGCGACAATGATGAGAGCTGTCTTCAGCACAAGGTGTTAGACACAATGAGTGGTGGAATCATGACAATTCCTTTGAACATGGCTATTTAACCCTCTAATCTCAGGATACTAAAAAGGAGTTATTGACTTTCACTAAAAGTTAATCCCCAGCTTCAGGCTATTATAGAGAAACAAACAGTGCTGTACTCACTTTCCTTGAGCCCACCAGAGAGTTTTGCCACTGCTCCCGGCAACCAATCAGTGAGCTCAATGTCTCTTAACAGTGTGTTCTATGTACATGAGAAAGAGCTGCTGAGCCCACTCACTGTCTGTCAACGTGACGTTAGTACTGCAGCCCATGCCATGAACTTGATAGGTGTTTCTGTATGAAAACCTACTTGTACAAAGAAACCCTGAAGGACATTTTGCACATTAATAAAAACATTTTTTTTTGCTCTTTAAAGTTGGAGAAACAGGGCAGTTACATTTTATATACGGATGATTCAAATCCTAGATATCTTTCCTTTAGTAAATGTAATATTAATTATAAAATGTATTGTATGTATATTCAAATTACTCAGCAACAATTAGAGGCCATTGAGATTGACACATACTGTATGCAATAATAAGTGCCATCAGCAAGAAATACTTTTTCACAGCGCTGTAATTAGATACCATTTTTCACAATGGCACCGATAAAATTAAAGAGACATGAAAAGAAAAACTACTACAATTACTTAACAAAAAAGTGGGTTAGAATACATTATTATAATCACAGAACAACCAATCTTACTACACATCACAATAGCCATTTGTGTGATTGTCAGGGAAGTGCCTGGCATTTGTGCCTCAGTGGCTTGGTATGGAAAAAAATACATGTCTCCCTGTGAAATTTACAGCAGCTTTCTACCATGACTCATAGAGGGAAGTACCAAGGCACATACCTGCATTACTGCATGCCCAGATAAGTTATGTGAAAAAAATGATGTAGAGCAAACCGAGGCAACATGTACAGTATAAGTGGATGGCAATATGTGGCTTGTGCCATGTGCTTTTTTCTTTGTCTGTTTTTTCACTTGTGCCCTACTTGCATAACCATTCATTAATCCCTTAGCGCAAAATGACGTACATGTATGTCACTGTTGGGGTCCGGAGAGGTATTTAGGGAAGGGTGGCAGGTGGGGCAGGGCAGGGAGGCGCTGTCGGGCTGCATGATGCGGCTGTCAGAGGTGTCTCTCCACAGTAAAACATCTCAAACCTGGACGCACCCTTTAATTATAAAATGAAGCCCTGTAGCATGCCAATCCTAACAGAGTGTAATATGCTCACTGTCAGGATTAAGCTCTGCTTGCAGGGTCCATCAGTCATCACATAGCCACTTCACCAGTATGCGATTTTCATACTTACGGTCACGTGACTAAAAGCTTTTCTTCCTGCTTCTGTCAGTTTTTCACTGAACATTGAGAGAATTAGGAAGAGCAATTTGTTGGCACATGACTGTAAGGCTATATTCACATGTTGCGTATTTGCAGCGTTTTTTTATGCCAAGTTCAAGCAACGTTTCAGCTGCTTATAAAAAGCAGGTCTACTTAGTCTTTGCTGCGATTTTTTACTGCATTTTTGTCAGGCTACATTTATCTAAGTTTAGTGCATAAACAAAAAATTCTGATTCCTCTTTATCAGGTTTTGCCACCAAAAACCTGATACCTGCTTTTTGTGCTTAGTTTTTCAGCGTTTTTGCACAACACATTGCTTTCAATTAGTGAAAAATGCTGAAAAAAACACTAATAGAAGTGACACGCTGCATTTTGCAAAAACCAAGCTCTTATGTCAAAACAGTCAGGGAAAAAATCAGTGTGTGTGCATGAGATTTCTGAAATCTCATAGACTTTGCTGGTACTGTGAAATTCAGCTGAAAATCAATATACCTAATTTGGACGTGTCCATGTGTCTGTGCACAATGAGTCATCCACAGTTGGGTGTAACCATGGATACCTAAGGAGAGGAGCTCCCCCTGGTGGCGAGTTAAGGCATGAGCCTTTTTGGAATGTTAGCCTGTGAGGCAACACTGTGAGGCAAGATTGCAAAGATGGATCAAATTGAGCACGCTGCTGCACGTAGAGAAGCGAATCGCATACGGATGCGTAACCTGCATCTTAATGAAACAGAAGATGAACAAAATTGTGGAAGAACTGCTGATGCAGCCTGACAGAAGGCGGCCAGAGCAAGAGAAACGAATGAAGTAACTGAATCATGTAGAGCATCTAATGCTGCACGACAAGGAGCAACACGTAATGCACAAAGTGATGCACATATTACACAAAAAAGAGAACAAGATAGAATACGTGTCCAAAATGCAAGAGCCACTCGACGACGGCAAGTTACTTTTGCCACTAGAGGACTTCTCAATCAAATTGATGAGACACGTATTGAAGAGCACTATGCTGGCAAACTGCCATTTCGATGTCAGTTCTGCCAATCTAAAAATTTCAAAAACAAAATGGCGCAGGACAAAACATTCCCTTCCTGCTGCAAGAGAGGGCGCATCCAATTACGTCCCATTCGTATGGATGATCAATTAGTCAAGTTGATGAAAGGAGAGCATCACCACTTCAATAACTTTATGGCTAATATAAGGCAATACAATAGCTCGCTTGCTTTGGCATCAATGGGAGCACAAGTAGCGCCACCTCCTGGGCATGGTCCATACTGTTTTCGAATTTATGGACAAATTTACCACAGAACTGCCCCATTGCATCCCGCTGTGGGTGGTACTCCCAAGTTTGCCCAGATTTATATCTTGGACAGTGAAGAAGCATTAAGTACAAGAAGTCAAGCAAATTAAAAGTGCCTCCTAGAACTGCTATCATCTCTTGGAGAGAAAATGATAGCCACTCGCAAGAACCTTCACAATCATGAGGGAATTTGAAATAGAGGAAGAGAGGATTGCTGAATTAGAAAATCGCGATCCTCTTGAAATAACAATGTCAATTATAAATGACTACAATGATGACCAGAGGCGCTACAATGCACCAAGGTGCAATGAAGTAGCTATAATTTATCAAAATGCACTGGGTGAACCCCCATTTAATAGGGACATCAGAGTTCACCTCAAAAGTGAAAAACAAACTGTTCAAATCAGCTTTCTTCACAGAAAGTGTGATGCAATGATATATCCACTTCTATTCCCATATGGGAACAGTGGATGGACAATAATTTTGACAACTCCAATTGCCCTAAGCGTGTAACATCAAGGAATTGGTGACATTCATCTACCATCCATACCAGTGGATCAAGATTGACAAGAAAAAATCACCCTGTTGCAGTACTATGCATACAGGCTTGCTATTCGTGACGAGTTCAATCCCCTTTTAAATGCTGGGAAGTTGATGCAACAATTTATCGTTGACAGTTATGTCAAAATTGAATCCGACAGGATCGAATATATAAAACAAAATCAAAAGGCATTACGTGTCGGCAGTTATGCCAGCATTATGGATCATATCCATAATGCTGCATTACTCCAAGGGCTAAAAGCTGGGACACCAGTAATTTTACCGTCCACTTTCACTGGAAGCCCAAGAGCTATGCAGCAAAATTACCAAGATGCCATGACAATTGTCCGAAAATTCGGAAAGCCAGATCTTTTTATTACGATGACTTGTAACCCAAAGTGAAAGGAAGTTGCTAAAAACTTAAAACCATGGCAAAGGCCAGAGTTCAGACCAGATTTGGTTGCACGAGTATTTAAAATCAAACTCCAAGCCGTGCGTAACGAGATTTTGAAAAAACAAATTTTTGGCCATGTAGTTGCCTATGTGCATGTAATAGAATTTCAAAAGCGTGGACTACCACACACTCACATGCTCTTTATCCTCGGAGAGGAAGATAAACTGAGGGACAAAGAAATAATTGACAAATTGGTCTCTGCTGAAATCCCAAATGAGACAGCAAATCCAAAACTGCATGAGGCAGTGATGAAGCACATGATTCATGGCCCATGTGGCGAAGATCAACCTGGTGCTATATGCATGACAGATGGTCAGTGCACAAACAAATTCTCAAAGGAATTTAAAACAGAGATAAACCCCAATATTGATGGTTATCCACAGTACCGTCGACGCAATACTGGGAAAACCAGATGAGGAATGCGAGAAATCGACAATAGATGGGTAGTTCCATACAACCCTAATTTATTACTCAAGTACAATTGCCCTATCAATGTTGAGATATGTGCTTCAATAAAAAATGTTAAATATCTTTTCAAATATGTATACAAAGGACATGACTGTGCCAATATCAAGTTTGATACATTAAACTGGAATGAACCAGCCATGTACCTAGATTCTCCGCCCCTGAGGGCATATGGAGAATTAGAAAAAATAAAATGCATGATGCTTCACATACCATTAAAAGGCTTGCTGTTCACCTTGAAAACATGCAGCAAGTGTTTTTCAAAGATGGTAATGTGGATATGGTTATTTAAGACTCAAAAGCCTCTACTCTGCAGGCTTATTTTGAGCTAAACAGAGTTGACGCTTCCGCCCGTCAGTATTTGTACAGTGAAGTCCCTGAACACTATGTCTGGGATAGAAAAGCTGTACTAGAAGGATGAAAAACGATGCGCTCAATTTGGGAAAACAATTGCCTGAATTTATACAGTCTCTTTAACAGATGGTGAGCTGTATTACCTAAGACT
Organism: Ranitomeya imitator; assembly: GCF_032444005.1. Classification (NCBI taxonomy): domain Eukaryota; kingdom Metazoa; phylum Chordata; class Amphibia; order Anura; family Dendrobatidae; genus Ranitomeya; species Ranitomeya imitator. The sequence continues at coordinate 426,106,980 of NC_091285.1, read as the reverse complement.
CCTTTTACTTCACATAAGAGGAGCAAAGTCTTATGCTGACTTAAGGACTGTCAATGGAGTCATACATGACACGTATAAAAATGCATGCATTGATCTTCATCTTTTGGAAGACGATTCCCAATGGGAAGACAGTATAACGGATGCAATCGTTTTCCAAATGCCCTACCAACTTCGCAAATTATTTGCTATAATTTGTGTATATGGGGAACCAGCTAAACCATTGGCATTATGGCAAAAATATAAAACCGAATTTATGGAGGATTACACCAGGCGGTATACTCCAGAAATTGCTGAGCATCTGGCTCATCATGATATTAATGAAGTGCTCTTACGCAATAAAAAGTCCTGTGCTCACTATGGATTGCCAACTCCAGTAAATGTTCCAGATGAAATACTGGACCAACTGAATTATGCTGTAATAAAGCAGGAGGCTGAGCAATTGAAAGATATGCTTAATGAAGCTCAGAAATCAGCTTTCGATGCAATTATGCAAGCAGTCAATGCTGCATCACAGTCAGACGACACTAGCTCACACTGTTTTTTTCTGGACCGCCCAGGAGGCAGTGGGAAGACATTTTTGTACAACTGCTTGCACAAGACACTACAAGCAGAAAAGAAGTCTATTTGCTCAGTAGCCTCCACTGGATTGGCGGCTACATTACTACAAAAGGATAGCAACTACCATTCCAAGTTTGGCCTTGGAATTACAACAAATGAGACCACAGTGTCAAAAATTAAGACAACCTCACTTCAAGCAAAGGAGCTTAGGGAGTGATCTGTCGTTATTTGAGACGAAGTAACAATGATTCCGTGTTTTAATATGAACGCTGTGGATAATTTGTTCCAAGACATATGTGGAAAAAAAAGACCATTTGGTGGATAAGTTTTCATAAACGGTGGTGACTTTCGTTAAACCCTATCAATAGTGGAAGATGGAAAAAGAGCCCAAATTGTACAGTCCACCATTAAATACTCAAAATCCTAAAATCAGTTTTCACGGTTTCAGTTACAACAGAATATGAGAACGTCTCAGGACGAAGTTGAGTACAACTCATGGTTACTGAAACTTGGCAATGGAGAGTTGTCAAATGTATATAGTCTACCAGAAGACACAATTGAAATCCCAAATTCTTTTATTGAAGAGGGTGATTCAATTACAGCTGTTTTTGGCGACTTAATTGAGATTACCGATGCAACGGTAGAAGCAATTGCCAATAAAGCAATTCTTATGCCATTGAATGATGACGTTCACACCTTGAATGACAAAATTTTTAGTCAAGTTCAAGGTGTACACTCAACATATTGCTCCGTCGACACAATTGCTGAAGAGGAGGGTGTGATTCTCACAGATTACCCTGTAGAGTTTCTTAACTCTTTGAATCCCACTGGGATGCCTCCTCATGAACTAAATCTGAAACCAGGAGCTGTAGCTATGCTCCTGCGTAATCTTAACAGAAAGCGTGGCCTTTGTAATAGCACAAGGCTTTATGTGAAAAGCTTAAAAGCAAACGTTATTCATGCCGTTGCTTTAAATGGAAAAGCAAAGGGTCAGACATTTCTTATTCCAAGAATTGACCTGATTTCCAAAGATAAAAACTTGCCAGTCCAGATGCTACGGCATCAGTTTCCTGTCTGTCCTGTTGGCTTTTGCAATGACCATCAATAAATCTCGGGGACAGTCCTTGGATATTGTAGGAATTTATTTGCCTCTCCCAGTGTTTTCACATGGGCAGTTATATGTGGCTTTTTCCAGGGGAAGGAAAAGCCAACAAAAAGTATTTGACACACATAAGCAGGGTAAACTTATTCCTAATGTTGACAAATGGTTTACTGTCAACTGTTTATACAAAGAAGTCTTTTATTAAGCTTTTTAACAATTGTAAAAGCCAAAAAATGTTGTACACAAAAGCGGTACTAACTCTTAGCCGCGGTCTACGGACCAAACGTTGTGTATGGGCAGGGCCTTGGGGGAAGATCCCAAGTGCACTCAATCATGTGAAATAGCTTACGCTCAGGAACATTGAGGAATAGCGCTATTGGATAGCTCTACCCATTCATTTCCTTTAGGAAAAGGGCTATGGGATAGCTCTACCCATTCACTTTCTTCATGGATAGCGCTATCGGATAGCTCTACCAGAACAGTATTAACTATAGATCTTTTTTATACACAAGGTAGGAGTGGCAGGAGAGGTACACCAGGTATTTATGTTTGCTATTAGTCTGCACATATGCCAGCCTGGTGCGTGGGTACACCCCATTGCGTGGTTCGTAATCACTGCATGCGCCCGAAGGGCGCGCACTCGTTTGCATTAAAAAAAAATACAAAAAAATCTGCAAAAATGCAGCGTGTGAACACAGCCTGAGGCCGGGGTCACACTAGCATAGAATATGGACAAGTGCTATGCGAGAAAAGGTCGCATAGCACTCGGACCAGTGTTAATTTATGGGGCAGCTCACATCTGTGATTATTTTCTCATGCTGAATTGGCATGCAAGAACAATTGCAGCATGCTTCGATTGTCACCATCAATTGGCCTGAGTCTCGGCTCACTCACACCAATATAAGCTTATGGGTGCAAGTGACAGAACGCACAGCACTCTGATATCATCTGAGTGCGGTCGATATATGGCGACCCCGACAGAGGAGGAGATGGAGAAATTAGTTTCTCCGCCTCCGCAGCTGTGCTCCGATTCTCTCTGTGCAAGAGGCTCGGAGCACAGACGCGTGACACTTGGCTCCCGCTTGCAGCAGAGCAGGAACCGAGGGTCATTAGCATATTGCACCTGATGCTATCGCATTTCGTGTGTGTGTGGGGGTACTAAACTGAATTCTTGCCATGGGTGATGGAAAACCTACATACACCTCTGCTGGGGTCACCATATGTGGAGGGGCTCTGGAGCTGAGCACACATGTGGTGAATGCTGGCTAGATTACGTAGTTAGTATGTTTCTAACAGACCGTAGGTCAGAACCCTGCTGTTAACCATTTTGATGACATTAAATGGATCGGTTGCTGATGTGCGCATGCTCCAGCTCCCATCAATCCCCTGTAACCCAATTATGGTGATGGGTTACTTTAGCAGCCAACGGCACAGGCTGAGCATCTTAGGAGACTGTGATTTTCACTTTATACCGCCATACTATGGTATTGCAGTAAATCAGACATTCCACCGCATTGCTGTATATAATAGATATCATTGTCTTTTATGATGTCCTCTCAGGCAGGATATCAAAGAGGACACAACCCCCAGCTGTCATAGCAACCCATTGGTTAACAGCAGCAATTTGCAGGTACGCCAATCACCGCTGTTGGAGGCAGATGTTAGCTATATAAAATACAGTACGGATAGTATTCAGACCCCCTTTAAATTTTTCACTCTTTGTTTCATTGCAGTCATTTGGTAAATTCAAAAAAGTTCATTTTTTTCTCATTAATGTTCATTCTGCACTCCATCTTGACTGAAAAAAAACAGAAATGTAGTAATTTTTTTCAAATTTTATAAATAAGAAAAACTGAAATATCACATGGTCATAAATATTCAGACCCTTTGCTCAGCTACTCATATTTAAGTCACATGCTGTCCATTTCCTTGTGATCCTCCTTGAGATGGTTCTACTCCTTCGTTGGAGTCCAGCTGTGTTTAATTAAACTGATAGGACTTGATTTGGTAAGGCACACACCTGTCTATATAAGACCTCACAGCAGCTCACAGTGCATGTCAGACCGAATGAGAATCATAAGGTCAAAGGAACTGGCCAAGAAGATCAGAAACAGAATTAGGTTGGAGTCACACTACCATATAATACGGACTAGTGCTATGCTATAAAAAATCGCATAGCACTCGGACCAAGTTTACTCTAAGGAGGCAGCATGAGAAAAAGTTCAGAAACTTTCCCATGCTAGAAAGTTCATGTCCAGTCAGGCGGGGAAGCTGCACAGGCAGCTTTTTATTCATTACACAGTGGTTTACAGCTGGGGCAGTAGAATTTTGCAATGGTCCCGGTTGTAAACTATTTAACCCCTTGAGATGGATTGCAGCGTGGGACTTGACTGTACAGCGGACAGGTATGGGATATTGTTGCTTTTTTATTTTTTATTCCTTACAGAAGAACGAGGTCTTTGCCTTGATTGAGAGTGTAATAAAGATGGAAAACCTGTGTGTTTAATTATTTCATTAAAAATATGCCACCACTACAGGGCAATGGGAAGAGAGAGGCTAAGTGCCAGATTTGGTGCATCTTACAGATGTGCCTTTTCTGGGGTGGCTGGGTGCTGGTATTTTTAGCCAGTGTGGGACAATATTCATGGCCCCTTCCTAGGCTATAAATATCAACCCGCAGCTGTCTGCGTAGCCTTTCTGGCTATTAATTATAGGGGGATGCCAAGTCATTTTTTGGGGGGTCCCCTTATTAGAATAGCCAGTAAAGGCTAAATATACAGCTGCGGGCTGATATTCATAGCCTTGGAAGATCCATGGGTAGTAACTCCTCCCCAGGCTGCAAATATCGGCCCCGGCCATCAGCTTTCCCACTCTGGTGAACAAGATTGTGTGGGAGACCACACAAGTTTTTTTTGCTTGCAGGATGGAACTTGTGGAGCCAATAAATAGGCTTCCACATTATTTAGTCATGATTTTCTGGTCTGGGATCCATTATATCTCCATTTTGCAAGTAGGCGAGAAAATCTCGCCATATGGATGTCACACGGATGTCACACGGATGATAAGATGTGAGAAAATTGCATCCTCACATTGCAAATGGATTACATACGGATCACGGTTAGGGAACATTTGTGCGATTCTCGGCCGTAAAAAAACAGACCGGTTTTTTCATTCGTTATGTGTGACGCTGGCCTTATGGGAAGGCACAGATCTGGCCAATACAATCCCAACAGTGCAAGATGGTGGTGGCAGCATCATGCTATGGGGGTGTTTTTCAGCTGCAGGGACAGGACGACTGGTTGCCATTGAGGGAAATATGAATGCGGCCAAGTACAGAGATATCCTGGATGAAAACCTCTTCCAGAGTGCTCTGTACCTCAGTCTTGGCTGAAGGTTTACCTTCCAACAAGACAATGACCCTAAGCACACAGCTAAAATTACAAAGGAGTGGCTTCAGAACAACTCTGTGACCATTCTTGACTGGCCCAGCCAGAGCCCTGACCTAAACCCAATTGAGCATCTCTGGAGAGACCTGCAAATGGCTGTCCACCAATGTTCGCCATCCAACCTGACAGAACTGGAGAGGATCTGCAAGGAAGAATGGCAGAGGATCCCCAAATTCAGGTGTGAAAAACTTGTTGCATCATTCTCAAGAAGAATCATGGCTGTACTAGCTCAAAAGCGTACTTCTACTCAATGCTGAGCAAAGGGTCTGAATACTTATGACCATGTGATATTTCAACTTTTCGTTTTTAATACATTTGCAAAAATTACTACGTTTCAGTTTTTTCGGTCAAGATGGGGTGCAGAGTGCACATTAATGAGAAAAAAGTGAACTTTTTTGAATTTACCAAATGGCTGCAATGAAAAATGAGTGAAAAATTTAAAGGGGTCTGAATACTTTCCGTACCCACTGTATCTGGCATTTTGTCTCTGTAGAGCGAACTTTGCTTCTGAGCCCGCCCCAAAGTCTGCAATGTGCTCCATGACGGATATATCTGTCATAGGGGGTTTAATAAAAGAGATCTATGCAAGTTTGTTATCGGCATTATTATTTTACTGGACTAGAGAGTCATATTTCCAGGTCATTTTTACCATGTAAGGGACTGGAAAAACAATAATAAAAAAACTGTGATGGAATTGATTTTTCCCCCCATTTCATCCTATTTGAAATTTTTTTTTCTGGTATTTAAAGGGCATTTTATGGCAAAATGGATGCTGTTATTCAAAACCTACAACTCGTCCAAGAAAAAAAAGCCCTCATATCACTATATTGACAGAAAAGGAAAAAAGTTATGACTCTTGGAAGAAAAGGTAAAAATTCAAATGTATAATTGAAAATTGGCTGCTTGGGCAAGGGGTTAAAAAAGAGCCAGTCCTGATCTGATTTCCAACTGTGCCATTTGTCTTCAGTATCAAAAGTATACATCTGCAAATACCTTTATTCAGTGACAGTTGTTTGTTTTGTCTAGGGGAATATTCACTGCTGTAAATGAAAGTGTGGTAGAAAAATGTGCACAAGCAACCGGGATAACCGCGACCTTGAAAGGATTGTTAAGAAAAGGTCATTCAAAAATTTGGGGGAGATTCACAAGGAGTGGACTGCTGCTGGAGTCATTGCTTCAAGAGCCACCACACACAGACGTATCCAGGACATGGGCTACAAGTGTCGCACTCCTTGTGTTCAGCCACTCATGAACAATAGACAACGCCAAAGGTGTCTTACCTGGGCCAAGGAGAAAAAGAACTGGACTGTCGCTCAATGGTCCAAGGTGTTGTTTTCAGATGAAAGTAAATTTGGCATTTCATTATGAAATCAAGGTCCCAGAGTCTGGAGGGAGAGTGGAGAGGCCACAATCCAAGCTGCTTGAGGTCTTGTGTGAAGTTTCCACAATCAGTGATGGTTTGGGGAGCCATGTCATCTGCTGGTGTAGGTCCACTGTGTTTTATCAAGACTGAAGTCAGAGCAGCCATCTACCCAGGAAATTTTAGAGCACTTCATGCTTCCCTTTGCCGACAAACTTTTTGGAGATGGAAATGTCATTCTCCAGTAAAACCTGGCCCTTGTCCACACTGCCAAAAGTACCAATACCTGGTTTACAAACAACAGTATCTCTGTGCTTGATTGTCCAGCAAACTCACCTGACCTTAACCCCATAGAGAATCTATGGGGTATTGTCAAGAGAAAGATGAGAGACACCAGACCCAACAATGGAGACAAGCTGAAGTCTGCTCTCAAAGCAACCTGGGCTTCCATAACACCTCAGCAGTGCCACAGACTGATCGCCTCCATTTCATGTTGCATTGATGCAGTAATTGATGCAAAAGGAGCCCCGACCAAGTATTGAGTGCATTTACTGAACATACATTTCTGTAGGCCAACATTTTGGATTTTAAAATAATTTTTCAAACTGGTGTTATAAAGTATTCCAATTTACTGAGATAATGACTTTTGGGTTTTGATTGGCTATAAGCCATGATCATCAACAATAACAGAAATAAACACTTGAAATAGATCACTATGATTGTAATGACTCTATATAATGTATGAGTTTCACTTTTTGTATTGAAGAACTGAAATAAATTCACTTTTTGATGATATTCTAATTTTGTGAGAAGCACCTGTATGTTCAAGTCCCCGCGGCTGCATGTCCCACGGCTGTTCGACAGCAGCAACATATGCATGGATTGCATAACAAACAGGGAATCCCTGCATGTGTTGTGGCTGTCGAACAACTGTGAGACATGCAGCCGCGGGGACTCAAACATATTTTTCGAGCACGCTGAAGAAGCTCAACACCCGAGCATGCTCGGATAACATCTTATCTGAGCACATTCACTCATCACCAGTTAGAACCCTTCAATACCTATTTTTGTTGATTTGAATGGAGCATCAGTTTGTCTTCCTCAGCTGGATATATAGGTACTATAAAATAGCACTATCCTATAGTTAAAGGGGACCTGTCACCTGGTCAAAAGTGGCCATTTTTGGCTACGATTTTATTCCTGCTTCTCCTAATATCTCACTTTTTGATATTTTTTCTTAAACCGCCACAGGATTCCAAAGATATTGGCCTTTTATTTAGGGCTTTTGTGTCTAGAAATTCTGTTGTGTTCAACTGTATAAAATTAGTGGATGGATTTTAATGAAAACTCCTGTCCAGTTGGCATTTAAAAGTTGCTGTTCAGCTATGGATTTTTTGGTGTGTTTTTTCTCCATAGGTTTCTATGGGGAGCCTGGAAAAATATAAAAAATTTTTTTGCATTTTTAAGTGCAAAATCAAAGCTTTTAAGTACTAAAAAAAACGCAGCTTCACATCTGCATTTAAAAACATGTGACGACAGATCAAAATTGGCAAAAATGCAATCATTGGAGACAATTGTCGTTGCGTATTTTGGTGTGGATGCCTGCAGAAAACATATGGATAGAAAGCACCAGAAAAAAAACTCCATTTATGCAACCTGTCTTTACAAGGGGGCATTACTCATAGCGTAATAATGCATAGCTGCCTAGTGCCCAATAGGCTGGAATCAATGAAAGTTGTAGCCCTTTGAAAAATCTAAGGTGTCCTTCACACGTCCATGTTTACTGTATGTGCTGTATTAATTTTCCAAGGATACCACACACCCATTATAACCTATGGGCTGTTTGCATGTCTGTGTTTTTATACAGACCGTGTGTCCATGTAAACCAGGCAGAGACATGTCTGCTTGTTACCAGCAGCATGGATGACAAAAGACTATACCACCCAGATGGTAACTTGGACATGTGAAGGAGGCATAATTCTGTAGGTTGGAACATAACTACCGTACGTAAGTGGTATTACAAGCCCCCTAATATTGTGTTCAATAAGTATTCACTTTTAAAGGGAATCCATCAATACAATTCAATCCCCAAACTAATAATACCTACTCAAAAGAAGGGTGAAATGAATCAAATAACAAAAACCAATGTAAAAAATATAAATTTTATTAGATAAATATTAAAAGACATATTAAAAAAAGGGGAAAACACAAAACATCAAGGTAATATAGAAATATCCCTATAGTGCAATTCTTGGAGTTGGCTCAGGAACAAAATAATCCACAAATAAAAAGGTAGAAAAAGATGAACCCTCTAATAAGTAGCCAATATTTTTTTGTGCAAACATGCATTCAACAGAATATAATAAGGCAATAAAAAAGAGGAAAAAATAGCATAGCATAAATACCCTACATAATAAGACTGTCCATACCCAATGTAATCCTACTAGCTCCAACGCACGTTTCGCCTGGACGTGGCTTTTTCAAGGAGTGCTCACTCCTTGAAAAAGCCACGTCCAGGCGAAACGTGCGTTGGAGCTAGTAGGATTACATTGGGTATGGACAGTCTTATGATGTAGGGTATTTATGCTATGCTATTTTTTCCTCTTTTTTATTGCATTATTATATTCTGTTGAATGCATGTCTGCACAAAAAAATATTGGCTACTTATTAGAGGGTTCATCTTTTTCTACCTTTTTATTTGTGGATTATTTTGTTCCTGAGCCCACTCCAAGAATTGCACTATAGGGATATTTCTATATTACCTTGATGTTTTGTGTTTTCCCCTTTTTTTAATATGTCTTTTAATATTTATCTAATAAAATTTATATTTTTTACATTGGTTTTTGTTATTTGATTCATTTCACCCTTCTTTTGAGTAGGTATTATTAGTTATTATGGGTGTTATTTGATTTACCTTCATATGATTTTTTGTAGTAGTTGTATTCAATCCCCAAACTGTTTATCTGGTCATGTTGCGCTCTGAAAGATAATACATCCATATCTTTACTTATGCAGTCTATAGGCCCCTTCACATTAAGCGACGCTGCAGCGATACCGACAACGATCCGGATCGCTGCAGCGTCGCTGTTTGGTCGCTGGAGAGCTGTCACACAGACCGCTCTCCAGCGACCAACGATGCCGGTAACCAGGGTAAACATCGGGTAACTAAGCGCAGGGCCGCGCTTAGTAACCCGATGTTTACCCTGGTTACCATCCTAAAAGTAAAAAAAAACAAACACTAGATACTTACCTACCGCTGTCTGTCCTCCAGCGCTGGCTCCCTGACTAAAAAACCCTCTGTTTTAATTCATATGTAAATGAGGCTTAAGTTCTCTAGGAGTATCAAGCATTTTCCAAGACTTTTCCTCCATTGCCTTATCTACTGGCCATCCCCATCTTCCTCTGCTTGATGGCTAACTCATTGGATTGTTATAGGTAAGCCAGCTAGCTGAAATGGAGGCCGTGCAGTGAATAGAAACGGCAAGCAGAAGCTTGGGAAGTGCTTTCACATTCCTAGAGCACTTAAGCCTCATTCTAACAGATTCCCTATCACCAGATTTGTCCCATATGAGATACGGCCACCACCTTTCAGCCCTCATAGACAGCTTTCTATAATGCTGTATATATACCCCCAATTCAGCCTGCAACAAAAGAAAAACACCTTTATTATACTCATCTGCGGGGCAGTTGGGTTCGATGGGCGTCGTTAGTCTTGGTCCGGCACCTCCCTTCTTCCTTCAGTGCCATCCTCCTCCTGTGTTCTATGAGAATGATGCCTCCTTTGTCATCCACACAGTGTCCCCGACATTGCGCTCCTGCGCAGGCTTAGTTCTCTGCCCTGAACAGGGCAAAGAAAAGTACTGCAGTTCGCATGCGCTGTGAAAGATCAAAGAGCCCCGACACATGCGCATTGCAGTGCTTTACACTGCCTTAGTCAGGCCAGAGAAGTACGCCTGCGCAGGAGTGTGATGCTGGGGAAATTGTGTGGATGACATAGGAGGCGTCATCCACATGAAGCACAGAAGGAGGACTGCATTGAAAGAAGGGAGGTGCTGGACCAAGACCAACTACACCCATCTGACTCGATCTCGATCACCTCATAGGTGAGTATAATAAAGGTGTTTTTCTTTGGTTGAAATATGGATTAGAGGCATATATAAAGCATTATAGAATGCTGTATATGAGGGCCGAAAGGTACTGGCTTTACCTCATGTGGGACAAACCTGATGACAGGTTCCCTTTAACCCCTTTCTGACATTAGATGCACTATCCCGTCGAGGTGGGGTGGGCCCGTATGACCACCGACAGGATAGTACGTCATATGCGATCGGCCGCGCTCATGGGGGGAGCGCGGCCGATCGCGGCCGGGTGTCAGCTGACTATGGCAGCTCACATCCAGCACTATGTGCCAGGAGTGGTCACGGACCGCCCCCGGCACATTAACCCCTGGCACACTGCGATCAAACATGATCGCAGTGTTCCGGCGGTATAGGGAAGCATCGTTCAGGGAGGGGGCTCCCTGCGTGCTTCCCTGAGACCCCCGGAGCAACAAGATGTGATCGCGTTGCTGCGAGGGTCTCTTACCTCCTCCCTGCAGCAGGCCCGGATCCAAAATGGCCGCGGGGCTGCATCCGGGTCCTGCAGGGATGTGGCTTACCAGCGCCTGCTCAGAGCAAGCGCTGGTAAGCCTGCAGGAGTGCATGTCAGATCGCTGATCTGACACAGTGCACAGCAAAGTGTCAGATCAGTGATCTTACACTATAACATGATGCCCTCACCCCAGCAGGGCAATGTTATAGTGTAAAAAAAAATATTCACATGTGTAAAAATTTTTTTTTAAAAATTCCATAAAAAAATAATATATATATATTGTACCTATACATTTCTTTATCTGAATAAAAAAAAAACAATAAAAGTACACATATTTATTATCGTCGCGTCCGTAACGACCCGACCTATAAAACTGTCCCACTAGTTAACCCCTTCAGTGAACACCGTAAAAAAAGGGTAAAAAAACAACGCTTTATTATCATACCGCCAAACAAAAAGTGGAATAACACGCGATCAAAAAGATGTATATAAATAACCATGGACCGCTGAAAACGTCATCTTGTCCCGCAAAAAACGAGCCACCATACAGCATCATCAAAGAAAAAATAAAAAAGTTATAGCCCTCAGAATAAAGCGATGCAAAAGTAATTATTTTTTCTATAAAATAGTTTTTATCGTATAAAAGCGCCAAAACATAAAAAATGATATAAATGAGGTATCGCTGTAATCATACTGACCCGAAGAATAAAACTGCTTTATCCATTTTACCAAACGCTGAACGGTATAAACGCCTCCCCCAAAAGAAATTCATGAATCGCTGGTTTTTGGTCATTCTACCTCACAAAAATCAGAATAAAAAGCGATCAAAAAATGTCACATACCCGGAAATGGTACCAATAGAAACGTCAACTCGTCCCGCAAAAACAAGACCTCACATGACTTTGTGGACCCAAATATCGAAAGATTATAGCTATCAAAATGTGGTAACACAAAAAATATTTTTTGCAATAAAAATCGTCTTTTAGTGTGTGACAGCTGCCAATCATAATAATCCGCTAAAAACGCCGCTATAAAAAGTAAATCAAACCCTCCTTCATCACCCCCTTAGTTAGGGAAAAATTGCAAATTAAAAAAATGTATTTCCATTTTTCCATTAGGGTTAGGGCTAGGGTTAGGGTTAAGGTTAGGGTTAGGGCTAGGGTTAGAGCTAGGGTTAGGGTTAGGGCTAGGGTTAGGGTTAGGGTTGGGGCTAAAGTTAGGGTTAGGGTTGGGTCTAAAGTTAGGGTTGGGGTTTGGATTACATTTACGGTTGGGAATAGGGCTGGGATTAGGGCTAGGGGTGTGTCAGTGTTAGGGGTGTGGTTAGGGTTACCGTTGGGATTAGGGTTAGGGGTGTGTTTTGATTAGGGTTTCAGCTATAATTGGGGGGTTTCCACTGTTTAGGCACATCAGGGGCTCTCCAAATGCTTCCGATCTCAATTCTAGCCAATTCTGAGTTGAAAAAGTAAAACAGTCCTCCTTCCCTTCCGAGCTCTCCCATGCGCCCAAACAGGGGTTTACCCCAACATATGGGGTATCAATGTACTCAGGACTCATTGGACAACAACTTTTGGGGTCCAATTTCTCCTGTTACCCTTGCGAAAACAAAACTGGGGGCTAAAAAATAATTTGTGGAAAATTTTTATTTTCATTTTCACGGCTCTGCATTATAAACTGTAGTGAAACACTTGTGGGTTCAAAGTTCTCACAACACATCTAGATAAGTTCCTTGGGGGGTCTAGTTTCTAATATGTGGTCACTTGTGGGGGGTTTCTACTGTTTAGGTACATTAGGGGCTCTGCAAATGCAACGTGACGCCTGCAGACCAATCCATCTAAGTCTGCATTCCAAATGACGCTCCTTCCCTTCCGAGCTCTGACATGTGCTCAAACGATGGTTCCCCCCCACATATGGGGTATCAACGTACTCAGGATAAATTGGACAACAACTTTTGGGGTCCAATTTCAACTGTTGCCCTTGGAAAAAATACAAAACTGGGGGCTAAAATATAATTTTTGTGGAAAAAAAGATTTTTATTTTCACGGCTCTGCGTTATAAACTGTAGTGAAACACTTGGGGGTTCAAAATTCTCACAACATATCTAGAAAAGTTCCTTGGTGGGTCTAGTTTCTAATATGTGGTCACTTGTGGGGGGTTTCTACTGTTTAGGTACATTAGGGGCTCTGCAAATGCAATGTGACGCCTGCAGACCAATCCATCTAAGTCTGCATTCCAAATGGCGCTCCTTCTCTTCCGAGCTCTCCCATGTGCCCAAACGGTGGTTACCCCCACATATGGGGTATCAGCGTATTCAGTACAAATTGGACAACAACTTTTGGGTCCAATTTCTCCTGTTACCCTTGGGAAAATACAAAACTGGGGGCTAAAAAATAATTTTTGTGGGAAAATTGTTATTTTTTTATTTTCACGGCTCTGCATTATAAACTGTAGGGAAACACTTGGGGGTTCAAAGCTCTCACAACACATCTAGATGAGTTCCTTAGGGGGTCTACTTTCCAAAATGGTGTCACTTGTGGGGGGTTTCAATGTTTAGGCACATCAGTGGCTCTCTAAACGCAACATGGCATCCCATCTCAATTCCAGTCAATTTTGCATTGAAAAGTCAAATGGCGCTCCTTCCCTTCCGAGGTCTGCCATGCGCCCAAACAGTGGTTTACCCCCACATATGGGGTATCAGCATATTCAGGACAAATTGTACAACAACTTTTGGGTCCAATTTCTCCTGTTACCCTTGGGAAAATACAAAACTGGGGGCTAAAAAATAATTTTTGTGGGAAAATTTTTATTTTTTTATTTTCACGGCTCTGCATTATAAACTGTAGGGAAACACTTGGGGGTTCAAAGCTCTTACAACACATCTAGATGAGTTCCTTAGGGGGTCTACTTTCCAAAATGGTGTCAATTGTGGGGGGTTTCAATGTTTAGGCACATCAGTGGCTCTCTAAACGCAACATGGCGTCCCATCTCAATTCCAGTCAATTTTGCATTGAAAAGTCAAATGGCGCTCCTTCCCTTCCGAGGTCTGCCATGCGCCCAAACAGTGGTTTATCCCCACATATGGGGTATCAGCGTACTCAGGACAAATTGTTCAACAACTTTTGGGGTCCAATTTCTTCTCTTACCCTTGGGAAAATAAAAAATTGGGTGCGAAAAAGTAATTTTTGTGAAAAAATATGATTTTTTATTTTTACGGCTCTGCATTTATAAACTTCGGTGAAGCACTTAATGGGTCAAAGTGCTCACCACACATCTAGATAAGTTCCTTTAGGGGGTATACTTTCCAAAATGGTGTCACTTGTGGGAGGTTTCACTGTTTAAGCACATCAGCGGCTCTCCAAACACAACATGACGTCCCATCTCAATTCTAGTCAATTTTGCATTGAAAAGTCAAATGGCGCTCCTTCGCTTCCGAGCTCTGCCATGCGATTAAACAGTGGTTTACCCCCACATATGGGGTAACGGCGTACTCAGGACAAATTGTACAACAACTTTTGGGGTCCATATTCTCCTGTTACCCTTGGTAAAATAAAACAAATTAGAGCTGAAATAAATTTTTTGTGAAAAAAAAAAAAATGTTCATTTTTTCTAAACATTTCAAAAATTCCTGTGAAACATCTGAAGGGTTAATAAACTTCTTGAATGTGGTTTTGAGTACCTTGAGGGGTGCAGTTTTTAGATTGGTGTCACACTTGGTTATTTTCTATCATATAGACCCCTCAAAATGACTTCAAATGAGATGTGGTCCCTAAAAAAAATAGTGTTGTAAAAATGAGAAATTGCTGGTCAACTTTTAACCCTTATAACTCCCTAACATAAAAAAAATTTTGGTTCCAAAATTGTGCTGATGTAAAGTAGACATGTGGGAAATGATACTTATTAAGTATTTTGTGTGACATATATCTGTGATTTAATTGCATATAAATTCAAATTTGGAAAATTGCAAAATTTTCAAAAGTTTCACCAAATTTCCGTTTTTTTTCACAAATAAACGCAGGTAATATCAAAGAAATTTTACGACTATCATGAAGTACAATATGTCACGAGAAAACCGTGTCAGAATCACCGGGATCCGTTGAAGCGTTCCAGAGTTATAACCTCATAAAGGGACAGTGGTCAGAATTGTAAAAATTGGCCTGCTCATTAACGTGCAAACCACCCTTGGGGGTAAAGGGGTTAATGAGAACCTGTCATCAGTATCATCCATGTTAAACTAAACGTATATGCAGAATGGTGCATCATACTGATAATACATAACTTTACTGTAAAAATCTGCAGCCTAGTTTTCGTTAAATCATCATCATGAATTTTGGTTTTCTCGGTGCTTCGTTCTTTGCGGCGGAACTAGTGGGCGGGACTGTGGTTAGGGTCTTGTGCTCAGAGGGTTCAGCCATGGCCCCTCTACTGCCTCTGTTTCACTCATCATTATACATTCATTTAAATTTTGGGCTGGCGCTGTCTTAACTGTGGGCAATGTTCTCAATGGTGGAGGTCTTCGTGAAAATGTCACCGGCGCCGAGATATCATTCTGCACATACGGCACCTCCGGCACCATTTTCCTGAAGAACGCCAGAGGTTGATCTGCGCATGCGCTGGCACAATTTTTATGAAGAATCCTACCAGCGAGAGCGCCGCTCACATCTAAGACGGCGTCAGCTGAAAATTTAAATGAATGCATGATGATGAATACATCAGAGGCAGCGGAAGGGCAGTGGCTGAGCCCTCTAAGCCAAAGACTCTACCCACAGTCCCGCCCCCAAGTCCCACCCTGAAATATAAAGCACTAATGAAATCAAAATTTATCATGATGATTTAACGAAAACCAGGCTGCAGATTTTTACACTAAAGGTATGCAATAAATCAGTATGACAACGCCATTCTGCCCATACCTTTAGTTTAACTTGGATGATCATGATGACAGCTTCTCTTTAAGCACTTTGTCCAATTCCAGCTTTATAAGTGATATTTCATGTTATCATGTAGATGAAAGCTACAGTAATTGTAAGCTATGGTTCAGTCTATAAATTAAAAAAGAAGAAGTAATCTGCACAAGAACATAATAGTGAAATGGAATTTTGAAACAAGCAACATAAGGCCAGGAAATTCAGCTATGATACAAGACGAATTAAGTGGATCAGTTTACACATGAAATATGAAGTGTTAAAACAAAACACCTGGGATGAAAGAATGATAGATTGCATGATGTTGTTCTTGGGACTTTTCCAGACAGTGTAGTGAGTGCCCAATCTGGTGTACAATGATATTGCCTGCTTCAGGCTTTACGGAATAGATTGGAGGAAGCAAGGAGCAGTGCATGTTTCAATGTGAGTCTTACCCAAGTTTTTAGGAAAATCCGTACAATGTTCACTATTGGGTATGGTGCGACTTGTGGTCTACACCACGAATTTCAACTAGCTGGCAAATACTCTGCGTTATCAAAAGAAATAATGTATGCAGCTGCGTTTTCTAACTAAACTATTCAATAGGCCATTATTGAGCCACTTTTCACAAGGACATCGAGAGGCCTCTAGTTGAGGGGCTATGAATGTACCGCTACCTTAGCTAACATAGGCACAATAAAGGAGCTGCCCCCTTTGATATTGAACTATTCTTCATATACACTACAGACCAAAAGTTTGGACACATCTTCTCATTTAAAGATTTTTCTGTATTTTCATGACTATGAAAATTGCAAATTCACACTGAAGGCATCAAAACAATGAATTAACACATGTGGAATTATATACTTAACAAAAAAGTGTGAAACAACTGAAAATATGTCTAATATTCTAGGTTCTTCAAAGTAGCCACCTTTTGCTTTGATGACTGCTTTGCACACTCTTGGCATTCTCTTGATGAGCTTCAAGAGGTAGTCACCGGGAATGGTTTTCACTTCACAGGTGTGCCCTGCCAGGTTTAATAAGTGGGATTTCTTGCCTTATAAATGGGGTTGGGACCATCAGTTGTGTTGTGCAGAAGTCTGGTGGATACACAGCTGATAGTCCTACTGAATAGACTGTTAGAATTTGTATTATGGCAAGAAAAAAGCAGCTAAGTAAAGAAAAACGAGTGGCCATCATTACTTTAAGAAATTAAGGTCAGTCAGTCCGAAAAATTGGGAAAACTTTGAAAGTGTCCCCAAGGCAGTGGCAAAAACGATCAAGCGCTACAAAGAAACTGGCTCACATGAGGAACGCCCCAGGAAAGGAAGACCAAGAGTCACCTCTGCTTCTGAGGATAAGTTTATCCGAGTCACCAGCCTCAGAAATCGCAGGTTAACAGCAGCTAAGATTAGAGACAAGGTCAATGCCACACAGAGTTCTAGCAGCAGACACATCTCTACAACAACTGTTAAGAGGAAACTTTGTGCAGCAGGCCTTCATGGTAAAATAGATGCTAGGAAACCACTGCTAAGGACAGGCAACAAGCACAAGAGACTTGTTTGGGCTAAATAACACAAGGAATGGACACTAGACCAGTGGAAATCTGTGCTTTGGTCTGATGAGTCAAAATTTCAGATCTTTGGCTCCAACCACCGTGTCTTTGTGCGACGCAGAAAAGGTGAACTAATGGACTCTACATGCCTGGTTCCCACCGTGAAGCATGGAGGAGGAGGTGTGATGGTGTGGGGGTGCTTTGTTGGTGACACTGTTGGGGATTTATTCAAAATTGAAGGCATACTGAACCAGCATAGCTACCACAGCATCTTGCAGCAGCATGCTATTCCATCCGGTTTGCGTTTAGTTGGACCATCATTTATTTTTCAACAGGACAATGACCCCAAACACACCTCCAGGCTGTGTAAGGGCCATTTGACCAAGAAGGAGAGTACTGGGGTGCTACGCCAGATGATCTGGCCTCCACAGTCACCAGAGCTGAACCCAATCGAGATGGTTTGGGGTGAGCTGGACCACAGAGTGAAGGCAAAAGGGCCAACAAGTGCTAAGCATCTCTGGGAACTCCTTCAAGATTGTTGGAAGACCATTTCCGGTGACTACCTCTTGAAGCTCATCAAGAGAATGCCTAGAGTGTGCAAAGCAGTCATCAAAGCAAAAGGTGGCTACTTTGATTTTGGACTAGTATAACCCTAAGGCTTTGTTCATGCGCAGCTTTTTTGCAGCGTTACTTTTGGCAGCCAAAATCTGCTCACTTGCCAGTCAAAATGTAAGGTTTCTGCTGCATTATTTGCAACATTTTTGGGGTGTGGATTACACATGTATTTTATCTACAGCACATGATTAATAAAGTTAGTTTTATTCACCAAAAATGCTGCAAAAAACTTTTGCTCCAGTGTTTTTTCACTTTGTCATTGCGTTCTATGAGTGAAAAAATGCTGCAAAAACACTGAAAGAATTCACATGCTGCAGATTTAAAAAACTCTGCAGCTATCACACTCGGTAAAAAAAAAAAAAAATAAGTGCGTGCATGAGATTTCTGAAGTCTCATAGCTTTTGCTGGTACTATAAAAAGCAGCTTCTTATTTCTATTAAAAAAAATGCTGAAAAAAAGCAACACGTCCACATAGCCTTAGTGTCTTGATTCATATTCTTTACAAATTTCATTGAACCTTGGAGTTATTTAGCATGTTTACATTTATAGTAGTAGTAGTCATGATGCTACCAATTTTTTGTTTTGGTTCATCTCTTAATATCAGTATTTGTCATTCATATGTATGTCCATCTTTAATTACAATCATGTGATTAGTCTGCTATTGCTATTATTATGTTTATTATCCTATTATTATTTTAAGTAACTAATGTTGTGTTTTATGTCTTTTTAGGTGTTGTACAAATGAAATTTCTAACTGCTCTTGTGTTTAGTTATAATGATACAATTTACCCACAAACTTTAATACTTACATGTACCATCACAAATAATTTAATACAACCACACTGGCGTTTATACCTAAAAAACTGAACACTATATAGCTGCTGGTAGATTGGCACGAATGCGGGTGGCCTGTCAAATAGAGAAACATATAAAGCTCGATACACTACTGTGCTATAATGTCCACTGCTCAACAAACACTGTTATAAACTATTAATTCATGGACTGACTCAACGTGCAAGAGATAAATGTATACAAGAGATGAATATGCACTGCTCAAAAAAATAAAGGGAACCCTAAACAACAGAATATAACTCCAAGTAAATCAAACTTCTGTGAAATCAAACTGTCCAATTATGAAGCAACACTGTTTGACAATCAATTTCACATGCTGTTGTGCAAATGGAAAAGACAACAGATGGAAATTATTGGCAATTATCAAGACACACTCAATAAAGGAGTGGTCCTGTGGTTCTGCAGGAGGGGACCACAGACCACATCTCGGTACCAATGCTTCCTGGCTGATGATTTGGTCACTTTTGAATGTTGGTTGTGCTTTCACACTCGTGGTAGTATGAGACGGACTTTACAACCCACACAATTCTCTCAGGTAGTGCAGCTCATCCAGGATGGAACATCAATGCGAGCTGTGGCAAGAAGATTTGCTGTGTCTGTCAGCGTAGTGTCCAGAGGCTGGAGGCGCTACCAGGTGACAGGCCAGTACACCAGGAGATGTGGAGGGGGCCGTACGAGGTAAACAACCCAGCATCAGGACCGCTACCTCAGCCTTTGTTCAAGGAGGAACAGGAGGAACACTGCCATAGCCCTGCAAAATGACCTCCAGCAGGCCACAAATATGCATGTGTCTGCACAAACGGTTAGAAACTGACTCCATGAGGATGGTCTCAGTGCCCAACGTCCACAGATGAGAGTTGTGCTCACAGCCCAACACCGTGCAGGACGCTTGGCATTTGCCACAGAACACCAGGATTGGCAAGTTCGCCACTGGTGCCCTGTGCTCTTCACAGATGAAAGCAGGTTCACACTGAGCACATGTGACAGACGTGACAGAGTCTGGAGACGCTGTGGAGAGCGATCTGCTGCCTGCAACATCCTTCAGCATGACCGGTTTGGCAGTGGGTCAGTAATGGTGTGGGGTAGCATTTCTTTGGAGGGCCACACAGCCCTCCATGTGTTCGCCAGAGGTAGCCTGACTGCCATTAGGTATCGAGATAAGATCCTCAGACCCCTTGTGAGACCATATGCTGGTTCAATTGGCTCTGGGTTCCTCCTAATGCAGGACAATGCCAGACCTCATGTGGCTGGAGTGTGTCAGCAGTTCCTGGAAGATGAAGGCATTGAAGCTATGGACTGGCCCACCCTTTCCCCATACCTGAATCCGATTGAACACATCTGGGACATCATGTCTCGCACCATCCACCAAGTCATGTTGCACCACTGACTGTCCAGGAATTGGCGGTTTCTTTAGTCCAGGTCTGGGAGGAGATCCCTCAGGAAACCATCCTCCGCCTCATCAGGAGCATGCCCAGACGTTGTAGGGAGATCATACAGGCACGTGGAGGCCACACACACTACTGAGCATTATTTCCTTGTTTGAGGCATTTCCACTGAAGTTGGATCAGCCTGTAACTTCATTTTCCACTTTGATTTTGAGCATCATTCCAACTCCAGACCTCCGTGGGATATTAGTTGTGATTTACGTTGATCATTTTTAGGTTTTATTGTTCTCAACAAATTCCACTATGTAATGAATAAAGATTTACAACTGGAATATTTCATTCAGTGATATCTAGGATGTGGGATTTTAGTGTTCCCTTTATTTTTTTGAGCAGTGTGTGTGTATATATATTTATATACCGCATATACTCGTGTATAAGCCAAGATTTTCAGCCAATTTTTTGGGGCTGATAGCCCCCCTCTCGGCTTATACTCGAGTCATACTCAGGGGTCGGCAGGTGAGGGGGGGCGGGGGCTGTCTAATTATACTCACCTACTGCTGGCACGGCCCCTGCACGTCCCTGCTTCTTCCAGCGCTGCAGATTCTTCCTGTACTGAGCGGTCACATGGTACCGCTCATTACAGTAATGAATAAGCGGCTCCACCTCCCATACACACACTTGTTGTATTTTTAATGTTTTTAGATGTTCTTTGCTGTGGTGTTTAATAAACTATTTGGTATTTTTCTATTCCTTGTGGTTGTGCTG
The DNA here is from genome assembly GCF_032444005.1 of Ranitomeya imitator. Taxonomy (NCBI): domain Eukaryota; kingdom Metazoa; phylum Chordata; class Amphibia; order Anura; family Dendrobatidae; genus Ranitomeya; species Ranitomeya imitator. Next base: position 426,085,854 of record NC_091285.1, on the reverse strand, counting down.
GCCTGTTTGTAGTCCAATCTTTTTTTCTTTTCTTTGCTATATGGGACAAGTGACTGTACGGAGCATCTTATGGGGCCATAACACTTGTGCAGCACTATAAGGGGCAAGTGACTGCACGGAGCATCTTATGGGGCCAGCACTATATGGGGCAAGTGACTGTACGGAGCATCTTATGGGGCCATAACGCTTGTGCAGCACTATATGGGGCAAGTGGCTGTACGGAGCATCTTATGGGGCCATAACGCTTGTGCAGCACTATATGGGGCAAGTGGCTGTACGGAGCATCTTATGGGGCCAGCACTATAAGGGGAAAGTGACTGTACGGAGCATCTTATGGGGCAATAACGCGTGTGCAGCACTATATGGGGTGTTGTGAATTCCGCTCTTGGGCTCCCTCCGGTGGTTGTAAGTGGCACTTTTGTGAGTTCTGCTCTTGGGCTCCCTCTTGTGGTTTCTAGTGGTATGGCTGCTCCTTGGAGTTAGCTGTCATCAGCTGCCTCCACTTATCGTCTCTTCTGCTCGGCTATTTAGGTCTGGCTCTTTCTTCAGCCAGTGCCACTTGTAAATGCTTCCTGGTTGGATTCACATCTCTTTGGAGTTCCCTGTTATCCTGACCAGTTCAGCTAAGCTAAGTTTTTGCTTGCTCTTTTCTGTCCACAGATTGTGGACTTATCCATTCTGTGCTTTCTATGTTTGTCCAGCTTATCAGTGTGAATTAATTCTGTCTTGATGGAAGCTCTGGGAGGCAGATTTGCCCTCCACACCTTTAGTCAGGTGTGGAGATTTTTTGTAAACTCTGCGTGGATTTTTGTAGTGTTTTATACTGACTGCACAGTATTCCATCCTGTCCTATCTATTTAGCTAGACTGGCCTCCTGTGCTCATCCTGCTTTCATTCTGTGTATGTCTTTTCCCTCTCCACTCACAGTCATTATTTGTGGGGGGGCTAATCTATCCTTTGGGGATTTTCTCTGAGGCAAGATAGTTTTCCTGCTTCTTTCTTTAGGGGTAGTTAGCTCTTAGGCTGTGACGAGATGCCTAGGGAGAGTTAGGAGCATTCCACGGCTACTTCTAGTGTTGTGTTGAGCTTAGGGACTGCGGTCAGTACAGTTACCACTTCCTTCAGAGCTCGTTCCATGTTACTCCTAGACCACCGTATCATAACAATGGGGCAAGTGACTGTACGGAGCATCTTATGGGGCCATAACGCTTGTGCAGCACTATATGGGGCAAGTGACTGTACGGAGCATCTTATGGGGCCAGTACTATAAGGGGCAAGTGACTGTACGGAGCATCTTATGGGGCAATAACGCTTGTGCAGCACTATATGGGGCAAGTGACTGTACGGAGCATCTTATGGGGCAATAACGTTTGTGCAGCACTATATGGGGCAAGTGACTGTATGGAGCATCTTATGGGGCCATAACGCTTGTGCAGCACTATAATGGGGCAAGTGACTGTACGGAGCATCTTATGGGGCCAGCACTATAAGGGGCAAGTGACTGTACGGAGCATCTTATGGGGCAATAACGCTTGTGCAGCACTATATGGGGCAAATGATTGTACGGAGCATCTTATGAGGCAATAACGTTTGTGCAGCACTACATGGGGCAAGTGACTGTATGGAGCATCTTATGGGGCCATAACGCTTGTGCAGCACTATAATATGGCAAGTGACTGTACGGAGCATCTTATGGGGCCAGCACTATAAGGGGTAAGTGACTGTACGGAGCATCTTATGGGGCAATAACGCTTGTGCAGCACTATATGGGGCAAGTGACTGTACGGAGCATCTTATGGGGCCAGCACTATATGGGGCAAGTGACTGTACGGAGCATCTTATGGGGCAATAACGCTTGTGCAGCACTATATGGGGCAAGTGACTGTACGGAGTATCTTATGGGGCCATAACGCTTGTGCAGCACTATAAGGGGCAAGTGACTGTACGGAGCATCTTATGGGGCCAGCACTATAAGGGGAAAGTGACTGTACGGAGCATCTTATGGGGCAATAACGCTTGTGCAGCACTATATGGGGCAAGTGACTGTACGGAGCATCTTATGGGGCCATAACACTTGTGCAGCACTATATGGGGCAAGTGACTGTACGGAGCATCTTATGGGGCCATAACGCTTGTGCAGCACTATAAGGGACAAGTGACTGTACGGAGCATCTTATGGGGCCATAACGCTTGTGCAGCATTATATGGGGCAAATGACTGTATGGAGCATCTTATGGGGCCATAACGCTTGTGCAGCATTATATGGGGCAAGTGACTGTATGGAGCATCTTATGGGGCCATAACGCTTGTGCAGCACTATAATGGGGCAAGTGACTGTATGGAGTATCTTATGGGGCCATAACACTTGTGCAGCACTATATGGGGCAAGTGACTGTATGGATGATCTTATGGGGCCATGTGCAGCATTATATGGGGCAAGTGTCTGTATGGAGCATCTTATGGGGCCATAACGTTTGTGCAGCACTATATAGGGAAAATATCTCTATGGAGCATCTTATGGGGCCCTTATTACCCTTTATGCACGATCATATGGGGCATATTTTAATATGGAGCATCTAATGGGGCCCATCAAACTTTATGGAGCTTTATATGGGGCTCCTGATTCCATATTCAAAACACTTAACCTACTGATGTCTCAATTAATTTTACTTTTATTGGTATCTATTTTTACTTTGGAAATTTACCGGTAGCTGCTGCATTTTCCACCCTAGGCTTATACTCGAGTCATTAAGTTTTCCCAGCTTTTTGTGGCAAAATTAGGGGGGTCGGCTTATACTCAGGTCGGCTTATACTCGAGTGTATACGGTATATATAATTGTCTAAGGGGTACTTCCATCTGTTTGACTGTAACTTCCGTAACGGAAATCCCGGGTCGCTGATTCATCAGCGATATTGGGGCGGGATTTCAACACCGCTTCACTTTTTACTATTGATGCTGCCTATGCAGCATCAATAGTAAAAACATATAATGTGAAAAATAATAATTAAAGAACAACATTATATTATCACCTTCCGGCGTCCGCAGCACCCTTTACCGCTCCTCGAGTCGTGATGCTCCGGTCCCAAGAATGCATTGCGGCAATGACACAAGATCACGTAGCGGTCTCGCGAGACCGCTACATGATCACGGGTTATTGCCAAAAGGTATTACTCAGGACGGAACGTCGTGAGGAGCATCGCTAAAGGCCTGGGCCACCGGAAGGTGAGTATATAACAATTTTTTATTTTAATTGTTTTTTTAACAGGGATATGGTGCCCACACTGCTATATACTACGTGGGCTGTGTTATATACTACGTGGGCTGTGTTATATACTGCGTGGGCTGTGTTATATACTACGTCTCTGTGCTATATACTACATGGCCTGTGTTATATACTGCGTGGGCTGTGCAATATACTACGTGGGACGTGTTATATACTGCGTGGGCTATGCAATATACTACGTGGGCTGTGTTATATACAGCGTGGGCAGTGTTATATACTGCATGGGCTGTATTATATACTGCATGGGCTGTGTTATATACTACATCACTGTGCTATATACTACGTGGCCTGTGTTATATACTGTGTGGCTGTGCAATATATTATGTGGGCTGTGTTATATACTGCGTGGGCTGTGTTATATACTGCGTGGGCTGTGTTATATACTACGTCACTGTGCTATATACTACGTGGCCTGTGTTATATACTGTGCGGCTGTGCAATATACTACGGGGGCTGTGTTATATACTGCTTAGGCTGTGTTATATACTGAGTGGGCGGTGTTATATACTACATCGCTGTGCTATATACTACGTGGGGTGTGTTATATACTACGTGGCTGTGCAATATACTATGTGGGCTGTGTTATATACTACGTGGGCTGTGTTATATATTGCGTGGGCTGTGTTATATACTACGTGGGCTGTGCTATATACTACATGCATATTCTAGAATACCCGATGCATTAGAATCGGGCCACCATCTAGTATATATGTAGTGAGGAATAAAAGTATTTGATATGCTGCCGATTTTGCAAGTTTTCCCATCTAACTTAAATAAATACTGTGGGTGCTGTATAACAACGGTTCACATGAAAAAACCCAAGAAAAAGCTAAAAATAAAAATTAACTTTTATTAAGTAAATTAAACTGACTAACAAAAACTGTGACAAGAAACACACAAAAACAAAAAATAGGTGCACACTAGGCTACACTCTGGATATAGTGCCTCACCTAATGCATGCCTATCAGCGGAGGTTGGCACCCTATACAGTATATATACGTATTTGGTGCCCCACTCCTTGGTGGCTGCCCCTAACTGCCCTGTAAAGCCCTAAATGCATGATGAAGTCATTCAAACACAACCACAAAATGATGGATGCCCAACCAGCTAACCACCATGTAAGCCAGGCTTGCACAAATTGCACTTATAGCAGCAAGTTAAAAATTGCTTTAACAAAGTCGCATGTGCTCAGGTGATGGCAAAAATAGTGAATCGAGATGCATCCCAGTGATACAAAGAGATAAAACCTATTGATAAATAAAAACATAGACGGCCCCAATATTTCACTAAACTGTCTCCTCATAACTAGACACCTGCCTAAGCAATGGAGGTTGGCACCCTACTTTACAGCCATATGGCGCCCCTGCTCTTTGGCAGCTGTCCCTTGGAAGCCCTGAAAATTTACTAGTTCTAGCAAAAGATAATCAAGGTAACAACTTAAATCCGGTAGATACTGTGAAAATGATTTGAATGCTTGAACATTTCTCATAGCACAGGACCCCAAGGGTGTACTTATAAATCTCAAGTTGTGATATAAAAACCAAGGTCTCATCCAGATATACAGGGTGGGCCATTTATATGTATACACCTAAATAAAATTGCTGTGGTTGGTGATATCAACTTCCAGTTTGTGGCACATTAGTATATGGGAGGGGGGAAACTTTTCAAGATGGGTGGTGACCATGGCGGCCATTTTGAAGATGGCCATTTTGGATCCAGCTTTATTTTTTCCAATGGGAAGAGGGTCATGTGACACATCAAATTTATTGAGAATTTCACAATAAAAACAATGATGTGCTTGGTTTTAATGTAACTTTATTCTTTCATGAGTTATTTACAAATTTATGACCACTTATAAAATGTGTTCAAAGAGCTGCCCATTGTGTTGGATTGTCAATGCAATACTCTTCTCCCACTCTTGACACATTGATAGCAAGACCACAGAAGAAATGATAGCATAGGCTTCCAGTCAGGCTCGGACTGGCCCACAGGATAACAGGGGAATCCCCTGGTGGGCCCCTAGGCAGAGCTGGACCCCCAACCCCACTGTATGGGCAGTACTTGGCATAATTTTCTTGATTCACTCTGATCAGAAAAAAAGCAGCATCTCATCATTCATTAACCAAACTACCCAGTTTTTTTTTATTATATAGAGATATAGGTAAATTTGTGAACGAAGGTAGTATAATATTTGCATGCAGGTGAAGAGTGGGCCCCCAAAGTCAATGTTATTGGTGGGTCCTTGTCACTCCTGTCCGACACTGCTTCCAGTATCCGTTGTTTGAGATGCTGCATATCTCATATCTTTACAACATGGACAATTACCTTCAGATGACTCCAAAGATAAAAGTCTAAAGGGGTCAGATCGGGAGACCTTGGTAGCCATTCAACTGGCATATGACAACCATGATGATGATGTTTTGCCCTCTTTATGCACTGAAGACGGCATGTTCCCTGAGCTTTTCCAGCAAGATGATGCACCAACATCATGGGTGTCAGGTCCGAGCATTTCTTCATGAACAGTTTCCTGGAAAGTGGATGGGTCGTCATACGCAGCCATCCGCAAATCATCCACACGCAAGTGTGAACCTAACCTTAGATATGCACCAATTCCAGTGCATAGAGACAAATTTGCATGAACTTATCTCACCTCCTGATGATCCTTTGTGGTGAAACGCGTGGAGGTTTATGATGAATCTACATAGATAAGTACCCGTTCTTGTTTCCAAATTTGTCTCTATGCACTATGATAACAATTACAGACCTCTCCTTTCTTTGTAGGTGGGAAAACTTACAAAATAGACAGTGTATCAAATACTTATTTTCCTCACATTATAGATGTATACACACGTGGTCAAAATTTTTGGTACCCCTCGTTTAATGACAGAAAAACTCACAATGGTCACAGAAATAATTTGAATCTGACAAAAGTAATAATAAATAAAAAATCTATGAAAATGAATAAAGGAAATTCAGACATTGCTTTTCAACCATGCTTACACAGAGTTAAAAAAAAATTAAAACTCATGAAATAGGCCTGGACAGAAATGATGGTACCCTTAACTTAACCCCTTAACCCCCAAGGGTGGTTTGCATGTCAATTTTTACAATTCTGACCACTGTCCCTTTATGAGGTTATAACTCTGGAACGCTTGCATGAATCCCGGTGATTCTGATATTGTTTTCTTGTGACATATTGTACTTCATGTTAGTGGTAAAATTTCCTTGACATTACTTGCGTTTATTTGTGAAAAAAATGGAAATATGGCAAAAATTTTGAAAATTTTGCAATTTTCCAACTTTGAATTTTCATGCCCTTAAATCACAGAGATGTCGCACAAAATACTTAATAAGTAACATTTCCCACATATCTACTTTACATCAGCACAATTTTGTAACAATTTTTTTTTGTGTTAGGGAGTTATAAGGGTTTATTTTTTTTAAGGGACCACATCACATTTGAAGTCACTTTGAGGGGTCTATATGATAGAAAATACCCAAGTGTGAGATCATTCTAAAAACTGCAACCCTCAAGGTGCTCAAAACCACATTCAAGAAGCTTCCACTTTGTTTTATTTTACCAAGGGTAACAGGAGAAATTGGACCCCAAAAGTTGTTGTGCAATTTGTTCTGAGTATGCTGATACCCCATATGTGGGGGTAAACCACTGTTTGGGCGCATGGCAGAGCTCAGAAGGGAAGGAGCGCCATTTGACTATTCAATGCAAAATTGGCTGGAATTGAGATAGGACGCCATGTCTCGTTTGGAGAGCCCCTGATGTGCCTCAACAGTGAAAACCCCCCAAAAGTGACCCCATTTTGGAAAGTAGACCCCCTAAGGAACTTATCTAGATGTGTGGTGAGCAGTTTGAAACCCCTAAGTGCTTCACAGAAGTTTATAATGTAGAGCTGTGAAAATTAAAAAATCTTTTTTTTTCCACAAAAAATGATCTTTTAGCCCCCAATTTTGTATTTTCCCAAGGGTATCTGGAGAAATTGGACCCCAAAAGTTTTTGGGCAATTTGTCCTGAGTACGTTGATACCCCATATGTGGGAGAAAACTACTTTTTGGGTGCATGACAGAGCTCGGAAGGGAAGAAGTGGCGTTTTGGAATGCAGACTTTGATGGAATGGTCTGCAGGCGTCACGTTGCATTTACAGAGCCCCTGATGTACCTAAACAGTTGAAACCCCCCACAAGTGACCCCATATTGGAAACTAGACCCCCCAAAGAACTTATCTAGATGTGTTGTGAGAACTTTGACCCCCAAGTGTTTCACTAAAGTTTATAACGTAGAGCCGTGAAAAAAAAAAAAAAATGATTTTTTAGCCTCTAGTTTTGTATTTTCCCAAGGGTAACAGGAGAAATTGGACCCCAAAAGTTGTTTTCCAATTTGTCCTGAATACGCTTATTCCCCATATGTGGGGGTAAAATACTGTTTGTGCGCACGGCAGAGCCCGGAAGGGAAGGAGCACCGTTTTACTTTTTCAACGCAGAATTGGATGGAATTGAGATTGGATGTCATGTTACATTTGCAGAGCCCCTGGTGCGCCTAAACAGTGGAAACTTTCCAATTTTAACTCCAACCCGAACCCCAACACACCCGTAACTCTAATCCCAACCCTAACCACACTCCTAACCCCAACATACCCCTAACCCTAATCCCAACCCTAACCATACCCCTAACCCTGACACACCCCTAACCCAACCACAAACATAATCCAAACCCTAACTCTAGCCCCAACCCTAACTTTCGCCCCAAACCTAACTTTTGCCCCAACCCTAACTCTAACTTTAGCCCCAACCCTAACTTAAGCCGCAACCCTAACTTTAGCCCCAACCCTAACCCTAATGGGAAAATGGAAATAAATAAATTTTTTTTACTTTATTATTGTTCCCTAACTAAGGCGGTGATAAGGGGGGTTTGATTTACTATTTATAGCAGGTTTTTTTTTATAGCGGGTTTTTATGTTTGGCAGCTGTCACACACTAAAAGACGCTTTTTATTGCAAAAAGTTTTTTTTGTGTTACCACATTCTGAGAGCTATAATTTTGCTATACTTTGGTCCACAGGGTCATTTGAGGTCTTGTTTTTAGTGGGACGAGTTGACGTTTTTATTGGTACCATTTTCAGGCACATGATATTTTTTGATCGCTTGTTATTCCGATTTTTGTTAGTCAGAACGAACAAAAACCAACAATTCGTGAATTTCTTTTGGGGGGGCGTTAATACCGTTTCACGTTTGGTAAAATTAATAAAGCAGTTTTATTCTTTGGATCAGTATAAATACAGCGATAGCGCATTTATTTTTTTTAAAGTTTTGGTGCTTTAATACAATTTAAAATATTTTATAGAAAAAATAATTATTTTTGCATCGATTTATTCTGAGGGCTATAGCTTTTTTATTTTTTTGCTGATGATGCTGTATGGCAGCTCATTTTTTGCGGGACAAGATAACGTTTTTGGTGGTACCATGTCTATTTCTATCCGTCTTTTTGATCGTGTGTTATTCCACTTTTTGTTCGGCGGTATGATGATAAAGCATTGTTTTTTGCCTCGTTTTTTATTTTTATTTTTTACGGTGTTCACTGAAGGGGTTAACTAGTGGGATAGTTTTATAGATCGGGTCTTTACGGATGCGGTGGTATTAAATATGTGTACTTTTATTGTTTAAAGAAATGTATTTATTGGAACAATATATTTTTTTTTTTACACATGTATATATTTTTTTTTTAACTTTTTTACTTTGTCCCAGGGTGGGATATCATGGTATAGTGTCAGATCGCTGATCTGACACTTTTCACAGCACTGTGTCAGATCAGCGATCTGACAGGCAGTGCTGCAGGCTTGCTGGCGCCTGCTCTCAGCAGGCGCTTGCAAGCCACCTCCCTGCAGGACACGGAAGGCCCCCCCGTGGTCATCTTGGATCTGGGACCTGCAGGGAGGAAGACGGAGGAGACACTCGGAACAACGCATTGTTCTGAGGGTCTCACGGAAGCATGCAGGGAGGCCTCTCCCTGCGCAATGCTTCGCTATGCAGCCAGAACGCTGCGATCATGTTTGTTCGCAGTGTTACGGGGGTTAATGTGCCGGGAGAGGTCCGTAACTGCTCCTGGCACGTAGTGCCGGATGTCAGCTGTAATAATCCCCCGAGAGCGCAGTCGATCGCCTATGACGTATTATCCCGTCCCTGGGAATTAAGTCCCAGGTCACCTCGACGGGATAGTACGTCTAATGGCAGAAAGGGGTTATTATTTTGTTGCGCAATCTTTTGAGGCAATCACTGCAATCAAATGATTCCTGTAACTGTCAGGGTATTTCCTGACAAAAACCGGACATTTCTGCCAGAAATCCGCATGCGTTTTTACCGCGATTTTACCGCGTTTTTCATGCGTTTTTGACGCGTTTGGTGCTTTTTTTGTGCGCTTTTTTTTCCCAAATGCATAGAATTGCGGGAAAAATGCAGAAAATCCGCAAAAATAATGAACATGCTCATTTTTTTACCGCAATGCGTTTTTTCGCGGAAAAAAACGCATCCATGTGCACAAAACATGCAGAATGCATTCTAAATGATAGAATGCATAATGTATGCGTTTTTAATGAGTTTTTATAGCGTTTTTAGCGCGAAAAAACCTGAACGTGTGCACATAGCCTCAATGAGACTTCTGCACCTCTCGGTATTTTGGCCCACTCCTCAAGAGCAAAGTGCTCCAGTTGTCTCGTGTTTCAAGGTTGCCTTTTCCAGACGACATGTTGCAGCTCTTTCCAAAGATGCTCAATAGGATTTAGGTCAGGGCTCATAGAAGGCCACTTCAGAATAGTCTAATGTTTTCCCCTTAGCCATTCTTGGGTGTTTTTAGCTGTGTTTTGGGTCATTATCCTGTTGCAAGACCCATGACCTGCGACTGAGACCAAGCTTTCTGACACCTTGTAGCACATTTCTCTCTAGAATCTCTTTATAGTCTTGAGATTTCATTGTACCCTGCACAGATTCTAGACATCCTGTTCCAGATGCAGCAAAGCAGCCCCAAAACATAGCAGAGCCTCCTCCATGTTTCACCGTAGGGACCGTGTTCTTTTCTTTATATGCTTAATTTTTCCGTCTTTGAACATAGAGCTGATGTGTCTTGCCAAAAACTTCCATTTTTGTCTCATCTGTCCATAGGACATTCTCACAGAAGCATTGTGGCTTGTCAACATGTAGTTTGGCAAATTCCAGTCTAGCTTTTTTTTATGATTTTTTTTTTCAACAATGGTGTTCAATGGGCTACTGGAACAAACCATACATGGACAAGGCACGAGAACCTGGATCTGAGGAAATGCTACTATAACAGCAGACCAAATGAGAGAGGATATATGAAGCGTATGAGGAACCTCTGGATGGATACAAGACCTGCATGTCCACTGACTGAGAAACAACTAGTCATTTCAATGTCAATAAGAGAAAGCTATTATCACAACTTGAGATGGATCAACTGCACTGCAGATCCACCCCACATGAAGACCTGGAAGAACAACATGTGGAACCCCCTGAAAATCCCGATCCAATCTTGCAACTAGAGAGCACTGCAGCTGATCTGAAACAGAAGATCTTAGATAAACTAAATACCATCAATACCAGACATTGACTGCCATGGCTCAACAAAGAAACACCGCCAGACAGTGTGCTAGAAGATGCCAATAGAGCACTTGCATCAATAACTCAAACTAATAAACTGATCTATGTTACTGCCTCAGCAATCATGGAAATGCTTGGCTATACAACCAGCAAAAAAACAGAAGTACGTGCCCCCCCTTGGAAAAGAAGACTGGAGACAAAGATCAAGGTGATACGAAGGGAAGTCAGCCAACTAACAGAAATACAGAAGGGTGTAAAGGTCAAGATTAAAACCAAGCTGGAGAAGTACAAAGGCCTGACCCCAACTGAAGCCCTAAAGACTGCTAAACAAAGGCTCACAGCACTTGCTGCATGATTAGGGAGATACACTAGAGAAGCTGAGGCTAAGAAGATAACTGTCCTGTTCTCCAAAGAACCATCCAAGGTGTACTTCCAACTACAGAGTAACAGCACAAAGACAGCATCACCACCAATAGCATAGACTCAACAATACTGGAGGTACATATGGGAGAAGGATAAAACACAAACACCCGTGCAATGTGGCTGCAAGATCTGAGAATGAAACACAGCAACCACCTAGAGCAAGAACCAGCACCATTACAGAAGCAGACATCCATCAGCGGGTCAAGAACATGAAGAGCTGGACAGCACCTGACCCAGACATAAACCACACCTACTGGCTAAAGAAATTAACAGCGGTACATGGACGCCTGGCAAAGCAAATGGACCAACTGTTAGAAGCAGGCCCCCACCCAGCTTGGTTAACACAAGGAAGAACAATGCTGATTATGAAGGATCCTCACAAAGGAACAGTTCCATCCAACTACCGCCCAATAACCTGTCTTACAACAACATGGAAACTCCTGTCAGGCATCATAGCCACCAAGCTACAGAACCATATGAACCAGTACATGAATCCAGCTCAGAAAGGCATAGGGACTAACACCAGAGGCTCTAAGCACCAGCTCCTAGTAGATAGAGCAGTTGCTCAAGACTCAAGATATAGACAGACCAATCTCAGCACAGCCTGGATTGACTACAAGAAAGCCTATGACTCATAGCCACACGCATGGATCTGTGAATGCTTGGCTCTCTACAATGTCAAAAGGAAATTAAGAACCTTCCTCAGAAACTCAATGGAGCTATGGAGAACAACAATGGAGGTCAATTCAAGACAAATAGCACAAGTGACCATCAAATGCGGCATATACCAAGGTGATGCACTGTCCCCATTGCTGTTCTGCTTAGGCTTGAACCCCCTCAGTCAGATAATTACAGAGTCTGGCTATGGATACAAGTTCAAGAGTGGAAGCACCATCAGCCACTTCCTCTACATGGATGATATAAAGCTGTATGCGAAAAATGAATGAGAAATCAATTCACTGATCCACCTGACAAGGATCTACAGTGAAGACATTGGGATGTCCTTCGGACTGGAGAAGTGCGGCCGGTTGTTAATCAAGAGAGGCAAGGTAGTCAAGACTGATGGAGTGGAATTACCAGCAGGGCACACAGCAGATGTACAAACATGCTACACAGGGATAAGGTAACCATGGTAAGGAGGCAAGGAAAGCAGCAACATCCAAATACCATCAAAGGGTAAGACAGGTCCTGAAGAGCCAGCTTAATGGGAAGAATAAAATCCACGCCATTAATACATATGAACTGCCAGTTATCAGATACCCTGCTGGCACAGAGTGCTGTCCAAAAGAAGAGATGGAAGCTGCAGACGTGAAGACACAAAAGCTTCTCATAATGCATGGAGGTCTCCACCCTAAGTCTAGCACCCAAAGATTGGATATCAACAGAAAGGAAGGTGGTCAAGGCTTGATAAGCATCCAAGCCACCATCATGGATGAAGCAAGGAGTATCCGGGAATACATCAGAAAAATGTCACCAAAAGATGAGATGCTGAGAGAAAGCTTAAGGCAGCAACAACAACAGATCTGGAAAGAAGAACAGGAACATGAAGTGCCATGGCAAGACAAGCCAGATCCATAGAAGCAGGAATCTACCACACGAGACAAGACCCAAGGTGCAGACTATGCAAATAAACCTCAGAAACAGTTCAATACATAGTGGCAGGATGCAAAATGCAAGCAGGAAGAGCATATATCGAATGCCACAACTGCATAGCATATGGGCTAAGTCCCCCTAAGTCCAGGTGGGATACCCCAGAGAAAGTGGTGAATGAAAGGGCTAAAATCCCGTGGGACTTCAAGATCCAGACGGATAAGCAGGTGTTGGCTAACCAACCAAACGCTGTGATAGTAGACAAGGATCAGAAGACAACAATGATAATAGATGTGGCAGTGCCAAGTGATACTAAGTAGCATCAGAAAGAAGGAATATGAGAAGCTGGAAAAATACCAGGGTCTCAAAGGAGAACTGGAGAAGATGTGGAAGGTGAAGGCAACAGCGATTGCAGTGGTGATAGGAGCACTCGGAGCAGTGACCTCTAAGTTGGGAAAATGGCTACAACGGATCCCAGGAGCAACATCTGAACTCTCTGTCCAGAAAAGTGCAATGCTGGGAAAAACTAAGATCCTGAGCAGAACACTCAAGCTCCCAGGCCTCTGGTGAGGACCCGAGAATGAGAAAGGACAACAAAGACCACCCCCATTGGGGGGAGGAATGGAAGTTTTTTTTACATTATGTGATGCAGTGACCTCTGTTACAGGTAGGGGGCACTTCATGATCTTACCAGGATATGCACGGAGGCGTATTGAGGCTGTGAGAGTGCATATCAGTTGCACGCATAAATATGATGGTGAGACAAAGTCCGGCATTATTGTGAATGGCCGGTATGTGAGGAAGATACTCTGCGCTGTCAGCTTAAAGCAATGTTGTTGTTCTGTGACCTGTAGTCCCACAAGTATAGTTGTTGGTATAAGTATGAAGGGAGGCTGGCAGGGCTAGTTATAAGAGATGGGTGGGTCGAACTAGCCACACACACACATTCTCACCTAAGGGAGTGGTTACAAGTATATAATGTGACCAGGTTGTGGGTCACATGTCTCTGAGTATGCCTCTGAATGGTCTGTGCTGTAGGTCCTGGAGAGCCTATGTGTTGGGAGTGCTATCTCCCTGAATAGCACGTGGTGGGGCTTTGGACCTGGTGGCCTGGTGTGTTAGACGAATGTCCTTCCTAAATAGCACCCGGACAGGTCACACGCCTGTGTGTTGCACGGTCCCAGGTGGGGACGGACGTCCTGAATAGCACACTGGTGGGCTGGGATGTTGGACGAACGTCCTGAATAGCACCTGGACAGGTCTCACGCCTTTGTGTTGGACGGCAACAGGTAGGGACGGACATCCTGAATAGCGCACTGTGGAAAGCTGTGTTGGGAGGTCCTGGGAGTAGGACTGGATCCCTGAAGAGCACTGAGAGACCGTGGTCCTGGACAGTCTGTGTTGGAAGCTCCTGTGAGTGGATTCTTCCTGGAAGCACCTGAGTAACTGTGGACCTGGACAGTCTGTGTTGGGGAAGCTACCGACCTTTGGTGGGTCTGGACTGACTGATGTGTGCCTGCCAGGCATGTTGGTGAACCCCGTAAGGCAGCTTTCCCAGGAGAGAGGACTGACAAGGAGTCAGCAGGAGGAGCAGGAGCTCCCGTAAGGTACCATAGACTGTTGGTGTTTATGAAACTCTATGAACTTTGTGGTCACCCACGGCAATGGGTCAGATAAGGATCAGCATGTTTAGTGTCACAAGCTAATGAAGTGAAGCCTGATGTAAAGAGTAAGACTGTCCATCTGTTGTTGGTTTTGGTGGTTTATGCTGTAAGAAAATAAATCCAAACAGAGTGTTCTATTTCAAGTGTTTATTTCTGTTTATGTTGATGATTATGGCTTACAGCCAATGAAAACCCAAAAGTCATTATCTCAATAAATTAGAATACTTTATTACACCAGCTTGAAAAATGATTTTAAAATCTGAAATGTTGGCCTACTGAAATGTATGTTCAGTAAATGCACTCAATACATTGGGCTACTTTTGCATAAATTACTGCATGCATGGCATGGAGGCGATCAGCCTGTGGCACTGCTGAGGTGATATGGAAGCCCAGGTGGCTTTGATAGCAAGCCTTCAGCACGTCTGCATTGTTGGGTCTGGTGTCTTTCATCTTCCTCTTGACAATACCCCATAGACTCTCTATGGGGTTAAGGTCAGGTGAGTTTGCTGGCCAATCAAGCACAGTGATACCATTGTTTTTAAACCAAGAATTGGTACTTTTGGCAGTGTGGACAGGTGCCAAATCCTGCTGGAGAATTACATTTCTATCTCCAAAAGGCTTGTTGGCAAAGGGAAGGATAAAGTGGTCTAAATTTTCCTGTTAGACGGCTGCGCTGACTTTGGTCTTGGTAAAACACAGTAGACCTACACCAGCAGATTACATCACTCCCCAAACCATCACTGATTGTGGAAACTTCACACTAGTCCTCAAGCAGCTTGGATTGTGGCCTCTCCACTCTTCTTCCAGACTCTGGGACCTTGATTACCAAATGAAATGCAAAATTTGCTGTCATCTGAAAACAACACCTTGGACCACTGACCAACGGTCCAGATTTTTTTCTCCTTGGCCCAGGTAAGACGCTTCTGGCGTTGTCTATTGGTCATGAGTGGCTTGACACAAGGAATGCGACACTTGTAGCCCACGTCCTGGATACGTTTGTGTGTGGTGGCAATGACTCCAGCAGCAGTCCACTCCTTGTGAATCTCCCCCAAATTTTTGAATGGCCTTTCCTTAACAATCCTTTCAAGGCTGCGGTTATCACATTTGCTTGTGCACATTTTTCTACCACACTTTTTCCTTCTTCTCAACTCTCCATTAATATGCTTGGATACAGCACTCTGTGAACAGCCAGCTTCTTTAGCAATGACCTTTTCTGGCTTACCCTCCTTATGGCTGTGTAAATGACTGCCTAATGGACATCTGTCAAGTCAGCAGACTTTTTTAACTGCTTAAGAAGCCTTTGCAGGTGTTTTTTGTTAATTATTCTATTTTACTGAGATGAGTTTTTGATTTTCACTGGCGGTTAGCCATAATCATCGACATTAACCCATTATCTACCAATGTCCTTTTTTTGGGACGCCTAATCTTTTGCTTCTAGCAACTAAGATTTTATAAATTTTATAATTAGATCCAATTTTTTGTGTTGTGTTTGTAAAATGAATGTTTTCAAAATAGGAAATCATGTCATTGTCATTTTTAATTGAATATTGGGACGCCCTTTTCTGAAAAATCCATAAAATAAAAATTCTAATTTGGCAAGTAATGGGTTAACAGAAATAAGCACATGAAATAGATCACTCTGTTTGTGATGACTCTATATAATATATGAGATTCACTTTTTGTATTGAAGACCTGAAATAAATTAACTTTTTTGATGATATTCTAATTTTGTGAGAAGCACTTGTATGTATACATACACTTAATCCAATAAATAACCACTTGTATGTAAAATATATGTCATGCACCACTAAAATTGAATCATCCAAAACAGAAAAGTGCACTTTTCTGTTTTGGATGATTCATGTATACATACACGTGACACCAGTATGTGACAATAGAATTCGCTCAAGCAATCTTGTATTAATAGGAACTGTCAAATGCCCTGTGTTAGGAGCAATAGAAAGTTTATGCTTGTGAGCACAAATCAAAGTCCAGTTAGAGCGGTAACATAATAGTGCCAAGACCTGTAAATGATGTCTTGATGGTTATACATACGGTGTGAATCAATCAGACAGGAGAGTTCATGTGCTGCTGGAGGAATGGAAGTCCTGACTGACATAGACTTGTTGAGGTTGCGTCCTCCCATGTACCCCTTGTGCTGTGATGCAGATGTACAGGGCACTCCAGGCTGTAGAGTTCCTGGACCTGTAATTCACGAGTTGAAAGGTGCGTGACATCAGTGCACAAAGCTACGTAGTTCTGATGCGGCCACATTACCTATGCGTATTGAAGGATTTTAGTCCTTCTTCCTCAGGATGTGATCAGTGCACGGATGGTTACTTTAAATAGTCTTAATGGTATGGATCATGAAAGGAATGAGAAATTAGGAGGCGTTAGAGAGAGACCTGTCCGTGATCTCCACCCATCAATCATTGAACGCAGATACCATTAAGGCTATTTAAAGTAACCATCTGTGCATTGGCAACACCGTGAGGAAGATCGAGATCCTACGAAACACGTTGGTATTGTGGCCACATCTCACGTCTTTCAATACGTGCATTGCAAGTCCAGGAACCCTACCATCCGAGCGCCATGTACATCTATATTACAGCATAAGGGATACACGGGAGGACACTACCGCAATCAGTCCATGTAGGTCAGGACTTCCATTCTTCCAATACCCACAGTTTTAAGCGTGCCCTAAAAACGCATTTTTCCAGACTGGCCTTCCGCCTCAATACATTAATCTAGTTATCCATGAGTTGCTCAAAATTTTTAACATAACAAGGTTCCTTGCATCATGTTCTCACATGCTTTTATGCATTTAATAACCCTCTGTGTCTCTACTGTTACATATTTAGGCTGATAACTGGTTCATGCAGCATTACAAGAACACCCAATTCTTACACTATGGCTGGTCCGAATAACAAAAGCAATTGTTACCATCCACCTCTCGTGTCTCCCCTTTTTCCTCATAGATTGTGTGCTTGCAAGCAGGGCCCTCACTCCTCTTGGTATCTGTTTTGATCTATGTGTTTATTGTTATGCTGTAATGTCTATTGTCTGTACAAGTCCCCTCTAAAATGTAAAGTGCTGCGGCATATGTTGGCACTATAGAAATAAAATTATTATTAATTATTATTATTCTTCCAGCAGCACATGAACTTCCCTGTCTGATCGATTTGCACAGTAAGTGTAACATTCAAGGCATCATGTATGGGTCCTGGCACAATAGTGTTAGCACTCTAACTGAACTTTGGTTTGCGGTCACATATATAACCTTTGCTACTGCTCCTAACACAGGGCATATAACAATTCTTATTAATTCTTATTAATACAAGTTTGGCTTATATATATATATGCTATTGTGCAAATGGAATAGACAACAGATGGAAATTATTGGCAATAATCAAGACACGCTCAATAAAGGAGTGGTTCTGCAAGTGGGGACCACAGACCACATCTCAGTACCAATGCTTTCTGGCGGATGTTTTGGTCACTTTTGAATGTTGGTTGTGCTTTCACACTCATGGTAGCATGAGACTGACTCTACAACCCACAAAAGTGGCTCAGGTAATGCAGCTCATCCAGGATGGCACATCAATGCAAGCTGTGACGGGAAGGTTTGCTGCGCCTGTCAGCGTAGTGTCCAGAGGCTGGAGGCGCTATCAGGAGACAGGCCAGTACACCAGGAGATGTGGAGGGGGCCGTAGGAGGGCAACAACCCAGCAGCAGAACCGCTATCTCAGCCTTTGTGCAAGGAGGAACAGGAGGAGCACTGCCAGAGCCCTGCAGAATGACCTCCAGCAGACCACAAATGTGCATGTGTCTGCACAAATGGTTAGAAACCAACTCCATGAGGATGGTCTCAGTGCCCGACGTCCACAGATGGGGGTTGTGCTCACAGCCCAACACCATGCAGGACTCTTGGCATTTGCCACAGAACACCAGGATTGTCAATTTCGCCACTGGTGTTCTGTGCTCTTCACAGATGAAAGCAGGTTCACACTGAGCACATATGACAGACATGACAGAGTCTGGAGACGCCGTGGAGAGTGGTCTGCTCCTTGCAACATCCTTCAGCATGACCGGTTTGGCAGTGGGTCAGTAATGGGGTGGGGTGGCGTTTCTTTGGAGGGCCACACAGCCCTCCATGTGCTCGCCAGAGGTAGCCTGACTGCCATTAGGTACTGAGATGAGATCCTCAGACCCCTTATGAGACCATATGCTGGTGCGGTTGGCCCTGGGTTCCTCCTAATGCAGAACAATGCCAGACCAATGCCAGTGCAAAAGTAAAAAATCTGATTCATAACATGCCTAATGCAGGTATGCCAGGTTTTTATGCAAACATCACTTGATCAACTCACATTGCATGATGGGACAGCACCGCTATCACCTGCATGCATGCATGGACTGGACCACCGGAGAACCGGAGGATTCTCCGGTGGGCCTAGGCACTGACATCTGCTGACATACTAGCCAGCAACTGCCTAGGGCCCCAAATGCTTCAAGAGCCCCCACTACTCTAGGGGCCCTCAGCCAGTGGCTATGGGGCCCCTGAGTCAAGGGGGCCCACCCTGTGCCAGCCTAGCAGCAGCTGGAGACAGGATCCTGTCCCAGGTGCTAAAGCAAAATTAATATTCACGCTTCCCCATGTCCCTATGGGCGTGGAGAGGTGTGAATACCATTTCTCTTTAATAGCGGGCAGCGTTAGCCACAGGCTGCAGCTAACACTGCCCACATGTAAAAACCCACCACCGCACCACACACACAAAGCACAGCACCATATACACACACACATGCAGGCACACAGACACACAGCACAGCACATCCCGGCGTCCTGCTTCCTGTCTGAGACAGCCCAGGTGGATGACGTCATCATCCAGCCCGCTCAGACAGAAAGTTGCCGACGAGGAAGAGGCTGCCGGGATATGCTGCTGCTGCGGGGAGGTGAGCTGTGCTGTGTGTCTGTGTGCCTACATGTATGTATGTGGTGCGGTGCTTTGTGTGTGAGCGTGAGAGTTATGCGGTGTGTGTGTGGTGGAGAAGGACATATGATATTGGTGGGGGAGGCAATGATGCAGGTGATGGGCAATGATGGTGGTGGGGGAAGACAATGATGGAGGTGATGGGCAATGATGGTGAGGGGAGGCAATAATGGAAGTGATTGACAATGATGGTGAGGGGAGGCAATGATGGAAGTGATGGGCAATGATGGTGGGGAGGCAATGAAGGAGGTGATGGGCAATGATGGTGGTGGTGGGGAGGCAATGATGGAGGTGATGGGCAATGATGGTGAGGGGAGGCAATGATGGAAGTGATGGGCAATGATGGTGGGGGAGGCAATGATGGAGGTGATGGACAATGATGGTTGGGGGAGGCAATGATGGAGGTGATAGGTAATGATGGTGGGGGAGGCAATGATGATGGTGATAGACAATGATGGTGGGGAAGGCAGTGATGGTGGGGGAGGCAATGATGGAGGTGATAGGCAATGATGGTGGGAAGGCAATGATGGAGGTGATAGGCAATGATGGTGGGGTGGCAATGATGGAGGTGATGGCAATGATGGTGGGGGAGGCAATGATGCAGGTGTTTAGGCAATGATAGATGTGATGGGCAATGATGGAGGTGATGGGCAATGATGGTGGGGGGAGGCAATGATGGAGGTGAGAGGCAAGGATGGTGGGGGAGGCAATGATGGAGGTGATGGGCAATGATGGTTGGGGGAAGCAATGATGGAGGTGATTAGGCAATGATGGTGGGGAGGCAATGATGGAGGTGATGGGCAATGATGGTGGTGGGGGAGGCAATGGTGGAGGTGATGAAATGGGCAATGATGGTGGTGGGGGAATCAATGATGGAGGTGATGAAATGGACAATGATTGTGGTGGGGGAGGAGGCAATGATGGACCTGGTGGAATGGGCAGTGATGGGGTTTTGGGGGAGAATGATAGGGGTGGTGGGGGAGTAGGCAATGATGGAGGTGGTGATGAGGACAATGATGGGGGTGGAGAGGGACTGCATTATACTTTCTGAGGGGGCTACATTATATTCTGTGGAGGGACTGCTTTATTCTCAGGGGACTACATTATATTACATAGTTACATAGTTACATAGTTAGTAAGGCCGAAAAAAGACATTTGTCCATCCAGTTCAGCCTATATTCCATCATAATAAATCCCCAGATCTACGTCCTTCTACAGAACCTAATAATTGTATGATACAATATTGTTCTGCTCCAGGAAGACATCCAGGCCTCTCTTGAACCCCTCGACTGAGTTCGCCATCACCACCTCTGTTGTGAATTCTGTGGCTGAGTTCACTTCTGTGGTCACAAGTGGTATTGCAGTCTCTGGGCTTCCTCCCTCAGGTGTTTTGGTGAGCTCGTTGGCTGCCTTGCTTTTTAGCTCCACCTGAGTCTGTCTTCCTTGCTCCTTGTCAATGTTCCAGTGTTGGATCTGAGCTACTGCATCTTTCCTTGGGCCTGCTGCTCTGCTAGATAAGTGCTTCTAGTTTGTTTTCTGTTTTTTCTGTCCAGCTTGCTATTAACTTTTGCTGGAAGCTCTGAGAAGCAAAGGGGTGCACCGCCGTGCTGTTAGTTCGGCACGGTGGGTCTTTTTGCCCCTTTGCGTGGTTTTCGTTTTAGGGTTTTTGTAGACTGCATAGTTCTCTTTGCTATCCTCGCTCTGTCTAGAATATCGGGCCTCACTTTGCTGAATCTATTTCATTCCTACGTTTGTCTTTTCATCTTGCTAACAGTCATTATATGTGGGGGGCTGCCTATTCCTTTGGGGTATTTCTCTGAGGTAAGTCAGGCTTGTATTTCTATCTTCAGGCTAGTCAGCTCCTCAGGCAGTGCCGAGTTGCATAGGTAGTTGATAGGCGCAATCCACTGCTGCTTACAGTTGTGTGAGGATAGTTCAGGTACTGCAGTCTACAGAGATTCCACGTCTCAGAGCTCGTCCTATTGTTTTTGGTTATTGCCAGATCTCTGTATGTGCGCTGATTACTGCACGCTGTGTTGCCTGATTGCCAGCCATAACAGTACAAGGAGCCTACCAATGATTTCCAATAGAGGGAAAAAAGAAATCCTGACATCATTTTTTTTTCTTAGCTCTGTCTTCAGTCTTTTTTTTCCCCTAGACATTAGAGTGCTTCAGGACACAGCTGTGGACATGGATATTCAGGCTCTGTGCTCCTCAATGGATAATCTCGTTGTAAATGTACAAAAGATTCAAGGTACTATTGATCAGAAATCGATGCTAGAACCAAGAATTCCGATTCCTGATTTGTTTTTTGGTGACAGAACTAAGTTCCTGAGCTTCAGAAATAATTGTAAGCTATTTTTGGCCTTGAAACCTCATTCTTCTGGTAATCCTATTCAACAGGTTTTGATTATTATTTCTTTTTTGCGCGGCGACCCACAGGACTGGGCGTTTTCTCTTGCACCAGGAGATTCTGCATTGAGTAATGTTGATGCATTTTTCCAGGCGCTGGGATTGCTTTACGATGAGCCTAATTCAGTGGATCAAGCTGAGAAAAATCTGCTGGCTTTATGCCAGGGTCAGGATGATGTAGAAGTATATTGTCAGAAATTTAGGAAATGGTCAGTACTCACTCTGTGGAATGAATCTGCACTAGCGGCTTTGTTCAGAAAGGGTCTCTCTGAAGCTCTTAAGGATGTAATGGTGGGATTTCCTATGCCTGCTGGTTTGAATGAGTCTATGTCCTTGGCCATTCAGATCGGTCGTCGCTTGCGCGAGCGTAAATCTGTGCACCATCTGGCGGTATTGTCTGAGAGTAAGCCTGAGCCTATGCAGTGCGACAGGACTATGACTAAAGTAGAACGGCACGAACACAGACGTCTGAACAAACTGTGTTTCTATTGTGGTGATTCTACTCATGCTATTTCTAATTGTCCTAAACGCACTAGGCGGTTCGATAGCTCTGCCGTTATTGGTACTGTACAGTCCAAATTCCTTTTGTCCATTACCTTAATGTGCTCTTTGTCATCATATTCTGTCATGGCGTTTGTGGATTCAGGCGCTGCCCTGAATCTGATGGATTTGGATTATGCTAAACGTTGTGGATTTTTCTTGGAGCCTTTGCGGTGTCCTATTCCGTTGAGAGGAATTGATGCTACACCTTTGGCCAAGAATAAGCCTCAGTACTGGGCCCAGCTGACCATGTGCATGGCTCCTGCACATCAGGAAGTTATTCGCTTTTTGGTACTGCATAATTTGCATGATGTGGTCGTGTTGGGGTTGCCATGGCTACAAACCCATAATCCAGTATTGGATTGGAACTCTATGTCGGTAACCAGCTGGGGTTGTCAGGGAGTACATGGTGATGTTCCATTTTTGTCTATTTCGTCATCCATTCCTTCTGACATCCCAGAGTTCTTGTCGGACTTTCAGGATGTATTTGAAGAGTCCAAGTCTGATGCCCTACCTCCGCATAGGAATTGTGATTGTGCTATCGATTTGATTCCTGGTAGTAAATTCCCTAAGGGTCGTTTATTTAATTTGTCCGTACCTGAACACACCGCTATGCGCAGTTATGTGAAGGAGTCCCTGGAGAAGGGACATATTCGCCCATCGTCGTCACCATTGGGAGCAGGGTTCTTTTTTGTAGCCAAGAAGGATGGTTCGCTAAGACCGTGTATTGATTACCGCCTTCTTAATAAGATCACTGTTAAGTTTCAGTATCCCTTGCCATTGATTTCTGACTTGTTTGCTCGGATTAAGGGGGCTAGTTGGTTTACTAAGATTGATCTTCGTGGTGCGTATAATCTGGTGAGAATCAGGCAGGGAGATGAATGGAAAACGGCATTTAATACGCCCGAGGGTCATTTTGAGTATCTGGTGATGCCGTTCGGACTTGCCAATGCTCCATCTGTTTTTCAGTCTTTTATGCATGACATTTTCCGTGAGTATCTGGATAAATTCTTGATTGTTTACTTGGATGACATTTTGATCTTCTCAGATGATTGGGAGTCTCATGTGAAGCAAGTCAGAATGGTTTTCCAGGTACTGCGTGCTAATTCCTTGTTCGTGAAGGGATCAAAGTGTCTCTTCGGTGTGCAGAAAGTTTCATTTTTGGGGTTCATCTTTTCCCCTTCTACTATCGAGATGGATCCGGTTAAGGTTCAGGCCATCCAGGATTGGACTCAGCCGACATCTCTAAAAAGTTTGCAGAAATTCCTGGGCTTTGCTAATTTTTATCGTCGCTTCATCTGTAATTTTTCTAGCATTGCCAGACCATTGACCGATTTGACCAAGAAGGGTGCTGATTTGGTTAATTGGTCTTCTGCTGCCGTGGAAGCTTTTCAGGAGTTGAAGCGTCGTTTTTGCTGTGCCCCTGTGTTGTGTCAACCTGATGTTTCTCTTCCGTTCCAGGTCGAGGTTGATGCTTCTGAGATTGGTGCAGGGGCGGTTTTGTCACAGAGAGGTACTGGTTGCTCAGTGTTCAAACCATGTGCTTTCTTTTCCAGGAAATTTTCTGCTGCTGAGCGTAATTATGATGTGGGCAACCGAGAGTTGCTGGCCATGAAGTGGGCATTCGAGGAGTGGCGTCATTGGCTTGAGGGTGCTAAGCATCGCGTGGTGGTTTTGACTGATCATAAGAACCTTACTTATCTTGAGTCTGCCAAGCGCTTGAATCCTAGACAGGCCCGTTGGTCGTTATTTTTTGCTCGTTTTGATTTTGTGATTTCATACCTTCCGGGCTCTAAAAATGTGAAGGCGGATGCTCTGTCTAGGAGTTTTGTGCCCGACTCTCCGGGGTTATCTGAGCCGGCGAGTATCCTCAAGGAAGGAGTCATTGTGTCTGCCATCTCCCCTGATTTGCGGAGAATGTTGCAGAAATTTCAGGCTAATAAACCTGATCGTTGTCCGGCCGAGAAACTGTTCGTCCCTGATAGGTGGACTAGTAAAGTTATCTCTGAACTTCATTGTTCGGTGCTGGCCGGTCATCCAGGAATCTTTGGTACCAGGGAGTTGGTTGCTAGATCCTTCTGGTGGCCATCTCTGTCACGGGATGTGCGTGCTTTTGTGCAGTCCTGTGGAATTTGTGCTAGGGCTAAGCCCTGCTGTTCACGTGCCAGTGGGTTGCTTTTGCCCTTGCCGGTCCCGAAGAGGCCTTGGACACATATTTCGATGGATTTCATTTCTGACCTTCCCGTTTCTCAAAAAATGTCGGTCATTTGGGTGGTCTGTGATCGCTTTTCTAAAATGGTCCATCTGGTGCCCTTGGTTAAATTGCCTTCCTCCTCTGATTTGGTGCCTTTGTTCTTCCAGCATGTGGTTCGTTTACATGGCATTCCTGAGAATATTGTTTCTGACAGAGGTTCCCAGTTTGTCTCGAGGTTCTGGCGAGCCTTTTGTGGTAGGATGGGCATTGACCTATCTTTTTCCTCGGCCTTCCATCCTCAGACTAATGGCCAGACCGAACGAACCAATCAGACCTTGGAAACATATCTGAGATGTTTTGTTTCCGCTGACCAGGATGATTGGGTGTCATTTTTGCCGTTGGCTGAGTTCGCCCTTAATAATCGGGCCAGCTCGGCTACCTTGGTCTCTCCATTTTTCTGCAATTCTGGGTTCCATCCTCGTTTCTCTTCAGGACAGGTTGAGTCTTCGGACTGTCCTGGTGTGGATTATGTGGTGGACAGGTTGCAGCAGATCTGGACTCAGGTAGTGGACAATTTGACCTTGTCCCAGGAGAAGGCTCAGCTTTTCGCTAATCGCAGACGCCGTGTGGGACCCCGACTTCGTGTTGGGGATCTGGTTTGGTTATCTTCTCGTCATATACCTATGAAGGTTTCCTCTCCTAAATTTAAACCTCGTTTTATTGGTCCGTATAGGATTTCTGAGATTCTCAATCCGGTGTCTTTTCGTCTGACCCTCCCAGACTCCTTTTCCATACATAATGTATTCCATAGGTCGTTGTTGAGGAGATACGTGGCACCTATGGTTCCATCTGTGGAGCCTCCTGCCCCTGTTTTGGTGGAGGGGGAATTGGAGTATATTGTGGAGAAGATTTTGGATTCTCGTGTCTCTAGACGGAAACTCCAGTATCTGGTCAAATGGAAGGGTTATGCTCAGGAAGATAATTCCTGGGTTTTTGCCTCTGATGTCCATGCCCCAGATCTTGTTCGTGCCTTTCATGTGGCTCATCCTGGTCGGCCTGGGGGTTCTGGTGAGGGTTCGGTGACCCCTCCTCAAGGGGGGGGTACTGTTGTGAATTCTGTGGCTGAGTTCACTTCTGTGGTCACAAGTGGTATTGCAGTCTCTGGGCTTCCTCCCTCAGGTGTTTTGGTGAGCTCGTTGGCTGCCTTGCTATTTAGCTCCACCTGAGTCTGTCTTCCTTGCTCCTTGTCAATGTTCCAATGTTGGATCTGAGCTACTGCATCTTTCCTTGGGCCTGCTGCTCTGCTAGATAAGTGCTTCTAGTTTGTTTTCTGTTTTCTCTGTCCAGCTTGCTATTAACTTTTGCTGGAAGCTCTGAGAAGCAAAGGGGTGCACCGCCGTGCTGTTAGTTCGGCACGGTGGGTCTTTTTGCCCCTTTGCGTGGTTTTCGTTTTAGGGTTTTTGTAGACTGCATAGTTCTCTTTGCTATCCTCGCTCTGTCTAGAATATCGGGCCTCACTTTGCTGAATCTATTTCATTCCTACGTTTGTCTTTTCATCTTGCTAACAGTCATTATATGTTGGGGGCTGCCTATTCCTTTGGGGTATTTCTCTGAGGTAAGTCAGGCTTGTATTTCTATCTTCAGGCTAGTCAGCTCCTCAGGCAGTGCCGAGTTGCATAGGTAGTTGATAGGCGCAATCCACTGCTGCTTACAGTTGTGTGAGGATAGTTCAGGTACTGCAGTCTACAGAGATTCCACGTCTCAGAGCTCGTCCTATTGTTTTTGGTTATTGCCAGATCTCTGTATGTGCGCTGATTACTGCACGCTGTGTTGCCTGATTGCCAGCCATAACACACCTCCTCAGGCAAGCAATTCCAGATTCTCACTGCCCTAACAGTAAAGAATCCTCTTCTATGTTGGTGGAAAAAACCTTCTCTTCTCCAGACGCAAAGAATGCCCCCTTGTGCCTGCCACCTTCCTTGGTATAAACAGATCCTCAGCGAGATATTTGTATTGTCCCCTTATATACTTATACATGGTTATTAGATCGCCCCTCAGTCGTCTTTTTTCTAGACTAAATAATCCTAATTTCGCTAATCTATCTGGGTATTGTAGTTCTCCCATCCCCTTTATTAATTTTGTTGCCCTCCTTTGTACTCTCTCTAGTTCTATTATATCCTTCCTGAGCACCGGTGCCCAAAACTGGACACAGTACTCCATGTGCGGTCTAACTAGGAATTTGTACAGAGGCAGTATAATGCTCTCATCATGTGTATCCAGACCTCTTTTAATGCACCCCATGATCCTGTTTGCCCTGGCAGCTGCTGCCTGGCACTGGCTGCTCCAGGTAAGTTTATCATTAACTAGGATCCCCAAGTCCTTCTCCCTTCTCTGGGGGGCTACATCATGCTATGTGAGGGGGCTACAGTATACTCTATGGGGGCTGAATTATATTCTGTGGTGGAGCTGCATTATTCTCTCAGGGGACTACATTATATTCTGGGGGCTACATATTAATATATAAGGGGGCTACAGTATACTCTATGGGGGCTGCATTATTCTTTCAGGGGACTACATTATATTCTGGGGGGCTACATCATACTATATGAGGGGGCAGCATTTTGCCCTATGAGGGGGCTACCATATACTCTATGGAGGGCTGCATTATATTCTGTGGTGGGCTGCATTATACTATATGAGGGGGGCTGCATTATACCATATAAGGGTGCTACATTATAGTCTATGGTGGGGACTGCGTTATACGTGAGGGGGTTGCGTTATATTTTGTGGGGTGCTGCATTATATTCTATGAGAGGGGGCTGCATTATATTTTATGAGGGGGCTACATTCTTTTATGAGGGGGCTACATTAAATTCTATGAGGGGGCTACCCCTCTATGATTAAACCCCAACCCCTGCTACATAATTAAGATGTGTACTACCTTATATTATACCCTGATATTAGCGCGTTTTACTGCACAATTGGTGGTTTTGTATTTATTTCTATGTAGCTACATATTGGGCCCCAAGAATGATTTTCTCTGGTGGGCCCAAGGTGCTCCAGTCCGACGCTGCCTGCATGGCAAAAAAGGTTATAGACTTTTGCTTAACCTTTGGACAGTGGAAATGATTGATGCATTGTTAGTGCCTTCCTGGGTCTTATTTTAATTTGTAAATTAACATTTTTGTAAAATAGGTCAAATAAATATAGGAACATGACAATTTTCTTGGTAATACGTGGTGATGTGTATACCTCAAGACTTTCCGCCAATCCTTTAAATAG
This sequence comes from Ranitomeya imitator, assembly GCF_032444005.1. Taxonomy (NCBI): domain Eukaryota; kingdom Metazoa; phylum Chordata; class Amphibia; order Anura; family Dendrobatidae; genus Ranitomeya; species Ranitomeya imitator. The sequence goes on along the minus strand of NC_091285.1, from coordinate 426,057,859 downwards.
TGTTTTTCAATGTCCTATTTACTGACCACAGACCATATTCCATTTTATAGATAACAATCACAGCTGCAACAACAGACTTGAAAGATGAAGCGAGACCACAGTAATGGTCCGTGCTAGAATAATACAATACAAGCACTGCAAGACTGGCGTAATATATCAATACACTTATCAAAAAATAAAGGGAACACTTAAACAACACAATGTAACTCCAAGTCAATCACACTTCTGTGCAATAACCTGTCCAGTTATGAAGCAACACTGATTGTGAATCAGTTTCTCCTGCTGTTGCGCAAATGGAACAGACAACAGGTAGAAATGATAGGCAACAGACCATTCCTCTGTTCTCTTCATTTTGGCTGTTGTTTTGGTCACTTTTGCATTTGCATTGCTCTCACCCCTAGAGGTATTGTACAATACATGAAGTGGTATCTACAACCCATAGAAGTTGCTCAGGTAGTGCAGCGCATCCAATATGGCACATCAATGTGAACTGTGGCATGAAGGGTAGCTGCGTCTGCATCTGCGTCTCCTGCAGATACCAGGAGGCAGGCCAGTACACAATGAGACGTGGAGGGGGCCGTAGGAGGGCAACAACCCAGCACCAGGACTGCTACCCCTCCTTTGTGCAAGGAGGAATAGTGCCAGAGCCCTGCAAAATAACCTCCAGCAGGCAGCTAACATTCATGTGTCTGCTCAAACAGTTAGAAACAGTCTCCATAAGGGTGGCATGAGGGCCCGACGTCCACAATTGGGTGTTGGCTTACAGCCCAACACCGTGTAAAGTGATTGGCTTTTGCCAGAGAACACCAAGATTTGACAAATTCGACTTTAGCACCCTGTGCGCTTCACGGATGAGAACAGGTTCACATTGTGCACATGTGACAGATGTGACAAAGTCTGGAGATGCTGTGGAGAACATTCTGCTGCGTTCAACATCCTCCAGCATGAGTGGTTTGGCAGTGAGTCAGTAATGGTGTGGGGAGAGCATGAGGAAAAGGATGGCTTCTATAAATGGATAATGATCCTAAACACACATGTGAGGAGGCATTTCTATGGAGGGCCACACAGCCCTCCATGTGCTATCCAGAGGTACCCTGACTGCCATTAGGTATCGGGATGAGTTTTCAGACCCATTGTGAGACCATATGCAGGTGCAGTGCACCCTGAGTCACTTGTGATGCATAACAATGCTAGGCCTCATGTGGCTGAACTGTGTCAGCAGTTCCTGCATGATGAAGGCTTTGATGCTATCGACTGGCCTTCCCGTTCCCTGAACCTGAATCCAATCGAGTCTTGTTCTATTCACCAATGTCACGTTGCACCACAGACTCTCCAGTAGTTGACTGATGCTTTAATCCAGGTTTGGGAGGAGATCCCTCAAGAGAAAATCCGTCATCTCATCAGGAGCATGCCTAGGCATTGTAGAGAGGTGATACAGGCACGTGGAGGCCACACACACTACTGGGCATCATTCCCTTGTCTTGAGGCATTTCCACTGAAGTTGGATCAACCTGTAATTTGATTTTCCACTTTGATTTTGAGTGTCATTCCAAATCCAGACCTCCATGGAATATTAAATTTGATTTAAATTGATCATTTTAGTGTTTTATTTTCATCAACACATTCCACTAACCAATAAATTAATAATTGCAACTGAAATATTTCATTCAATGATATCTAGGGTGTGGTATTTTAGTGTTCCTTTTATTTTTTTGAGCAGTGTATATAGATATACTGTATACTGTATAAATATATATATATATATATATATATATATATATATCTCTGTGACGAAAGAGGAGCCTTCCAAAACTTTATTTACACATGGAACCAATACACATTCATGTAAAACTATGGAATTGAGAGGAATTACTAAAAATTGTGTCTTTTTGAGGAAATTGCCTTTCTAGCTGTGTAAAGCTGCAGTTGTCACCTTCTCCATTCACATACTTGTAATTTACTATTACTGTTAACAGATCACTAGGAATTTCTAGTATTCACAGACACAAAAAAAGGTTATGCACAAAGTGCAGCGAGTCTTTGGATATGGCTGTTAACATGCTAATTTTGCCCAAATGTTGGTCACTGAAGTTCATCACGATAGATTTTAAATGGAACATTATAAATGTAATTGCCCCATGTTCTGCCCTTCCCTAACAATCTCTACGCATTCCTATTTATAATATACACTTTTCATAAACCTTCACTTCCTTACAACCAGTTTCATCTCCTTATGCAGGGCCGCTGGCCACCCACCTATTAATCTGTGGTGTCCTTCACCGACTGGTGTATGCTCTCTTTCAATTTACATGGAGCACTAATTGGCTACTGTGGCTAAATAGCAAATGTCTATTACTTTCTTTTATGCTCTGTTTCCTTACTAATGAACTAAAAAGAGCTTTGGAATCTACAGCAATATAAGCCCCTTACACATGCCATCCAAGCCTACCTTAACACATTTCGATAATATACCATTTACATTATTAGCACTGTAGTTCAACTATGCGGAGCGAAGAGGTGTACGAGCTCCCTACAGATCAACTACTGGAATAAGAAATGTATATAAATAACTTGAGGGAATATAATAATATATATTTGTCATTTAATCAGTTTATCGCCAGCACTGAGAGCCCCGCTGCCAGGAGGAAATGTACTTATTCCCACACGCAGTGTTCAGCTTCCAGTCATTGGGGTGGTGCTGGCATGGTTTCAGTCACTGCTTAGTGTATAGAGAACAGCAGCTATAACAGCACCCCCAGCACTGACTAATGCCGGTCAATTAGTCAATTAGTCTACTATGTCCGGGTGTCCCCCTCCAGTAAGCGTATATGACCAAAAATGATGCACATCAGAGCAAATGGTGACTCTGTCGGCACCATTATAGTCTATGGCCCGGTTGGCGCATACGCCCAAGTCTTGTTTTGCGTGGGGGTGGGGAGGGTCAGATGCAAGCCACAATGGGACCAACGAGCGTGAGCAAAAATGATATGTAAAAGGGCCCTAAACAGTGAGATTTCACAAGTTGTGGCAACATCTCACTGTTTTGGGAAGAGAACTCTTCAGTGAGGGGAAAGCAGGCTGACAGCTGGCTGGATGATCCTGTGTTTCAGCTGAGAAGAAGAAAACATAGCAGAAGCCGGTCTCTTTGGATGCTGTTATAAAAGTGAATGACACATCATATCAACAAGAAGTGAGTAACTAATTTCTGCACTTCTGTTCCTTTGTATCGTGTATCTACATGTGTATTATGAGGGGCTATCAGTGCAGATCTAAAAAAATTGAAGTATATACAGTTTACATGATTTGTACAATATAGAAAAAACATAGTGGGTGATTCATCAAAGTGGGATAAACCACAGAAAACTGGGATAAACCATTTGAAATGTTGCAAATTTTTTCTGCAACGCAGAGTTGGCCAAAAATGTTGTGACTTTGGCGTTTTTATGCGAGTTTGAAGCAGCCCCACCAAAATCAGCAGCGCTGAGAAGGAGTTGAGACTGTGAGTATCTATGCCTGCCTGTCATACTGAGGAAAAGGGACGGCGTTTCTTCCACCAGAAATGCTACTCCAGTCCCTGAGAGCAGTATTTTTGGTGAGATGCACGCCACCGAGAAGACGCACCAAATTCATTAAATGTCACGTGTCATTAAATGAGTTTTGTGGGTTGCAGTTCAGCAACCTCCTCATTTAGACTGTCGTACACAATGCCAGTCTTAATGTATCGGCCCCATAAACTGTAAATATATATATACACACACACATATATATACGGTATATATATTAATACAAAGTAGCTACTTTATGCATTGCAGTCTTTTTCCATGTTATACACATCATGTAAACACTATGTACTTTCATTTTTTTTCATTCTGCCCACACATTAAAATATCTAATTATGTAATAATTTGTGTGATATTGTACTAATTACTGACTGACATAATCACATAAATATGCAAGATTAACTCTTAAATTAATGGGATTATGTCAAACTATTATTGCAAAACGACTATATAAACTATAATGTGTAGGTAGTAATAAAAAAAGAAATAAGCAATTTAAACCGTGTAGCGAAATTATATATAGAAATTAAAACTATGAATTATAGGGAGCACATATATATACAGTGGATAAGGAAGGTATTCAGACCCCTTTAAATTTTTCACTCTTTGTTTCATTGCACCCATTTGGTAAATTCAAAAAACTTCATTTTTTTCCTCATTAAAGTACACTCTGCACCCCATCTAGACTCAAAAAAGCAGAAATGTAGAATTTTTTTGCATATTTATTAAAAAAGTATACCGTTCTGAGTAGATATTAATAGCATGGGAAGCACAATGGGTATTACCCCCTTCCCAGGCTACAAACATCTGCCCCAGCCGTCGGCTTTCCCTCTGCTGGTTAAGAAAATTACGCAGGAGCCCACGCAATTTTTTTCAGAAAAATAAGCTTTAATTAATTAAATACATCTACACTGAGTTGCACACACAGTGTGCTAATTGTTTATGTCACTGACATCCGTATAACTATCTATTCTATGTGTATATACTGTATTTAATCCATCTATTCAATGCTGTCGGGTCCTGCTGTGATTTTACAGTTGGAGGCTGCTGAATTGCCAGCTTTTCTTCTAGCTATATATCTATGTAATATACAGCTCTGGCAAAAATTAAGAGACCACTGCAAAATGTTCAGTTTGTCTGATTTTTCTCTTTACAGGTATATTTTTGAGTAAAATGTAAATTGTTCATTTATTCTATTAACTTCTGACAGCATGTCTCCGAATTTCTCCGAAAAGGTCAAAATGAAAAAAATAAAAAAACAAGTGCTTTCAGACCTCAAATAATGCAAAGAGAACAAGTCCATAATCATTTAGAAACAATAATACTAATATTTTAACTCAGGAAGAGTTCAGAAATCAATATTTTGTGGAATAACCATGATTTTTAATCACAGCTTTCATGCGTCTTGGCATGCTTTCCACCAGTCTTTCACACTGCTTCTGGTGTAAAAATTTAAGTGGTTCTTCTTTGTTTGATGGCTTGTGACTATCCATCATCCTCTTGATTACATTCCAGAGATTTTCAAGGGGGTTCAGGTCTGGAGATTGGGCTGCCCATGACAGGGTTTTGATGTGGTGGTCTCTTAATTTTTGCCAGAGCTATACATATTTATATGCGTCTCACTTACATCAGTATACAGTTCATCCCCCTCATCACGTGACCTCCGGCTACAGCTGCCTCTATTGTTCGGTAATGTCACGTCAACTTCTGGAATTGGAACCTGATTCAGCATCACCGAGGCGGGACGAGGAACTCTGAGTGACTGGGTTGTGGCCGTAGCTTCCCTGCCCATCACAGCCCAGCATCACACGGACGCTCTACAGTCCTGCTTTCATTAACAGAGCGCAGCAAGCCAGCGCAATGCTGGACTGTGACGTGCAGTGAAACTCTGCCCACATCCCAGTTAGTCAGGGTTACTGGTCCCGCCTTGGTGATGCCGAGTCAGCTTCCAATTCCGGAAGTTGACGTGACATCACTGGACATCAGAGGCAGTTGCAGTCGGGGATCACGTGATAGGGATGAGCAGACAGCAATAGCGTCGCTCACAATCACATTTGGAAACGCAGGATATTTGAAGAAACCCTTATTTCCAAAGTATATATCGATCTGCCCACCAATCATTGTAATGAACAAACTCTTTAAGATTATAAGTGATACATGCCTACAGCCTGTAATTTTTATATTAAGACATCAGCTGCATTCACTCTGAACTGAAAAATGATGATAATTAAAATCTAAATAATTTAGAAGAGGTTCTCCAGCTTTAAAAATAATCACAGATGAATCAATTTTTTTCTGGAAGGTTGGCAACCTTATCTCCGTCTGCTAGTTTTCACCCACATGTTATAAAGTGCTGAGAGCGGCAGACAAAGTTTAAAATGTCACAATTTATGGTTTGTAAATGCTGTGCGCAAAAAATTAGCACATTTTTATACCATTTTCTGGCGGAAATGCATTACTAGATGCACACCATAGATTCAACAGACAATACCACACATCCCGCCGGGTTGAGATGAGTTGAGTCTAAAATATCATGATAAGTTTAGATACATAGGCTCCACGTTAAGCATGATATGTTACACCAGGGATGCAGCATACCATCAGCTATCATGAGATGCGATACTCGGACAACAGGACAGTATCAAACATGGTAGGCTTAGCTACATCAGCTCAGTTACACACAGCGTCGGACTGGAGCACCTTGGGCCCACCAGAGAAAATCATTCTTGGGGCCCACTATGTAGCTACATAGATATAGATACAAGACCACCAATTGTGCGGTAAAAAGCGCTAATATCAGGGTACAATATAAGGTAGTTCACGTCTTAATTATGTAGCAAGGGTTGGGGAAGCCCCCTTACAGAATGTAATGTAGCCCCCTCATAAAATTTAATGCAGTCCCCTATCATAGAATATAATGCAGCACCCCACAAAATATAATGCAACCCCCTCAGGTATAACGCAGTCCCCACCATAGAATATAATGTAGCACCCTAATAGGGTGTAATGCAGCCCCCCTCATATAGTATAATGCAGCCCACCACAGAATATAATGTAGTCCCCTGAGAGAATACAGCCCCACCACAGAATATAATGCAGCCCTCCCATAGAGAATACTGTAGCCCCCTCATATAGTATGATGTAGCCCCCCATAATATAATGTAGTGTAGTCCCCTGAGAATAATGCAGTCCCCCTACAGAATATAATGTAGCCCCCTCATAAAGTATAATGCAACCCCATCATTGTCCTCATCACCACCTCCATGATTTCCATCTCCCCTCCATCCCTATCATTCTCCACCACCACCTCCATCACTGCCCATTCCACCACCTCCATCATCACCTCCATCATTGCCTCCCCCCACCACCATCATTGCCCATTACCTCCATCATTGCCTCCCCCACCACCATCATTGCTCATTTCATCATCTCCATCATTGCCGTGGGAGGCAATGTTGCTTCCAACATTGCCAATCACCTCCATCATTGCCTCCCCCTCCACCATCATTGCCCATCACCTCCATCATTGCCTCCCCACCATCATTGCCTATCACCTCCATTGCCTATCACCTCCATCATTGCCCATCACCTCCATCATTGCCCATCACCGCCATCATTGCCTCCCCCCACCACCATCATTGCCCATTACCTCCATCATTGCCTCCCCCACCACCATCATTGCTCATTTCATCACCTCCATCATTGCCTCCCACCACCAACATTGCAAATCACCTCCATCATTGCCTCCCCCACCACCATCATTGCCCATCACCTCCATCATTGCCTCCCCACCATCAATGCCTGTCACCTCCATTGCCTATCACCTCCATTATTGCCCATCACCTCCATCATTGCCCATCACCGCCATCATTGCCTATCACCTCCATCATTGCCCATCACCTCCATCATTGCCTCCCCCACCACCATCATTGCCCATCACCTCCATCATTGCCTCCCCACCATCATTGCCTATCACCTCCATTGCCTATCACCTCCATCACTGCCCATCACCTCCATCATTGCCTCCCCCACCACCATCATTGTCCATCACCCCCATCATTGCCTCCCCACCATCATTGCCCATCACCTCCATCATTGTCTCCCCCACCACCATCATTGCCCATCACCTCCATCATTGTCTCCCCCCCACCAATATCATTGTCCTTCACCAGCACACACACACCACTCACTGCAGCTCATCACACACACACGCAGGCACAGACACACACACAGACACACTCTCTCACATACACACACAGGCAGGCACAGACACACACAGACACACTCTCACACGCGCAGGCACACACACGCAGACACACTCTCACATACACACACACTCAGAACACCAAGAAATGGGCAACGGTGAGGACCTCAGAATCAGAATTTGCACAAGGAAACTTAATGCAGCAGATGAGAAACACATTATGCTTATTTCTCTTCAAAATCAGATGTCCAATAGTTATATCAACTCAGATCATACAGCAGCTAGTGAGACCCAGCTGCACTTCTCCACTTTTCGGAGAATTCTGTCCAGAAGTGGTCTTCATGGAAGAATTACTAAAGCCAAGCATTTGAAATGGAAAAAAGACCAAGTGACTCAATTTTCCATAAAAGCATAGGAACCAGGCTGCAGAAATATTGTAGCAGGTGCTTTGGTCTGATGAGTAAAATATTAAAATAATTGACTGTAACAGAATGCAGTTTGTCGAAGTGCTGGAGAGCAGTACACTAATGAGTGTCTGTAGGCAACAGTGAAGCATGGTGGAGGTTCCTAACAAGATTGGTGCTGCATTTCAGCTAATGGAGATGGGCATTTAGTCAGAATCAATTATGTCCTCAGTGCCAAGACATACCAGCAGACACTTATCCATCATGTAATACCATCAGAAAGGTGTCCAATTGGATCCAAATTTAACTGCAGCAGTTCCCCAAGAACCAAAAAATCACATTGTATGATTTTTAAATAATTAAATTGCATTTTATTGCATTAAATAAGTATTTGATCACCTACCAACCAATAAGAATTCTGGCTCTCACAGACCTGTTAGTTTTTCTTTAAAAAGACCTCCCACTCTGCACTCATTACCTGTATTAATTGCATCTGTTTGAACTCGTTACCTATATAAAAGACACCTGTCCACACACTCAATCAATCACACTCCAACCTCCCCAACATGGCCAAGACCAAAGAGGTGTCTAAGGACACCAGGGACAAAATTGTAGATCTGCACAAGGCTGTGACGGGTTATAGGACAGTAGGCAAGCAGCTTGGTGAGAAGGCAGCAACTGTTGGCAAAATGATTACAAAATGGAAGAAACACAAGATAACTGTCAATCTTCCTCGGTCTGGGGTTCCATGCCAGCTCTTGTCTTGTGGGGTAAGGATGATTCTTAGAAAGGTAAAGAATCAGCTCAGAGCTACATGGTCAATGACCTGAAGAGAGCTGGGACCACAGTCTTAAACATTACCAATGGTAACACACTGACATCATGGATTAAAATCCTGTAGGGCACAGAAGATCCCCCTGCTCACGCCAGTACATGTCCAGGCCCACTTGAAGTTTGCCTGGATGATCCAGAGAAGGCAGGGTAGAAGGTCATGTGGTCAGATGAGACTAATATAGAACGTTTTGGTATCAACTCCACTCGCCGTGTTTGGAGAAAGAAGAAGGATGAGTACAACCCCAAGAACACCATTCCAACTGTGAAGCATACTTTGACGCAAGATTCTGGCCAACAACCTCCTTCCCTCAGTAAGAGCATTGAAGATGGGTCATGGCTGGGTTTTTAAGCATAACAATGACCCGAAACACACAGCCAGGGGAACTAAGGATTGGCTCTGTAAGAAGCATTTCAAGGTCCTGGAATGACCAAGCAAGTCTCTATACATGAACCCAATAGAAAATCTTTGGAGGGAGCTGAAACTCAATGTTGCCCAGTGAGAGCCCCAAAACCTGAAAGATATGGTGAAGATCTGTATGGAGGAGTGGGCCAAAATCCCTGCTGCAGTGTGTGCAAACTTGGTCAAGAACTACAGGAAACATCTCACCTCATTAATTGCAAACAAAGGATTCTGTACTAAATATTAAGTTCTGTTTTTCGATTGTATCAAATACTTATTTCATGCAATAAAATGCAAATTAATTATGTAAAAATCATACAGTGTGATATTCTGGATTTGTTTTAACATTCTGTCTCTTAGGCTGCCGTCACACTAGCAGTATTTGGTCAGTATTTGACATCAGTATTTACAAGCCAAAACCAGGAGTGGGTGATAAATACAGAAGTGGTGCATATGTTTCTATTATACTTTTCCTCTAATTGTTCCACTCCTGATTTTGGCTTACAGATACTGATGTAAAATACTGACCAAATACTGCTACTGTGACGGCAGCCTCAGGCTATATTCACACTTTGCGGATTTTGCTGCGGATCCGCAGCGGATTTGACCGCTGCGGATCCGCAGCAGTTTCCCATGAGTTTACATTTCAATGTAAACCTATGGGAAACAAAAAACGCTGTGCACATGCTGCAGAAAAATCCGCGCGGAAACGCCAGAGACGGACTACACCTCAACAAACCTGGGAAACACACATTCGCCAGAAGACTCGCTACACTCATCAGGAGGACGTTAAACTAGAAGAAGAGGGGACGGGAAGAAAAACATTAGACTCGAACAAAGACGACCCAGGAAAACATACTCAGAAGGGAGGTAAGAACATTTCTAAAACAATCCACAGTGAGGAGATTGGAACAAAACAAAATCCTCTAAACTGCATGCTCGCAAACGCCAGAAGCCTGACAAACAAGATGGAAGAACTAGAAGCAGAAATATCTACAGGTAACTTTGACATAGTGGGAATAACCGAGACATGGTTAGATGAAAGCTATGACTGGGCAGTTAACTTACAGGGTTACAGTCTGTTTAGAAAGGATCGTAAAAATCGGAGAGGAGGAGGGGTTTGTCTCTATGTAAAGTCTTGTCTAAAGTCCACTTTAAGGGAGGATATTAGCGAAGGGAATGAGGATGTCGAGTCCATATGGGTTGAAATTCATGGAGGGAAAAATGGTAACAAAATTCTCATTGGGGTCTGTTACAAACCCCCAAATATAACAGAAAGCATGGAAAGTCTACTTCTAAAGCAGATAGATGAAGCTGCAACCCATAATGAGGTCCTGGTTATGGGGGACTTTAACTACCCGGATATTAACTGGGAAACAGAAACCTGTGAAACCCATAAAGGCAACAGGTTTCTGCTAATAACCAAGAAAAATTATCTTTCACAATTGGTGCAGAATCCAACCAGAGGAGCAGCACTTTTAGACCTAATACTATCTAATAGACCTGACAGAATAACAAATCTGCAGGTGGTTGGGCATTTAGGAAATAGCGACCACAATATTGTGCAGTTTCACCTGTCTTTCACTAGGGGGACTTGTCAGGGAGTCACAAAAACATTGAACTTTAGGAAGGCAAAGTTTGAACAGCTTAGAGATGCCCTTAATCTGGTAGACTGGGACAATATCCTCAGAAATGAGAATACAGATAATAAATGGGAAATGTTTAAGAACATCCTAAATAGGCAGTGTAAGCGGTTTATACCTTGTGGGAATAAAAGGACTAGAAATAGGAAAAACCCAATGTGGCTAAACAAAGAAGTAAGACAGGCAATTAACAGTAAAAAGAAAGCATTTGCACTACTAAAGCAGGATGGCACCATTGAAGCTCTAAAAAACTATAGGGAGAAAAATACTTTATCTAAAAAACTAATTAAAGCTGCCAAAAAGGAAACAGAGAAGCACATTGCTAAGGAGAGTAAAACTAATCCCAAACTGTTCTTCAACTATATCAATAGTAAAAGAATAAAAACTGAAAATGTAGGCCCCTTAAAAAATAGTGAGGAAAGAATGGTTGTAGATGACGAGGAAAAAGCTAACATATTAAACACCTTCTTCTCCACGGTATTCACGGTGGAAAATGAAATGCTAGGTGAAATCCCAAGAAACAATGAAAACCCTATATTAAGGGTCACCAATCTAACCCAAGAAGAGGTGCGAAACCGGCTAAATAAGATTAAAATAGATAAATCTCCGGGTCCGGATGGCATACACCCACGAGTACTAAGAGAACTAAGTAATGTAATAGATAAACCATTATTTCTTATTTTTAGGGACTCTATAGCGACAGGGTCTGTTCCGCAGGACTGGCGCATAGCAAATGTGGTGCCAATATTCAAAAAGGGCTCTAAAAGTGAACCTGGAAATTATAGGCCAGTAAGTCTAACCTCTATTGTTGGTAAAATATTTGAAGGGTTTCTGAGGGATGTTATTCTGGATTATCTCAATGAGAATAACTGTTTAACTCCATATCAGCATGGGTTTATGAGAAATCGCTCCTGTCAAACCAATCTAATCAGTTTTTATGAAGAGGTAAGCTATAGACTGGACCACGGTGAGTCATTGGACGTGGTATATCTCGATTTTTCCAAAGCGTTTGATACCGTGCCGCACAAGAGGTTGGTACACAAAATGAGAATGCTTGGTCTGGGGGAAAATGTGTGTAAATGGGTTAGTAACTGGCTTAGTGATAGAAAGCAGAGGGTGGTTATAAATGGTATAGTCTCTAACTGGGTCGCTGTGACCAGTGGGGTACCGCAGGGGTCAGTATTGGGACCTGTTCTCTTCAACATATTCATTAATGATCTGGTAGAAGGTTTACACAGTAAAATATCGATATTTGCAGATGATACAAAACTATGTAAAGCAGTTAATACAAGAGAAGATAGTATTCTGCTACAGATGGATCTGGATAAGTTGGAAACTTGGGCTGAAAGGTGGCAGATGAGGTTTAACAATGATAAATGTAAGGTTATACACATGGGAAGAGGGAATCAATATCACCATTACACACTGAACGGGAAACCACTGGGTAAATCTGACAGGGAGAAGGACTTGGGGATCCTAGTTAATGATAAACTTACCTGGAGCAGCCAGTGCCAGGCAGCAGCTGCCAAGGCAAACAGGATCATGGGGTGCATTAAAAGAGGTCTGGATACACATGATGAGAGCATTATACTGCCTCTGTACAAATCCCTAGTTAGACCGCACATGGAGTACTGTGTCCAGTTTTGGGCACCGGTGCTCAGGAAGGATATAATGGAACTAGAGAGAGTACAAAGGAGGGCAACAAAATTAATAAAGGGGATGGGAGAACTACAATACCCAGATAGATTAGCGAAATTAGGATTATTTAGTCTAGAAAAAAGATGACTGAGGGGCGATCTAATAACCATGTATAAGTATATAAGGGGACAATACAAATATCTCGCTGAGGATCTGTTTATGCCAAGGAAGGTGACGGGCACAAGGGGGCATTCTTTGCGTCTGGAGGAGAGAAGGTTTTTCCACCAACATAGAAGAGGATTCTTTACTGTTAGGGCAGTGAGAATCTGGAATTGCTTGCCTGAGGAGGTGGTGATGGCGAACTCAGTCGAGGGGTTCAAGAGAGGCCTGGATGTCTTCCTGGAGCAGAACAATATTGTATCATACAATTATTAGGTTCTGTAGAAGGACGTAGATCTGGGTATTTATTATGATGGAATATAGGCTGAACTGGATGGACAAATGTCTTTTTTCGGCCTTACTAACTATGTTACTATGTTACTATGTTACATTCCGCAGCATGTCACTTCTTTTCTGCGGATTTTCAGCTGCTCCAATAGAAAACTGCAGTTGAAAATCCGCAGAAGAAAACGCAGTAAAAACCGCGATAAATCCGCAGTAAAAACCGCGATGGGTTTTCACTGCGGATTTTGCAATTCCGCTGCGGAAAAATCCGCAGTGGAATCTGCAAAGTGTGCACATAGCCTTACAGTTGATGTGTACCTACGATAAAAATTACAGACCTTTCCATTTTTTGTGTGGGGGAAAACTTGCAAAATCAGCAGTGCATCAAATACTTATTTTTCCCACTGTATATATAAAAAGAGGGGACACAGAAAATACCTAACTTTCCGGTACACTATAAATTTTGCACTTACAGTATGTGTAGATAGCCAAGAAAAGAACAGATTGGGAATAGAGAAGGATGGTTTTGTTTGTCAGTATTACTGGTAGATTAGATTTTGAGTAAAGGGCACATACTTACGGTACATTTTTGGTTAATTGCAGCGTTGTAATTAACGTCATTAAAGCATGCATTGAAGCCTTTATTTTTTTTTTTTCTTTTGTGTTCATGGCGATTAAAAAATGAAAATATAATGTGTGGATGTTGATATGGCATCACAAGAAATTCCCATCTGCTAAATTTCTTATAGAGTAAAAGTATTCACTTTCAAAATGAGCCATTCCAAAAAACGAAAGTTGCCTGAGAGGTATAGGTATATGTTAGAAATGATTACCTTACAGTTCCTTAGGATAAGCCTTCTCCTTACTTCTACAGATTGCATAAATGATCTAGTTTTCTTAGTCTTAGATATCAGGAATAGATAGTGACAGCTTGAACTCTCCTACTTACTAACATAGTAGTGTCCTGCAACTACATATATTATGATCAATTAGTCAGATCATGTTACTCTGCTCCTCTTCTGCCTACAAAGACTACTTGCAGAATTTACAATCTCTGCAATTACACATAATTGGACTTGCTGTTGAAGGTCACATTTCTATTCAACATTGACCTTAATATTCAGAATGATAATGGATCTTGTATTGTACACATATTACTAAAACACCCCCATCGCCTTCATGAAGTCAATATGTTAAATTCTCTAAGCTGCTAATTCAAAGCCGTGATAAGCACCAGTGAGCATTAAATAAAAGTGAATTATAAAGGATTCCTCATCCAAACAGAATGACACACTAACCAGTATATAATCTAGAAATATGGCTTTGACTGACACTTAGCATCCACAATCATCTCAGCCACCTGCCAGGATCTGTCATCTTCTTCCCATGTTATACAAGTCCTGCTTAAGGATTTCTGGGATAAGTGAAGCTCTGAGGAACATTGCCTACCCCTACAGTATTTCAGAGGGAAATGCCAACATACCGGGTGAAGAGACATCTGTGTTGTATTGGTTATTCTCTACCTTGGGATTCAGATGGACACGACAGGCTGATCTTGGCAAGTTGTGAATATTAGGATTTTGGGACAAATCCAAAAATGTTATATGACACGAACAAATTTGGTTTACGTTAGTCATTGAGCTGCATCAAATAACTTGGGGCCCTCGGTTTCTTCCTAGGTCAATGCTATTTCTGAAGAAGAAGGCTTTGTCTGTGCAGACAATACATACTGCCTGGAAAGCTGCCAGGTACCTTTCATGTACCAAGAATCCAAAGCACCAGGTATTAAGAAGTGAGTTTTATTTTAAAGCTTCCCGTAAAATCTGCTGCTGTAGGATCTGGTACCTTGGATTATTACTGCATGCACTAAGATAATGATAGTGATGGAATATCACACCAAAGGTGCTAGTGGTCCTACGGTATTCCTACTGTGATTTTCACTGACCTGCACATGGGAGTACACAGTATAATGGGAGAAACATCTTGCGAGCACTTGATATCTTGTCATAAAATATATCAACTTTTTTGTCTTGTCTTTAGCCTATATCTCTGCCTTTTTGTAAGGGAAGCACTATATCTCTACTTAAAAAAACTTGAGTAATTGTAAGAATATTTCATTCTTCTTCATTATTGATCCTGACTTACTGCCATTATTACAGTCCAGACAGTCCTGCTGGTCATTCTAGGAAACAATCAGTGGGCTTGTAATCAGATATATCCCGATCAGATTAACCAATCTCCTAGAATGTATTGAGACAATTATACTTAGTAAAGACTATACTTCACGCAGAACAAGCCTCTAGAAAAAGATCTTTGCAGACTTTGATTCACAAGAAACGCTGGGGAACTTAAGCTCTGAAGTAGATTTCTTTTTAATGCATCTGGGTTATAATAAGCTTTAATACAGAACAAAAGACCAAAACTTTTTTTTTTTCTGTAGATTCATTCTTTTTGTAAACAGAAAAACCTATAATTTAAGGTGACCAGGTTTCCTAAATCACAACTCTACCCAAAGCACCAACATAACATTTTCTGGAGAGAATTATTACACGAAATGATGATGTACTCAGTCCCTGAGAGTGCAGAAGACGCAAACATTCCTGATGTTCGTCTCAATACTTTTTTCTTTTTTTTTGCCATTTTGTTCAAGTATGTCATCTCATCTAATGGGTATTCTATAGGCAGACAAGAAAATGACAAAAATCCCATACCTAGCTCCACAAGCGCACGTTTACCATGAACAATGACGTGCGTTCATATGCGTAGATGCTGTATACTGTACACCTACACACTCACACACATGCATGCTCCACGCAATTACCTTCCCACACTGCTGCATTAATAACAGCCACATACACAGTCGTGCACACTGACAACGCAGGACACATTTCCAGTTACACAATTCATACAACGAAAAAAACCACAGGAGACATAAAGTGAGACGAGCATTTGTGTGATACATCCTATAATGCGACAGGCACGGGAAGAGAGGCTGCACAATGTGACAGAGGGGAGAGCATCTGGGCCTCTCAGATGTTGCTCCTGCTGTCCTGTTTCTCCCTCATATACACATTTTCCCATCAGTTCCGAATAACCATCCTCTTCAGTCATCCTTCCTACGCCACTCTTTCGCATCCCTCTTCACCTGTCTTGTCTGATCACACCCGACCCACTACACCTTTCCGACCTCCAAGACCCTCGTCCCTCTTCCACCATGGTTCCTAGCCCGTCTGACTTCCTCTAGTCTTTCTTCGACTATCCTTTGGTACTCTCTTCTTACCTCTCTCTCATTCTCTTCTCTTTTTTACCTTCTCTTCAGTTTCAGAAAGAGAGCTCAGAGCGACATCACCATGGTAATAAGGTTGTGGATTGCTAAAGAAGGAGAGAGAATGTGAAAAGTGTGAGCAGGGGTGATGGAAAAGATGGGGTGAGGGGGATGGAAAATAAAAAAAGGGAAACGGTAACAGAGGCACCCACAGGAGGATAAGAGTGAGATGGACAAGAAATAGAGGTTGCGGAAATGATTAGAAAGGGGGTGTGTAGTCAGTGGGTGTATTGCTGCGTGTGCTGGGAGGAAGGCTATGTATGTGTTAGAATGCTTTTCACAGGATTCGTGTGAATTGATAGAGGGGGATGAGGAGGGAAGCGACTGTTCTGTTTGAGGAAACTATGCAGGAAAGTTCAATTACATAAAGTTGGATTTTATGTAAGCTTAGTCATGTGTGTAGCAGCCATATTAGAGCGATAGCGGTATGGCGGGGAGCATGATAATACCCTGCTTCTTCTTACTAAAATAGGGATTTTCTTACAGAGTCAGGTTTTGTCTTATGTTATCATTTGTTGATTTATTTATTTTGCTTACATAGTGCCAATATTTTGCACAGCAGACATTCTCATCGCTGTCCCCATCGGGGGCCACAACCTAAATTCCCTATCAGTATGTGTTGGAGAATGGGAGGGGAAACCCACCAAATATGGGGAGAACATATAAACTCCTTGCAGATAATGTCCCTGGTGGGATTTGAAAGCCGGAACCCAATGTATAACAGATTTAGCAGATCTGTCGTCTTGTGCTCTTCTCACAATACCATTTTAAATTCCATTTTTAAATTACACAAGACTGTTGAGAAATGTCAATACCATCTTAAAGAAAGGTAGCACAAGCAATATCTCAGGGATCTTCTGGTTTAAGGAAAATAAAATATATTAGTTGTTGGGGACTGGTATGCACGTGGGGAACGAGAAACAGATTTATCATCCACAGAAACAGAACACCCTGATTCTGATACTCAACAGAAAACATCTTGGGGGCTTCAGAGAAGCCGAAACAGGGGTTATCCTAGGGGTGAACGGCACAAATCTTTGTCTAGAACTATTTTTTTAGACAAAGCTTACCCCTTGCAAAGTCACAACCTCTTCAAAAAGGATTACACCTGCAGGTTGTTAATTTGTCCAAAAGAACTCTTAACGACATAGAAATGTCTGTACTAAGTAAGGGAAGAACTACAAAATTAATGGCATACCAGAAGAGCCCCTGCAATCCCATTGACTACAATGGGGTCTGTTGTGACTCCTTCATTTTACTGGAATTAATACAGTGTGATAATTCTGATGATATAGAATTACCGGCATTTGCAATCAAAGTTTCAATCACACAATACCAAATGTGATAAGATTCTCTAACCAAATGAAAGCCTAATCTTTGCTACATTTAGGTCTCCACATGTCTGTGGAAAATGGTACCGGTATCATCAGTGTTTTCCATTAGTGTGTCTCTTTTTACCATTAGTGTGTTATCCATGTTTCCCTTCTTACCATCAGTGTCATCCGTGTCCCTTTTTAACATCAGTGTGTCATCCGTGTGTCAGTTTTTACCATCCATGTGTCCCTTCTTACCATCAGTGTGTCATCCATGTCCCTTTTTACCATCAGTGTGTCATCCGTGTGTCTTTTTACCATCAGTGTGTCAGCCGTGTCCCTTTTACCATCAGTGTGTCATCCATGTGTCCCTTTTTACCATCAGTGTGTCATCCGTGTGTCCCTTTTTACCATCAGTGTCATCCGTGTCCCTTTTTACCATCAGTGTTTCATCCGTGTGTCCCTTTTTACCATCAGTGTCTCATCCGTGTCCCTTTTACCATCAGTGTGTCATCCGTGTGTCTCTTTTTATCATCAGTGTGTCATCCATATGTCCCGTTTTATCATCAGCGTGTCCCTTTTTACCATCAGTGTGTCATCCGTGTGTTTTTTTTACCGTCAGTGTGTCATCTGTATGTCCCGTTTTATCATCAGCATGTCCCTTTTACCATCAGTGTGTCCTCCGTGTGTCCCTTTTTACCATCAGTGTGTCATTCGTGTGTCTATTTAGCATCAGTGTGTCATCCGTGTGTCCCTTCTTACCATCAGTGTGTCATCCGTGTACCTTTTTACCATCAGTGTGTCATCCGTGTGTCCCTTTTTATCATCAGTGTGTCATCCGTGTGTTTTTTTACCGTCAGTGTGTCATCCGTATGTCCCATTTTGTCATCAGTGTGTCTCTTTTCACCATCAGTGTGTCATTCGTGTGTCACTTTTCACCATCAGTGTGTCATCCGTTTGTCTTTTTACCATCAGTGTGTCATCCGTGTCCTTTTTTACCATCAGTGTGTCATCCGTGTGCCCCTTTTTATCATCAGTGTGTCATCCCTATGTCCCGTTTTATCATCAGTGTCATCCATATGTCCCTTTTTATCATCAGTGTGTCATCCGTGTGTTACTTCTTACCATCAGTGTATCATCCGTGTGTCCCTTCTTACCATCAGTGTGTCATCTGTGTGTCCTTTTTACCATCAGTGTGTCATCTATATGTCCCGTTTTATCATCAGTGTGTCATCCGTGTGTCCCTTCCTACCATCGGTGTGTCATCTGTGTGTCCCTTCTTACCATCAGTGTGTCATCCGGGTGTTCCTCCTTAACATCAGTGTGTCATCCAAGTTTTCCTGGTATGGCTAAAGAAAGTAAATAAATTATAAAGCTTCTCCTATACTTTGCAATGTTAAACATGGACTGTATACTGATGCCATCCATACGCTGTATGTGTTTTTCACCGACCCTTAGACTTATATTGGCCCTTGTCATCCCTGTTGTTGGAAGAAAATGGGCATGACTCCATGTGTTTCACACAACACATGGTCTGTATAGCACCATAGGTGAAAAAAAACAGATACCACACGTACTGGAAACATGGACATGTGTAAAATATTTCAGGTAAACATAAAGTACAGCGAAGCTGCACATTCTTTTCACAGTTACTGTTAACACAATCATTGAGATGTTTCACTAGAGATATTTATGGCATAGATTTAGATTCCAGCTCTGGGACATACATCCATCTCCAGAATGGGGGTCACCTGATCCAGTTAGCGTCCGACCACCAGTGAGTGGAGAGGTGGTAGCTCATGCACCTGCAACGCCCCAGGGTCCTGGTCGTTGCAGAAATATCATTCTCCTCTAAGGGTGAGTGATGTTACGTCTGAAGGCAATAAAAGAGATCGCTTTACCAGGTAAACACAATGCATGCAACATGTTCACACTCCAGGCCAGAAGTGGGAGCTCTAAGCCTGTTTTAGGTGAGCTCCCCTATAAAACATCCTGATCTGGAGGGAAAAGGGGTTCAGAGTTCAGTTCCTGTCAGGAAGACAGAGGGAGAGGAAGGAGTCCTGGAGCCTGAAGTGCTGCAGCTCCTGGAAGAAGATACTAAAGTGAACATATTGCAGAGAGTGTGCAGGAAAGCAGAGCACAGGAGAGGAATATTAGAGGGAGACCAGCCAGGAGCAGACTGCTTCCTTCTGAGGCGCAGGAATCCGGTAGCCAGAATACCGAGGGAGTAAGGATCTCTATGCTTTACTTCAAAAACTGGCAGGACAGATAATTCCACGTTACGTGCCCGACCTATACCCAGGAGACACAGTGGCAACTTGTGGGAGCTGGGGCGTGCTAGAGTCCCTGTAAAAAGCCTCAGGCCATCAGTCATACGGGTTGTTCCTATCCATCTGGGGGACAGAGAGAAAGACAAAACATCTAGAACATCTACAACAGTTGTGAGGACCTTATGAGAGGCTCATCAGTAAGGTACTACAACATCCAGGCGCTAGAGGAAGGCTACTGATTTCCACCTGGATAAGGGGACTCTGGATTTGCCTTCAGACCGGTCGGACTCTGCCAGCCCTGTGATCCGGTGCTCTGGACTGTGGACGCTGAAGCCTTCAGTAAAGGTAAAGAGACTGCAACCTTGTGTCCTCGTTCTTCACTGCGCCTTTCACCATCCACCATCCACACACTGGGAAGCCGTGGGGACACACTTCACCTGTGGGAAGGTATACCATCTAGCTGCCATAACATCACCCCAGCGGACCCCTTAAAGCAGCGTTGGTCACCCTGACCGAATACCACAGGTGGCGTCACGAACATTATCCCTTTAAAGACCTTTCCCCATTTACAACGGACGTCCCTAGGGCCACGGACCGGGTCAGTCACCGTGACAACCCCCCCAGAGAACCAAAGGACCTGGTACCGAGTACCCCACTGCCCTACGGAGGCGATCCACACCTGCTCCCAATTCATTGCTAATACAGGCAAGAGTATTTGCTGGGCTGTTTTCACCACTCACTGGAGGTCGGATTGGGGCACGCTCATTCTGGACATAGGTGTGGGTCCCAAAGTTGGGATTTGCATCCATGAGACATTTATGTCATATCCTGTCAACATCCCATTAATATCTAATAAGAAGCAACCACTTTAAAGATTACCTATCGCCAGGACAAATGTGGCAGTTTTGCTCCTATTTTCATCTCACCACTCCCCTGAATATTCAATATTTTGTTATTTATTTTTTTAAATACGCCATATGGTTTTAAGATATGGGCCTTTTCACTTAGTGCTAATTTTGATGGTAATTAACAATGTGGTATTGATCTCTGGGTAACAATGCAGAGCAGCCCCTAGAGAATCCTGTAAGCAATGCCCCCTTGATAAAGTCAACATTTGCCCTAAGTAAAAAAAAATAGGGAGTATTCAGGAGAGCAGTGTAAATAATATAAGAGCAAAAACTGCCCACTTTTGATCTGATGAGAGTATGCTAACATTATTGATCATTTTTAGGGTATATGCACACGTTGCGGATTTCCTGCGGATCCGCAGCTTTTTTTGTGGTGCAGAAACTCTGCAGATCCGCAAGTGATTTACAGTACAATGTAAATCAATGGTTAAATTTAAAAATGCTGTGCTAATGGTGGGGAAAATTCCGTGCGGAAACGCTGCGGATTAAAAGAAGTAGAATGTCACTTCTTTTTTTGCGGATCTGCAGCGTTTTTGCACCCATTCCATTACAGAAATCTGCAGGGGTAAAAAACACAGAAAATCCGCAGCGAAACCGCACAAAAAACGCGTCAAATCCGCACCTGCGTTTTCTGCCAAGAGATGCAGAATCCGCATCAGAAATTCCTAAGCCTAATCTGCAACGTGTGCACATAGCCTTAGCACTTTTCTTCAATGCATTTTTGGCTGAGAAAAAACTGTAGGGTTTAACTGTACCAACAAAGTGCATGAGATTTCTGATTATTTTTTAATTGCAGATTTAAAGCAGTATCAAATCTGCAGCATGTCAATTCGTTGTGTTTTTTCTGTGTTTTCCCCATACAAATTATTTGAAGAAAAAAAGCATTAAAAAGTGCATATTTTACGCAGCGTTTTTCCTGCCAACACTCCTGTATTTGTAGCAAATTTTTCTGCTGCAAATCCTGAACATGTACACATACCCTAAGTGTAGATCCACTAGAGATTAATTAGCTTCCTTTATTCTTATAAAGGGCATCGCGCGGGTATCAAAGTTGACATTTTCTGACTACTGACAGAAAAATTTGAGAACAATTGCTCTTCATGACCAGAGCCGCCCACCATCTACCTGGTAACAACAGTTTGTGATTAGAGAACCCTGCCTCAGATATCTATATAGAATGAAATCCTCATTTGTATAATGAGATAATTCCGTATAACATAATTACTTCACTGTACAATTAACCTGACAGACCACTGAGTAGATTTATTACAAAAAGTCAGAAGCAAAAGTCAGGGAGTTTCCCAAAGCAAGCATGCAGGCCACAGCTTTCATTTCCTAAAAGCCGCATAAAAATGAGTGTAGGATCTTAATGGTTAATATAGGACACATTTTATTTACCGTACATTGTTTTTAATATATTCCCACAATTGTTTCTACATCTCAACCGAAGAGATTGCTGTGGTTCATTTTATTGTCCAAATGGACAGGCCTCCAAAGAGTAGAAAGTGTTATTGAAAATGTTGCCTTGGCATTTCCAGAAGTAGTCCTCCCCATGTTGTGGCTTGTACATGTTGCAGTTTAGGGCAGTCCCACACGTCCAGATAATGCCGGTACCGGAAAAATCGGTACCGGAATTATCCGTGTGCCCGTGCGTTTCTGTGGCACATCAGTGTGGCACACGTGCGGCACACATGTGCCGCCCGTGTGCCCACTGGGTACCACAAGTGCAGCGCCCCAGAGATCTGGTCGTTGCATTAACGTCGCTCTGCCACTAAGGGGAGTGATGGTACGTCTGATGGCACTAAAGGAGTTCTACTGAACAGGTATCACCAAGCACACACTACACTTCACACTCCGGCCGCTAGGGGGAGCAAAAGACTTATTTATTGGGCCACTTCTCAAATTGGTAAAACTAGGGGTCGGACAGGAAGTTAGGCAGAACGAAGCCTGGGAGAGCTCCAGGAAGGACCTGTCAGAACTGGGAAATCTGGCAGGTACCTAGCGAAAGGACAGATTGTTACGGAACCGCGCCTGCACTACCTTGCGGCGGTATCCTAAGAAAGAGACAAGAAAGGAAGGATATTGTGGAACAGTGAGAAATGAGATCAGCACAAAGGAGATCCAGTAGGAGTCGTGCCCCGAGAACGGCAACATCTTACTGAGGCGCATCGCCGGTGGCCAGAGCACCGAAGAAGTAACAGTCTCCACGCATTACTTCAAACAGCGGCAGGACAGTTCATTACAGGTTAGCTGTCTACCATATGTCATGATATGTAACATAGTAACATAGTAACATAGTTAGTAAGGCCGAAAAAAGACATTTGTCCATCCAGTTCAGCCTATATTCCATCATAATAAATACCCAGATCTACGTCCTTCTACAGAACCTAATAATTGTATGATACAATATTGTTCTGCTCCAGGAAGACATCCAGGCCTCTCTTGAACCCCTCGACTGAGTTCGCCATCACCACCTCCTCAGGCAAGCAATTCCAGATTCTCACTGCCCTAACAGTAAAGAATCCTCTTCTATGTTGGTGGAAAAACCTTCTCTCCTCCAGACGCAAAGAATGCCCCCTTGTGCCCGTCACCTTCCTTGGTATAAACAGATCCTCAGCGAGATATTTGTATTGTCCCCTTATATACTTATACATAGTTATTAGATCGCCCCTCAGTCGTCTTTTTTCTAGACTAAATAATCCTAATTTCGCTAATCTATCTGGGTATTGTAGTTCTCCCATCCCCTTTATTAATTTTGTTGCCCTCCTTTGTACTCTCTCTAGTTCCATTATATCCTTCCTGAGCACCGGTGCCCAAAACTGGACACAGTACTCCATGTGCGGTCTAACTAGGGATTTGTACAGAGGCAGTATAATGCTCTCATCATGTGTATCCAGACCTCTTTTAATGCACCCCATGATCCTGTTTGCCTTGGCAGCTGCTGCCTGGCACTGGCTGCTCCAGGTAAGTTTATCATTAACTAGGATCCCCAAGTCCTTCTCCCTGTCAGATTTACCCAGTGGTTTCCCGTTCAGTGTGTAATGGTGATATTGATTCCCTCTTCCCATGTGTATAACCTTACATTTATCATTGTTAAACCTCATCTGCCACCTTTCAGCCCAAGTTTCCAACTTATCCAGATCCATCTGTAGCAGAATACTATCTTCTCTTGTATTAACTGCTTTACATAGTTTTGTATCATCTGCAAATATCGATATTTTACTGTGTAAACCTTCTACCAGATCATTAATGAATATGTTGAAGAGAACAGGTCCCAATACTGACCCCTGCGGTACCCCACTGGTCACAGCGACCCAGTTAGAGACTATACCATTTATAACCACCCTCTGCTTTCTATCACTAAGCCAGTTACTAACCCATTTACACACATTTTCCCCCAGACCAAGCATTCTAATTTTGTGTACCAACCTCTTGTGCGGCACGGTATCAAACGCTTTGGAAAAATCGAGATATACCACGTCCAATGACTCACCGTGGTCCAGTCTATAGCTTACCTCTTCATAAAAACTGATTAGATTGGTTTGACAGGAGCGATTTCTCATAAACCCATGCTGATATGGAGTTAAACAGTTATTCTCATTGAGATAATCCAGAATAACATCCCTCAGAAACCCTTCAAATATTTTACCAACAATAGAGGTTAGACTTACTGGCCTATAATTTCCAGGTTCACTTTTAGAGCCCTTTTTGAATATTGGCACCACATTTGCTATGCACCAGTCCTGCGGAACAGACCCTGTCGCTATAGAGTCACTAAAAATAAGAAATAATGGTTTATCTATTACATTACTTAGTTCTCTTAGTACTCGTGGGTGTATGCCATCCGGACCCGGAGATTTATCTATTTTAATCTTATTTAGCCGGTTTCGCACCTCTTCTTGGGTTAGATTGGTGACCCTTAATATAGGGTTTTCATTGTTTCTTGGGATTTCACCTAGCATTTCATTTTCCACCGTGAATACCGTGGAGAAGAAGGTGTTTAATATGTTAGCTTTTTCCTCGTCATCTACAACCATTCTTTCCTCACTATTTATTAAGGGGCCTACATTTTCAGTTTTTAAGGGGCCTACATTTTCAGTTTAAGGGGCCTACATTTTCAGTTATGTACTTTTGCCCTGTCCTGTATTTGAATAATATGCCATTTGATGTATGTAACTGTTCTCTGGTTTCTATTAGCTGTAATTTATGTATTTTCTTGGCTGGGAGTTCACCTGTAACAATGTCACCTTCCCCCAATACTTGCAGCCCAAAGCTCTAATGTAATTAAGATTTGTCAACATCACTAGTGGAGGAATAGCCATTCTTCCTCACAGCAGGTGGCTAGTCAAATGTACATATTACATAGACTGCCTGGAGCCCACCAGTCTAGAATCTTCTGGTGGACCCTTCCATTGAATAGAAGGTGTAACCCCTACCCCTTCATGGGCGGATCCCAGGAGCTCAGACTATCCATTCTTATTTTGAGATCAGATGTGAGTTGATCCTTGAAGGAGAAGGAGTGGGGATTCTTAGCTGAGGCAAGACCCCATGTCCATCTGTGACTGCGGAAGCGAACGGGGCGAGACTTGAGCTGAGGACATATCTCGTCGCCCGTGGGATTGTTTTGGGATCCCTTGGACTCGTGTGGACTATTGCTTTGTTACCTGGCACAAGGATTATCGGGAGGTGCCCCCGAACCTGTTCCGTTGGACTAATTGTGGACTCTGTAGATCTACCTGCATGTGTTGTTCCAGTGTTCTTGATAATAAATCTGTTGAATCATCCCTCGGCCTGTTGTCCCTTCTTGCTCTGCCGTACACCCCGTCACACCATACAACACCTAAGAAGGACATAGGAGGCAGTCGTGGGAGAGGGGTGACACTAGTGTTATGATCTGGTGGCCTAGGAGCAGCATGTGACATACTCTGGAGAAGGTGGTACCTGTACTGACCGCAGACCCTGAACTTAGCAGCGCAACTAGAAATAGCCGTGGGATGTACCTACCACTCCCTAGACACCTCGACACAGCCTAAGAACTAACTTCCCCTAAAGATAGAAACGGAAAAACTATCTTGCCTCAGAGAAAATCCCCAAAGGATAGACAGCCCCCCACAAATATTGACTGTGAGAGGAGAGGGAAATGACAAACGCAGACTGAAATCAGGATTAGCAAAGGAGGCCTTACTAGCTAAAAAGAAAGAAAAGGACAGCGAACTATGCGGTCAGTATTAAAACACTAGAAAATATCCACCACAGAAAATACAAAACTCCACATCTGACTAAAGACATGGAGGGTATATCTGCATCTCCAGAGATACCGCTTGGCTGCAAAAAATCCTTACACAGACAAGCTGGACAAGACAAAACATGAAAATGCACTGAACTATAAGGCCCAAAGCATGTGGACAGCAAAAACAAAGCCAGGACTTATCTTTGTTGAAAAGCACAGCAAACAGGAGAGACCAGTAAGGGATGTGAATCCTCCAAAAAACAATGGACAACTGGCACTGACTAAAGGATCAAGCAGGACTAAATAGCTGAGTCCAAATTGCAAAAAGTGAACACACCTGATAAATGCTGCGATCCAAAGACAGCAGCACTACCACTCATACCCACCGGAGGGAGCCCAAGAGCAGAATTCACAACAGTACCCCCCCTTGAGGAGGGGTCACCGAACCCTCACCAGAGCCCCAAGGCCGATCAGGACGAGCCAAATGAAAGGCACGAACCAAATCGTCAGCATGAACATCGGAGGCAACAACCCAAGAATTATCCTCCTGGCCATAACCCTTCCATTTGACCAGATACTGAAGCTTCCGCCTCGAAAAACGAGAATCCAAAATCTTCTCAACCACATACTCCAAATCCCCATCAATCAACACAGGGGCCGGAGGATCAACAGAGGGAACAACGGGCACCACATACTTCCGCAACAAAGATCTATGGAAAACATTATGGATGGAAAAAGAGGCTGGAAGGGCCAAACGAAAAGACACTGGATTGATAATCTCAGAAATCCTATAAGGACCAATAAACCGAGGCTTGAACTTAGGGGAAGAAACCTTCATAGGAACATGACGGGAAGACAACCAGACCAAATCCCCAACCCGAAGCCGGGAACCAACACACCGACGACGATTAGCAAAACGTTGAGCCTCCTCCTGAGACAGCACCAAATTGTCCACAACATAAGCCAAAATCTGCTGCAACCTGTCGACCACAGAATCCACACCAGGAAGGTCAGAAGGCTCAACCTGCCCAGAAGAAAAACGAGGATGAAAACCAAAATTACAAAAAAAAGGCGAAACCAAAGTAGCCGACCTAGCCCGATTATTAAGGGCAAACTCGGCCAATGGCAAGAAAGCCACCCAATCATCCTGATCAGCAGACACAAAGCATCTCAAATAAGTTTCCAAAGTCTGATTAGTTTGCTCGGTTTGGCCATTTGTCTGAGGATGAAATGCGGAAGAAAAAGACAAATCAATGCCCAGCCTAGCACAAAAGGCCCGCCAAAACCTAGAAACAAACTGGGAACCTCTATCGGACACAATATTCTCCGGAATGCCATGCAAACGAACCACATGCTGAAAAAACAACGGAACCAAATCAGAAGAGGAAGGCAATTTAGGCAAAGGTACCAAATGAACCATCTTAGAAAACCGGTCACAAACTACCCAGATAACAGACATCCTCTGGGAAACCGGAAGCTCTGAAATAAAATCCATAGAAATATGCGTCCAAGGTCTCTCAGGGACCGGCAAAGGCAGAAGCAACCCACTAGCGTGGGAACAGCAAGGTTTAGCCCGCACACAAATCCCACAGGACTGCACAAAAGAACGCACATCCCGCGACAAAGAAGGCCACCAAAAGGACCTACCAACCAAATCTCTGGTACCAAAAATCCCAGGATGGCCAGCCAACACAGAACAATGAACCTCAGAAATCACTTTACTAGTCCATTTATCAGGAACAGCGGTCAGGTTTATTAGCCTGAAATTCCTAAAGAACCCGTCGTAAATCAGGGGAGATGGCAGAAAGAATCACCCCTTCCTTCAGAATGCCGACCGGCTCAAGAACCCCAGGGGAATCAGGAAAAAAACTCCTAGAGAGGGCATCCGCCTTAACATTCTTAGTACCAGGAATGTACGAGACCACAAAATCAAAACGGGAGAAAAACAGGGACCATCGAACCTGTCTAGGATTCAGCCGTTTGGCAGACTCGAGGTAAATCAGATTCTTATGATCGATCAGGACCACAATACGGTGCTTGGCCCCCTCAAGCCAATGTCGCCACTTCTCAAATGCCCACTTCATAGCCAACAACTCCCGATTGCCGACATCATAATTGCGTTCTGCAGGCGAAAACTTCCGAGAAAAGAAGGCACACGGTTTCATCAAGGAACCATCAGAATTCCTCTGAGACAAAACGGCCCCTGCCCCAATCTCAGACGCGTCAACCTCAACCTGAAATGGAAGAGAAACATCTGGCTGACACAACACAGGGGCAGAAGTAAATTGGCGTTTAAGCTCCTGAAAGGCAGAAACAGCCGCGGAGGACCAATTCGTCACATCAGCGCCTTTTTTCGTCAAATCGGTCAGAGGTTTAACCACACTGGAGAAGTTGGCAATGAAACGACGATAAAAATTAGCAAAGCCCAAGAATTTCTGAAGGCTCTTCACAGATGTGGGCTGAATCTAATCATGAATGGCCTGAACCTTAACCGGATCCATTTCTATAGATGAGGGAGAAAAAATGAAGCCCAAAAAGAAACCTTCTGCACTCCAAAGAGGCACTTCGACCCCTTCACAAATAAAGCATTATTACGGAGGGTCTGAAATACCATCCTGACCTGTTTCACATGAGACTCCCAATCATCGGAAAAAATCAAAATATCATCCAAATATACAACCATGAATTTATCAAGATAACTCCAAAAGATATCATGCATGAAGGATTGGAACACAGATGGGGCATGCTTAATACGAATAAGATTATATGCCCCTCGAAGGTCAATCTTAGTAAACCAGCTAGCCCCCTTAATCCTAGCAAACAAATCAGTAAGCAAAGGCAAAGGGTACTGAAATTTGACCGTGATCTTATTCAAGAGGCGATAATCAATACAGGGTCTCAAGGAGCCATCCTTCTTGGCAACAAAAAAAAATCTGCTCCCAATGGTGAAGAAGATGGCTGAATATGCCCCTTCTCCAAAGACTCCTTAATATAGCTCCGCATGGTGGCATGTTCTGGCACAGACAGGTTGAAAAGTCGGCCCTTAGGGAACTTACAACCTGGAATCAAGTCAATAGCACAATCACAGTCCCTATGCGGTGGAAGGGAACTGGATTTGGGCTCATCGAATACATCCTGGAAATCTGACAAAAACTCAGGAATTTCAGAAGAGGGGGAAGAGGAAATTGATATCAAAGGAACGTGACCATGAACCCCCTGACAACCCCAACTAGTCACAGACATAGATCTCCAATCTAACACCGGATTATGTACCTGTAACCATGGAAAACCCAGTACAATATCATCATGCAAATTATGCAACACCAGAAAACGACAATCTGCCTGATGGGCTGGCGCCATGCGCATGGTGAGCTGTGTCCAAAACTGAGGTTTATTTATAGCCAACGGTGTAGCATCAATGCCCCTCAAAGGAATAGGGTTCTGCAAAGGCTGCAAGGGGAAACCACAACGTCTGGCAAATTCTAAGTCCATTAAGTTCAGAGCGGCGCCTGAATCCACAAATGCCATGACAGAAAATGATGATAATGAGCAGATCAAGGTCACAGATAACAGAAATTTAGGTTGTACAGTACTGATGGTAACAGAACTAGCGATTCTCTTTGTACGCTTAGGGCAATCAGAAATAACATGAGCAGAATCGCCGCAGTAAAAACACAACCTATTCTGACGCCTGAATCTTTGACGTTCAGCTCTAGACAAAATCCTATCACACTGCATAGGCTCAGGGCTCCGCTCAGAGGACAACGCCACAGTGTGCACAACTATGCGCTCGCGCAAGCGCCGATCAATCTGAATGGCCAGAGACATAGAATCACTCAGACCAGCAGGCGTGGGGAACCCCACCATAACATCTTTAACGGATTCAGAAAGACCCTTTCTGAAAATTGCCGCCAAGGCATCCTCATTCCATTTAGTCAGTACAGACCATTTTCTAAATTTCTGGCAATACGATTCTGCCGCTTCTTGACCCTGACACAGGGCCAACAAGATCTTCTCAGCTTGATCCACAGAATTAGGCTCATCATACAATAACCCCAATGCTTGAAAGAAAGAATCAACATTAAGCAAAGCAGGATTGCCAGTTTCCAGGGAAAATGCCCAATCCTGTGGGTCACCACGCAGCAGGGATATGATGATTTTAACCTGCTGAATGGGATCACCAGAGGACCGGGGTCTCAATGCAAAAAACAGTTTACAGTTATTTTTGAAACTCAAAAATTTGGATCTGTCACCAAAGAATAAATCAGGAGTGGGAATCTTAGGTTCTAAGGCAGGAGTCTGAATCTGAAATACCCTGTACCCTAGCAGCAAGCTGATCCACACGAGAAACTAACTCCTGAACATTCATGTTATTATTAGGTTCCGCAGCCACCCAGAGATTAAGAGGGAGGAAAAGACAAAACAGGCTAAGGAAAAAAAAATGGGTCAAAACCTTTCCTCCCTTCTTCTGAGATGCAATTAACTCATTGTTGGTGAGTTGTACTGTTATGATCTGGTGGCCTAGGAGCAGCATGTGGCGTACTCTGGAGAAGGTGGTACCTGTACTGACCGCAGACCCTGAACTTAGCAGCGCAACTAGAAATAGCCGTGGGATGTACCTAACACTCCCTAGACACCTCGACACAGCCTAAGAACTAACTTCCCCTAAAGATAGAAATGGGAAAACTATCTTGCCTCAGAGAAAATCCCCAAAGGATAGACAGCCCCCCACAAATATTGACTGTGAGAGGAGAGGGAAATGACAAACGCAGACTGAAATCAGGATTAGCAAAGGAGGCCTTACTAGCTAAAAAGAAAGAAAAGGACAGCAAACTATGCGGTCAGTATTAAAACACTAGAAAATATCCACCACAGAAAATACAAAACTGCACATCTGACTAAAGACATGGAGGGTATATCTGCATCTCCAGAGATACCGCTTGGCTGCAAAAAATCCTTACACAGACAAGCTGGACAAGACAAAACATGAAAATGCACTGAACTATAAGGCCCACAGCATGTGGACAGCAAAAACAAAGCCAGGACTTATCTTTGTTGAAAAGCACAGCAAACAGGAGAGACCAGTAAGGGATGTGAATCCTCCAAAAAACAATGGACAACTGGCACTGACTAAAGGATCAAGCAGGACTAAATAGCTGAGTCCAAATTGCAAAAAGTGAACACACCTGATAAATGCTGCGATCCAAAGACAGCAGCACTACCACTCATAACCACCGGAGGGAGCCCAAGAGCAGAATTCACAACACACTAGGGTTCCAGAATAACTCCAGGCCTACCTGTCATAAAGGTGCGTCCTAGCCATAACATACCTGGGGGACGGAGAAGAGAAAGATCTAAAACGAACGAGAACAGAAGTTGTGAGGACTATCCTGAATGCTCAGCAGGGAAGCACTACAACACACAGGCGCTAGTGGGTAGACACTGATTTCCACCTGCAAAGGGAACTGTGGATGTGCCCTCGGACCGGCCGGTCTCAGACAGCCCTGTTGAAAGTGCCCTGGATTGAGGATCCTGAAACCTTCAGTAAAAGGTAAAGAAACTGAACCCTGTGTCCTCGTTATTCCTCGCACTACGCACCATCACTCTTTATTGGACGTCCCTTAGCAGGGTCACGGACCGGGTCCAGCCACCGTGACAACCCCAGAACTGAGACAGAAAGGACCGGTACCAAGTAACCTGTGGCCCTGTGTCTGGGGGCGATCCAACTTGGTGTCACAAACAGGATTGTACTTAAGCCTGAAGAATCAGGTCATGTGTGCCTTGGAACTGTGACTTATTGCAAAGACTGTATACCGCTATTTGCTGTCAAAAATCCGCCATTGCCGCGCCGTGTGGAGCACGAAGGGAGGAGCCATAGCTTTGTGGGTGGAGCCAGCTGGAAAAGCGCGCGGAGCGGAAGACGCGGTGAGGCGCTGACCCCGGAAGGAGAACCCCGACCCCGACCGATTAGCAAGGGGGAGGAACGGCCATGTCAGACCCCGGAGGAGCGGAGGCGGCGGCCACAGCTGCAGACTTGGGAGCACTTCCGGATTCCGCGGTAAGCGCAGCCACAAACCCGGTATCACCGCTAGAGGCCGCTGGGCTTACCGCTCCCACCAACCAGCCGGATAGTGCCGCCGCTACAGCAGCCATAATGCCCTTCTATATGCCGTACCTACCAGGGGCCGCCTGGCTCCCGCAATACTTTGGAGAAGCTCATACGTTAACTGACTTTAAAGAAGGGATTTGTAGCCTGCTCGAGTTTTATCTCTTGACGGAGCCTCAGAAGGTTCATATGATAATCGGCCAACTCTTTGGAGCGGCATTGAGGGAAGTAAAGTCCTGGCCCGCTGCGGACAAGAATACTGCACAACAATTATTTGCCAAGCTTAAAGCCACCTTTGACACACGCACCGCTACGGAAATTAAATTGACGTTCTATGGGTGCAAGCAGCGGCCGCAGGATAGCTTACGGGACTATGCCCTTAATCTGCAGGAGGCGCTGCGGGCCATCAAACAAAGTGACCCAAGCAGCATGCAAGATGAAGATAAACTCCTGAAAGAGCGGTTCATCGAAGGGCTCCTGTGCAGTAACCAAAGGGCCCAGCTACACTTCCTGGCCATGCAGAATCCAGACCTGACTTTCGCGCAATTCAAAGATAAAGCTATCCAGGCGCTACCGGAGCGGCAGCCCAGCCGTGCCACACTTCCCAGGCGGCAAGCCCTCACATACCACCAGGAGGTGGCGCCGGACGCACCTGTCTCCGCCGAAGCCGATCCCCATATCCTGGACGACGACTCCCCTGCATGACTGCGCCTCCAGGTACAGGAACTGATCAGGAGCGTTGCTGCCCTAGCCCGGACCGTCCAGTCCCTACAGGAGGCCCCCAAGGAGAAGATCCAGCTGGCTTCCAGACCAGAGGATGTCCCCTGGCAACGACCAAGGAGGGACCCATCGACCAGAGGCAGAGACGACGATCGTTTTCATCAGGATGGATGACCTATCTGCCGCTGCTGCCATCGGGTGGGCCATCTTGCAAGGTACTGTCGGTTAAACGAGCAACCCCTGGGGCCAAGGGCCAACCCCCAGGAGTAGAACGCCCAGGCCCGCAAAATTGGAGAGCCAAATACGTCAGGGGGCGTCCTGTTCTCCCCATCGTGATCGACGGTATCCCCATGAACGCTTTGCTGGACACCGGTTCCCAGGTGACAACTGTGCCCTACATTCTTAATAGGCGCTATTGGGAGGATACTGACATCACCCGTGCCCCTGATGATGATTTCACCATAATAGCTAGCGATGGTCAGCCACTGCCGCAAGTGGGGTATAAAGAGGTCACTATTAAGGTGGGGCGGGTAGAATTGGAGGCCCAAGGAATTGTCATTGTTGATATTGACCAGCGTGAACGTAACCCTATGATTACCATCGGTACTAATGTCATAGAAAATTGTCTTGCAGAAGTTATTGTTTTGTTGCAGCAAGTAGCAGAGACAGCTGGTCACAGTGAACAACGTGCCTTATAGAAATAAATCAGAGCCCTAATGCGGAGACAGCAAGTGGAGCTGACTGGTGGTGAAATTGGCCGGGTCACAGTGAGTGATTCGAACCCCATTGCAATACCCCCCAGGAGTGAAATGTTAATATGGTGTCAGGCAGCCATAGGTCTCGGAGGTAAAGACTATCAGGCCCTGGCAGAACCTGTGTATTCGGAGAATAGGCCTACCCTCCTGACAGCCAGAGGGGTGGTTGACGTCCGCAAGGGGAGGGTGCCGGTACGTGTTCTTAACTGCGGGGAGGAGGAAGTCCACCTAACTAAATATGTCACACTTGCCAAGCTGTTTACTGTTAATAATAGTGTGATACAGGCACCCGGGCCCTTGGCTCCGTCCAAGTTGGTGGAGGACAATGGCTCTGAAGAGCAATCAAAAGATTGGTGCCAAGAATTACATGTGGGCACTGATGCTACTCCATCTCACCAGATACAGGGGGCCTACAGGGCGGTTCACGAGTATGAGCGGGTATTCAGCAAACACCCCCTTGATTTCGGGCGGGTAAAAGGGATTCAACATCACATCCCCACAGGAGATCACCCACCCGTAAAAGAAAGATACCGTCCTGTACCCCCAGCTCATTATCAGTGTGCCAAGGACATGTTGCGAGAGATGTAGGAGGCTGGGGTAGTGAGAGACAGCTGTAGCCCCTGGGCAGCTCCATTAGTCCTCGTTAGAAAGAAAGATGGCACCATGAGGATGTGTGTGGATTATAGGCAATTAAACCGCATTACACATAAGGACGCATACCCCCTGCCTAGGATAGAGGAGTCCTTGGCTGCGTTAAAGTCTGCTAATTACTTCTCTACTTTAGATCTCACCAGTGGGTATTGGCAGGTTCCCGTGGCAGAGGCAGACAAAGAAAAGACAGCCTTCACAACGCCGATGGGTCTCTGCGAGTTCAACTACATGCCCTTCGGATTGTGCAACGCCCCGGGGACGTTCCAGAGGATGATGGAGTGCTGTTTGGGACACAAGAACTTTGAGACCGTGCTGCTGTATCTAGACGATGTCATTGTCTTCTCTAAGACCTATGAAGACCATCTGAAGCACCTGGCCGAGGTCTTTGAAGCGCTGTCCAACTTTGGTCTAAAGGTGAAACCGTCCACCTCGGGTTGGTGGGTTACTACCGGAGGTTTATCAAGGACTTCACCAAGAAGGCAGTGCCGTTGCAAGACCTGTTGGTGGGCCAGCCCAAGAAACCCAAGGGTAAGAATACCCCGTTGGATTGGAACAACGGACTGGAAGGATCGTTCACTTGCTTAAAATCGGCATTAACGGGAGAGGAAGTACTAGCCTACCTGGAATACGACCAACCATTTGTATTGTACATGGATGCCAGCAACGTGGGGATGGGAGCGGTGCTGTCCCAGGTCCAGAAGGGCAAGGAAGGAGTAATCGCTTATGCCAGCAGGAAACTTCGCCCCACTGAAAGGAACCCAGACAACTACAGTTCCTTTAAGCTGGAGTTCCTCGCAGTCGTTTGGGCCGTGACGGAGAGGTTCAAGCACTATCTGGCCTCAGCAAAATTCACCGTCTTCACAGATAATATTCCACTTACGCACTTGGACACAGCGAAACTCGGCACCTTGGAGCAGCGGTGGATGGCCCGGTTGTCTAATTACGATTTTACCATCAAGTACCGGGCGGGGCACAAGAATGCGAATGCCGATGCATTATCCCGAATGCCTCACCTACCCGAAACGGAGGAAGACCCAGAAGCATTTGAAGAAGTGGAGCTGCCCACTTTCCATCGTCCCAGGGCAACTCAGTGTTCCCATCAGGTGGAGAACAGGCGCAGAAACAAACAGGGCGCCCCGTTGAATCCCCTGCCCCACCACGGGTGGACAGAGAACCAGGATGGTGACCCTACGGTCCGTCTGGTGAAGGAGCTCCTGACGCAGGCAGGTTTGCATCCTGGCCCGGATGATCCACCGGAGACATTACAGTTGTGGAAGGAGAGGGGCAAACTGTTTCTTCACAATGGCAAGCTGTGCCGAAGGAACATCGACCCTCGCACTCACGAATTAGTGTGGCAGATTGTGGTCCCCAGACAAGATGTGCCCATGGTCCTGGGAGCATTCCACGATGGGGCAGGACACTTCGGATGGAGAAAGCTGGAGAGGCTACTCCGTGGGAGGTTCTACTGGGTCGGCATGAGGAAGGCCATCGAGAAGTGGTGTCGAGAGTGTGGCCCCTGTAGCCTACGCCGGAAGGATCGGGAAAGCCAACGGGCTCCCCTGCAGCCCATCATCACCAAACGGCCGCTCGAGTTGGTCGGCTGGATCACGTAAAGCTAACACCTAGCCGGTCAGGGTATATCTACGCTCTCACCATTGTAGACCACTATTCCAGATTCCTGGTAGTCATACCAGTCAAAAATCTGATGGCTAGGACGGCTGCCAAAACCTTCCAGCAGTACTTCTGTCGACCCCATGGGTACCCAGAGAAGGTGTTGACCGATCAGGGGCCGGCATTTGAAGCGGAGGTGTTCCAGGAGTTCTGCAATTTGTACGGGTGTAAGAAGATCAGAACCACGCCATACCATCCACAGACCAATGGGATGTGTGAAAAGATGAATCAAGTGGTGATCGACTTACTGAAAACTTTACCTGTAGAGGAGTGGAACTTGTGGCCTACAAAGTTACCAGACTTGGTGGACATGTACAACCACATTCCGGTGAATTCCACCAACTGCACCCCAGCGTACCTGATGCGAGGAAGGTCTAGCAAGTTACCCGTCGATCTGGACATGGGGGTTCTGACCCCCGAAGATATATCACCAGATGCAGATTGGGATACCGAGAGGCAGCAGAGGTACCGCAAAGTACAGGAACGTGTGGAAAAGAGTCTCGCTCAGGCCAGACAGAAGCAAGAGAGGGACTACAACCAGCATGCTCCCGCAGCTCCATTGGCACCTGGTGAGCAAGTACTCAAAAGAAAGAGGAGACTACACAAGCTTGATGATCAATGGGAAGCAGAACCGTATACCATTCTCCCCTCCGAATTCGACAATACAAAGGTCTGTCTCATCAGTAAGGACGGAGCGGAGACCTCAGCGGCCATATCCAGAGACCACCTGAAAATATGCCCGGATAAGCTGAAAGTTGGGGAAACAGATCCCAGAATTTCTCCGCCCGTGGAAGAAGAGAAGATGATACACACTGTTCTTGGCGATTTTCCCCAGTCCTGGACTCAAATAAATCAGGCCATTGTGGTACCTGTCCTAACGTTCCGTCAACCGAGACCACCAGAACTAAATGTGGTGCCAGGGCAGCTGGACCCGCCAGCGCAGCCGACCCCACCAGAAGATGCGATGCCAACGGTCGAACCAGCGAGTCCTCCCTCTGTCATCGGTGAATCTGCCATGCCCACCACTAATAGTGGTAGCACTGAGGACACCAGTATGCCAGTGCTGCCCAGACTCACTAGAAGTGTAGCTAGAAGACAGTGCACTACACTAGCGATAGCAAGCGTAGCGGGTCCTGTCAGGCCAGTAGCAATCTCTGCGCTGCGGAGGTCCACGCGTAGCACACCGGAATCAGACTCCACTTCGTTATAGACCTTGGCGATATTAACGATAGTTGTTATTTGGTTGAAAATGCTTGTGTAAATATTTGTGTTATAGGTTAAAAATGGACAATGGTGTGATGGACAGTGAATCACTCCAAAACTTTCACAGGGGCCCCTTTGTTTACCCGGGGTCCCTGCTATTGTATGGTTACACCTACAGAACTGGGAGTCATGGACTGTGCATGACCAATCTTTTGCAACGTTCAAGCGTCCTTACCTTCCATAACGGAAAGCACTGTTATGTTTATTTGTTCATAGTATATATATAAGAATTTTTGTGTGTTTTCTATTAACATGTATTGTTGTTCTTCTTTTCCCAGGCCAGGAGTACTGGATTTAACCGGGGGGGAGTAATGAATATGCGGCTCCACCCCTATGGGAGGTGGAGCCGCATATTCATGACTGTAATCGGCGGCCCCACGTGACCGCTCATACAGTAGAAGATGCGGCCAGGACAGGAAGCAGCGCCAGCCAGCGAGGGAGCCGGGTGAGTATTTTAAGAACAGCGGGCGGGCGCACAAGGGGTGGGAGGGGGTGGAGACATGGAGCTTTATTTTAAACACGAGAAACAAAAAAAATAAGAATATTAATATCTTCTCTA
Organism: Ranitomeya imitator; assembly: GCF_032444005.1. Lineage (NCBI taxonomy): Eukaryota > Metazoa > Chordata > Amphibia > Anura > Dendrobatidae > Ranitomeya > Ranitomeya imitator. Next base: position 426,019,961 of record NC_091285.1, on the reverse strand, counting down.
CAGCAAACGCTGCTGCAGAGAAGATATCAATGGCGGCTTCAGCACCAGTGGGGGGGACAGCGCTTACTGTAGCGTTGTCTCCTGCACGGCACACGGACTGCACACGGACAACGTCCGTGTGCGGTACGTGTTTTACACGGAGCCATTGACTTTAATGGGTCCGTGTAATCTGTGCGCTCCCACGAACACTGACATGTCTCCGTGTTTGGCACACGGAGACACGGTCCGCAAAAAATCAATGACATCTGCACAGATGCATTGATTTCAATGTGTCTACGTGTGAAACCGGCCTTAGATAAAGTTTGGCATTCAATTTAGTTAACCCCTTTACCCCCGAATGTGGTATACACATTAACGACCAGGCCAATTTTTACAATTCTGACCACTGTCACTTTTCTTGGTTATAACTTTGGAACGCTTCAACAGATCCTAGTGATTCTAAGAATGTTTTTTTCATGACATATTGTACGTCACGATAGAGGTAAAATTTCTTTGATATGACTTGGGTTTTTTTGTGAAAAGAAAAAAAGAAAATTTGGCAAAAATTTAGCAATTTTCCAAATTTGAATTTTCATGCCCTTAAATCTCAGAGATAGGTCACACAAAATACTTAATAAATAACATTTCCCACATATGTACTTTACATCAGCACAATTTTGGAACCAAAATTCTTTTTTGTTTGGAAGTTATAAGGGTTAAACGTTGACCAGCTGTTTCTCATTTCTATAACAAAATGTACAAAACCATTTTTTTAGAGACCACCTCACATTTGAAGTCCCTTTGAGGGTCTATAAGATAAAAGATACCCAAAGGTGACACCATTCTAAAAACTGCACCCCTCAAGGTGCTCAAAACTACATTCAAGAAGTTTATTAACCCTTCAGGTGCTTCACGTAAATGTTTAGAATGTGGAAAAAATGAACTTTCAACTTTTTTCACAAAAAGATTTGCTTCAGATCCAATTTTTATTATTCTGACAAGTGTAACAGGAAAAAATGAACATCAAAATTTGTTTTGTAATTTCCGTTGAGCATGCCGATACCCAATATGATGAAGAAAATCACTGTTTGGGGCACGGAAAAGCTCGGAAGGGAAGGAGCACCGTTTGACTTTTTGAATGCAAAATTTGCTGGAACAATTGGCGGACGTCATGTCCCATTCGGAGAACCCTTGATGTGCCTAAACAGTGGAAACCCCCACAGGTGACACCATTTTGGAAACTAGACCCCTCAATGAATGTATTTAGATGCGTGGTGAGCACCTTGGGGTAGGTGCTTCACAAAAGTTTATAACGTTGAGTAGTGAAAAAATTAAAATCACATTTTCCTCACAAAACTGTTATTTTAGTCTCAAATTTTGCATTTTCATAAGAGTAACAGGAGAAATGACATCATACAATTTATCGTGCAATTTCAAATGCGTACGCCTATTTTTGAGTTTTGAGGCACAGTGCAAAGCTCAGAAGGGAATTAGCGCCATATTGTAGTTCAGATTTTGCTAGAATTATTTGAGTGTGCCGTATCACATTGGCAGAGCCCCTGAGGTGCCAGAACAACAAAAAAAAACCTACATGTGAACTCATTTTACAAACTACACTCCCCAATGAATTCATTTAGTGGTCCAGTGATCATATTGACACCACATGTGCTTTACAGAATTTAATATTACTGAGCGGTGAACAAAAAACAAATTACACTTTAACCACTAACATGTTGTTTTAGCCCCAAGTTTTTACTTTTTCTAGAGGCTAATAGGAATTTTTTTTTACAACAAACTGAGGTCCATTTTTCCTGAGTGTGCCAATACTCTGCATGTAATTGAGAAATATTTTTCAGGCACAGTACAAAGCTCAGAAGGCAAGGAGCACCAGATTTTACTGTTATGGTTTGCAGGTGCCATGACTCACTGGGACAGCCCATGAGGTGCCAGAACAGCAGAACCCCCCATAAGTGACCTGAGTGAGGACTTGCATTTTTGTAGATTGAGTTGAAGCTTTGATTGGGAACATTTTATATAACGTTTGGGATTACATTTATCCAGCGCTCTACGATGACCACTTACTTTGTGGTCTCCACTAACTCTGAGTGACGTGATTCACATGAAACCCCAGAAGAATCCATCTACTATATAATTGTCTAAGGGTCACTTCCGTCTTTCTGTCTTTCTGTCTGTCCTTCTTTCTGTCATGGATATTCATTGGTCGCGGCCTCTGTCTGTCATGGAAATCCAAGTCGCTGATTGGTTGTGGCAAAACAACCACGACCAATCATCGACGGGCACAGTCTGGAAAAAAATGGCTGCTCCTTACTCCCCGCAGTCAGTGCCCAGCGCCTGCATACTCCCTTCCATTCACCGCTCGCACAGGGTTAATGCCGGCGGTAACGGACCGCGTTATGCCGCGGGTAATGCACTCCGTAACTGCTGCTATTAACCCTGTGTGTCCCCAACTTTTTACTATTGATGCTGCCTATGCGGCATCAATAGTAAAAAAATGTAATGTTAAAAATAATTAAAAAAAACAAAAACCTGCTATTCTCACCCTCCGTAGTCCGCCGAGCCGCTCGCGCCGGCCGCCATCTTCCGTTCCCGGTGATGCATTGCGAAATTACCCAGAAGACTTAGCGGTCTCGCGATTGGGTACACGTCGGGGCTCGGAAAGTAGTGACGTTTTGAAATGCAGACTTTGATGGAATGGTCTGTGGGCGTCACGTTGCGTTTGCAGAGCCCCTATTGTACCTAAACAGTAGAAACCCCCCACAAGTGACCCCATTTTGGAAACTAGACCCCCCAAGGAACTTATCTAGATTTGTGGTGAGCACTTTGAACCCCCAAGTGCTTCACAGAATTTTATAACGCAGAGCCATGAAAATAAAAAAATCATTTTTTTCCCCACTTTAATAATTTTTTAGCCCCATTTTTTTATTTTTCCAAGGGTAACAAAAGAAATTAGACCCCCAAAATTGTTGTACAATTTTTCCTGAGTACGCTTATGCCCCATATGTTTGTGTAAACCACTGTTTGGGCACACGTCGGAGCTCGGAAGGGAGGGAGCACCATTTGACTTTTTGAATACAAGATTGGCTAAAATCAATGGTGGCGCCATGTCGTGATTAGAGACCTTCTGATGTGCCTGAACAGTGGAAACCCCTCAATTCTAACTCCAACACTAACCCCAACACACCCCTAACCCTAATCCCAACTCTAACCATAACTGTAATCACAACCCTAACCCCAACACACCCCTAACCACAACCCTAACCCCAACACACCCCTAACCCTAATCCAAACCCTAATCCCAACCCTAACCCTAATACACAACCAACCCTTATCCCAACACTAACCATAACCCTAACCACAAGCCTAACCCTAACCTCATCACACCCCTAACCCTAATCTTAACCCTAATTCCAACCCTAACTCTAGTTCCAGCCCTAACCCTAAGGCTATGTGCCCACGTTGCGGATTAGTGTGCGGATTGTTCCGTACCGTTTTTGAAAAACCGCAGGTAAAACGCACTGCGTTTTACTTGCGAATTTACGGTGGATTTCCAGTGTTTTTTGTGCAGATTTCACCTGCGGATTCCTATTGATGAACAGGTGTAAAACGCTGCAGAATCCGAACAAAGAATTGACATGCTACGGAAAATACAACGCAGCATTTCCACACGGTATTTTCCGCACCATGGGCACAGCAAATTTGGTTTTCCATAGGTTTACATGGTACTGTAATTGTGATGGAAAACTGTCATGAATCCGCAGCGGCCAATCCGCAGCGGATCCACAGCCAAATCTGCACGTGTGCATATAGCCCAATTCTAACCCTAATTGCAACCCTAACCCTAATTCTAACCTTAACCCTAAATGCAACCCTAACCCTAGCCCTAACCTTAACCCTAGCCTTAACCCTATCCCTAACCCTAACCCTAGTTCTAACCCTAGTACTAACCCTAACCCTAGTGGAAAAATAAAAATAAATATATTTTATTTATTTCACTATGCTTCCTAACTATGGGGGTGATGGGCTTTATTTACTATTTTTTTTAATTTGGATCACTGTGATATAACCTATCACAGTGATCAAAATGTACCTGTAATGAATCTGCCGGCCGGCAGATTCAGCGGGCGCACTGCGCATGTGGAGCACCCCCAAGGACAGCAGGGTACTCGGTACTGGGTCCTTCGGTTCTCAGGGGGATGTCACAGTGGCTGACCCGGTCCATGGCCCTTGGGATGTCCAAGGGGTCCAAGGGGAAAGGTCTTTAAAGGGAAATGTTCGTGACGCCACCTGTGGTATTCGGTCAGGGTGACCGACGCTGCTTTAAGGGGTCCGCTGGGGTGATGTTATGGCAGCTAGATGGTATACCTTCCCACAGGTGAAGTGTATCCCCAGGGCTTCCCAGTGTGTATATGGTGGATGGTGAGAGGCGCAGCGATGAACAAGGACACAAGGTCGCAGTCTCTTTACCTTTTACTGAAGGTTTCAGCATCCACAGTCCAGAGCACAGACCATGGGGCAGGCAGAGTCCGGACGGTTTGGAGGCAAATCCAGAGTCCCCTTATCCAGGTAGAAATCAGTAGCCTTCCTCTAGCGCCGTGTGTTGTAGTACCTTACTGCTAAGCCTCTCATAAGGTCCTCACAACTGTTGAAGATGTTCAAATGTTATGTCTCTCTCTCTGTCCCCAGATGGATAGGACAAATCCATATGACCGGTGGATTGAGGCGTTTTACAGGGACTCTATCATGCCCCAGCCTCTCGTGGGTGCCACCTTGCCTCCTGGGTATAGAGCGGGCAGGTAACATCAAATTAGCTGTCCTGCCAGTCTCTGGAGCAAGACATAAAGGACTGTTGCTCCCTCGGTGTTCCGGCTACCGGGATCTTGAACCTCAGAAAGAGGCAGCCTGTGCAGGGCAGAACTCCTCTGATATCCACTCCTTTGCTATGACTTCTTCACCCTCTCTACAATACAGTTCTCCTTCCGTCTCTCTTTCTGGGAGCTGCCGCACTCAGGGCAGGCGCAGCTCCGTGTCCTTCTTTCTCAGCCTCTGACAGGATCCCACCCCTGTCAGGGACCAACTACCTGAGCGAAGCTCAGCCAGCAACTGTCTATCTTCCTATCCAGGCAACAAGTTTTACCTAAGTGTGAAGAGTGCCCTAATAAATAGGAGCATAGCTCCCCCTGGTGGCCTGGAGTGCGAAATGTGTTGTATGTTTGTGATACCTGGATTCAGTTGTCTTTCATTGCCTCCAAACGTAACATCACTCCCCCCAGAGGAGAACGATATTACTGCAATGACTAGGACCCTGGGGAACTGCACATGCGCCTGCCATTTTGGAAGATGGCAGCGCCCATCCTAGATGCCGGACGGACACCGGGAGCGACCTCTGAGACTCATGTTTGGCAGCATGATGAGAAAGGTTTTTTTGCCTTGTTTTATATTTTTTTATGGTGTTCACTAAAGGGGTTCACTAGTACAACAGTTTTATAGTTTGGGTTGTTGCAGACACAGCAATACCAACCACGTGTGCTTTTGTTTTTTTCATACCAATATTTATTTATAGATTCAATATCTTTTGATATTTTTATTTTTATCTTTATGACATCAGGTCACCGTGGCATAGACTGGGACACTGCATCATGCTGCGGGGTCTCCGATCCAAAGGCAAAGGGGCTTCCATCCCTCTGCCGGCAACCAGAATGCTGCAATCACAGCATTTAGGGGGTTAAAGTACCAGGAGCAGTGCGTGAACGCTCCTGGCACTTAGTGCCAGATGTCAGCTGTCAGAATCAGCTGACACCCAGTGGTGAGTGCCCGTGCACCGCCAGTTTATGCGGGCGATCGAAATGACGTAATTATTCGTCCCTGGTCAAATTAGCCCATGGACAGAATATTACGTCAGATGTCAGAAAGGGGTTAAGCTACAGCTAGAAATTAAAGAGGATGTCCACTACTTTAGCATCAATTAGGATAGGTCCTCAATGTCTGATCAGTCGGGGTCTGACACCCAACACCCCCGCCGATCGGCCTTTAACGGTGTTGGATGGAAATACTCACTTGTGAAGCTGGCCATCTTCTGATAGTGGCCGTGGCAGGGTACTACACATCCGCCTCCTATTAATTTGAATGGTTTTGCCGGTCAGTGGCCACCACCAATAACAGTTGATTAGCGGGGGTGCAAGGTGTCGGACCCCGACAGATCAGACATTGATGACCTACCCTATGGATAGGTCATCAATGCTAATGTAGTGAACCGTTTTAATTAAAAAAAAGATATACAAGGAAATATTCACACAATAGCCATCCCTGACGAAGGAATCAATGATTCCGAAATGAGTTGGATTGTGGTCCTTAGGGCGCTCCATAGCCATAGCCAGTCACGTTAGGTATCACGTGACCGTGACGTCACACAAGGTCCTGCAGTTTCCTGCACTTTGCTGGCTGTTCTCCAGCTTCTGACCGGGAACACCTACACACGGTAACTTGCTACCAACGAACAGGGACGTCCGTCACCGGCCGGGACAGCGCCCCACCAGTAAGGAAGCCTTTTCTGCTTGGTGGAATCTGGCACGCACAAACTAGTGCATACTGCAAGGACCTTCCATACTTGGAACCACCATCCCTGCGGCATCATCCTGACACACAGGTAAATGAATAATAGGCGGCATTGAATACATTTTGTCAACTTATATACTCCATCTAGGTGCTTATATATATATCTTGTAGGGAAATTTTCCCACTATCTGGTCTTTTTGCACAAATATGAACACTGCATGTATGAAATATTCACACAAGTCCAATTTGTTGCAGATATTAATGTGAGTAAAAATGAGTTTTATTAATCTAAATAGTGTTGTTTGGGCAGTAAACACATAGCACCTTATTCATGATAGTATTTTTGTCAGTTTTTACCGTGGATACCTCCCAACAAGTGACTTTTCATTTTGTGACATATTAAATCCATTTGTGCTTCTTTAAAGTTGTCTTTCGTTTAGTTTTCTGATTTTTACGTCAATATGGCTATTCCAGATGTTTTAGACGGATAAGTCAAATGTAACTTTCTTTAAAAAGTTACACAATTTGATGTGAGTGTACCTCAGTCAGCCTTTCGAGTAATTTTACGTACGCCAGTTATTTTGGCGCAATTTTGTGAAAAGTGCAACTTTTTGCTCTTTAAAGGGACACTGTCACCTGAATTTGGAGGGAACAATCTTCAGCCATGGAGGCGGGGTTTTTGGGTGTTTGATTCACCCTTTCCTTACCCGCTGGCTGCATGCTGGCTGCAGTATTGGATTGAAGTTCATTCTCTGTCCTCCGTAGTACATGCCTGCACAAGGCAACCCCGCCTCCATGGCTGAAGATTGTTCCCTCCAAATTCAGGTGACAGTGTCCCTTTAAAGTCGCAAGATGTAAAAAAGAGCACTTTTATTTTACACAAAATTCATGAAGCAAGTGCGTCATTTTGAATAATTTGGTACAATAAATGGCAGTGAGAACCACAACAACAAAAAAAAAATGACATAATAAAAATGCAAGTGATGAATCGGGGCCATTGATTTCTACAAGCTCTATTTAGATGAATAAGATATTCACAAACATTTTATGCCACAATATCTGTAAGGTGTGACTCATCCTTTTTTTATTCTCGATGAGTTAACATATTCCACAAATGCATAAAATATGCATGAAAAAAACGGGATGCAAAATGTGAATCAGGGTGCTTGATAAATAAGAAAAAGAAACTGAAACATTTTCACAGAAACAGTAATTAACCTTATATTATTGAATTCAGAATTACAGAGCTACTGTATAAAGCGACCCTCCCATCAAAATTAAACATTTGACTACAAATCGCAACTGTATATTCTTTATATCTGGTGCCCTCCTCATGAACGTTTCTGACACTGATTTAGGTCAACTTTATGCATTTCCATAAAATGTTTTCCACAGGCAGGATTGTTGCGCTACCAACTATTTTGGCTGTAACATCTGACGCAGTTGACTTTTTGCGACTTGCTTGTTGGGGTTGCAGTACGCTCAATGTCGCAATACAACCCCATTCACTTGTATTGTGCTGTGATGTAGCAACGACATCTAGCAAACCTTGGCTATGTGACAGGTGTCCCGGCAAAAGTCGCTGTGTAGCCCCAGTGTATAGGCTGCATTCACACATCCTTTGTACACATCCATGTGCTGTTTTTTTTATTAAGCAGCACTCTGACCCACAGTTTCATTAATCCATACATACACACATCCATTTTAAAAAACGGATCCATGTGTTCAATCCATGAAACCTAGAGCATGTCCTATTCTGATACGTTTTACGCATCAGACTTGGCCCTTAAAGAAAATCTGTCAGCAGGTTTTTGCTACCTCAACTGCGAGTAGCCTGATGCAAGCAAAGGGAAGCTGAATCTAAGGACTCTTTGATATGCACATCCTGATATTTCCAGTACTGGAAAAACAGTGCCAGAGATATCAGAGTCCGTTTGTCCGTGTGTGTAATACTTATGGTATACGTGTGGCAACCATGTGCCGCACGTGTGCCACATCAGTACCACACGTACCGGCGCTTGGGAAGCAGCGGTACTGTTCATGCTGTTCCCTAGTGCTGAAGACAGCTTGCATCATTCTCCCCTGCTGGCACTGCGATCACCACACGTATTGCACATATTAAAGTCTGAAAGAGTCCTAACAATGTAGATTACTGGGTGCAGCCATTCTGACACAATCCAATCAGAGTTTTTAGATATAGCAATGAAGCAGAGCTGAGAAAGCTAACCCCGCCCACAGCACTCCATATACAATGTCTATAGATAGTGAGCTGCCTATCACAGGAGGGGGTGTGTCCTGAGTCACATCAATAAGCTCCTGGTTCTAAAACAATCATTGCAAGGAAGCCAAAGCACTGAGCTTGATAAGAGAGGCATAGCTGAAATCTGTGCTTTAACCTCTGCAGCATACTGTCTTCAGATTACATAGGAAAAACCTGCAGATAGATTCCCTTTAAAGTTTATGGAGATCTGTTAAAAAAAAGACAAAAAATGGAAGATACACTTTTTCAGTGTTCCATCCATGTTTCATCCATCATATTTTACTGATCCATTGTTAAGAGCCAATAATATTAAGTTAAAGGGAACTTGTCACCACGAAAATCGTGGGTGAGGTAAGCCCACCGGCATCAGGAGCTTATCTACAGCATTCTGTAATGCTGTAGATAAGCCCCCGATGTTACCTGAAACAGGAGAAAAAGACGTTAGATTATACTCACCCAGGGGCGGTCCCGCTGCTGGTCCGGTCAGATGGGTGTCTCTGGTCCGCTGCGGTGCCTCCCATCTTCATTCCAAGATGTCCTCTTCTGATCTTCAGCCACGGCTCCGGCGCAGGCGTACTTTGTCTGCCCTGTTGAGGGCAGAGCAAAGTACTGCAGTGCGCAGGCGCCGGAAAGGTCAGAGAGGCCCGGCGCCTGCGTCTTTTTCTCCTCTTTCAGGTAACATCAGGGGCTTATCTACAGCATTACAGAATGCTGTAGATAAGCCCCTGATGCCGGTGGGCTTACCTCACCCGCGATTTTCGGGGTGACAGGTTCCCTTTAAAACATTCCAAATCCTTTATTTTTTAAAATCATACTAAAAGAATTTTTTGCAACATGGATGCAATGCAGATGACACATGAGAGAGAAAAGTCCATTTTTGATAAATGTAAAAACAGAAAAGTGTGTGCGAATGTTGCCAAAGAGAAAGACAAACAAAAGCAAATGTAAAGAAATGAATTCTATTTAGTGATCTGGAGAACTTGACATAATCATATGCATTATACATCTGCAAGTTGCTTTATGTTTCTCGCCAACAGCTTTTGTGGCCCAATAGCAGGATCTTTGCCCTGGGCCCACTGATGTCTCATATTATCCTTGACAAGCATGCTCAGCAGGTCCCGATACAGAACTGTGATATTATCAAACTGTAGCAAGTCTGGCATGTTTCAGCACATTAGCTCTGTATGATCGCGTTTGATTACAGTGATATGGGATCTTCGGCTCACAGGTCAGCCCACAGCTTATTTAAATAATGCCTAAGGCATTTAACGAAAATTATCATAGGCGAGAGATGCAAAGTACATGGGATTTCTCTGGAAAAAGCACAAGTGTACTTTGCTATTAGACTTCTACTTCAACTGTGGTGTAAATGCTTAATTTTGTTTCCTAAACTGCATGACAAGCACATTTTTGGATCTTGGTGCTATTCATTGCATACAGAAAGAGACTGCACTAACAGCATGTGTATTATAGCAAAGGAGGAGTAAGAACTACGCGAGCGGTGCGGCATGCACAGAAAGAAGTGATAAACCGGGCGCGCAGAACGGAACTCTACGATTGGTCAAATTGTCATAAAAGTAGATATTGCTACATATTTTTCTGATAGTGTTTGTACGTGAGCAATTATTATAAAAAGGTAAGCAAAAAATCCAGTGACCGTGTGATAGTTATCATAAAGGGTGATGAAAATATAATTAATGGGGTGTTTCTCTGTAAAATTCCTGTTCTCTGCAGTCACGGTGTAAAACATCCTGTGTATTGTGTTAAAGTCCGCAGGGAATCTTTTTATAGACCACAATTACAAATAGCAACAGGTTTCGATTTTAAGATACTCATTGTGTTTATTTGATAGCGTTTGCTGCCACTTTGATGCCCGACTCATTGTTGGCTAACTTGATGACATTTTACCAACATGTATGGTCTGGTTTAGGCCTCATTGAGATATCTGTTTTTGGCATTCAAGTTCTTTCCGATGTTTTCATGGATAGACTAAGCCCCCATTATAGTTTGTGGTGCTGGTAACACACTGGCTGGTAATATTTTTTGGCAGAACGCATGTCCACAAAAAAACCACAGGCATGTCTATTTTTTAATGCATCCGTACCATCTGTATGTTACCCGAGTGCTGGCCGTTGTTACTGTTTAATGGGTAGGAGACACTTGATAATTATTATTTATAATTTTTGCATACAATAAAAATGGATGCCAAATTGGTGGCAAAAATCGGATCCAGCACGTCAGTAAAATTTTTTTATTTTTCTCATATGCAAAAAAACACCCATCCGAGTGAGGCCTCAGACAACTAGAAAACTATTAGCATCTCAATCACTAATCCCTCTGTATTATATTATTGTTACTGCTAACTAATCAGAGGGAGTTTCCAATTATAGTATTATTTGTGTCTTCTTATGGCCACCCACTGAGAAATATTTTTTTCCAAAGTAAACAACTAAAGCAATAAAAAAAAATACTAAAATTAATAATTAAGGAATTCTGCAAATTTCCATAAAATCTGTTTGAAAAACTTTTGGTCTCGATGAGGAGTCGTGCTGGAGCCATAGGAACCTGATTAATTATGAGACTGGAGTAAGATTTGTGGAGTAAGGCATCCCACAACTCATCATGGTCCGTTCCACCCCAGCTCTGCTAAAATGGGGTGAAACTGTGTGAAAATGCAAAAAAAAAAATCACAATATTTTTGCACAGCCTTGTGTTTTTGCAAACATTTGTCAAGTTTCCAAATGTTTTATACCAGAAGGCGTAAATACTTTTATGACTTGGGGCCACGATGACAGAATTTAGGTGCAAAGAGCACCAGAAAACAGGCAAGATTATTTAAATCTAAAAAAGAAATGTAAGGCCATGTTCACACGTTCCTGATTTCCATCCTTTTTTTTCTGCACTAAAAACCGCAGCTCTTGGCAGGAAACGCAGGTCCTTTTTTTGGTGCGTTTTTGATGCGTTTTTTGATGCGTTTTTTAGTGCGTTTTTTTATGCAGTTTTCTATGCAGAGTCTGTGTGTTTTCTAGGGAGTTTTTTAGGGTTAAAATGGCTGAAAATACCCTAACCCTACCCCTAACCCTAACCCTACCCCTAACCCTAACCCTACCCCTACCCCTAACCCTACCCCTAACCCTACCCCTAACCCTACCCCTAACCCTAACCCTACCCCTAACCCTAACCCTACCCCTAACCCTAACCCTATTCTAACCTTAGTGGAAAAAAGAAAATTTCTTTATTTTTTTATTGTCCCTACCTATGGGGGTGACAAAGGGGGGGGGGGGGTCATTTACTATTTTTTTTATTTTGATCACTGAGATAGGTTATATCTCAGTGATCAAAATGCACTTTGGAACGAATCTGCCGGCCGGCAGATTCGGCGGGAGCACTGCGCATGCGCCCACCATTTTGGAAGATGGCGGCGCCCAGGGAGAAGACGGACGGACGGACACCGGGAGGCCGGGTAAGTATAAGGGGGGGAGATGAGGGCACGGGGGGGGGGGGCGTCGGAGCGCGGGGGGTGGCATCGGAGCATGGGTGGGTGGGATTGGGGCACGGGGGGCAGCCACACTGCAGCGGTTCTGCACCACAAACCGCAGTAAAACCCGCAGATATATTTTTCATCTGCGGGTTTTACTGCGGGTTTGACCTCACAATGGAGGTCAATGGGTGCAGAACCGCTGCAGTTTTGCAAAAAGAAGTGACATGGTACCTCTTTTTTACCGCAGCTATTCAGCGCGGCTTTTTTTCCCGATTCCCGCATCATGTGCACAGTGGTTCCTGTTTTTCATAGGGTACAGTGTACTGTACCCTGCATGGAAAACAGCTGCGGAGCCGCAGCGGCAAAATCGCGGCGGTTCCGCAGTAAAAAACGCACTGTGTGAACATGGCCTAAGAGTGCACATTCTCTGCAAAATAAACTGACAATCAATGCAAATCCATATTGTAATATCTTCACACTGAGTTTCCTGGCATGGATTCTTTTGGCACAAAAATCTGACAAGAAAGTAATGATATATGGCAACTTTTTGTGTCTGATACATGTTTTTTTCTACTGCTACTATTGATTCAATGGTGCATTTTCCATGAAAAACATCCCAAGAATTTACATGACACTTTTTTTTCCAGGCTGGAAAAAATACATGGAATAAGTGTCACGTGTATATAGGTGTGTTTTCTCTTTGAAATTGATATGGAACTTATTTAGAGGTCATTATACGGATTTTTCTGTAAATTTTGGAGTGGAACCTGTCAGAAATCTCAGTGTGAATCTACCCTATGATTCTCCAGCGTCTAACAGCAGAGCTGTGGCTCTTAGACCTTAGCCCATTCTGTGCCTCGCAGCCTATTATACATCACGCACCTTCTTATAATGTATTTGCTGTCATCTTGCTCCACACTTTGTGCGAGCTGATATGTAATGTACAGCATCTGCAAGTAGCTGTATGGAGGGAAATGCGCAAACATACCAGAGGCAGGTAATGCTTTGTGTGCTGCAGCATTATCATGGATTACTACTGGAAAAGGCTTTCGAGAAGATTTTATTGTATTTTTTTTTATTATTAATGTAGTGAAGCACTTTACCGAGATTGTTTGCACTTGCATTGTTCACTGGCCTAGCAAAGCTCCCAGTGTAAGATGCTCATATTGTTTTTTTTAAAGAAGACGCTCAAGGAAAACACTGACAGTGTGTTATCTATAGCCTGCTTTCTGACCTCTCTTTGTCACAAATGTTTTTTTTTTTTTAAATTCCATATACAATATAGTGGTGGCCATATGAATGGACTGGAATCTTCTTGTCACAGCTTTCAAAGCCTGTAGTGGTTAAGTGGCATTACAAAAGACGGAATATATGCACAGCCAGTCATTTTGACATTGCTGTGCATTACTGATGAGCGATCATGCTCGGGTATTATCCGAGTATCTTGGACGTGCTCATATAATATATTTGATTCCCTGCGGCTGCATGTTATGCGGTGGTACACAGCCACAACACATGCAGAGTTTGCCTGTTTGTTTGGCAATCCCCACATGTGTTGAAGTTGTCTAACAGCCGCAAAACATGCAGCTGCAGGGACTCAAATATAATATGCGAGCATGCCGAAAAAAACCAGATAACACCCGAGCATGCATAGATGACATGTTATCCGAGCGTGCTCGCTCATCACTGCTGTGCATATGTTCCTTCTTTTCAGGGTTTTTTGTTAGTGTTTTTTCATGGGGGTTCCATGCGGAATCCACCTGAAAAGGACTTTGTTTGTACATGCAATAAAGATCCATTTTCATGATATTGTGACTATGTAATGTAATACACATAGTCCAACTAAGTGTCCCGTCACACAGTGCCATTTCGATCGCTACGACGGTACGATTCGTGACGTTCCAGCGATATCCATACGATATCGCTGTGTCTGACACGAAGCAGCGATCAGGGATCCTGCTGCGAATCGTACGTCATAGCAGATCATTTGGAACTTTCTTTTGTCGCTGGATCTCCCGCTGGCATCGCTAGATCGGTGTGTGTGACACCGATCTAGCGATGCGTTCGCTTGTAACCAGGGTAAACATCGGGTTACTAAGCGCAGGGCTGCGCTTAGTAACCCGATGTTTACCCTGGTTACCAGCGTAAATGTAAAAAAAAAAAACAGTACATACTTACATTCCGGTGTCCGTCAGGTCCCTTGCCGTCTGCTTCCCGCACTCACTGACTGCCGGCCGTAAAGTGAAAGCAGAGCACAGCGGTAACGTCACCGCTGTGCTGTGCTTTCACTTTACGGCCGGCAGTCACTGAGTGCGGGAAGCAGACGGCAAGGGACAGACACCGGAATGTAAGTATGTGCTGTTTGTTTTTTTTTACGCTGGTAACCAGGGTAAACATCGGGTTACTAAGCGCGGTCCTGCGCTTAGTAACCTGATGTTTACCCTGGTTACCCGGGGACCTCGGCATCGTTGGTCGCTGGAGAGCTGTCTGTGTGACAGCTCCCCAGCGACCACACTACGATTTACCTACGATCACGGCCAGGTCGTATCGCTGGTCGTGATCGTAGGTAAATCGTATAGTGTGACGGTACCCTAAGTCTATACTATTGACCAGTAGGCACTCCATGTTCGTAGTTCGTATGGTGCTTACATGTGGCATTGTATACTTCTTGGAAGAAATGCAATATGGCCACATTGCCGAAATACAATATGGCCCCATAGCAAGCTGAAAGCACCATATCAACAAAAGGCTTTACAGTTGCACCTATGGCACTGGTGGACACAGACAGAAAAGGGCCCTGGTGCAAAAATAGTACATGGGCCCTTTGCAGTCCAATAGGTCATCATAATGCACAATTCCACCTGTTTATGAGATGGAAATGGGCCCTCGGAGCAATGATATGTCTGCCTCTGACCTTTGGCCATTTGGGATTCTGCTCCACTACAAAGTCATAAAAATCTATTAATTCAAACATAATTCAACAGAAAAAAAACCTTAATATGTCTACTTATAAAACTGTAGCCTTATGAAAGTAGTGTACAGATAGACGCAATGTGCCTCTGTGGCACACAGACCTGTAAAACTACAATGTGCATGGGGCTTTATAGTAGACTCACACCCAGATAAGCAATTCAACTACTATCATGCTCCTGCCTAGTCAGAGGAAATGGTTGTGCTTGCAGGAAATAGAGACAAACACATGGAGAGCTTAGCCGTCACTCAAATATTCCTCCAAAAGTACACTGTATAACGTCTACCTAAAAGACAAACTCAAATGGCATCATTTTAATTCTCCATCATGTCTTGTGACTATCCGCCCCCACTCTCCTGCACTCAGTAACATACCCGTGACATAAGAATCACAGGTAGCTGTGATGATGAGTGTGCACTGATTGCTTCTAAACAGGTAAAATCAGGCACTGATAGAGAATAAAGGGAACGTGTCTGATCTGCCATTCTTAAAGGCTTGATTGACCCTAACATGTGCTCCCTATTTCCAAGCAAAACCAAGTCTGTTTACCCAATTTATTTCTGGTTATTTTTCCTTCTCACAGCAGAGCTCTGACTCCTAAATCTCTGACCCTCATTTTTAGGCCCTGTCTTCAAATCATAAAGTGGTAAGAAAAGGTTGCATTGTCTCATACATCTGTACATATAATAGACAAGATGTCACCTTAGATTCTGATCATTGTTAACCTTTAACGTCTGCATTTTCATTTCTTTGATGTATCACATTTTCATTGCCATTACTGCCACTTATTAGTGATAATATATTAAGACTACATTATATAGATGACAATGGTCAATGTAAAACAGTAAGATAGGCATTTTATATTTGATTTATACACCAATATATATTTTATTGGCAGAAAACCCTGTAAATCATACATCATCATTTAAAACTATACAGTATTTTTAGGAGACAAAACCTGTGCTAAAGATGCTCACTGATCTTAGTAGTGCTGGGCCCATAACTATATAAAATGAAGAAATAAAAAAAATATACATATACCATAAATTAATTTATATCTGCAGACTGAATTTGACGGCTGAATAGAGCACAAAGCATTTTAATCTTCATACAACTCTTTGGCCGGAACAGTTCCGCATACAGTTTAGATAAGTCAATTTTGGATTGACGACTACATAACAAAATGCCATCGCACCAACAAAAAGGATGGTCCTGCTCACGGTTTATAAGAATATGTGCTGAAAAGCGTCAAACTGAGCTAACGAACAAACATACTGAGAGTTATGTTACACACATATATGTGCACCCTAATAAACAAGCCTCGATAGAAGAGTCCTCAACCTCACCTTACATCCCTGGTAGGAAACTCTGGAGATCCCTGGGTGCTTCAGTCTATGATTGTAGATATGTGAGGACAACACGTTGAGAGTTGTTGCTCTACTAAGTTCTGTATATACTGTGAAGCAAGTGTGGATTTACAGAGCTCAGTATGAAAGATGTGTGTCCTGCCTCCCCACATTTCCTCTGGAGGAAATGGCTGCTCTTCCTGTTTCCCGGAGATGATTCCATACACTATTGTTGTGCATCCGACAACTTATGTGTCTAGCTGGGTGTGCCCTTACTGTGTACTATATGTGTGTTGTGTATGTAACATAAAAATATCTATCTACACAATACTGTGCTTATAACACGATAGGTAGCTGGGTATAATTATATGGGATCCCACCAATAAACGTAAGTGTAGAGAATAGTGGCGTGATTAAAATATAACTTTTATTTGTTCAAGTTAAAAAATAGGTATTGTTAAAAAATAATAAATTTCTGAAAAGCAACAAACAGTGTCAATATGCCTAAAAGTTGTATAGGATAACCACAGTGCCAAATAGAAAAGTCACGTCGCTTGCACCTGAAAAGCCCAAACAACTCAAAATGGGTCACAAACCAGGGCAAAAAAGATGCATAAAATCCAAGATACACCACAGTGGTACTTAGAGCAAATGCTAACAGGCCCAGTCAAAAAGTTGTCAGAACTGGCATTAAATCAGTAGCATAAAGAGTACCATCCTAACACCAGAAATTAATTCAGACAGTGCGGCAGTACCTAACCATTTAAAACCGATGTTTGATTCAGCAATCATCATAATGTAAAAGGAATGTTGTCACACAATGGTGTGTGGATGTTGACATGTTCCATTAATCTCTCCTTGGTATGCTTGATGAGCCCACAGTGACTGAGGAAATTACCAGTATTTCTCCCGACACATTTCCTCTCAGTTATTAATCAGGGGAGTTCTCACGACACAGCTGTCAGGTAGCCTGGGACCAGGGGCTCCTTTACTGGCCCTAACACTAGGGGGCGCCATAGCTCACCATGTTCCACGGCATACTTCAGATGGAGAGAAGACGCTAGGGCCTCCACCCTGTTGTGAATTCTGTGGCTGAATTCACTCCTGTGGTCACAAGTGGTACTGCAGCTTCTGAGCTTCCACCCTCAGGTGTTCTGGTGAGCTCGTTGGCTGCTTTGTTATTTAACTCCGCCTGATTCTGTCTTCCTTGCTCCTTGTCAATGTTCCAGTGTTGGATCTGAGCTTCTGGATCTTTCCTGTGGCCTGCTGCTCTGCTTAGATAAGTGCTTCTTTGCTTTTTGTTGCTACTTTTTCTGTCCAGCTTGTCAATTCGTTTTGCTGGAAGCTCTGAGACGCAAAGGGTGTACCGCCGTGCCGTTAGTTCGGCACGGTGGGTCTTTTTGCCCCCTTTGCGTGTTTTTTTGCTTTAGGGTTTTTTGTAGACTGCAAAGTTCTCTTTGCTATCCTCGCTCTATCTAGAATATCGGGCCTCACTTTGCTGAATCTATTTCATCCCTACGTTTGTCTTTTCATCTTGCTAACAGTCATTATATGTGGGGGGCTGCCTTTTCCTTTGGGGTATTTCTCTGAGGCAAGTCAGGCTTGTTTTTCTATCTTCAGGCTGGTCGGCTCCTCGGGCTGTGCCGGGTTGCATGGGTGGTGTCGGGCGCAATCCACGGCTGCCTTTAGTTGTGTTTAGGATAGGTTCAGGTATTGCGGTCTACAGAGATTCCACGTCTCGGAGCTCGTTCTATTGTTTTTGGGTTATTGTCAGATCGCTGTATGTGCTCTTATTGCTGGCACACTGTGTCACTGGATTGCCTACATAACAGTACAAGGAGCCAACCTAATGATTCTCAATAGAGGGAAAAAAGAAGTTCTGACATCATTTTTTTTTCTCAGCTCTGTGTTCGGTCTTTTTTTTCCCCTAGACATTTGGGTGTTTCAGGACACAGGTGTGGACATGGATATTCAGGGTCTGTGCTCTTCAATGGATAATCTCGTTACAAATGTACAGGGGATTCAAGATACTATTGATCGGAAATCTATGTTAGAACCAAGAATTCCTATTCCTGATTTGTTTTTTGGTGATAGAACTAAGTTTCTTAATTTCAAAAATAATTGTAAGCTATTTCTGGCCTTGAAACCTCATTCTTCTGGTAATCCTATTCAACAGGTTTTGATTATTATTTCTTTTTTGCGCGGCGACCCTCAGGACTGGGCATTTTCTCTTGCGCCAGGAGACCCTGCATTGAGTAATGTCAATGCGTTTTTCCTGGCGCTCGGATTACTTTACGATGAGCCTAATTCAGTGGATCAGGCTGAGAAAAATTTGCTGGCTTTGTGCCAGGGTCAGGATGATATAGAAGTATATTGTCAGAAATTTAGGAAGTGGTCAGTACTCACTCTGTGGAATGAATCTGCGCTGGCAGCTTTGTTCAGAAAGGGTCTCTCTGAGGCTCTTAAGGATGTCATGGTGGGTTTTCCTATGCCTGCTGGTTTGAATGAGTCTATGTCTTTGGCCATTCAGATCGGTCGACGCTTGCGCGAGCGTAAATCTGTGCACCATTTGGCGGTATTGTCTAAGATTAAACCTGAGCCTATGCAGTGCGATAGGACTATGACCAGAGTTGAACGGCAAGAACACAGACGTCTGAATGGTCTGTGTTTCTACTGTGGTGATTCCACTCATGCTATTTCTGATTGTCCTAAGCGCACTAAGCGGTTCGATAGGTCTGCCGTCATTGGTACTGTACAATCCAAATTCCTTCTGTCCATTACCTTGATATGCTCTTTGTCATCGTATTCTGTCATGGCGTTTGTGGATTCAGGCGCTGCCCTGAATCTGATGGATTTGGATTATGCTAAACGTTGTGGGTTTTTCTT
Source organism: Ranitomeya imitator (assembly GCF_032444005.1). NCBI lineage: Eukaryota > Metazoa > Chordata > Amphibia > Anura > Dendrobatidae > Ranitomeya > Ranitomeya imitator. Next base: position 426,000,465 of record NC_091285.1, on the reverse strand, counting down.
GGAGCCTTTGCGGTGTCCTATTCCGTTGAGAGGAATTGATGCTACACCTTTGGCCAAGAATAAACCTCAGTACTGGACCCAGCTGACCATGTGCATGGCTCCTGCACATCAGGAAGTTATTCGCTTTCTGGTGCTACATAATCTGCATGATGTGGTCGTGTTGGGGTTGCCATGGCTGCAAACCCATAATCCAGTATTGGATTGGAACTCTATGTCGGTATCCAGCTGGGGTTGTCAGGGGGTACATGGTGATGTTCCATTTTTGTCTATTTCGTCATCCACTCCTTCTGAGGTCCCAGAGTTCTTGTCTGATTATCAGGATGTATTTGAAGAGCCCAAGTCCGAAGCCCTACCTCCGCATAGGGATTGTGATTGTGCTATCAATTTGATTCCTGGTAGTAAATTCCCTAAAGGTCGATTATTTAATTTATCCGTGCCTGAACACGCCGCTATGCGCAGTTATGTGAAGGAATCCCTGGAGAAGGGACATATTCGCCCATCGTCATCACCACTGGGAGCAGGGTTCTTTTTTGTAGCCAAGAAGGATGGTTCGCTGAGACCATGTATTGATTACCGCCTTCTTAATAAGATCACTGTTAAATTTCAGTATCCCTTGCCATTGTTATCTGACTTGTTTGCTCGGATTAAGGGGGCTAGTTGGTTCACTAAGATAGATCTTCGTGGTGCGTATAATCTGGTGAGAATCAGGCAAGGAGATGAATGGAAAACTGCATTTAATACGCCCGAGGGTCATTTTGAGTATCTAGTGATGCCATTCGGACTTGCCAATGCTCCATCTGTGTTTCAGTGTTTTATGCATGACATCTTCCGTGAGTATCTGGATAAATTCCTGATTGTTTACTTGGATGACATTTTGATCTTCTCAGATGATTGGGACTCTCATGTGAAGCAGGTCAGAATGGTTTTCCAGGTCCTGCGTGCTAATTCTTTGTTTGTGAAGGGATCAAAGTGTCTCTTCGGTGTGCAGAAAGTTTCATTTTTGGGGTTCATCTTTTCCCCTTCTACTATCGAGATGGATCCGGTTAAGGTCCAAGCCATCCAGGATTGGACTCAGCCGACATCTCTGAAAAGTCTGCAAAAATTCCTGGGCTTTGCTAATTTTTATCGTCGCTTCATCTGTAATTTTTCTAGCATTGCCAAACCATTGACCGATTTGACCAAGAAGGGTGCTGATTTGGTTAATTGGTCTTCTGCTGCTGTGGAAGCTTTTCAGGAGTTGAAGCATCGTTTTTGTTCTGCCCCTGTGTTGTGTCAACCAGATGTTTCTCTTCCGTTCCAGGTCGAGGTTGATGCTTCTGAGATTGGAGCAGGGGCGGTTTTGTCACAGAGAGGTTCTGGTTGCTCAGTGTTGAAACCATGTGCTTTCTTTTCCAGGAAGTTTTCGGCTGCTGAGCGTAATTATGATGTGGGCAACCGAGAGTTGCTGGCCATGAAGTGGGCATTCGAGGAATGGCGTCATTGGCTTGAAGGAGCTAAGCATCGCGTGGTGGTATTGACTGATCATAAGAACCTTACTTATCTCGAGTCTGCCAAGCGCTTGAATCCTAGACAGGCCCGTTGGTCGTTATTTTTTGCCCGCTTCGATTTTGTGATTTCGTACCTTCCGGGCTCTAAAAATGTGAAGGCGGATGCTCTGTCTAGGAGTTTTGTGCCCGACTCTCCGGGTTCATCTGAGCCGGCGAGTATCCTCAAGGAAGGAGTCATTGTGTCTGCCATCTCCCCTGATTTGCGGCGAGTGTTGCAAAAATTTCAGGCGAATAAACCTGATCGTTGTCCGGTGGAGAAACTGTTCGTCCCTGATAGGTGGACTAGTAAAGTTATCTCTGAACTTCATTGTTCGGTGTTGGCTGGTCATCCTGGAATCTTTGGTACCAGAGAGTTAGTGGCTAGATGCTTCTGGTGGCCATCTCTGTCACGGGATGTACGTACTTTTGTGCAGTCCTGTGGGATTTGTGCTAGGGCTAAGCCCTGCTGTTCACGTGCCAGTGGGTTGCTTTTGCCCATGCCGGTCCCAAAGAGGCCTTGGACACATATTTCGATGGATTTCATTTCTGACCTTCCCGTTTCTCAAAAGATGTCAGTCATTTGGGTGGTCTGTGATCGCTTTTCTAAAATGGTCCATCTGGTGCCCTTGGTTAAATTGCCTTCCTCCTCTGATTTGGTGCCTTTGTTCTTCCAGCATGTGGTTCGTTTGCATGGCATTCCTGAGAATATTGTTTCTGACAGAGGTTCCCAGTTTGTTTCAAGATTTTGGCGAGCCTTTTGTGGTAGGATGGGCATTGACCTATCTTTTTCCTCGGCTTTCCATCCTCAGACTAATGGCCAGACCGAATGAACCAATCAGACCTTGGAAACATATCTGAGATGTTTTGTTTCTGCAGACCAGGATGATTGGGTGTCCTTTTTGCCGTTGGCTGAGTTCGCCCTTAATAATCGGGCCAGCTCGGCTACCTTGGTCTCTCCATTTTTCTGCAATTCTGGGTTCCATCCTCGTTTCTCTTCAGGACAGGTTGAGTCTTCGGACTGTCCTGGTGTGGATTCTGTGGTGGACAGGTTGCAGCAGATCTGGACTCAGGTAGTGGACAATTTGACCTTGTCCCAGGAGAAGGCTCAACTTTTCGCTAATCGTAGATGCCGTGTGGGTCCCCGACTTCGTGTTGGGGATCTGGTTTGGTTGTCTTCTCGTCATATTCCTATGAAGGTTTCCTCTCCTAAATTTAAACCTCGTTTTATTGGTCCGTATAGGATTTCTGAGATTCTCAATCCTGTGTCTTTTCGTCTGACCCTCCCAGACTCCTTTTCCATACATAATGTATTCCATAGGTCGTTGTTGCGGAGATACGTGGCACCTATGGTTCCATCTGTTGAGCCTCCTGCCCCGGTTTTGGTGGAGGGGGAATTGGAGTATATTGTGGAGAAAATTTTGGATTCTCGTCTTTCTAGACGGAAACTCCAGTATCTGGTTAAATGGAAGGGTTATGCTCAGGAAGATAATTCCTGGGTTTTTGCCTCTGATGTCCATGCTCCAGATCTTGTTCGTGCCTTTCATGTGGTTCATCCTGGTCGGCTTGGGGGCTCTGGTGAGGGTTCGGTGACCCCTCCTCAAGGGGGGGGTACTGTTGTGAATTCTGTGGCTGAATTCACTCCTGTGGTCACAAGTGGTACTGCAGCTTCTGAGCTTCCTCCCTCAGGTGTTCTGGTGAGCTCGTTGGCTGCTTTGTTATTTAACTCCGCCTGATTCTGTCTTCCTTGCTCCTTGTCAATGATCCAGTGTTGGATCTGAGCTTCTGGATCTTTCCTGTGGCCTGCTGCTCTGCTTAGATAAGTGCTTCTTTGCTTTTTGTTGCTACTTTTTCTGTCCAGCTTGTCAATTCGTTTTGCTGGAAGCTCTGAGACGCAAAGGGTGTACCGCCGTGCCGTTAGTTCGGCACGGTGGGTCTTTTTGCCCCCTTTGCGTGTTTTTTTGCTTTAGGGTTTTTTGTAGACTGCAAAGTTCTCTTTGCTATCCTCGCTCTATCTAGAATATCGGGCCTCACTTTGCTGAATCTATTTCATCCCTACGTTTGTCTTTTCATCTTGCTAACAGTCATTATATGTGGGGGGCTGCCTTTTCCTTTGGGGTATTTCTCTGAGGCAAGTCAGGCTTGTTTTTCTATCTTCAGGCTGGTCGGCTCCTTGGGCTGTGCCGGGTTGCATGGGTGGTGTCGGGCGCAATCCACGGCTGCCTTTAGTTGTGTTTAGGATAGGTTCAGGTATTGCGGTCTACAGAGATTCCACGTCTCGGAGCTCGTTCTATTGTTTTTGGGTTATTGTCAGATCGCTGTATGTGCTCTTATTGCTGGCACACTGTGTCACTGGATTGCCTACATAACACCACCCTTGCCCACAGATCAGGTGTGTAATCCCCGCATGCTGCCGTGTCTTGTATTCACTCCCTTCAATTTGTATTGGCACAGTAACCCAATTGCGTTTTTTCTGTGTCTCAAATACGTCACTTCCGATCAATGGAAAGTAAAGGTCGGTGGTAAAATACACGTCACTGCAGGTGTAACAGGCCAAATAAACCCCTCTCCAGATTAAAACGACCAAAAAGAGAAAGAGAGAGCGGCACAGCTCTAAAAAATAGAGAAAACCGGTGACAAACCAACGAGGTGTGTAGCAGTCTAAGAAATGAACCAGGAGGTGCAATCTGCAGAAAAATAGTCCATGACAATCCAGAAAAAAAGAGAAGAAAGCAGATGCACTCACCAGATGCAGTTACAAAGCGTCCTTTATTTCAGTGCCAGCCGGCACATAATTCACGGCACGGGGGAGAGGGAAGTGGACAGGGAGAGTGCGACAGGTAAGACGACGGCCGTTTCGCGCTGCCTGAGAGCGCTTCTACGGGTCCAACCCGTGGACCCGTAGAAGCGCTCTCAGGCAGCGCGAAACGGCCGTCATCTTACCTGTCGCACTCTCCCTGTCCACTTCCCTCTCCCCCGTGCCGTGAATTATGTGCCGGCTGGCACTGAAATAAAGGACGCTTTGTAACTGCATCTGGTGAGTGCATCTGCTTTCTTCTCTTTTTTCTGCCCTCTCCAGATTAAACCCGGGTATAGTATAGCCCAGGTCAGAGTATACCCCGGGAGATAAACTGTCTTAGGCCAAATCCCTCCCGGCTACAATATAACCCTCTATTTTATGATCCCATGTAAATTCGATACATTTTAGATGACATTTTTTAGTAACTTAAAACTGACTTACATGTTGTAGGAAGATTTTTGTGTTGTTAATATCATGAGTGATCTTACAATACAGTATGACTGGTAAAGGACAAAAGTCATTTCTTCTGAGATTACACTGTTGTCCAGTAAGATAAGGGCTTTTACCTTAAGGTACCTTCACACATAACGATATCGTTAACGATATCGTTGCTTTTTGTGACGTAGCAACGATATCGTTAAGGAAATCGTTATGTGTGACAGCGAACAACGATCAGGCCCCTGCTGGGAGATCGTTGGTCGCTGAGGAAAGTCCAGAACTTTATTTCGTCGCTGGATCTCCCGCTGACATCGCTGAATAGGCGTGTGTGACGCCAATTCAGCGATGTCTTCACTGGTAACCAGGGTAAACATCGGGTTACTAAGCGCAGGGCCGCGCTTAGTAACCCGATGTTTACCATGGTTACCTGGTTACCAGCGTAAACGTTAAAAAAACAAACACTACATACTTACCTTCAGCTGTCTGTCCCCGGCGCTCTGCTTCTCTGCACTCCTCCTGCATCCTGTGTCAGCGCCGGCCAGCCGGAAAGCACAGCGGTGACGTCACTGCTCTGCTTTCCAGCTGACCGGCGCTGACAGTGCAGAGGAAAGCACAGCGCCGGAGGACAGACAGCTGAAGGTAAGTATGTAGTGTTTGTTTTTTTAACGTTTACGCTGGTAACCATGGTAAACATCGGGTAACTAAGCACGGCCCTGCGCTTAGTAACCCGATGTTTACCCTGGTTACCGGGGACCTCAGGATCGTTGGTCGCTGGAAAGCTGTCTGTGTGACAGCTCTCCAGCGACCAAACAGCGACGCTGCAGCGATCGACATCGTTGTCGGTATCGCTGCAGCGTCGCTGAGTGTGAAAGTACCTTAATAATGCAATCGTAACTTGATTTTATCACTTCACTGTTTTTCTCACCCTGTTTCTGATTGGTAGAAAGTGTGCAGGTCTCTTTCTGTCATACACACAGCTGATTTTAATGTGTAATTACTGACAAGTGAGGTAGGATTCTTTACCTCATTATATCTTTGTGGAAGTCTAATATTTTTACTGATTTAAGTTTTTCTGGTTCAAGTAATAAAAGTCTATGTGTGACGCTAGTCACTTCTCATGGCCAAGCTGTGAGTCAGAGTGGTCAAGGAGTCCAACGTCAGAAGCCAGGAGGGTACGTCATAAACAGAAGGAAGAGACAAAAGTGTAGTCATGTAACATTCCGAGGTTAGAATACCGGGAGGATAACGGATCAGCGCTGAAGGGGTTAAACAGGCGGATGGTCAGAACGGAGTCCAAGGTCAGGCAACAGATCAAGCAAACAGAACTCAAGGCACCGGAGAGCACTATGCACAAACCTCACAAGATCAATGTACTGTACGTCTGGCAGTGTTCTGGGAAATTCAGCTCAGTTAAGAAGCATGGCCATTAACCAGAATACACATGAGACAGCCGACGCCTCACAGTCTCAGATTGGATAGTCGAGTTGTCATTCAACACACCGACAGCTCAGCACACCCCCATACCAAATTGGATGGCCAAGCTGTCAATCAAAGCATTGACAGATTCAGCACACCCCTATACCAAACTGGACGACCGAGCTATCAGCAACTGCATCCCAGACATGCCGAGGGGCGGAACTGTAACGCTATGTGTTTAGAATTTTAAGATTTCAGTCAGTTATCTTCTCACATAAGGTACCTGACAAACCTGAACCCTCAATAAGATGTTGAAAAATTAAGTAATTCTTGAGTATATCACTCAATGCTGCTGATATCAAGGGCAGTATAATTTGGCATGAGAAGGTATGAAATGGCCTAGGCCAATTGATACCCCATTGTATAAATTGAACTAGGTGATAATATACCCAGGGTATAATCAGGCCTAGGTTGCATTCACCCTGGCTATATCTGAACTTGGCGTATACTATGGCCTGTTACACTGGTAACATGCTCAGGTCCTGAAGCAGTTCCTATTGGAACTAGGAAGGTCCTGGAGTGCTTCCTCTATAAAAGGTTTGCATGGCCGCTTGGACAGTTTGTGTGTGTGAATTTAGGGCTGGCGTATAGTCACTAGAATTCCAGCACCTCCGGAGAGGATTTGTGTGCAGATGCTGACTGTATGACCACTGTATGCTACCTGCTCTGTTAGTGAGCTGTGATCATCTGTGAGGTTAACAGGGCACAGGGTTATCCTAATCCCAGCGACTCTGTGAAGCAACAGATTCACTCGTATACAGACCAGATGACGGAACCCGTGTCTATTCAGGCGTTGTACTGCCATATAGTGCCGCCATTTACTAGCAGCAGGTTCCACTCCTGCAAGGTGGACCCCGGGCTGCGAACACACCTATATAATTTTAATATTTACTCGGTGCGTTCCTTCAGCCCTAACACAGACAGCACAAGCGAGGGTTAGGGCAGGTCCTGTACCTGCCCAATGATGGCTAGGAGCAGAGATAAGCATGCCCCCAATGCATATTAATAGATTGGCACTCCTCCCCCGATCCTTACATTTTTTTCTATAGAGCAGCTAATACATGGAATCGGGGGAGGAGGCTAGGCGTTTGGTAGCCTATCAATCAGGCCAAATACCAACCCTGACCCTCAGAAATGAGTATTGTACAGGGGCACTTTTTTAGGAAACAAATATTCTTTAAAAAATAAAGGTACCAAGGAGTTAATCAATTAAACAATCATAGCTTATGGTAGATAGTAATAATGGGGTGTCCGCATAAGAGTTATATTTCATGATTGAGTAAACTTTTATTTATTTTAACAAAATAATAATTGCTCACTAAGACCCGATGGTGCTACAGTCTTCAACTTAAAATCCATCTGGTCTGTTTTAGTATTTGTGCCAGTCTTTTCCTCTTTGTGGTACATCGGTCTGGTCTATTCCCATGAATTTTATAGCTGATCTATGTCCCCCATTCATGCTATTAATATGTCTAGCTATTGGCGTGCCTTTGTTTGCGGCAATGTCTCACAAACATTCACAAACCCTCCTCCTCATCCCTGACATATTATAGCCCACATTTACATTTGGCTTTATAAATGACACCTTTAGATCGGCAGTTGATAAATGCCCTTATAAAAAATATGTCTCTTGTGACATTACTTCTAAAGTCATTTCTGGGAATTATTGAGTAACATGCTATACACCTGCCACATCTATAACATCCCTTTATGGTAGAGTGTAGGCAGGAAGTATGTTCCATGGGTGTGAAATGACTATTGACCAATCTGTACTTCAAAGATCTCCCTTTCTTGTAGGTGATTTGTGTGAACAGGGCCATTAAGTTCCCTATATACTCATCAATCTGTAGAATTGGCAAATGTCTTTCAAGTATTTCCCTCACATCTTGTGACCTATTGGAGTAAGTTATAATGGTAGGAATTCAAAGAGTAGAAATATAAATGCAGCAGTCACCCATATCTTTTGAATTAAAAGTCCTTTATTCCACAAACATGGACATAATTTTTTTGCTGCGAGCAGGTAAAAATAGGGGTTAAATAGGGGACCCATAGAAACGAAATGGCCATAGTCCATTGTTACTCTTCTCCCCTGCTTTAACCTGTTTTTACCTGCTCGCTAGGAAGAATGATGTCCATGTTTGTGGAATAAAAGACTTTTAATTCAAAGGATAATTGTGACTGCTGCATTTCTATTCCTACTTTTTGAATTCATGCTAGTGTTAGAATCTGTTTTGTTTTTTGACTATCAGCCATCTTGTTGTGGTTTTCTGGCTGCTGGTCTTTTTCCCCTGGTGCTGGGTTGTCTTAGATCAGGTGATTGTATCACCCTTTATTACCCAGCACCTGCCTCCCATTCCTTGCTGGACAACAGTGTTAATCCGCTTGAGTTCTGGCTAGGTGCTTTGATAGCTTTCAGTGTTTGATATTGATTATGCAGTTCTGGGATCTCTGGTTCTGCTATCTTTAGTTTCTGTTTCAGTTGGTTTCTGCAGCAGTCTGTGTGTTTCTCTTAGGAGGTGACCTGTTTTTATACCCAGTCCTTAGATCTTTCAGGGACCTCCTTCCCCCTATCTATAGGTCTTGGCTGAGAATAACCTTGGATCGTCGGTGGGTCTATTCGCAAGGAATGAGTCGCCCACTCCATCGTAGGGTATCAGCCTAGTCTCAGTGCAAGATCAGTTTTCCCTTTCTATTCTAGTTCTGTGTTGCAGTTCTGTAACAGCTAGACTTCGAGCTGTGCACCACCCAGATATATCCTATAAGAAGTTGTATTTGGATGGCCATCCATACTAATATTTGCAGATTAATAAGTTGGTGCCTCTTTATTCTTCTACGTGGTATAATGAAATTAAGTTTGTTATATCTTTTATGTCTCTGTTCATGGGAGTAAGAAGTTGGACGCAATCTTTTTAAAATGTTTCTCTGTAGGCTCTCAAAGATTTTTTTTGGGTAGCCTCTGTCGAGGAATCTGTTTTTAAGTTCCTAAGCCTGTTGTTTAAAAGTCATATTTTCCAAACAGTTTCTATGGATTCTCATACATTGCCCTTTCCTCTTTTGAGGCTGATTACTTTCTCATCTCAATAAGGAATTTATGGCCGTCGGTTTCCTATAAGTTTGAGTCCTGAGTTCAGCTTCCTCACTTTTCCATATAAGGATGTGTAAATAAGATAGGCTATGCTTGTCAGTTGTCGTTTTCAAAAGTGAAGTGGAGGCCTTGGTCATTAGCATTTAGATTCGCTACAAAATTGCTGAAATGCATGCCCTTCCAAATGATAAAAATATTGTCTACGTAGCGAGTCCACAGTAGATCCTTTCTCACTCCAATACAGGTGTATCTCCAAAAACAGCAGTTTTTCCCACCATCTTAACAGTTTCCCATTGCTGTGCCACTAAGTTGGTGCAAGTACTTTCTGTCAAACTGAAATAAATTTGTCGTAAGACAGAATTACAGTGCTTTTAGTACAAAGGTAGAACTGACAGCACCTGGTTTTGAGGACATTTTCAGCTGCTTCAAGGTCCCTGCTGTGTGAAAATGAAGAGTATTAAGATTTAACATCGTGAGTATCATATCAGATTTGAGAACTATTCCATCATTTTTTTTTAATCAGTCCATTGAGTCTCTTACATACAGTATGAATTTAAGGAAATTATGAATGGTCTGAGGACTTTATCCACATAAATATATAGATTTTGAGTTAGCCTGCCAATCCTTGATTCAACTGGTCTTCCCTTTAAAGGGTTTAATTCCTTATGAATTTTAGGGAGGCAATAGAAAGGTGCCATAGTGGGATGCTGTGGATGCAAAACTTCAAGCTCATTTTTGCCGATCAAACTTAATTTTAAACCTTAATTTAAAATGAAAAGCTGGCTATTGGGCTAAAAGACAGTGTTTGAAAACTCTCTCTGTCTTCCAGGAGTGTGCAACATAAGTCTTGATAATGAATGGAATCTATGATCACCACATTTCCACCCCTGTCAGATAGCTTAATGGCGATCCAGTGGTCTTTCTTCAGATCACAGACTTTGGTAAGATTGTGTGTAACTTTATTTTTGCAGTCATTCATGCAGGTGCATCTCACAAAATGACAATATCATCAAAAAGTTAATTTATTTCAGTTCTTCAATACAAATAATAATAATAATAATAATTTTATTTATATAGCGCCAACATATTCCGCAGCGCTTTACAAATTATAGAGGGGACTTGTACAGACAATAGACATTACAGCATAACAGAAATACAGTTCAAAACAGATACCAGGAGGAGTGAGGGCCCTGCTCGCAAGCTTACAAACTATGGGGAAAAGGGGAGACACGAGAGGTGGATGGTAACAATTGCTTTAGTTATTCGGACCAGCTATAGTGTAAGGCTCAGGTGTTCATGTAAAGCTGCATGAACCAGTTACCTGCCTAAGTATGTAGCAGTACAGACACAGAGGGCTAATACTGCATAAAGTGTATGAGAACATGATGCGAGGAACCTTTTTTTTTTTTTTTTTATTATAAATAGGCCACACAGGGATCGTTAGGTTAATGCATTGAGACGGTAGGCCAGTCTGAACAAATGAGTTTTTAGGGCACGCTTAAAACTGTGGGGATTGGGGATTAATCGTATTAACCTAGGTAGTGCATTCCAAAGAATCGGCGCAGCACGTGTAAAGTCTTGGAGACGGGAGTGGGAGGTTCTGATTATTGAGGATGCTAACCTGAGGTCATTAGCGGAGCGGAGGGCACGGGTAGGGTGGTAGACTGATACCAGGGAGGAGATGTAGGGTGGTGCTGAGCCATGGAGTGCTTTGTGGATGAGGGTAGTAGTTTTGTACTGGATTCTGGAGTGGATGGGTAGCCAGTGTAATGACTGGCACAGGGTAGAGGCATCGGTGTAACGGTTGGTGAGGAATATGATCCTGGCTGCAGCATTCAGGACAGATTGGAGCGGGGAGAGTTTTGCAAGAGGGAGACCGATTAGTAGAGAGTTACAATAGTCCAGACGAGAATGAATAAGTGAAACAGTCAGAGTTTTTGCAGAGTCGAAATTAAGAAAAGGGCGAATTCTAGAAATGTTTTTGAGATGCAGGTAAGAAGAGCGAGCCAGTGATCGGATGTAGGGGGTGAATGAAAGGTCAGAATCAAGGATGACCCCAAGGCAGCGGGCATGTTGCTTTGGAGTAATGGTGGAACCGCACACGGAGATGGCAATGTCAGGCAAAGGTAGGTTAGTAGAGGGAGAGAACACGAGGAGTTCAGTTTTTGACAGGTTTAGTTTCAGATAGAGGGAGGACATGATGTTAGAGACAGCGGTAAGACAATCACTGGTGTTTTCTAAAAAGGTCGGTGTGATATCGGGAGCAGAAGTGTATAATTGGGTGTCGTCAGCATAGAGATGGTACTGGAAACCAAATCTACTGATTGTTTGTCCAATAGGGGCAGTATACAACGAGAAGAGTAGGGGGCCTAGGACTGATCCTTGAGGAACCCCAACAGTAAGGGGAAGGTGAGAGGAGGAGGAACCAGCAAAACATACAGTGAAGGATCGGTCAGAGAGATAGGAGGAGAACCAGGAGAGAACGGTGTCCTTGAGGCCGATGGAGCGGAGCATACAAAAAGTGAAACTCATATATTCTATAGAGTCATTACAAACAGAGTGATCTATTTCACATTTTTATTTCTGTTAATGATGATTATTATGGCTAAAAGCCAATGAAAACCCAAAAGTCAATATCTCATTAAATTAGAATACTTTATAACACCAGCTTGAAAAATTATTTTAAAATCTGAAATGTTGGCCTACTGAAATGTATGTTCAGTAAATGCACTGAATACTTGGTCCGGGCTCCTTTTGCATCAATTACTGCATGAATGCGGCGTGGCATGGAGGTGATCAGTCTGTGGCACTGCTGACGTGTTATGGAAGCCCAGGTTGCTTTGATAGCAGTCTTCAGCTCATCTACATTGTTGGGTCTGGTGTCTCTCATCTTCCTCTTGACAATACCCCATAGATTCTCTATGTGGTTAAGATCAGACGAGTTTGCTGGCCAATCAAGCACAGTGATAATGTTGCTTTAAACCAAGAATTGGTACTTTTGGCAGTGTGGACAGGTGCCAAGTCCTACTGGAGAATTAAACTTCCATCTCCAATAAGCTTATTGGCAGAGGGAAGCATGAAGTGCTATCAAATTTCCTGGTAGACGGCTGCGCTGACTTTGGTCTTGATAAAACACAGTGGACCAGTAGATTACATGGCTCCCGAAACTATCATTGATTGTGGATACTTCACACTAGACCTTGGAAATCAAGGTCCCAGAGTCTGGAGGAAGAGTGGAGAGACAGATAATCCAACCAGCTTGAAGTCTAGTTTGAAGTTTCCACAATCAGTGATGTTTCGGGAGCCATGTCATCTGCTGGTCTAGGTCCACTGTGTTTTATCAAGACCAAATTCAGCACAGTCATCTATCAGGAAATTTTAGAGGGCTCCATGCTTCCATCTGCCGACAAGCTTATTGGAGATGGAAATTTCATTTTCCAGCAGGACTTGGCATGATGTTACAAGCTGACAGCCACACTAAATCTCCTGGGGCAAAGACTGGAGCAGGACGTCGATGCGCATCAGTGGAAGCACTCATTCTCTTCCAGATGTCACGAGGCTCCACTGTCAGTCCACCACTCTCGGGTCTGAAGACGAGATGGGAATGGGCACAGGGATATGTGGATGCTGACCATAGTTCAGGAGAAAAGGAGTCTGTGGAATCGGAGACAGCATTATTCAAAGCAATCTCTGCCCATGGCAGCAGGGATGACCAGTTGTAATGCCTGTCGGACACAAAATGCTGTAGATATTTGACAAGTGTCTGATTAGTTCTCTCCACCAGCCCATTCATCTCAGGATGATATGCCGAAGACAAATTTAACTCAATACTGAGCAGACGACAAAGTTCCCTCCAGAAATGAGACATGAACTGGGGACCCTGGTCACTGACCATCTTGCCAGGCAACCCATGAAGGCAGAATACATGTTTGATAAATAGTACCACCATAACCCGTGCAGATGGTATACGAGGAAGAGGAACCAGGTGAACCATTTTGGAAAAATGATCGTGACAACCCAAATGACCTTATTATTATGAGACTTAGGCTGATCCACAATAAAGTCCATTCCAACCATCTCCCAGGGTCTATTTGCCACAGGTAAGGGATAGAGCAAGCCCGAAGGTCTCTGGCTCAGGATTTCTGGCACACGAGACACAGGCTTGCACGTAATCCTTGACATCTCGAGACAACCGAGGCCACCAATAAGCTCTCTAGAAGTTTGGTGGTCCTTTTGATGCCGAAATGACCACCCAATTTGGAGGTGTTTGCCCACGATAGAACCTCTGGCTGCAGATTAGGTGGTACATAAGATTTGCCTGGAGGTACCTGCTCTAGAGACACAGGTGCCACTGTTCAAAGGCTCTCCGAAAGGGCTATTAGATGTGCCTCACCCTTTCCTCGGAGGAGACCACTGAACGGGTCAGAGCATTGGCATGTAAATTCTTCTCCCTGGACAAAAAATGGATAGTAAAATTGAACTGGGAGAAGAATAAGGACCACCTGGCCTGGCGAGAATTCAGCTGTTAGGCAGTCTGGAGGTACAGGAGATTTTTATGGTCCGTAAAAACCTTAAAGGGATGCCGAACTCCTTCCAGGAGATGTCTCCATTCCGAAAAAGCCAATTTCATGGCAAGCAGCTCCCTGTCCTCAATGGAATAATTCCAGAAGAGGCATCCACCTCCAAAATGAAAGGCCTTTGAACAACAGGCCGATGTTGTACTGGCGCCCTAGCAAAATGAGACTTCAGGGAGGTAAAGGCCTTGGAGACCTCCTCGGACCACAGCCTAGGGTTAGCTCCCTTTTTGGTGAGAGCTACCAATGGAGCTGCTAATGTGGAGAAGTGGGGAATGAATTGGCGGTAACAATTGATAAACCCCATAAAGCGCTATACCACTTTAAGGGAATGTGGTTCCTGCCAATTCAACAATGACTCCAGCTTGGCAGTGTCCATAACTAAACCCTTGGCTGAAACAATGTACCCAAGAAATGGTAAGGACTCTTGCTCAAACATGCACTTCTCCAGTTTAGGAAAAAGAGAATTGGTGGGTAAGAGCTCACAAACTTTACACACATCTCTACGGTGAGTGTCAACTTCTGGTGAATAGATGAGTTTGTCATCAAGATATACTACCACAGATGTGAATAATAATTCCCGAAATATGTCATTTACGAAGTCTTGTAAGACTGCAGGAGCATTACAGAGACCGAATGGCATGACCAAGTACTCATAATGACCTCCCGAGTATTAAAGGCGGTCTTTCATTCGTCCCCTTCACATATACGAATAAGATTATAGGCCCCACAAGTCCAACTTCGTGAATATCCTAGCACCCCACAGCCTATCGAAGAGCTCAGAGATTAATGGCAGAGGATATTTGTTTTTAATAGTGATCACGTTCAAACCCCTATAATCACTGCAGGGACGTAGCGCTCCACTCTTCTTTTGAGCAAAGAAGCAGGAGACACTGACTTCCTGATAAAACCCCTCGCCAAATTCCCCTAGAGAGACAAAGGGTTGACACGCCCATGAGGAGGCTCTGCCCCTGGAATGAGGTCTACAGGGCAATCATAGCAGCGATGAGGAGGAAGAGTCTCCGTAGCCCTTTTGGAGAAAACATCTGCGTACTGCCAGTAGTGCCTAGGTAGGGAGGTTAAGTCAGTTGTGACCTCAGATGCCCCAATAAGAACTTGGGCCCTAAGACACTGACCCTCACACGAGCTACTCTGTTGTGAATTCTGCTTTTGGGCTCCCTCCGGTGGTTGTAGGTGGTAATGTAGTTGTCCCTGGGCGGCAGTCTTGGACGGGTGTATCTGCTAATTGCAGTTCTGGCTGTGTGCTTGTTTTTTTATTGTATTCCTGCTCTGAGTTTAGTAGTCTCTGGAGTTGCAGATATACGTTCCACGTCTTTAGTTAGATGGAGGAATTTTTTGTATAATCTGCTGTGGATATTTTTGGAAGGGTTTTAATACTGACAGAACTCTGTCCTATCCTTTCCTATTTTAGCTAGAGTGGCCTCTTGTGCTAAATCCTGTTTTCTGACTGTGTGTGTCTTTCCTCTCCTACTCACAGCCAATATTTGTTGGGGGCTGCCTATCCTTTGGGGTTCTGCTCTGAGGCAAGGTAGTATTCCTATTTCCATCTTTAGGGGTATTTAGTCCTCCTATTTAGTCCTCCGGCTGTGACGAGGTGTCTAGGGCTTGTTAGGTACACCCCACGGCTACTTCTAGTTGCGGTGTTAAGATCAGGATTTGCGGTCAGTATAGTTACCACCTACACCAGTGAAAGTTTTCATGCTGCTCCAAGGTCACCGGATCATAACAGTACAACTGGCGAATAATGAGTTAAATGCATCTCAGAAGAAGGGAAGAAAGCCATTTTTTTTCTTCAGTCTGCTTTATCTTCTCTTCCCTCTTTATCTCTGGGTGGCTGAGGAGCCTTGTGCAAGCATGGATGTTCAGGAATTAGTTTCTCGTGTAGACCAGCTTGCTGCTAGGGTACAGGGTATTTCTGATTATATTGTTCAAACTCCTGTTTTAGAGCCGAAGATTCCTACTCCTGATTTGTTTTTTGGTGACAGGTCCCAATTTTTGAGTTTTAAAAACAACTGTAAAACTATTTTTTGCTCTGAGACCTCGATCCTCTGGTGATTCCATTCAGCAGGTTAAAATCGTCATCTCCCTGCTGCGTGGCGACACGCAGGATTGGGCGTTTTTCCTGGAATCTGGGAATCCGGCTTTGCTTAATGTTGACTCCTTTTTTCAGGCTTTAGGATTATTATATGATGAACCTAATTCTGTGGATCAAGCTGAGAAGACCTTGTTGGCCCTGTCTCAGGGTCAAGAGGCGGCAGAATTGTATTGTCAGAAATTCAGAAAATGGTCTGTGTTGACTAAATGGAATAATGATGCTTTGGCGGCAATTTTCAGAAAGGGTCTTTCTGAATCCGTTAAAGATGTTATGGTAGGGTTTCCCACGCCTTCCGGTCTGAGTGATTCTATGTCTCTGGCCATTCAGATTGACTGGCGCTTATGGGAGCGCAGAACTGTGCACGCTGTGGCGTTGTTCTCAGAGCAGACTCCTGAGCCAATGCAGTATGATAGGATTCTGTCTAAAACGGAACGACAAGGATTCAGACATCAGAATAGGTTGTGTTATTATTGTGGCGACGCTTCTCATGTCATTTCAGTCTGCCCTAAGCGGACAAAGAGGATCGCTAGTTCATTTACCATCAGTATTGTACAACCTAAATTTCTGTTATCTGTGTCCTTGATCTGCTCATTGTCATCATTTTCTGTCATAGCGTTTGTGGATTCAGGTGCCGCCTTGAACTTAATGGACTTTGAGTTTGCCAGGCGTTGTGGTTTTCCCTTGCAGCCTTTGCAGAACCTTATTCCTTTAAGGGGCATTGATGCTACACCCTTGGCTAAAAATAAGCCCCAGTTTTGGACACAGGTGACCATGCGTATGGCGCCAGCCCATCAGGAAGATTGTTGATTTCTGGTGTTGCATAATTTGCATGATGCTATCGTGCTGGGTTTTCCGTGGTTGCAGGTACATAATCCTGTGTTGGATTGGAAGTCCATGTCTGTGACTAGTTGGGGTTGTCAGGGGGTTCATAATGATGTTCCTTTGATGTCAATCTCCTCTTCTTCCTCTTCTGAAATTCCAGAGTTTTTGTCTGATTTTCAGGATGTATTCAATGAGCCCAAGTCCAGTTTCCTTCCACCGCACAGGGACTGCGATTGTGCTATTGACTTGATTCCAGGCTGTAAGTTTCCTAAGGGTCGACTTTTCAACCTGTCTGTGCCTGAACATACCGCCATGCGGAGCTATATTAAGGAGTCTTTGGAAAAAGGGCATATTCGGCCATCTTCTTCACCGTTGGGAGCAGGTTTCTTTTTTGTTGCTAAAAAAGATGGTTCCTTGAGACCCTGTATTGATTATCGCCTCTTGAATAAAATCACGGTCAAGTTTCAATACCCTTTACCTTTGCTTACCGATTTGTTTGCTAGGATTAAGGGAGCTAGTTGGTTTACGAAGATTGCCCTTTGGGGGGCATATAATCTTGTTCGTATTAAGCAGGGTGATGAATGGAAAACTGCATTTAACACGCCCGAAGGCCATTTTGAATACCTTGTGATGCCATTCGGGCTCACTAATGCTCCATCTGTTTTTCAGTCCTTCATGCATGATATTTTCCGGACTTATATTGATAAGTTCTTGATTGTATATTTGGACGATATTTTGATTTTTTCCGATGATTGGGAGTCTCATGTGGAACAGGTCAGGATGGTATTTCAGATCCTTCGTGACAATGCCCTGTTTGTGAAAGGGTCTAAGTGTCTCTTTGGGGTGCAGAAGGTTTCTTTTTTGGGCTTTATTTTTTCTCCCTCGTCTATAGAGATGGATCCAGTTAAGGTTCAGGCAATTCATGATTGGATTCAGCCCACATCCATGAAGAGCCTTCAGAAATTTTTGGGTTTTGCAAATTTTTATCGCCGTTTCATTGCTAATTTTTCCAGCGTGGTTAAACCCTTGACCGATTTGACAAAGAAAGGCGCTGATGTGGCGAATTGGTCCTCTGCGGCTGTCTCTGCCTTTCAGGAGCTTAAACGTCGATTTACTTTGTTTCTCTTCCATTTCAGGTTGAGGTTGACGCTTCTGAGATTGGGGCAGGGGCCGTTTTGTCTCAGAGGGATCCTGTTGGTTCCTTAATGAAACCGTGTGCCTTCTTTTCCCGTAAGTTTTCGCCTGCTGAACGCAATTATGATGTCTGCAATCGGGAGTTGTTGGCTATGAAGTGGGCGTTTGAGGAGTGGCGACATTGGCTTGAGGGAGCTAAGCACCGTATTGTGGTCTTGACCGATCATAAGAATTTGATTTACCTCGAGTCTGCCAAACGGCTGAACCCTAGACAGACTCGATGGTCCTTGTTCTTTTCCCGTTTTGATTTTGTGGTCTCGTACCTTCCGGGTTCTAAGAACATTAAGGCTGATGCCCTCTCTAGGAGTTTTTCGCCTGATTCTCCTGAGGTCTTAGAACTGGTCGGTATTCTGAAAGAAGGGGTGGTCCTTTCTGCCATTTCCCCTGATTTACGACGGGGTCTTCAGGAATTTCAGGCTGACAAACCTGACCGCTGTCCTGTGGGGAAACTCTTTGTTCCTGACAGACGGACTAGTAGAGTGATTTCTGAGGTTCACTATTCCGTGTTGGCTGGTCATCCTGGCATTTTTGGTACCAGAGACTTGGTTGGTAGGTACTTTTGTCGGCCTTCTTTGTCGCGTGATGTGCGTTCTTTTGTGCAGTCCTGTGGGACTTGTGCGCGGGCCAAGCCTTGTTGTTCCCGTGCTAGTGGGTTGCTTTTGCCATTGCCGGTCCCTGAGAGGCCCTGGACGCATATTTCTATGGATTTTATTTCCGATCTTCTGCTTTCCCAGAGGATGTCGGTTATCTGGGTTGTTTGTGACCGGTTCTCTAAGATGGTTCATTTGGTGCCTTTGCCTAAATTGCCTTCCTCTTCGGATTTGGTTCCGTTGTTTTTTCAGCATGTGGTCCGTTTGCATGGTATTCCGGAGAATATTGTGTCCGACAGAGGTTCCCAGATTGTTTCTAGATTTTGGCGGGCCTTTTGTGCTAGGCTGGGCATTGATTTGTCTTTTTCTTCTGCGTTTCATCCTCAGACAAATGATCAGACTGAGCGAACTAATCAGACTTTGGAGACTTATTTGAGATACTTTGTGTCTGCTGATCAGGATGATTGGGTGGCTTTCTTGCCATTGGCCGAGTTTGCCCTTAATAATCGGGCTAGTTTGGCTACTTTGGTTTCGCCTTTCTATTGTAATTTTGGTTTTCATCCTCGTTTTTCTTCTGGGCAGGTTGAGCCTTCTGACTGTCCTGGTGTGGATTCTGTGGTTGACAGGTTGCAGCAGATTTGGGCTCATGTGGTGGACAATTTGGTGTTGTCTCAGGAGGAGGCTCAATGTTTTGCTAACCGTCATCGGTGTGTTGGTTCCCGGCTTCGGGTTGGGGATCTGGTCTGGTTGTCTTCCCGTCATGTTCCTATGAAGGTTTCTTCTCCTAAGTTTAAGCCTCGGTTTATTGGTCCTTATAGGATTTCTGAGATTATTAATCCGGTGTCTTTTCGACTGCCGCTTCCGGCCTCTTTTGCTATCCATAATGTCTTCCATAGATTTTTATTGCGGAAATATGTGGAGCCCGTTGTTCCCTCTGTTATTGCTCCGGCCCCTGTGTTGGTTGCTGTGGAGTTGGAATATGTTGTTGAGAAGATTTTGGATTCCCGTTTTTCGAGGCGGAAGCTTCAGTACCTTGTCAAATGGAAGGGTTATGGCCAGGAGGATAATTATTGGGTTTTTGCCTCTGATGTCCATGCCGCTGATTTGGTTTGTGCCTTTCATCTGGCTCACCCTGATCGGCCTGGGGGCTCTGGTGAGGGTTCGGTGACCCCTCCTCAAGGGGGGGGTACTGTTGTGAATTCTGCTTTTGGGCTCCCTCCGGAGGTTGTAGGTGGTAATGCAGTTGTCCCTGGGCAGCAATCTTGGACAGGTGTATCTGCTAATTGCAGATGCCAACATCATAATTGCGCTCAGCAGGCGAGAATTTTCTAGAAAAGAAGGCACATGGTTTCATCACCGAGCTATCAGAACTTCTTTGCGACAAAACAGCCCCTGCTCCAATCTCAGAAGCATCAACCTCGACCTGAAACGGGAGCGAAACATCTGGCTGGCACAACACAGGGGCAGAAGAAAAATGACAATTCAACTCCTGAAAAGCCTCTACAGCCGCAGAGGACCAATTGACCACATCAGCACCTTTCTTGGTCAAATCAGTCAACGGTTTAGCAACACTAGAAAAATTAGCGATGAAGCGACGGTAAAAATTAGCAAAGCCCAGGAACTTCTGCAGGCTCTTCACAGATGTCGGCTGAGTCCAATCATAAATGGCCTGAACTTTAACAGGGTCCATCTCGATAGTAGAAGGGGAAAAAATGAAACCCAAAAATGAAACCTTCTGAACCCCAAAGAGACATTTCGACCCCTTCACAAACAAGGAATTCGCACGAAGGACCTGGAACACCATTCTGACCTGCTTCACATGAGACTCCCAATCATCCGAAAAGACCAAAATATCATCCAAATATACAATCATGAATCTATCCAGGTACTTTTGGAAGATGTCATGCATAAAGGACTGAAACACAGATGGAGCATTAGAAAGCCCGAATGGCATAACCAGGTACTCAAAATGGCCCTCGGGCGTATTAAATTCTGTTTTCCATTCATCGCCCTGTTTAATTCGCACAAGATTACACGCCCCTCGAAGATCTATCTTGGTGAACCAACTAGCCCCTTTAATCCGAGCAAACAAATCAGACAGCAGCGGCAAAGGGTACTGAAATTTGACTGTGATCTTATTAAGAAGGCGGTAATCAATACAAGGTCTCAAAGAGCCATCCTTCTTGGCCACAAAAAAGAACCCTGCTCCCAACGGTGATGACGACGGGCGAATATGACCTTTCTCCAAAGATTCCTTTATATAACTCCGCATAGCGGCGTGCTCTGGCACAGATAAATTAAACAATCGGCCCTTAGGAAACTTACTACCAGGAATCAAATTAATAGCACAATCGCAATCCCTATGAGGAGGTAAGGCACCGGATTTGGGCTCTTCAAATACATCCCGGTAATCTGACAAAAACTCAGGGACTTCAGAAGGAGTGGAAGGCGAAATTGACAGCAATGGAACATTACCATGTACCCCCTGACAACCCCAGCCGGACACAGACATAGATTTCCAATCCAATACTGGATTATGGACCTGTAGCCATGGCAACCCCAAAACGACCACATCATGCAGATTATGCAACACCAAAAAGCGAATATCCTCCTGATGTGCAGGAGCCATGCACATGGTCAATTGAGTCCAGTACTGAGGCTTATTCTTGGCCAAAGGCGTAGCATCAATTCCTCTCAATGGAATAGGATACTGCAAGGGCTCCAAGAAAAAACCACAGCGCCTGGCAAACTCCAAGTCCATCAAATTCAGGGCAGCACCTGAATCCACAAATGCCATAACAGAATAGGACGACAGAGAGCCAATCAGAGTAACGGACAAAAGAAATTTAGACTGTACTGTACCAATGGTGGCAGACCTAGCGAACCGCTTAGTGCACTTAGGACAATTGGAGATAGCATGAGTGGAATCACCACAGTAAAAACACAGCCCATTCCGACATCTGTGTTCTTGCCGTTCAGCTCTGGTCAAAGTCCTATCACATTGCATAGGCTCAGGCCTATGCTCAGAGAATACTGCCAAATGGTGCACAGCTTTGCGCTCACGCAAGCGCCGATCGATCTGAATGGCCAAGGACATAGACTCATTCAGACCAGCAGACGTGGGAAATCCCACAATGACATCCTTAAGGGCTTCAGAAAGACCCTTTCTGAAAACTGCCGCCAGGGCACAGTCATTCCACTGAGTAAGCACAGACCACTTTCTAAACTTCTGACAGTACACCTCCGCTTCATCCTGACCCTGACACAAAGCCAGCAAGATTTTCTCTGCCTGATCCACTGAATTTGGTTCATCATAAAGCAATCCAAGCGCCAGAAAAAACGCATCTACATCACGCAATGCAGGATCTCCTGGCGCAAGGGAAAATGCCCAGTCTTGAAGGTCACCACGCAACAAAGAAATAATGATTTTTACTTGTTGAGCGGGGTCACAAGAGGAGCGGGGTTTAAAAGCTAGAAACAGTTTACAATTATTTTTGAAATTCAGGAACTTAGATCTATCCCCAGAAAACAAATCAGGAATAAGAATTCTAGGCTCTAACATCGGATTCTGAACCACAAAATCTTGAATGTTTTGTACCCTTGCAGTGAGATGATCCACACAAGAGGACAGACCTTGAATGTCCATATCTACACCTGTGTCCTGAACCACCCAGAGGTTAAGGGGAAAAGAAAGACAAAACACACTGCAGAGAAAAAAAAATGGTCTCAGAACTTCTCTTATCCCTCTATTGAGATGCATTAATACTTTGGGCCAGCTGTACTGTTATGGACCTGGTGGTTAGGAGCACCCGGAACGACCTGATGGTTAAACTCACACAGGACAAGCTCTGGGAAGTGGGAGCTCTGCTGACCGCAACCCCTAATCCTATCACACAACTAGAAATAGCCGTGGAGCGTACCTAAGTCGACCTAGACGCCTCTTCACAGCCTAAGAGCTAACTAGCCCTAAAGATAGAAAATAAAGCCTACCTTGCCTCAGAGAAATTCCCCAAAGGAAAAGGCAGCCCCCCACATATATTGACTGTGAGTTAAGATGAAAGTGACAAACACAGAAATGAAACAGGTTTCAGCAAAGGGAGGCCAGACTTACTAAACAGACTGAGGATAGGAAAGGTATCTTTGCGGTCAGCACAAAAAACTACAAAAAGACCACGCAGAGTGTGCAAAAAGACCTCCGCACCGACTCACGGTGCGGAGGTGCCACTCTGCATCCCAGAGTTCCAGCTAGCAAGACAAAATCATGATAGCCAGCTGGACAAGGAAACAATGAACAAATAATTAACTATCAGGGACTTAGCTTCTGCTGGAGTAGACAGGTCACCAGAAAGATCCAAGAGCGAACTGAACCAGTACAAGAACATTGACAGCTGGCATGGAGTAATGATCTGAGTGGAGTTAAATAGAGCAGCTAGCCAAAGAATAACCTACGTCACCTGTGGAAGGAACCTCAGAAGCAGCAGCTCCACTCACAGCCACCAGAGGGAGTCCTGTTATGACCTGGTGGTTAGGACAATAATGGACCTGGTGGTTAAGAGCACACGGAATGACCTGATAGTTACTAATAATATAGGACGAGCTCTGAGACGTGGGAACTCTGCTGATCGCAATCCCTAATCCTATCACACACACTAGAAATAGCCGTGGATTGCTCCTAACGCTCCCTATGCAACTCGTCACAGCCTAAGAAACTAGCTAGCCCTGAAGATAGAAAAATAAAGCCTACCTTGCCTCAGAGAAATTCCCCAAAGGAAAAGGCAGCCCCCCACATATAATGACTGTGAGTAAAGATGAAAATTACAAACACAGAGATGAAATAGATTTAGCAAAGTGAGGCCCGACTTACTGAACAGACCGAGGATAGGAAAGGCAACTTTGGGGTCAGCACAAAAAACTACAAAAAGACCACGCAGAGGGCGCAAAAAGACCCTCCGCACCGACTCACGGTGCGGAGACACTCCCTCTGCGTCCCAGAGCTTCCAGCAAGCAAGAAAAAAATCAAAATAGCAAGCTGGACAGAAAAACAGCAAACAAGAGAAAAACAAGCAGGAACTTAGCTTCTGCTGGGAAGACAGGTCACAAGAACGATCCAGGAGAGAACAAGACCAAGATCTAAGTGGAGTTAAATAGAGCAGCCAGCTAACGAATTAACCTCGTCACCTGTGGAAGGAAACTCAGAAGCCGCAGCCCCACTCACAACCACCAGAGGAACCCCTTGGACAGAACCAGCCGAAGTACCATTCACGACCACAGGAGGGAGCTTGACAACAGAATTCAGAACAGAGTCCATGGACAGAACTCACCAAAGTACCATTCATGACCACAGGAGGGAGTTCGATAACAGAATTCACAACAGGTACCCTTGTCTAAATTGCCTTCCTCCTCTGATTTGGTGCCATTGTTTTTCCAGCATGTGGTTCGTTTGCATGGCATTCCGGAGAACATCGTCTCGGACAGAGGTTCCCAGTTTGTTTCGAGGTTTTGGCGAGCCTTTTGTGCTAAGATGGGCATTGATTTATCTTTTTCTTCAGCTTTCCATCCTCAGAAAAATGGCCAAACCGAATGAACTAATCAGACTTTGGAAACATATCTGAGATGCTTTGTTTCTGCTGATCAGGATGATTGGGTGTCCTTCTTGCCATTGGCTGAGTTCGCCCTTAATAATCGGGCCAGCTCGGCTACTTTGGTTTTGCCTTTTTTCTGTAATTCTGGTTTCCATCCTCGTTTCTCTTCAGGGCAGGTTGAGCCTTCGGACTGTCCTGGTGTGGATACAATGGTGGACAGGTTGCAGCAGATTTGGACTCATGTGGTGGACAATTTGACATTGTCCCAGTAGAAGGCTCAACGTTTCGCTAACCGCCGGCGCTGTGTTGGTCCCCGACTTCGTGTTGGGGATTTGGTTTGGTTGTCATCTCGTCATGTTCCTATGAAGGTTTCCTCTCCTAAGTTTAAGCCTCGTTTCATTGGTCTGTATAAGATTTCTGAGGTTCTCAATCCTGTGTCATTTCGTTTGGCCCTTCCAGCTTCTTTTGCCATCCATAATGTGTTCCATAGGTCGTTATTGCGGAGATACGTGGCGCCTATGGTTCCCTCCGTTGATCCTCCTGCCCCAGTGTTGGTCGAGGGGGAGTTGGAGTATGTGGTGGAGAAGATTTTGGATTCTCCTATTTCGAGATGGAAACTCCAGTACCTGGTCAAATGGAAGGGTTATGGTCAGGAAGATAATTCCTGGGTTTTTGCCTCTGATGTTCATGCTGCCGATCTAGTTCGTGCCTTTCATTTGGCTCATCCTGATCGGCCTGGGGGCTCTGGTGAGGGTTCGGTGACCCCTCCTCAAGGGGGGGTACTGTTGTGAATTCTGTTATCGAACTCCCTCCTGTGGTCATGAATGGTACTTCGGCGAGTTCCGTCCATGGACTTCCTCCGGTGGCTGTGAGTGGTGCTGCTGCTTCTGAGGTTCCTTCCACAGGTGACGTAGTTTATTCTGTGGCTGGCTGCTCTATTTAACTCCACTCAGATCGTTACTCCATGCCAGCTGTCAATGTTCTTGTACTGGTTCAGTTCGCTCTTGGATCTTTCTGGTGACCTGTCTACTCCAGCAGAAGCTAAGTCCCTGCTAGTTAACTATTTGTTCATTGTTTCCTTGTCCAGCTGGTTATCATGATTTTGCCTTGCTAGCTGGAAGCTCTGGGATGCAGAGTGGCACCTCCGCACCGTGAGTCGGTGCGGAGGTCTTTTTGCACACTCTGCGTGGCCTTTTTGTAGTTTTTGTGCTGACCGCAAAGATACCTTTCCTATCCTCAGTCTGTTTAGTAAGTCTGGCCTCCCTTTGCTGAAACCTGTTTCACTTCTGTGTTTGTGACTTTCATCTTAACTCACAGTCAATATATGTGGGGAGCTGCCTTTTCCTTTGGGGAATTTCTCTGAGGCAAGGTAGGCTTTATTTTCTATCTTTAGGGCTAGTTAGCTCTTAGGCTGTGAAGAGGCGTCTAGGTCGAGTTAGGTACGCTCCACGACTATTTCTAGTTGTGTGATAGGATTAGGGGTTGCGGTAAGCAGAGCTCCCACTTCCCAGAGCTTGTCCTGTGTGAGTTTCACCATCAGGTCGTTCCGGGTGCTCCTAACCACCAGGCCCATAACAGAGGGTAAGATACACAGCTGAAGTTGCCCGCTTGAGAGTGGACAACCTGCCCTCTTGGTTGCAGGATGTACCTCTGAAGCCACTGCTCATCCTCCATCACAAACCAGACCCTGGTGCTAGTGTAAACAATGACAGAACTAAACAGCAAGCTTTACCTTGAAGACATTGCGTTAACGCCACTCAGTGTGAATGGAACTCTGTTAATGTCACAGGGATAATAGCTTGTGGATTGGGTTAGCTCTGCAACTAAACGGTGCTAACCGCAAACACAAATGAAGCAGATGCTGAGCCAAGAGAGAGCTGTTTGACGCTAGGTACTATACCCTTTTGCTTTCACCGAGAAGTATAACATAAGGGTTGAGCTTGCTCTGTAACTGAACTGTTGTGAACAGGTGATTCAGAACCACAATGGACCTTGAAGTTCAGAGCACACAAAGTGACCTGACAATTACCAAAAACATAGGACGAGCTCTGAGACGTGGGAACTCTGCTGACCGCAATCCCTAATCCTATCCAACCACACTAAAGGTAGCCGTGGAGCGCTCCTGACCAGTCCTATGCGCCTCGAGCACAGCCTGAGAAACTAGCTAGCCCTGAAAATAGAAAAATAAGCCTACCTTGCCTCAGAGAAATACCCCAAAGGAAAAGGCAGCCCCCCACATATAATGACTGTGAGTTGAGATGAAAATACAAACGCAGAGATGAAATAGATTTAGCAAAGTGAGGCCCAACTTACTGAACAGACCGAAGATAGGAAAGATTGCTTTGCGGTCAACACAAAACCCTACAAACAACCACACAGAGGGGGCAAAAAGACCCTCCGCACCGACTAACGGTACGGAGGTGCTCCCTCTGCGTCCCAGAGCTTCCAGCAAGCAAGAAAAACCAATAAAGCAAGCTGGACAGAAAAAAAGCAAACAAAAACAACACAAGCAAAATTAGCTTATGCAGGATAGACAGGCCACAGGAACGATCCAGGAGAAAGCAAGACCAATACTAGAACATTGACTGGAGGCCAGGATCAAAGCACTAGGTGGAGTTAAATAGAGCAGCACCTAACGACTTAACCTCATCACCTGAGGAAGGAAACTCAGAAGCCGCAGTACCACTCTCATCCACCAAAGGAAGCTCATAGACAGAACCAGCCGAAGTACCACTCACGACCACAGGAGGGAGCTTGGCCACAGAATTCACAACAGTACCCCCCCTTGAGGAGGGGTCACCGAACCCTCACCAGAGCCCCCAGGCCGACCAGGATGAGCCACATGAAAGGCACGAACCAGATCGGCAGCATGGACATCAGAGGCAAAGACCCAGGAATTATCTTCCTGACCATAACCCTTCCACTTAACCAGATACTGGAGTTTCCGTCTCGAAACACGAGAATCCATAATGTTCTCCACTATATACTCCAACTCCCCTTCAACCAAAACCGGAGCAGGAGGATCAATAGATGGAACCACAGGTGCCACGTATCTCCGCAACAATGACCTATGGAACACGTTATGGATAGAAAAAGAAGCTGGAAGAGTCAAACGAAAAGACACAGGATTAAGAACCTCAGAAATCCTATATGGACCAATGAAACGAGGCTTAAACTTAGGAGAGGAAACCTTCATAGGAATATAACGAGATGACAACCAAACCAAATCCCGAACACAAAGTCGGGGACCCACACAGCGTCTGCGGTTAGCGAAACGTTGAGCCTTCTCCTGAGACAAAGTCAAATTGTCCACTACATGAGTCCAAATCTGCTGCAACCTATCCACCACAGCATCCACACCAGGACAGTCCGAAGACTCAACCTGCCCTGAAGAGAAACGAGGGTGGAACCCAGAATTGCAGAAAAACGGCGAAACCAAAGTAGCCGAGCTGGCCCGATTATTAAGGGCGAACTCAACCAAAGGCAAAAAGGACACCCAATCATCCTGATCAGCAGAAACAAAACATCTCAGATATGTTTCCAAGGTCTGATTGGTTCGTTCAGTCTGGCCATTTGTCTGAGGATGGAAAGCCGAGGAAAAAGACAAATCAATGCCCATCCTAGCACAAAAGGCTCGCCAAAACCTCGAAACAAACTGGGAACCTCTGTCAGAAACGATGTTCTCTGGAATGCCATGTAAACGAACCACATGCTGGAAAAACAATGGCACCAAATCAGAGGAGGAAGGCAATTTAGACAAGGGCACCAAATGGACCATTTTAGAGAAGCGATCACAAACCACCCAAATGACCGACATTCTTTGAGAGACGGGGAGATCCGAAATAAAATCCATAGAGATATGTGTCCAAGGCCTCTTCGGGACCGGCAAGGGCAAAAGCAACCCACTGGCACGAGAACAGCAGGGCTTAGCCCGAGCACAAATCCCACAGGACTGCACAAAAGAACGCACATCCCGCGACAGAGACGGCCACCAAAAGGATCTAGCCACCAAATCTCTGGTACCAAAGATTCCAGGATGACCAGCCAACACCGAACAATGAACCTCAGAGATAACTTTATTCGTCCACCTATCAGGGACAAACAGTTTCTCCGCTGGGCAACGGTCAGGTTTATTAGCCTGAAATTTTTGCAGCACCCGCCGCAAATCAGGGGAGATGGCAGACAAAATTACCCCCTCTTTGAGAATACCCGCCGGCTCAGGCAAACCCGGAGAATCGGGCACAAAACTCCTAGACAGGGCATCCGCCTTCACATTTTTAGAGCCCGGAAGGTACGAAATCACAAAGTCAAAACGGGAGAAAAACAGCGACCAACGAGCCTGTCTAGGATTCAACCGTTTGGCAGACTCGAGATAAGTCAAGTTCTTGTGATCAGTCAAGACCACCACGCGATGCTGAGCTCCTTCAAGCCAATGACGCCACTCCTCGAATGCCCACTTCATGGCTAGCAACTCTCGATTGCCAACATCATAATTTCGCTCAGCAGGCGAAAATTTCCTGGAAAAGAAGGCGCATGGTTTCATCACCGAACAATCAGAACTTCTCTGCGACAAAACAGCCCCTGCTCCAATTTCAGAAGCATCAACCTCGACCTGGAACGGAAGCGAAACATCTGGTTGGCACAACACAGGGGCAGAAGAAAAACGACGCTTCAACTCCTGAAATGCTTCCACAGCAGCAGAAGACCAATTGACCACATCAGCACCCTTCTTGGTTAAATCAGTCAACGGTTTAGCAATACTAGAAAAATTATTGATGAAGCGACGATAAAAATTAGCAAAGCCCAGGAACTTCTGCAGACTCTTCAGAGATGTTGGCTGCGTCCAATCATAAATGGCCTGAACTTTAACAGGGTCCATCTCGATAGTAGAAGGAGAAAAAATGAACCCCAAAAATGAAACCTTCTGAACACCAAAGAGACACTTTGACCCCTTTACAAACAAAGAATTAGCACGCAGGATCTGGAACACCATTCTGACCTGCTTCACATGAGACTCCCAATCATCCGAGAAGACCAAAATATCATCCAAGTATACAATCAGGAATTTATCCAGGTACTCTCGGAAGATGTCATGCATAAAAGACTGAAACACTGATGGAGCATTAGAAAGCCCGAATGGCATAACCAGGTACTCAAAATGGCCTTCGGGCGTATTAAATGCTGTTTTCCATTCATCGCCCCGCTTAATACGCACAAGATTATATGCACCACGAAGATCTATCTTGGTGAACCAACTAGCCCCCTTAATCCGAGCAAACAAATCAGACAGCAGCGGCAAGGGGTTCTGAAATTTGACCGTAATTTTATTTAGAAGGCGGTAATCAATACAAGGTCTCAGCGAACCATCCTTCTTGGCCACAAAAAAGAACCCCGCTCCCAATGGCGACGATGACGGGCGAATATGACCCTTCTCCAAAGACTCCTTCATGTAACTCCGCATAGCGGCGTGCTCAGGTACAGATAAATTAAACAGTCGACCCTTAGGAAACTTACTACCAGGAATCAAATCGATAGCACAATCACAATCCCTATGCGGAGGTAGGGCATTGGACTTGGGCTCATCGAATACATCCCGGTAATCAGACAAGAACTCTGGGACCTCAGAAGGGGTGGATGATGAGATAGACAGAAATGGAACATCACCATGTACCCCCTGACAACCCCAGCTGGACACAGACATTGATTTCCAATCTAATACTGGGTTATGGACTTGTAGCCATGGCAACCCCAACACGACCACATCATGCAGATTATGCAACACCAGAAAGCGAATATCCTCCTGGTGCGCAGGAGCCATGCACATGGTCAGCTGGGTCCAATACTGAGGCTTATTCTTGGCCAAAGGCGTAGCATCAATTCCTCTCAATGGAATAGGACACTGCAAGGGCTCCAAGACAAACCCACAGCGCCTAGCAAACTCCAAGTCCATCAAATTCAGGGCAGCGCCTGAATCCACAAATGCCATGACAGAATAGGAAGACAAAGAGCAGATCAAAGTAACGGACAAAAGAAATTTCGACTGTACCGTACCAATGGTGGCAGACCTAGCGAACTGCTTAGTGCGCTTAGGACAATCGGAGATAGCATGAGTGGAATCACCACAGTAGAAACACAGCCCATTCTGACGTCTGTGTTCTTGCCTTTCAGCTCTGGTCAAAGTCCTATCGCACTGCATAGGCTCAGGTTTATGCTCAGATAATACCGCCAAATGGTGCACAGATTTACGCTCACGCAAGCGTCGACCGATCTGAATGGCCAAAGACATAGACTCATTCAGACCAGCAGGCATAGGAAATCCCACCATGACATCCTTAAGGGCTTCAGAGAGACCTTTTCTGAAAATAGCTGCCAGCGCACATTCATTCCATTGAGTGAGCACGGACCACTTTCTAAACTTCTGACAATAAATCTCTATCTCATCCTGACCCTGACACAGAGCCAGCAAATTTTTCTATGCCTGATCCACTGAATTAGGTTCATCGTACAGCAATCCGAGCGCCAGAAAAAACGCATCAATATTACATAATGCAGGATCTCCTGGCGCAAGGGAAAATGCCCAGTCTTGAGGGTCGCCACGTAATAAAGAAATAATGATCTTAACTTGTTGAACTGGGTCACCAGAGGAGCGGGGTTTCAAAGCCAGAAATAGTTTACAATTATTTTTAAAATTCAAAAACTTAGCTCTATCTCCAGAAAATAACTCAGGAATAGGAATTTTAGGTTCTAACATAGGATTCTGAACCACTAAATCTTGAATATTCTGTACATTTATAGCGAGATTATCCATCAAAGAGAACAGACCCTGAATGTCCATGTCCACACCTGTGTTCTGAACCACCCTGATGTAAAGGGGAAAAGAAAGACAGAACACAGTGCAAAGAAAAAAAAATGGTCTCAGAACTTCTCTTTTCCCTCTATTGAGAAGCATTAGTACTTTGGGCCTCCAGTACTGTTGTGAACAGGTGATTCAAAACCACAATGGACCTTGAAGTTCAGAGCACACAAAGTGACCTGACAATTACCAAAAACATAGGACGAGCTCTGAGACGTGGGAACTCTGCTGACCGCAATCCCTAATCCTATCCAACCACACTAAAGGTAGCCGTGGAGCGCTCCTGACCAGTCCTATGCGCCTCGAGCACAGCCTGAGAAAATAGCTAGCCCTGAAAATAGAAAAATAAGCCTACCTTGCCTCAGAGAAATACCCCAAAGGAAAAGGCAGCCCCCCACATATAATGACTGTAAGTTGAGATGAAAATACAAACGCAGAGATGAAATAGATTTAGCAAAGTGAGGCCCAACTTACTGAACAGACCGAAGATAGGAAAGATTGCTTTGCGGTCAACACAAAACCCTACAAACAACCACGCAGAGGGGGCAAAAAGACCCTCCGCACCGACTAACGGTACGGAGGTGCTCCCTCTGCGTCCCAGAGCTTCCAGCAAGCAAGAAAAACCAATAAAGCAAGCTGGACAGAAAAAAAAGCAAACAAAAACAACACAAGCAAAACTTAGCTTATGCAGGATAGACAGGCCACAGGAACGATCCAGGAGAAAGCAAGACCAATACTAGAACATTGACTGGAGGCCAGGATCAAAGCACTAGGTGGAGTTAAATAGAGCAGCACCTAACGACTTAACCTCATCACCTGAGGAAGGAAACTCAGAAGCCGCAGTACCACTCTCATCCACCAAAGGAAGCTCATAGACAGAACCAGCCGAAGTACCACTCACGACCACAGGAGGGAGCTTGGCCACAGAATTCACAACACTGAACTGTGCCAATTGAGCACATGAAAGAAACAGATGCTAAGCCCAGCGGCTAGTTACCCAAGTCCTGTTTCTGCTGAACCTGTACCTGACCGGCACCTTAAGCATATGTCTGACTAAAGACTCAGGCGTTGAGCCAAGGGAATGAAACCACATAACTATGCAACCTGCCTGCCAACTTGTACAGTCTAAGAGCAAAGACTCACACACAAATGTGCAGACAGAGTGGTTAAGTAGCCACACACACACATCAAACATAAATGACACTAGCGCGCCCGCATGCGCCGCTGAGTGCCTTTTATACACTAGGCTCCACCCCTAACACTCATGCCCAGTCGGCCGAGACATCGCCCATGGGCCAACCAGGGACTGCCACATCATCAGAGCAGCTAACGTTTGACCACCAATGAGAAGCTGTCACATCACGGACATGCTCAGTAAGGTGATCTCTGGACTTAGACTTCAGAGTGCAATGCTGCACCCGTATATCACTGGTTACCATAGACTTGACTGGAGAGCCAGTAGTAACCAAATGTATACCACGAGTCTGAGCAAGATGCTGGGGCCGACATCTGTGCTGAGCAGCAATCGCATCAGCCGGCCCTGAACGTGAGACCGCAGAAGCAGACAATGCTTGGGATCTATCCCGCACAGCGGGAGAATCCCGACACCTAAAAAGTGGTATGGGGATAGGTGGGATTGAATCAATTTCTCGGGGGATAGATTTGTTCCCAAAAATATCCACTTTGAGAAGATTGATTTCCGACATTACATATTTGTCTTCTACCTAGGCCCCTCTTGTGCTATCCATATAGAATATGACTCGCCGAATTGGAACGCATACAAAAGTGACGTATGCGTTTTCACCACCAGCCTTTGCCTTTCCACAGAACAGAAGTGACCCAGATATGACGCGGTTGGGTTACCGTGTCGGATACAAATTGAAGGGAGGGAATAAAATACACTACAGCATACAAGGATTCACCATCTAATCTGGCCAGTAGCATGAGACAATACTGTATAATCCAGAAGACTGCCCTGAAGAATCACTGTAAAGAAACATGTCAGAAGAAATACTGGTAAATCCATCAGTCGCTCTGGGCTCATCGAACATACCTAGAGGAGATTCCTGGAACATGTCCACATCCACACAACTTTGAATGAGAATGTTCCTTTTACATTTTAATAATTGCTGATTCAAAGATCGGTTTTAAATGGTTAGGTACCACTGCACTGTCAATTGCAGTTTGACAATTTGACAATCTGATTTCTAAATTTAAAGAAAACTATGTGATATTTGCGCTAAGTTCACCTATATGAAGCCATAAATAGTTAAAATACTGGGAAATGTCATAAACAAGGTTCCCCATACAGGACTGTGATTAACAAGATGTGTTTACCTTAATATCAAAGAAAAGGAAATCTGTGTCCAATCAAAGAAAAGGAAATCTGACATGCGGAAAGGTCCTTCACCTGGAGCAACTAAGCAGCGCCGTATGGTTCATTTTTAGACATATTGATTTCTAAATTTGTACAGTGTTAGGTATGACTGTGGGTCTATCTAATCTGCAGTAATAGCCAGTTATACAAATAATAAGTAAAATTCTTTCTAGATAAGCAAGGATTGCTGCCAGAGGAACAAGTGACTTTTATTTTGGATTGTATAAAATTCATATTAACTCATAACTATTTTAAATATGAGGCGCATCACTACTCCCAGCAGTGGGGTACTGCCATGGGTACCAGGTTCGCACCAAGTTATGCAAATTTATACGTAGGGAAATGGGAGCATCATTCTATTTACAGTAAGGGACCTAGGTGTGCGAACCTGGTACTCTGGCAGCGTTTTATTGATGATATTGTTTTTATATGGTCTGGGGGCCCTGAGTCATTGTCCGATTTTATTATTAATCTAAATAAAAATGAGTATTTTTAAAATTTTACGGGCACCACCAGTTCCGAATCTATTAATTTTTTAGATTTAACTATTTTTATTGATAATGGGAAAATCCACACGAAGACCTTCCATAAACCCACAGATGCTAATAACTATATATCTCTTGACAGTTGCCACCTTCCCAGCTGGTTAACAAACGTTCCAAGAAGTCAATTTATCCGGGCCCATAGGAACTGTTCAAATATACAGGATTTTAATCAGGAAGTGGGGATTCTAACCACTAAATTCATTCAAAAGGGTTATTCTCAGGACCATCTATCTAGGACAAAAGAATTAGTTGAAGGACTATCAAGAGACCAACTACTACAAAATAAAATAAATAAAGAAAATGATAACCAGAAGATGTCCGAGGTGGTCCCTATAATTACACAATACAACGCCAATACTTACCTGTTTAAAAGGACAGTAAAGAAACACTGGGATATTTTAAAAGACGATAAAATTATAGGAGAAAAAATATCGGAACATCTAGCGTTTGTATATAGAAAAGCAAACAGTTTGGCTAATAAAATAGCCCCTACGGTTCCGAATCCACAAGCCCTTACTATGCATCTCCCCTACCGCACACATCCAGGATTTTTTCCTTGTCTTAAGTGTAAACCGTGTAACCGATTAAACTATAAGAAACAATTATCACTTGCAAACGGGCCGAATGAATGGATTA
This sequence comes from Ranitomeya imitator, assembly GCF_032444005.1. NCBI lineage: Eukaryota > Metazoa > Chordata > Amphibia > Anura > Dendrobatidae > Ranitomeya > Ranitomeya imitator. The sequence continues at coordinate 425,965,854 of NC_091285.1, read as the reverse complement.
TCAAAGATCACATATCATGTGACACTAAAGGAGTCATCTATTCCATAAAGTGCCCGTGTAATAAATTATATATAGGGAGAACAAAGAGGCCATTATATATAAGAATAAATGAACATTTGAGAAATATAAAAAAGAAATTCCAGGGCCATCCATTATCAAAGCACTTTCTGAATCAACATGCAGGTGACATAAAAAACACCATCATTACGGGCCTAAAAATAGTGAACAGAAGCTGGCGGAAAGGAGACTACATTAAACAAATGTCAAGAGAAGAGAGCAGGATGATTTTTGAATTATGCCGAAAGGTCTGAACAGCGAGATTGAACTGTTCGCCTTTAATACATTAAGGGGTTAAGTGACTGCGGCTGTGAATAAAAGGACATACATTCTTACATGGACCATCCCTGAGGAAGGAATACGTTTATTCCGAAACGCGTCGTTTTTTTGGTCCATCGTAGCCAGTCACGTGTGCAAACACGTGATTGTGACGTCACGCTAGGTCCTGCATTGCCAGGAGACCGAGCGGCTAACACTTACAGCGCACAGCCACCCCACGCTATTAAGCACAAGCAACGGGTGTGTTGGAGCACTGCTACCGGCCGGAGCAGCGCTCACAACCCGCAGGAGTTGTGTGACAAACCTACCTGAATATCAGGCTACATTACGAGGACTCTTCCAAGCTACGAAAGAGAGGAGGAACAAACCGGATCATAGGAGGTAATTTCTTCCCGGGTAGTACCTCAAAAAAACTTCAGCAAAAGTATATTCGTTTTTTTTATGTATTTTTATGTGTTTTTACATATAGATTTTATATATCCTTCTGGGAGGATCTGTGCGCCCCCACAATACTAAAGAATTTTTTATACTTCCATTTTATAGTATCCAAATTTGGATGAAAACTACATTGAAAGGAGCCTAGTGGGTACAGGGCAAAAAAACTGAAAAATACTGAAGGTCTCCACTGTGTCCAATAAGGTAAAATCATAGATATAAGTGGGACTAATTGGTAATCGAAATAAGAGAGGCTGCATTTCGGTTTATTGTTTTATATAAACAAAAGGGGATTATTCCTAGTGCAGATATACCATTGTTTATATCACCTTTAGTATACGAGACAGATAAGTGGTACTGTGACAATATCTGCTGCAAGGAAGTAGTTTAGCAAGCGCCACTGACATTTCAAATACGATTCCTGGAACATGTCCACATCCACACAACTTTGAATGAGAATGTTCCTTTTACATTTTGATGATTGCTGATTCAAAGATCGGTTTTAAATGGTTAGGTACCACTGCACTGTCTGAATTGATTTCTGGTGCGAGGATGGTACTCTTTACGCTGATTTAATACCACTTCGGTCTGTTCGGACAACTGAGCCTGCTGGCATTTGCTCTAAGTACCACTGTGGTGTACATTACACATAATTAACAGCTCAAAAAATACTGTCTAATAAACCACAATTATTTGTGAGTTTTGCTGTAAAACACTTGCATTGTTAAAGTTAGTAAAAAAAACTTCAATTTATACACAGTATATCGTAGATTTGAGGTAGACAGATACATAAAAGCTGACTTTGACAATCTGATTTCTAAATTTGTACAGTGTTAGGTATGACTGTGGGTCTATCTAATCTGCAGTAATAGCCAGTTATACAAATAATAACCAGGTATAAATGTATATACAGCTTCAAGTCTGTTATATTCATGGGTTATTTCCCATGAACTGCTAGCTTCAGGTCCTTACACAATATTTCTATTGGTTTAACTCCTTCAGTCCCAAAGTCTGTTTTCACCTTCATGACCAGGCCAAATTTTACAATTTTACAATTCTGACCAGTGTCACTTTATGAGGTAATAACTCTGGAACACTTCAACGGATCCCACTGATTCTGAGAATGTTTTTTTTCGTGACATATTGTACTTCACAATAGTGGTATTTCTTCAATATAACTTGCGTTTATTTGTTAAAAAGGCAGAAAGTTGGCCAAAAATTTTGCAGTTTTCAAACTTTTTATTTTTATGCCCTTAAATCAGAGGCATGCAAATGCCATGTCGCGTTTGGAGAGCCACTGATGTGCTTAAAAAGTGGAAATACTCTACAAGTGACACCATTTTGGATAATAGATCCCTGTTATGGTCTGGTGATTAAGGAGCGACATGCGACTAGCTCTGAGCAGGTGGTAACTATACTGACCGCAGTCCCTAAGCTCAACGCAACACTAGAAGTAGCCGTGGAATGCTAACTAATAATAATAATCTTTATTTTTATATAGCGCTAACATATTCCGCAGCGCTTTACAATTTTTGCACACATTATCATCACTGTCCCCGATGGGGCTCACAATCTAAATTCCCTATCAGTATGTCTTTGGAATGTGGGAGGAAACCCACGCAAACTCTTTGCAGATAGTGTCCAAGGTGGGATTAGAACCCAGGACTCCAGCGCTGCAAGGCTGCAGTGCTATCCACTGAGCCACCGTGCTGTCCAGATAGACGCAGGAAAACTATCTTGCCTCAGAGAAAATCCCCAAAGGATAGTTTAGCCCCCCACAAATAATGACTGTGAGAGGAGAAGGAAATGACATACGTAGTATGAAACAAGATTTAGCACAGGAGGCCACTTCTAGCTAGATAGAAATAGTACAGGATAGAACGCTGTGCGGTCAGTAAAAAAAACTAGAAAAAGTCCACCGCAGAGAAATGCAAAAATCTCCACACCTGACTAAAGGTGTGGAGGGCAAACTCTGCTGCCCAGAGCTTCCAGCTAGCTGAATAGATCCATACTGGTAAGCTGGACAAATGAGCAAAACAAAGAAAGTGCTGAACAACAAAGTCCACAACAAGTGAACTGCAAAAGAACAAGCAAGGACTTAACTTTGCTGAACTGGTCAGAGAGTCAGGAAAATCCAAAGAGCAATAACTCCAGGCTGGAACAATTGACAACTGGCATTGAATGAAGGATAAGGCCAGACTAATATAGCCGAGCCAGAAAGACGATCAGTGAAAACAGCTGCAGAAACTAAATCCAAGAAGCAGCCATACCACTCAAAACCACAGGAGGGAGCCCAAGAGCAGAACTCACAAAAATGCTACTTACAACCACCGGAGGGAGCCCAAGAGCAGAATTCACAACAGATTCCTCAGGGAACTTATCTAAACCCTAGGTCCTTCACATACATTGAGCCATGAAAATTTTTTAGCGACAAGTTTAGCATTTTCAGAAGGGTGATAGGAGAAATTGTACCATATAATTGTTGTACAACTTCTCCTGAGTACACAGATACCCTATATGTGGAGAAAATCTACTGTTTGGGTGCACAAAATGTAAAAATACAAAGATAAAACACAAAAACTAAGCTTGGATTGTTTGTATACATGCAGCACAGAAACACATGTTCACATTGGCCATAAAGCACACAAAACCTACAAGACCAATGTGAAAATGAGTTTATGTGCTGCATGTATACCAACTTAATCCAAGCTCAGTTTTTGCGCTTTATCTTTGTATTTTTGCATTTTGTGCAAGCTGGAGCGTGGCCTCCCTGTCACGATCCAGTTTTGGATTTGTGGCAGCTCTGGTTCCACTCAGTTTAAAACTTTTTTACTTTTGGACCATCAGAGGTTAATGTCAGTTTTTTTCCCCCACTGGCAATCTGATGTCACTGCACTGCTGCTGGGTCAGCTGATGCAGGTATTGACCACTCCCACCATCCTTTAAAAGGTCACCTGATGTATCAGCTGACTGATGTCAGTTTCTTTCCCCTGCTGGCAATCTGATGTTACTGCAGTGTTGCTGGGTCAGGTGTTGACCACTCCCACCATCCTTTAAAAGGTCACCTGATGCATCAGCTGACTGTTGGTTATACAGTTTCTTTCTGGAGACCAGCCTAGCAGGAGCAGCTGTCTGGTGTCAGGCACGTCTGTTGATTTGAGTCTAGTTGCTGTTGTTATCTGCAGTGTGGAGTTTAGCAGAGGTGTTCATAAGGTAAGTGTGGTGTTTATGTTACCTTGTCCCTTTGGTGTTTGTTTCCCCATGTGTATTATCTGCAGAGGTGAGGCTAGTGCTCCTTGCTGGCCAGTGCACTAGCCAGGGCAGTAATAGGTGACTACTAGGGATGAGGTATCCTGATGGCGGTGGGGGGAAAGACACGCATAGGGCTGTAGGGGAGTGCAGGGACAGGCTCAGGTGGTGACCATTCCCCATTCCCTACGGGTAGGGCCTTCCTCTCACCTTTTCCATCCCATTGTTTGTAAGTAGTGCCGTCCGTTGACCGACTACCCGTTGGGTTGGGTCATACCTGTTGTGAATTCTGTGATCAAGCTCCCTCCTGTGGTCACAAGTGGTACTGCGGCTTCTGAGTTTCCTTCCTCAGGTGGTGAGGTTAAGTCGTTAGGGGCTGCTCTATTTAACTCCACCTAGTGCTTTGATCCTGACCTCCAGTCAATGTTCTAGTATTGGTCTTGCTTCCTCCTGGATCATTCCTGTGGCCTGTCTGCTCAGCATAAGCTAAGTTCTGCTTGTGTTACTTTTGTTGCTATATTTTCTGTCCAGCTTGCTTTTTTGGTTTTGCTTGCTTGCTGGAAGCTCTGAGACGCAGAGGGAGCACCTCCGTACCGTTAGTCGGTGCGGAGGGTCTTTTTGCCCCTCTGCGTGGTTGTTTGTAGGTTTTTGTGTTGACCGCAACGCTATCTTTCCTATCCTCGGTCTATTCAGTAAGTCGGGCCTCACTTTGCTAAATCTATTTCATCTCTGTGTTTGTATTTTCATCTTACTCACAGTCATTATATGTGGGGGGCTGCCTTTTCCTTTGGGGAATTTCTCTGAGGCAAGGTAGGCTTATTTTTCTATCTTCAGGACTAGCTAGTTTCTCAGGCTGTGCCGAGTTGCATAGGGAGCGTTAGGCGCAATCCACGGCTACCTCTAGTGTGGTTTGATAGGTTTAGGGATTGCGGTCAGCAGAGTTTCCACGTCTCAGAGCTCGTCCTATGTTTTGTGGTTTTTGTCAGGTCACTTGTGTGCTCTGAACTTCAAGGTCCATTGTGGTTCTGAATTACCTATTCATAACACATACCATGGCATTATCCCCAACCTTCAAATTTTTTCGGGTGAGCCATGGCTCAAATGCAGGCCTTTGCCCAACTGATCCTGATTGTCACTGATGAGCTTAAGGAGCTGCGGGGTGAGGTGATGCAGCAGCTTCAACAGTTGATTGGGATCTGGGCCTCGGCTCAGTTACAGGCTCAACCGGAACCCAAAATATCTCTCCCTGACCGTTTCTCTGGAGGGAGAGATAAGTTTATAGTGTTTAAAGAACCCTGTAAGCTGTATTTAAGGCTTCACCCTCGTTCTTCAGGGAGTGAGGAACAGAGTGTGGAGATTATAGTCTCCCTTCTCAAGGGTGATCCCCAATCCTGGGCCTTCTCCCTGCCGACCGGTTCACCATCTTTATGGTCAGTGGCCGAGTGTTTTTTGGCATTGGCGCTGGTGTATGGGGATCATGATGGCATCTCTCTGGCCCAACTCCGTAAAATCAAGCAGGTGGGCCGGTTGGCTGAGGAGTACTGCTCAGAGTTTAGGAGGTGGGCCACTGATACGCAGTGGAATGACTCTGCGCTTAGGAGCCATTTTTGTCAGGGTCTGTCACCTAGGCTTGAAGATACTCTGGTGCAGTAGGCTGCTCCCAGGTCGTTGGAAGCCACCATGTCCCTTGCTATCCGAGTGGATAGACGCCTCAGGGACAGACATACACCAAATCTATCTGCCCCCTTTTGTCCTTTCCAGGGAGGACACAGCGGTGCAGACAGACGAACCTATGCAGGTGGGAGGAGTGTCATCTAAAACGGGGTTGCCTGTGGTTCATCGTGGTATGGGGGCATGTATTTACTGTGGGCAGACTGTTATGTCGGCAATCCAGTGACACAGTGTGCCAGTAATCAGAGCACATACAGTGATCTGACAATAACCCAAAAACAATAGAACGAGCTCTGAGACGTGGAATCTCTGTAGACCGCAATACCTGAACCTATCCTAACACAACTAAAGGCAGCTGTGGATTGCGCCTGTCACTACCTATGCAACTCGGCACAGCCTGAGGAGCTGACTAGCCTGAAGATAGAAAAACAAGCCTGACTTGCCTCAGAGAAATACCCCAAAGGAAAAGGCAGCCCCCCACATATAATGACTGTTAGCAAGATGAAAAGACAAACGTAGGGATGAAATAGATTCAGCAAAGTGAGGACCGATATTCTAGATAGAGCGAGGATAGCAAAGAGAACTTTGCAGTCTACAAAAAACCCTAAAGCAAAAAACCACGCAAAGGGGCAAAAAGACCCACCGTGCCGAACTAACGGCACGGCGGTGCACCCTTTGCGTCTCAGAGCTTCCAGCAAAAACGAATAGACAAGCTGGACAAAAAGTAGCAACAAAAGCAAAGAAGCACTAATCTAAGAAGAGCAGCAGGCCACAGGAAAGATCCAGAAGCTCAGGTCCAACACTGGAACATTGACAAGGAGCAAGGAAGACAGAATCAGGTGGAGTTAAATAACAAAGCAGCCAACGAGCTCACCAGAACACCTGAGGGAGGAAGCTCAGAAGCTGCAGTACCACTTGTGACCACAGGAGTGAATTCAGCCACAGAATTCACAACAGTACCCCCCCCTTGAGGAGGGGTCACCGAACCCTCACCAGAGCCCCCAGGCCGACCAGGATGAGCCACATGAAAGGCACGAACAAGATCTGGAGCATGGACATCAGAGGCAAAAACCCAGGAATTATCTTCCTGAGCATAACCCTTCCATTTAACCAGATACTGGAGTTTCCGTCTAGAAACACGAGCCATGCACATGGTCAGCTGGGTCCAGTACTGAGGTTTATTCTTGGCCAAAGGTGTAGCATCAATTCCTCTCAACGGAATAGGACACCGCAAAGGCTCCAAGAAAAACCCACAACGTTTAGCATAATCCAAATCCATCAGATTCAGGGCAGCGCCTGAATCCACAAACGCCATGACAGAATACGATGACAAAGAGCATATCAAGGTAATGGACAGAAGGAATTTGGATTGTACAGTACCAATGACGGCAGACCTATCGAACCGCTTAGTGCGCTTAGGACAATCAGAAATAGCATGAGTGGAATCACCACAGTAGAAACACAGACCATTCAGACGTCTGTGTTCTTGCCGTTCAACTCTGGTCATAGTCCTATCGCACTGCATAGGCTCAGGTTTAATCTTAGACAATACCGCCAAATGGTGCACAGATTTACGCTCGCGCAAGCGTCGACCGATCTGAATGGCCAAAGACATAGACTCATTCAAACCAGCAGGCATAGGAAAACCCACCATGACATCCTTAAGAGCCTCAGAGAGACCCTTTCTGAACAAAGCTGCCAGCGCAGATTCATTCCACAGAGTGAGTACTGACCACTTCCTAAATTTCTGACAATATACTTCTATATCATCCTGACCCTGGCACAAAGCCAGCAAATTTTTCTCAGCCTGATCCACTGAATTAGGCTCATCGTAAAGCAATCCGAGCGCCAGGAAAAACGCATCGACATTACTCAATGCAGGGTCTCCTGGCGCAAGAGAAAATGCCCAGTCCTGAGGGTCGCCGCGCAAAAAAGAAATAATAATCAAAACCTGTTGAATAGGATTACCAGAAGAATGAGGTTTCAAGGCCAGAAATAGCTTACAATTATTTTTGAAATTAAGAAACTTAGTTCTATCACCAAAAAACAAATCAGGAATAGGAATTCTTGGTTCTAACATAGATTTCTGATCAATAGTATCTTGAATCCTTTGTACATTTGTAACGAGATTATCCATTGAAGAGCACAGACCCTGAATATCCATGTCCACACCTGTGTCCTGAAACACCCAAATGTCTAGGGGAAAAAAAAGACTGAACACAGAGCTGAGAAAAAAAAATGATGTCAGAACTTCTTTTTTCCCTCTATTGAGAATCATTAGGTAGGCTCCTTGTACTGTTATGTCGGCAATCCAGTGACACAGTGTGCCAGCAATCAGAGCACATACAGTGATCTGACAATAACCCAAAAACAATAGAACGAGCTCTGAGACGTGGAATCTCTGTAGACCGCAATACCTGAACCTATCCTAACACAACTAAAGGCAGCTGTGGATTGCGCCTGTCACTACCTATGCAACTCGGCACAGCCTGAGGAGCTGACTAGCCTGAAGATAGAAAAACAAGCCTGACTTGCCTCAGAGAAATACCCCAAAGGAAAAGGCAGCCCCCCACATATAATGACTGTTAGCAAGATGAAAAGACAAACGTAGGGATGAAATAGATTCAGCAAAGTGAGGCCCGATATTCTAGATAGAGCGAGGATAGCAAAGAGAACTTTGCAGTCTACAAAAAACCCTAAAGCAAAAAACCACGCAAAGGGGCAAAAAGACCCACCGTGCTGAACTAACGGCACGGCGGTGCACCCTTTGCGTCTCAGAGCTTCCAGCAAAAACGAATAGACAAGCTGGACAAAAAGTAGCAACAAAAGCAAAGAAGCACTAATCTAAGAAGAGCAGCAGGCCACAGGAAAGATCCAGAAGCTCAGGTCCAACACTGGAACATTGACAAGGAGCAAGGAAGACAGAATCAGGTGGAGTTAAATAACAAAGCAGCCAACGAGCTCACCAGAACACCTGAGGGAGGAAGCTCAGAAGCTGCAGTACCACTTGTGACCACAGGAGTGAATTCAGCCACAGAATTCACAACAGCAGACTGGTCAATTTATCAATGTCTGCCCAGCTCGTGCCAAAGTACCATCACCATCTCAGAATCCGTGTCCACCTGGTCATGTGGAGGGAGGCGACAAGGGTGTGTATATTTCCTTCATCTTTTTGACTCAGTGTACCATACCTGATGAAGTCGTGGTGGGATTGGTAACTGAGACTGTACCAGTGCTTGTGGACAGTGGAGCTGAAGTCAATTTGGTGGATGCTTGATTTGTTCAAATCCATGGTCTGAGGGGTAGGATGCTAGCGGGACCCCTAAGCATTCAGTCCATTGCCTCAGTCTCACTCTGCCAGGGGGAGGGTGACCCAAGTCGTAGATGATATACACCTGTGTATAGGGACTCATCATGAAGAGTCCCTGTCGTACTACATCTTGGAGGGTATGTCAACTCCATCGTTTTAGGCCTCCCTTGGTTGAAAAAACACAACCCGGTCATAGATTGGTGGCCCAGGGAAGTAGTTAGCTGGGACCAGTCGTGTAAGGACTGCTGCCCAGGAGCTACAATCTCTGCCGTTTTTCTGCAACCAGCCCCTTCTTCTCCAGAGGGGACAGCAGAGGTGCTGCCAGGGAGTAGGGGCAAGATTCAACTCTCATCACAAGTAAACCCTGTGTGTCGGAGTCCTCTTAGGAGGAGGGGTCAGGGGAGGGTGGTATTTCCATCTGTGCATTGTGGGGGTATGAGTGTGGTGACACTGGGGGACGCCTCTATTGTTATTATAACTCTTGTTCACCATCTTGTGGCAAATGTATGCATGGAAATAAATGTTCAGGTCCGGACCTGTGTGTGAATGAGAAAGTGTAGGTGTCCACCAAACAAAAACATCAAGTGGAAGTATGCTAGGGTGATTGGGCCATATCGGGTGTCGGCCATTCTCAGCCTGGGGACTTTCCAGCTGGAGTTACCCCTGTAATGCACATATACAACTCATTCCACAAGTCGGCACTCTGGAGATTTGTGGCGCCTCCGGACCTACGTTATCATCACCTCCATTGGGCTGTGTTCAACGTAAACATGAGGGTCAGGTGACTGCAGAGGTGAACTCTGGTGGATCGAGGCGTCCTCACCATGTGTCGTTTTCTGGTGAAGTCCGGTGTTGAGGGTCCAGAGGCCCCTCATTGAAAGGGGGGTACTGTCATGATCCATTTTTAGATTTGTGGCAGCTCTGGTTCCAGTCAGTTTAAAACTTTTTTCCTTTTGGACCATTGGGGGTTAATGTCAGTTTCTTTCCCCTGCTGGCAAACTGATGTTACTGCAGTGCTGCTGGGTCAGGTGTTGACCACTCCCACCATCCTTTAAAGGGTCACCTGATGCATCAGCTGACTGTTGGTGATACGGTTTCTTTCTGGAGACCAGCCTAGCAGGAGCAACTGTCTGGTGTCAGCCACATCTGTTGTTGGAGTCCAGTTGCTGTTGTTATCTGCAGTGTGGAGTTTAGCAGCAGTGTTCATAAGCTAAGTGTGGTATTTTTGTTACCTTGTCCCTTTGGTGTTTGTCACTTCCCCGTGTGTATTATCTGCAGAGGTGAGGCTAGTGCTCCTTTCTGGCCAGTGCACTAGGCAGGGCAGTAATAGGTGACTACTAGGGACGAGTTATCCTGATGGCAGTGGGGGGAAATACCCATATAGGGCTGTAGGGGATTGCAGGGACAGGATCAGGTTTGAGCTCAGATGGTGACCATTCCCCATTCCCTATGGGTAGGCCCTTCCTCTCACCTTTTCCATCCCATTGTTTGTAAGTAGTGCTGTCCATTGACCGACCACGCGTTGGTGACACTCCCTTTCCTAAGCTGGTAATTACATTTAAAAGCTTCCCCAGACTGGTGACCATAGATTGGGACATGGTCCTTTTGTCTGCCCTTATTCACACATTGAGGTCAACTCTGACACATGGTAAGGTTTTTAATATTATACAGTGTAGGTTCCGTCCTGATCAGGGACACCTTGACGACAGTGGGATGGCTTTTATGCTATTCTTGTAGAAAGTGCTAGAAGACCATAATCCCCCTTCAAATGACCCAATTTAGGAAATTATACCACTTTGAGAATTTATTTCCAGGTGTAGTGACGATTTTGACTCATAGGTGTTTTGCAGAAACAAGAAGCACTGGATGTTGTTGAGCGAAAATTGCAAACTTCCATTGTAGTGACCAGTACGTTGTAGTGACCAGTACTTTGTGCCCAGCTCATGCTTCTGGAGACACGCACCCGTAAATTAGGCGTGCTCTCATTGCTACAAAAATGCCAAACATGTGGATGCTAAACGTGGTTTAGGCACACTGTGGGGCTCAGAACGCTGAGGGACATGTGGTTTTGGGAGCACAGAATTTGCTGAATTTCTTTTGGGGGGAGGAGCCATTTCGCTTTTCCAGAGCCTTTGTGCAACCAGTAACGTGGAAGCCCTCTACACTTCCATTGAAGATGACGAACCTGAGTGGGGATGTTTTTGTGGATTCAGTTGAAGCTATTATTGGGAACATTTTACATAATATTTGGGATCACATTTATCCTGTGCAGTATGCTGAGCTCTTACTTTGTGGTTTCCATCTAAATCTCTGAGTGACATGATTCAGATGAAACCCCTGAAGGATCCAGTCACTATAATAAGGCACCAGAGTTAAATCTGTTCAGCGATTTCCTTTTTTTCAGAAGTGCACAAAACTGTGGCGGACAGCGTTTTCATACATGCAAAAAATGACAGACACCACTGAATCATAGGCCAGACAGTGTCCACAGTGTCTTCATCTGCCTCATTATAGGTAGTCTGCCCCTGGTGCAAGCACTTAGCGCAGAGTGTAGGATGAATGTGAACCGAGCCTTACTGCGATCTTTGGGAGGCAAAAAGAACAAGTTAGCAGTAGGTGAAGAATTGGTTTTATACATTTTTTATGCTATTCCTCTTGCGGTATATTTGATTAGACAACTTTATTCTTTGGGTGGATGCGATTACAGAGATACCAGATTTATATAATTTTTCATGTTTATGCTGCTGTAACACACTAAAACCCTTTATTTTTGCAAAAATTAGTTTGCATCGCTATATTTTTAGAGCTATAATTTTTTCATATTTCGGCAGAGTCAAGTGATGGCTTGTTTTTTGTGTGATGAGTCGACGCTTTTATTAGTATCATTTTCAGACGCATGACATTTTGTGATAGCTTTCTATTCCGATTTTTGGGAGGCAAAATGAACACAAACCAGCAATTCAGGAACTTTTTTTTTTTTATGCCGTTCCTTGTGTGGTAAAATTGATAACACAGCTTTATTCTTCGGGTCAGTATGAATACTGCAATACTATAATGATACCAAAAACACATGGGCTACTTGCAAAGTGAACAAGTCCGTAGAAACCTGTTCACACCACCAAAGAACTTGAAGACACAAAAGCGCACAGAGAGGTCAAAAAATACTCTGTTGTAAAAAAAGTCACAGTAAATAAGCAAGTGCTAGTCAAAAAATGAAAAAATACAGGGTATTTAGTTAATACGTTTTTTGCAAAAAAAGTATGTTAAGCTGCTCCACCAATCGCCAAGGTATACCCTTAATAGAGCAGTCCTGTCTAATGTACATAGTCCCTATCTGATGTATTTAAAAACCTGATCATCGGTATAGTACCTGTGTGAACAGGGTTCAGAGAGAAAATATCCATGCAGAACTTGCAAGATGGAACAGCTACAATGCAAATGACCCACAGAGGAATACTATAATTATATATTTTTTTATCTTTTGGTGCTTTTACACAATAGGAACTATTTTATAGAAAAAAATATTATTTTTGCATCGCTTTATTCTGAGAGCTATAACTTTTTAATTTTTCCGATGATGGAGCTGTATGGCGGCTTGTTTTTTGCGGGACTAGATGACATTTTCAGGGATACAATTTTTATTTACATTTATCTTATTAATCGCCTTTCTTTCTGCTATTTGGTTCTGCAGGATGATGATAAAGCATAATTTTTTGCCTCGTTTTTATTTTTTTGCGGTGTTAAGTAAAGGGGTTAACTAGTGGGACAGTTTTATAGGTTGGGACGTTCCAGATGTGGTGATACCAAATATGAGTACTTTTTTAAGTTATTTTTTTCATAAAATATTTATTTCTGGGTACAATATATTTTTACTTTTTTAATTATTTTGTGATTTTAAAAAAAATATTTTTACAATTAGTTTTTCACTTTTTTTTACTTTGTGATTTTGTCAATCAGCACAAAAACGCAGGAAATCCGCGGTAAATCCATGTTAAATCTGCAGGTAAAATGCAGTACGTTTTACCTGCGGATTTTTCAAAAATGGTGCGGAAAAATCCGCACATGAATCCGCAACGTAGGCACATAGCCTTACAGCGCTGCACTGACAAACTGCTAGACAATGCTCTGAGCATGTTGTAGCAAGTTTACTAGCTCTGGTGACCCGAATATCATCATTACTACATTGAGTCACCATGGTAACGATCGGCTCCTCACGATGCCATGATACACCTCCACAAACGTATTGCGAAGATCAGACTTTGATAGATCCCTGTTCTTTATATAAACAGGTTACCCACTCACACAAGATTGTCATCCTATTGACTGAAAACACCAGACCCTAGTTTCACCTTCAAATTATCTGCTAATCCCAAAGGTATACTTTTGTCATTTACAAACAAGTGATATTGGATAATCCTGATCATTTAAAAAAAAATATAACAGTGTAATATTTTTCACGCATTATATTTGGTTTTCTTTATCCACTTTTAAGACTTGCATGAAAATCTGATGTATTTTTAGGTCAAATGTATGCAAATGTTGTCAAAATTCAGAAGGATTCTTCATATATAGTGTATCCTATTAATTTGCTATAATATATATATATATATATAATATAAAATCACACATATACATATGTATGTATATATTATACATACTGTATATAAATATTAACTTGTTCCCAATAATAAGATAATAATAAGAAAGGAAGAGGCGGTATGTAGGAAGCACAGTAATTGAAATAAAAGAACATTTAGGACTATAGTCAATGTTGATTTTACAATAGTACATAATTTATCTATTTCCTCACATTACAACCAGTTCTCTCTTCCATCTGATGAAGACACTTCCTGGCCAACTACTTTCTCGCAGCCTTTTCTGATTTATTCTATTCTCAGCCATCCTATTGTCTGAATTCTCACAGAGGATGCCAGTTATATTAATGATTATTACCAATTGTATAGAATTTTTTTTGTATTTTAGCTCAGCTAACACCATAAAACTACACTGTTCACATATGGCATATTTTCTGAAGAAGTATTATATACTTCTGAACAGGGTTTGTAAAGTCCATGCACACATTGTGAAGCCAACCCTACTGAGATGTCTGGAACCAATCTGCTTTGTCCGGACAGTGTTAACTACTTGTCACCTCCATATTTCTCCTATCTGTTTGTATTCTGTTTTTAATGATGTGCAGACCATTGTGAAGCAGTATACCAGAGCCCTACAGCTGACTATTCCACCAGCTTTATTATAGGCTTGGCTTTTGGTCAATAAAGCAACAATAAATCAAATGGAAAATTTCCTACTGGTTTCAGGAATCTTTTAGAAATAATAAAATAGAAGTGCACATGTGACTGTCTTAGCTAAAGCTTTGTGTCATAAATTAATGTTATCAAATAACAATACGTATATAGTGGCAACATACTGTTAACAGTCATGGGTAAATTCTGTAGTTTCCTATTATCCAGAACCCTCTTACCAGTTCTGTAGAAGATACTGAGTAAGGCTAGGTTCACATTTGCGGTTGAGTCCGCAGCGTATCATCCACATCCGCAAACACATGCAAAAACGCATGCAAATGCATGATAACGCAGTGTTTCTTATCCGCATCAGCTTAGGCATGACGGAAAAAAATGCTACGTTTGCATGCATTTGCATACGTTTTTGCATGCGGTTGCGTTTTTATGCGCATGCGTTCGATATTTCCAGGAGGGCGTCTCAATGGACATGTCTAAATCAGTTCCTGGACATGCGCAGTCTGAAGTACGCAAGCGCATCGAACGCATACATATGCAAAGTCATGCGTACGCATGCATTCCCATACACAGTAACGTGTTTTTTTTAATGCACTCATCCGCATGCGCATGCCTGAGCATATTTGACGGAAATTTGTCACCTCAAAAATTGCAACATGGTGCCTTAGCCGTGCCCCGCCGCACACCGCAAAAAGATGCATGCATAAGCAAACGCAGGTGAACGCATGCAAGTGCATGAACCTGCGTTCACAATGTTAAAGATATGAAATCAAGACGCATGCCTCAGAAACGCTGCGGACACAACCGCAAATGTGAAACCGGCCTAAAACACAGAATATTACGTTTTAACCACTCAGCTATCCTAAACCTAAAATGTTATTAGACATTAGCATATATTATCAAGTATGATATATCAACATTAACCCAATTATCACCGTAGAACACATGAGATCCTAAGTATTAAGAACTAAGCCACTCTAGAGCCTAGATATATAACAGGATTTATATTATGCAGGGCCAGTTTTAGACAAAGTGGGGTCCTGGGCAAAAATTTTAAATGAGGCCCAAAATGCTAAAATAGTGCACATCACACATAAACATTTTGGATGTATTTACATGTGCTGAGTTCAGACCGTTAAACGAGCGTCATCAAAAATATTGCAGTCATTTGATGCTTGTTTCCCCAGCTCTTTACACTGGCTGAGGAAGAATGATGGGGATAGAATAATCACTAATAGATCAATCTGTCCCCATACAGTGTCATGGTATCAGCAGAATATCTGCAGTTTTCACATGCAGGCCCCATATAGTACATATAGAATAATGCAGCCCCCATATAGTACATATAGTATAATGCAACCCATAGTCCTCAATAGAGTATAATGCAGCCGCCACATAGAGTACAATGCAGCTCCCCTCATAGAGTATAATGCAGCTCAACTCATAGAGCATAATGCAGCCCCCCTCAAAGTATAATTCAGCCACCACATAGAGTACAATACAGCCAACCCATAGAGTATAATGCAGTCCCCCTCTGAGTATAATGCAGCCCCCTCATAGACTATAATGCAGCTTCCCTTATAGAATATAATGCAGCCCCCTCAGAGTATAATGCAGCCCCCTTGAAGTATAATGCAGCCCACCCAGAGTATAATGCAGACCCCCTCATAGAGTATAATGCAGCCCCATCAGAGTATAATGCTGCCCCTTCACATAGTACAGCACCCCTCAGAGTATAATGCAGCTCCCTCATAGAGTATAATGCACACCCTCATACAGTATAATGCAGCCCTCTCATAGAGTATAATGCCGCCTACGCACACACAGTATAATGCAGCACACACACAATAATGCACCCCTCCACAGACACACTTACACACTATAATGCAGCCCTGCAGTATTATAAAAAATAAATACAATACTTACCTCTCTCCGTTCCCCAGCTGCTCTGGCTTCTGCAGCACGTCTCATCAGCTTCACTGCTGCGCCATCTGATGCTCTCTTCTCCATCATTGCTTTCAACTGTATCAGCATCTATAATAGATATCATAGATGCTGATAAGTTGAATGCGCAATGCGGAATTAGGTGATTGGCGCCGGGCTCCCCTTACTCACGACCCCATAGCGGCTACTGGCTGTAGACCCCTGGTGAAGCCAGATCCTTAGGCAGATGACCCTAACACTGGCTCTAATATTTTGTTAGCTAAGTAACTATAATAACTGGAGCACAGGAAACTAGAGGAATGTTTGTCATCGTTGTCATTCCTGGCTTCTAACGTATTTGGAGCTCCTCCTTTAAAATTAATGTGCTTGCCCCTATCACTGGAGATTACTTACACTGGGTCAATCACAGTGCACAGGTGTAAATATTATAAATTGACCTCATGCAGCATTTTTAACCATGTACATACAGTTAAAACCAGAAGCTATGGCAGCTTCTAGTCTTTTTTTCCTGTTTTCTAGTACACGACATGGTAAAACCAATGGTGTCGTTCAAAAGTAACATAGTAACATACTGTAGTTAGTAAGGCCGAAAAAAGACATTTGTCCATCCAGTTCAGCCTATATTCCATCATAATAAATCCCCAGATCTACGTCCTTCTACAGAACCTAATAATTGTATGATACAATATTGTTCTGCTCCAGGAAGACATCCAGGCCTCTCTTGAACCCCTCGACTGAGTTCGCCATCACCACCTCCTCAGGCAAGCAATTCCAGATTCTCACTGCCCTAACAGTAAAGAATCCTCTTCTATGTTGGTGGAAAAACCTTCTCTCCTCCAGACGCAAAGAATGCTCCCTTGTGCCCGTCACCTTCCTTGGTATAAACAGATCCTCAGCGAGATATTTGTATTGTCCCCTTATATACTTATACATTACATCGCCCCTCAGTCGTCTTTTTTCTAGACTAAATAATCCTAATTTCGCTAATCTATCTGGGTATTGTAGTTCTCCCATCCCCTTTATTAATTTTGTTGCCCTCCTTTGTACTCTCTCTAGTTCCATTATATCCTTCCTGAGCACCGGTGCCCAAAACTGGACACAGTACTCCATGTGCGGTCTAACTAGGGATTTGTACAGAGGCAGTATAATGCTCTCATCATGTGTATCCAGACCTCTTTTAATGCACCCCATGATCCTGTTTGCCTTGGCAGCTGCTGCCTGGCACTGCCTGCTCCAGGTAAGTTTATCATTAACTAGGATCCCCAAGTCCTTCTTCCTGTCAGATTTACCCAGTGGTTTCCCGTTCAGTGTGTAATGGTGATATTGATTCCTTCTTCCCGTGTGTATAACCTTACATTTATCATTGTTAAACCTCCTGCACAACTCCTCCTGCAAAAAATAAGCCCTTACATGGCCACATTGACTAAGAAATAAAAAAATTATGGCTCTGGGAAGGAGGGGAGCGACAAATTAAAACCGAAAAAAACCTCCCGTCATGAAGGGGTTAATGCACACCTGAAACACACTGCTTCCTTGTGTAGCATCATTGAAAAGTCTCAAGAAATCAGCCAAGATATCATGAAGAGAATTGTGGACTTGCAGAAGTCTGGCTCATCCTTGGGTACAATTTCAAGATACCTGAAGGTGCCTCTTTCATCTGTATAAACAATTATACTCAAGTACAAACAAGATGGGAATGTCCAGCCATCATACCGCTCAGGAAGGAGACGGGTTCTGTGCCCCAGAGATGAACGTGCTTTGGTCCGACATGAGCATATCAACCCAAGGACAAAAGCAAAAGACCTTGTGGAGAAGATGGCGGAAGCTGGTAAGATTGCGTAAATATCCACAATGAAACTAGTACTGTTGTGAGGCCATCTAGCCTTAACATTTCCATACCCATAACTGTTAGCGAAAAAATGTGGCAATCAATATCAATTCTCCCAATGAAAAAACATTTCAATAATGAAATATCAGCAAATGTATGTAATAACCTTTTCATGCTCTAGCATTAACCTTTTATCCTGCATTGCCAGTCACCCAATAACAGTTTATTAAGTTTCCTTTCAATTACTTCACTAATGCTGGTTTAGGTTCACTATTCTAATTGTCAAATTTGGAGTCAGGAGGGAATTTTTTCCCCTAAAATTAGGAAAAACGGACATATCTTTTATCAGCATTACAAAATAGGTGAGTATGTGCTGTGCCCCTTTGTGTCTCTGCATCTCATGTGGATGTTTTTCTCTTTACCTGCCCCCTCATAGCATGCTCTGACTGCTGATTGCCATTCTTTGACCCCAGTTAGCTTTGAGACCAGCTTGTCATTATTTGTTATTATTTCTTGTTATTTGTTGTTATTTATTTCTCTAGCCAAATCAGATCTCACACTTTGCACTGACGAGGGGCAATAGCCCAAAAAACACCGTGTCTGCAAATTGAGATTCTGATTGGCTTTTATCCTAAGTCATATTGCAAGACTCGTTAAAGGGCTGATTGTGACTTGTAGGATCGCTACTTCCAACAGGTGGCGCTATAGAGTTCAAGTCCTCTTTCTCTCTGAAGAGGCAATTTGCATATTGTACTTTCTCTGTAATTACTGTCTTGCTAGTTCATTGTAAGACCCTCTATGGTCACTGGCAGTTAGCTGCTCCATTAACCCCCTCCATACAGAATTCCTGAGCAGTAAGAGTAACCAGAATCTAAGAGAAGGTAGATAAGGGGGTGCTATGGATGAAACATTTGGGCTAGTAATTTTGTCGACTTCTTCTGAGTTTCTCAGAACTAAGCTTATTAAAAGGATTTCAGGAGCAGATTCTACCCTTTCTCTTTCTGGCCAATTGAAATATTGGTAGTTATGCGCCCTTGTCATGCCAAGAATTTCTGGGCATCAGGAGTCATTTATTAAAGGATGCACTTGAAGTCAGCTTGTGTGATTTCTATGTATGTCTATTCTGTTCTAGTCACAAATAAAAACTGTGTGAATTCTGAAAGCACAAATACATGTATACAAAGCTTAACCACATTTCTGCAATCTAAAGGGATTTTGTTTTTATTTCTTATTTAATCAACCCACAAAAAATGTTTTATTTTTTTGATGAACGGGGCTTTCTTATTAACTAAAATTTGACCAAATGTCAGTTAATTTTATAGGTCTCATTTACAGAAAATACTAAGTCCGAAGAAAAGAGTCTGTCCACTACTTTGACAGTTTAAATATAGTACAATTATGGTGTTAACATAAAAAACACTTACCAGACCCCCATTATTCCTCTTTACTGCTGCTGGTGTCCCCTCAACAGTCCCCACACTTCTTTTTCTGGAGTCAGCAGGCACTGACTGGTTACAGCGGTCACATTTCTTCAGCGAAAATGACTATGGTCAGATTCATATTAATTTTTTGGCCACAGTCAGAAGGGGATCCAAAGCCGCAGAATGTTATAAAGTGGTCACTTTTTCTATCCAATTATAATTTGAGCTAAAAAGTACAATAAAATGCACAATGTAAATGTTGCTTTATTGTATAGTTAGGTACCATTTTGATTCTAGGTACAGGTCATGATGTTCTTATTTTTGTGAACTGATGACCACATACAGTATCTTAATATTGAATAATTTTTCTTTGCTATATATATCCTTATTAAAGAAAATGTCCACTTATTTGTACAGTGCCATGAAAAAGTATTTGTCTCCATTTTTTTCTAATTTATCACATTTACCGTAAATGTTTCAGGTCATCCAACAAATTTTACCATAAGATAACAACAAAGATTTTAATCACAAATGCAGTTTTGATATTATCTTTATGTTACAAACAAACAAATATATATTTAAAACCTGTATCCCACAAGAAAAAATAATTGCCCTCTTCTAAACCTAATAACTGAGTGCAGTAATTTCTGCCAAGGTTGGAACAATCAAACATTTGCAATAACTTAAGATAAGTCATTTCCATTGCAATCAAGCAAATTTGACCTTCTTTACTGAATATTTTTTTTAATTTGGCAATGATGAAGAATTTTTTGAGCATGTGCTGCCTATTTAAAGTTTTGCCACAACATCTCAATTTTGACTCAGCCACTCCAAAACTGGGCAGGAAAAAGAGCTCGAGTGATAGAATCTTCAAATGTGCAGCCTCAGTGTTATGCATGTCAGAGACCAAACATGCAATGTGTGGTAGAAAACTAACCCTGCACATCACGCTGAAAACACCATGCCCACCATCAAACATGGTGGTGGCAGCATCATGCTGTGTAGATGCTTTTTTTCAGCAGGGATAGGGAAGCTAGTCAGAGTTAATGGGAAGATGGATGGAGCTAAGTACATGGCAATCCTGGAGGAAAAGCTGTTAGAGGCTGCAAAAGACTTGAGACTGGGGTATAGGTACTGTGACTATAATGGGTGTGGACCACTGCGCCACTGGCCTAGCTTACCCTGGAAGGGCATGCGTAAGTGGCTACCTGGTCTCCACAAGGGCCTCTGATGGGGAGGTTAGGCCTGGACCATTAGAATAGCCACCAAGATACGAGGCACCAGAGGCATAGGCAGAGATGTGATCAGTCCAAGGTTGGGGCAGGCAGCACAGGTTCAGAAGACAAAATGAGAGAACAAGCTGGGTCAATACAACACCTTGAAAGCGCACTAGAGCAAACGACCACTAAGAGCTAAGCTCAGGCAAGGTGTGGAGGGAGGAGCTGCCTAATATACCACCTGCTGGCAGGTGATAGGCCACGGAAGCAAAACTCTGCAGGACACAGTGATTGAGAATTCCTGCAGAGTCTGGCTGTGTCTCCCTATAGCTGGGTGGAGACTCTCAGCAACAGCAGGGAGTAGTTGTAATGCTGGAAGTATCTGCAAGAGGCAGCCCAAAGAGATATTTATTCCATGGGAGGAACAGAGCCGTGCACGCAGTGAGTAGGGTGGTGCTTACAAGCCGTGCGATTCACCGGCATGACTGGTTCACCTTCCAACAGGACAACGACCCTAAACATACTGCTAGAGATACAATGGAATTTTTTAGATAAAATCATATTCATGTGTTTGAATGGGCTAGTAAAAGTCCAGAACTAAATCCCATTGAGAATTTGTGACAAGACTTGAAAATCATTGTTCACAGAATGGGCAAAAAATTCAGCCTCAAGATATTCAGAGCTGGCAGAGATATATCCCAAAAGACATGCAGCAGCAATTGCAGCAAAATGTGGTCCTACAAAGTATTGACTCAAAGGGTGCTAAATACAAATTCACATAACAATTTATTATTCCTATCATTTAACTTAACTTCAATTTTATTCAAAGTACATCACTTTAACATTTCCTATTCTTGGCTACATACTATCAGCTATGTAAACATTATTACTATCTAACTACTCAATACTTTCAAATATTATCACTCTTAAGCAAAGTGCAATGCTTCAACATTCCCTTTAAGAGGAAACTCACGTCTTTTTCTGAGGTAGTGCAAAACATCAATCACATCATCGATCAAGTCAGTTTTAGCAACAAAGGTGATGTGATGCGAGGGACCCGTGACGAACCCCCGAACAATGGTCTTGGGTGGGCTACGAGATGTGTAATCCTGACCCGGAACTCTGCCGCACCAACGGGTTTTTCTTCAGGTCTGTAAGGCAAAGTTATTTTTACAGCAAAATTAACAGCAACTTCTGTTAAGAGGCAGTCTCTGTAAAAACCTCCTTTGTAAAACCAGTAGGAAGCACCTTTAAGAAGGTGCAAACTATGTACAGGCAGTTTGTAATCATGCACAGTTCATGATTCTGCATTTTTCTTTAACCCCTTCCCGACCCATGACGCCACGTAGGCGTCATGAAAGTCGGTGCCAATCCGACCCATGACGCCTATGTGGCGTCATGGAAAGATCGCGTCCCTGCAGATCGGGTGAAAGGGTTAACTCCCATTTCACCCGATCTGCAGGGACAGGGGGAGTGGTAGTTTAGCCCAGGGGGGGTGGCTTCACCCCCTCGTGGCTACGGTCGCTCTGATTGGCTGTTGAAAGTGAAACTGCCAATCAGAGCGATTTGTAATATTTCACCTATTATAACTGGTGAAATATTACAATCCAGCCATGGCCGATGCTGAAATATCATCGGCCATGGCTGGAAATACTAATGTGCCCCCACCCCACCGATCGCCCACCCAGCCCCCCGATCTGGCCGGTACACTGCTCCGGCTCCCCTCCGTCCTGTGCTCCGCTCCCCCCGTGCTCTTGTCCGCTCCCCCCGTGCTCCAATCACCCCCCGTGCTCCAATCACCCCCCTGCACTCCGATCCACCCCCCCTGCTCCGTTCCACCCCCCCGTGCTCCGTTCCAGCCCCCCCGTGCTCCGTTCCACGCCCCCGTGCTCCGTTCCACGCCTGCCGCGTTCCGATTCCCCCCCCGTGCTCCGATACCCCCCCCCGTGGTCCCCCCCACCCCATCATACTTACCGATCCTGCCGGGGTCCCGTCCGTCTTCTCCCTGGGCGCCGCCATCTTCCAAAATGGCGGGCGCATGCGCAGTGCGCCCGCCGGCAGATTCGTTCCAAAGTGCATTTTGATCACTGAGATAGATTATATCTCAGTGATCAAAATAAAAAAAATAATAAATGACCCCCCCCCTTTGTCACCCCCATAGGTAGGGACAATAAAAAAATAAAGAATTTTTTTTTTTCCACTAATGTTAGAATAGGGTTAGGGTTAGGGGTAGGGGTAGGGTTAGGGCTAGGGTTAGGGTTAGGGGTAGGGTTAGGGGTAGGGTTAGGGTTAGGGGTAGGGTTAGGGGTAGGGTTAGGGGTAGGGTTAGGGCTAGGGTTAGGGTTAGGGGTAGGGTTAGGGGTAGGGTTAGGGCTAGGGTTAGGGCTAGGGGTAGGGTTAGGGGTAGGGTTAGGGGTAGGGTTAGGGTTAGGGTTTCGGTATGTGCACACGTATTCTGGTCCTCTGCGGATTTTTCCGCTGCGGATTTGCTAAACCGCTGCGGATTTATGGCGGATTTACCGCATTTTTTTCTGCGCATTTCACTGCGGTTTTACAATTGCGATTTTCTATTTGAGCAGTTGTAAAACCGCTGCGGAATCCGCACAAAGAAGTGACATGCTGCGGAATGTAAACCGCTGCGTTTCCGTGCAGTTTTTCCGCAGCATGTGTACAGCGATTTTTGTTTCCCGTAGGTTTACATTGAACTGTAAACTCATGGGAAACTGTTGCGGATCCGCAGCGTTTTCCGCAGCTTGTGCACATACCTTTAGAATTAGGCTATGTGCACATGCTGCGGATTTGGCTGCGGATTGGCCGCTGTGGATTCGCAGCAGTGTTCCATCAGGTTTACAGTACCATGTAAACATATGAAAAACCAAATCCGCTGTGCCCATGGTGCGGAAAATACCGCGCGGAAACGCTGCGTTGTATTTTCCGCAGCATGTCAATTCTTTGTGCGGATTCCGCAGCGTTTTACACCTGTTCCTCAATAGGAATCCGCAGGTGAAATCCGCACAAAAAACACTGGAAATCCGCGGAAAATCCGCAGGTAAAACGCAGTGCCTTTTACCCGCGGATTTTTCAAAAATGGTGCGGAAATATCTCACACGAATCCGCAACGTGGGCACATAGCCTTAGGGTTAGGGTTGGAATTAGGGTTGTGGTTAGGGTTGTGATTAGGGTTATGGCTACAGTTGGGATTAGGGTTAGGGGTGTGTTGGGGTTAGTGTTGGAGGTAGAATTGAGGGGTTACCACTGTTTAGGCACATCAGGGGTCTCCAAACGCAACATGGCACCACCATTGATTCCAGCCAATCTCGTATTCAAAAAGTCAAATGGTGCTCCCTCACTTCCGAGCCCTGACGTGCGCCCAAACAGTGGTTTACCCCCACATTTACCCCCACATATGGGGTACCAGCATACTCAGGATAAACTGCGCAACAATTACTGGGGTCCAATTTCTCCTGTTACCCTTGTGAAAATAAAAAAATCCTTGCTAAAACATTATTTTTGAGGAAAGAAAAATGATTTTTTATTTTCACGGCTCTGCGTTGTAAACGTCTGTGAAGCACTTAGGGGTTCAAAGTGCTCACCACTTATCTAGATAAGTTCCTTGGGGGGTCTAGTTTCTAAAATGGGGTCACTTGTGGGGGGTTTCTACTGTTTAGGCACACCAGGGGCTCTGCAAACGCAATGTGACGCCCGCAGACCATTCCATCAAAGTCTGCATTTCAAAAGTCACTACTTCCCTTCTGAGCCCCGACGTGTGCCCAAACAGTGGTTTACCCCCAAACATGGGGTATCAGCGTACTCAGGAGAAACTGGACAACAACTTTTGGGGTCCAATTTCTCCTGTAACCCTTGGGAAAATAAAAAATTCTGGGCTAAATAATTATTTTTGAGGAAAGAAAACGTATTTATTATTTTCACGGCTCTGCATTATAAACTTCTATGAAGCACTTGGGGGTTCAAAGTGCTCACCACACATCTAGATAAGTTCCTTTCGGGGTCTAGTTTCCAAAATGGGGTCACTTGTGGGGGGTTTCTACTGTTAAGCCACATCAGGGGCTCTGCAAACGCAACGTGACGCCCACAGAGCATTCCATCAAAGTCTGCATTTCAAAACGTCACTACTTCACTTCCGAGCCTCGGCATGTGCCCAAACAGTGGTTTACCCCCACATATGGGGTATCAGCGTACTCAGGAGAAACTGGACAACAACTTTTGGGGTCCAATTTCTCCTGTAACCCTTGGGAAAATTCTGGGCTAAATAATTATTTTTGAGGAAAGAAAACATATTTATTATTTTCACGGCTCTGCATTATAAACTTCTATGAAGCACTTGGGGGTTCAAAGTGCTCACCACACATCTAGATAAGTTCCTTTGGGGTTCTAGTTTCCAAAATGGGGTCACTTGTGGGGGGTTTCTACTGTTAAGCCACATCAGGGGCTCTGCAAACGCAACGTGATGCCCACAGAGCATTCCATCAAAGTCTGCATTTCAAAACCTCACTACTTCACTTCCGAGCCCCGGCATGTGCCCAAACAGTGATTTACCCCCACATATGGGGTATCAGCGTACTCAGGAGAAACTGGACAACAATATTTGGGGTCCAATTTCTCCTGTTACCCTTGGGAAAATAAAAAATTGCAGGCTAAAAGATCATTTTTGAGAAAATAATTTTTTTTTTTTATTTTCATGGCTCTGCGTTATAAACTTCTGTGAAACACTTGGGGGTTCAAAGTCCTCACCACACATCTAGATTCGTTCCTTTGGGGGTCTAGTTTCCAAAATGGGGTCATTTCTGGGGGATCTCCAATGTTTAGGCACACAGGGGCTCTCCAAACGTGACATGGTGTCCGCTAGGGTTGAGCGAAACGGGTCGTTCATTTTCAAAAGTCGCCGACTTTTGGCAAAGTCGGGTTTCATGAAACCCGATCCGACCCCTGTGCGGGGTCGGCCATGCGGTACGCGACTTTCGTGCCAAAGTCGCGTTTCAATGACGCAAAAAGCGCCATTTCTCAGCCAATAAAGGTAAACGCAGAGTGTGGGCAGCGTGATGACATAGGTCCTGGTCCCCACCATCTTAGAGAAGGGCATTGCAGTGATTGGCTTGCTGTCTGCGGCGTCACAGGGGCTATAAAGGGGAGTTCCCGCCGACCGCCATGTTACTGCTGCTGATCTGAGCTTAGGGAGAGGTTGCTGCCGCTTCGTCAGAAGCAGGGATAGCGTTAGGCAGGGTCCATTAACCACCAAACCGCTTGTGCTGTAGCGATTTCCACTGCCCAACACCACCTTCGGTGTGCAGGGACAGTGGAAGCTACATTTTTTTTTTTTCCCCCTCAGCGCTGTAGCTCATTGGGCTGCCCTAGAAGGCTCCCTGATAGCTGCATTGCTGTGTGTACGCCGCTGTGCAAACCAACTGCTTTTTTCAAAGCACAAATCCTCTTGTTCCTTCCGTTCTGCACAGCTATCTTTTTGGTTTGTACACACTTTTTATTTAATTTGTGCATCAGTCCACTCCTTATTGCTGCCTGCCATAACTGGCTGAGATTACTGCAGGGAGATAGTAATTGAAGGACACTCCCTGTTTTTTTTTTTTTTTTTGTGGGAGATTAAGATTGACATTTCTGCTAGAGTGCCATCCCTGTCTGTGTCATCTCTCACTCAGTGGGCCATAGAAAGCCTATTTATTTTTTTGCTTGATTTGGGTTCTAAAATCTACCTGAAAAAATCACTACATCAATCAGTGGGAGAAAAATATTGGCCTCAGGGCTTGTGTGCCACTCTTGACTCCTGTGTGCATCATCACTCACTCAGTGGGCCATAGAAAGCCTATTTATTTTTTTGCTTGATTTTGGTTCTAAAATCTACCTGAAAAAATCACTACATCAATCAGTGGGAGAAAAATATTGGCCTCAGGGCTTGTGTGCCACTCCTGACTCCTGTGTGCATCATCACTCACTCAGTGGGCCATAGAAAGCCCATTTTTTATTTTTTTTTGCTTTATTTGGGTTCTAAATTCTACCTGAAAAAATCAATAAATCAATCAGTGGGAGATTAATATTGGCCTTTGGGCTTGTGTGCCAGTCCTAAGCGTGCCATCTCTCTCTCTCAGATAGTGGGCCATAGAAAGCCTATTTATTTATTTTTTTTTTTATTGGGTTTATAAATTTTCCCTGGAAAAAAAAAAAAAAGTGGGAGATTAATATTGGCCTCTGGGCTTGTGTGCCAGTCCTGAGCGTGCCATCTCTCTCACAAATAGTGGGCCATAGAAAGCCTATTTATTTTTATTTTTTTTGTTTTATAAATTCTCCCTTAAAAAAAAAAGGGAGATTAATATTGTCCTTTGGGCTTGTGTGCCAGTCCTAAGCGTGCCATCTCTCTCTGTCTCTCAGATAGTGGGCCATAGAAAGCCTATTTATTATTTTTTTTATTGGGTTTATAAATTTTCCCTGGAACAAAAAAAAAAAAGTGGGAGATAAATATTGGCCTCTGGGCTTGTGTGCCACTCCTGACTCCTGTGTGCGTCATCTCTCACTCAGTGGGCCATAGAAAGCCTTTTTTTGTTTTATTTGTTTTCTAAATTCTCCCTGAAAAAATCATTTTATTTTCTTTGGTTTCTAAATTCTTCCTGAAAAAATCATTTTATTCTATTTTTTTTTTTCCTAAAGTCTCCCTGAAAAAAAAAAAAAAAAAAAAAAAAATCAGTGGGAGATTAATATTGCCCTTTCTGCTTGTGTGCCAGTCTTGACTCCTGGGTGTGCCATCTCTCTCTCTCTCTCTCTCCAATTGTGGACCATAGAAAGCCTATTATTTTTTTAGCTTGATTTGGGTTCCAAAATCTACCTGAAAAAATCACTACATCAATCAGTGGGAGATAAATATTGGCCTCTGGGCTTGTGTGCCACTCCTGACTCCTGTGTGCGTCATCTCTCACTCAGTGGGCCATAGAAAGCCTTCTTTTGTTTTATTTGTTTTCTAAATTCTCCCTGAAAAAATCATTTTATTTTATTTGGTTTCTAAATTCTTCCTGAAAAAATCATTTTATTCTATTTTTTTTTTCCTAAAGTCTCCCTGAAAAAAAACAAAAAAAAAACAAATCAGTGGGAGATTAATATTGCCCTTTCTGCTTGTGTGCCAGTCTTGACTCCTGGGTGTGCCATCTCTCTCTCTCTCTCCAATTGTGGGCCATAGAAAGCCTATTATTTTTTTTAGCTTGATTTGGGTTCCAAAATCTACCTGAAAAAATCACTACATCAATCAGTGGGAGATAAATATTGGCCTCTGGGCTTGTGTGCCACTCCTGACTCCTGTGTGCGTCATCTCTCACTCAGTGGGCCATAGAAAGCCATTTTTTGTTTTATTTGTTTTCTAAATTCTCCCTGAAAAA
This sequence comes from Ranitomeya imitator, assembly GCF_032444005.1. NCBI lineage: Eukaryota > Metazoa > Chordata > Amphibia > Anura > Dendrobatidae > Ranitomeya > Ranitomeya imitator. Next base: position 425,937,788 of record NC_091285.1, on the reverse strand, counting down.
ATCATTTTATTTTATTTGGTTTCTAAATTCTTCCTGAAAAAATCATTTTATTCTATTATTTTTTTTTCCTAAAGTCTCCCTTAAAAAAAAAAAAATCAAATCAGTGGGAGATTAATATTTACATTTGTGCTTCAGTGACAGTCCTGCGTGTGTGGCATCTCTCTCATTTGTTGCCACCAACAACAGAGTGTGTAACATTGTGCCTGATTTTCGTTGTGGTCTCACTCACCTGTAAAGGGGTAGCTAAATCATACTGAAGTTATAGCTCACCGTGTAATTTGTGTGACAGCAACAAATACCGTTAGTTTGTTTACGTTTTTAAAACAATGAGGAAGTATGGTGGAAGAGGTCGTGGCCGGGGGCGTTCATTGTCAGCTGGTAATGAGGGTAGTGGTAGTGGTGGAGCATCAGCTGGTCGTGGGAAAAAAAATATTGCACCTAAGTCTGGAGCTGTGGAGCCAGGTTCGTCGTCTGGCTACACAAGGCCTCGAACGCTCCCTTTTCTGGGAGTAGGAAAACTGCTTTTAAAGCCGGAGCAGCAAGAGCAAGTTTTGGCTTATCTTGCTGACTCAGCCTCTAGCTCTTTTGCCTCCTCTCGTGAAACTGGTAAATGTCAAAGCAGCGCGTCGTTAGTGGATGTTCACGGTCAGGGACAAGTCGCTTCCTTGTCCTCTTCAGCAAAAACAACAACAGAGAAGAATGCAGCAGGCGACACAACGGGTTACTCCATGGAGCTCTTTACACATACCGTCCCTGGCTTAGAAAGTGAAGCAGTTAACAGTCCATGCCCATTACAAGTTGAATCTGACATGGAGTGCACTGATGCACAGCCACAGCCAGACTACTATGCTGGTCCTTTGACTCAGACCACAACATTGCCCTCGCAGGGTGCTGATCAAGAATCAGACCCTGATGAGACTATGTTGCCCCATCACGAACGCTATACCACCGACCGACACGGTGACACAGACGAAGTTGCACACGAGCTACAAGAAGAGGTAATAGATGACCCAGTTCTTGACCCCGATTGGCAGCCATTGGGGGAACAGGGTGCAGGCGGCAGCAGTTCTGAAGCGGAGGAGGAGGGGCCGCAGCAGGCATCAACATTGCAACAGGTTCCATCTGCCGGGCCCGTATCTTGCCCAAAACGCGTGGCAAAGCCAAAACCTGTTGGAGGACAGCGTGGCCATCCGGTTAAAGCTCAGTCTGCAATGCCTGAAAAGGTATCCGATGCTAGAAAGAGTGCAGTCTGGCATTTTTTTAAACAACATCCAATTGATCAGCGCAAAGTCATCTGTCAAAAATGTTCAACTACCTTAAGCAGAGGACAGAATCTGAAAAGTCAAAATACAAGTTGCATGCATAGACATTTACCCACCATGCATTTGCAAGCCTGGACTAACTACCAAACGTCCCTTAAGGTTGTAGCACCCTCGGCCAATGAAGCTAGTCAGCAACGCAACATCCCTTCCGGCAGTGTAGGGCCACCATTTTCCGCACCACCTACAGTATCTGTGCAGGTTTCTTTGCCAGGCCAAAGCAGTCAGGGTCAGGGAATCACCAGTTTCGTAGTAGGAAACACTGCATCTAGGGCACCGGTGGCAACAATACCATCTCCCACCGTCTCTCAGTCTGCCATGTCCACCGGCACCCCCGCTAGTTCCACGATCTCCAGCTCTCCAGTCCAGCTCACCCTACATGAGACTATGGTTAGAAAAAGGAAGTACTTAGCCTCGCATCCGCGTACACAGGGTTTGAACGCACACATAGCTAGACTAATCTCGTTAGAGATGATGCCCTACCGGTTAGTTGAAAGCGAAGCTTTCAAAGCCCTGATGGACTACGCTGTACCACGCTACGAGCTACCCAGTCGACACTTTTTTTCCAGAAAAGCCATCCCAGCCCTCCACCAGCATGTTAAAGAGCGCATCGTCCATGCACTCAGGCAATCTGTGAGCACAAAGGTGCACCTGACAACAGATGCATGGACCAGTAGGCATGGCCAGGGACGTTACGTGTCCATCACACTGGGTAAATGTGGTGGATGCAGGGTCCACAGGGGACAGCAATTTTGGGACAGTTCTGCCTAGCCCACGGTCTAGGAAACAATTGGCTGTAGCCGTTCGCACCCCCTCCTCCTCCTCTTCGTCCTCCTGCAGAAGCGAGAGCTCGTCCACAGACCGCAGTCGCACAACCACTCCATCCGCAGCTGCCACTGTTGCACACCAGGTCTCCCATTATGGGGCAGCTACTGGCAAACGTCAGCAGGCTGTATTGGCTATGAAGTGTTTGGGCGACAACAGACACACCGCGGAAGTTCTGTCCGAGTTCTTGCAGAAAGAAACGCAGTCGTGGCTGGGCACTGTAGATCTTGAGGCAGGCAAGGTAGTGAGTGATAACGGAAGGAATTTCATGGCTGCCATCTCCCTTTCCCAACTGAAACACATTCCTTGCCTGGCTCACACCTTAAACCTGGTGGTGCAGTGCTTCCTGAAAAGTTATCCGGGGTTATCCGACCTGCTCCTCAAAGTGCGTGGACTTTGCTCACATATCCGCCGTTCGCCCGTACACTCCAGCCGTATGCAGACCTATCAGCGTTCTTTGAACCTTCCCCAGCATCGCCTAATCATAGACGTTGCAACAAGGTGGAACTCAACACTGCACATGCTTCAGAGACTGTGTGAACAGAGGCGGGCTGTTATGTTTTTGTGGGAGGATACACATACAGTAGGATGGCAGACATGGAGTTGTCAGGTGTGCAGTGGTCGAAGATTCAAGACATGTGTCAAGTCCTTCAGTGTTTTGAGGAATGCACACGGCTGGTTAGTGCAGACAACGCCATAATAAGCATGAGCATCCCCCTAATGCATCTGCTGATGCAAAGTTTGACGCACATAAAGGATCAGGCGTCTGCAGCTGAGGAAGAGGAAAGCCTTGATGACAGTCAGCCATTGTCTGGCCAGGGCAGTGTACAGGACGAGGTAGCGGGCGAAGAGGAGGAGGAGGACGAGGAGGATGATGGGGATGATTATATTTTTAATGAGGAAGCTTTTCCGGGGCCACTGGAAATTGGTGGCGCGGCAAGGCCGGGTTCTGGTTTTTTGAGGGACACAAGTGACGTGGATTTGCCTGAAACTGCCCCTCAACCAAGCACAACCGCAGATTTGAGAACTGGAACTTTGGCCCACATGGCGGATTATGCCTTACGTATCCTCAAAAGGGACACACACATAACTAAAATGATGAATGATGACGATTACTGGTTGGCCTGCCTCCTTGATCCTCGCTATAAAGGCAAATTGCAAAATATAATGCCACATGAGAACTTGGAACTAATATTAGCAACCAAACAATCAACTCTTGTTGACCGTTTGCTTCTGGCATTCCCTGCACACAGCGCCCGTGATCGTTCTCACGAGCTGCAGGGGCCAGCAGACCAGAGGAGTTAGAGGGGCAGAAATCAGAAGTGGCGTTGGCCAGAGCGGTTTTCTGACCAGGTTGTGGAGTGATTTTGCTATGACCGCAGACAGGACAGGTACTGCAGCATCAATTCAAAGTGACAGGAGACAACATTTGTCCAGTATGGTTACAAACTATTTTTCATCCCTTATCGATGTTCTCCCTCAACCGTCATTCCCATTTGATTACTGGGCATCAAAATTAGACACCTGGCCAGAATTGGCAGAATATGCATTGCAGGAGCTTGCTTGCCCGGCAGCTAGTGTCCTATCAGAAAGAGTATTCAGTGCTGCAGGTTCAATACTAACAGAAAAAAGGACTCGTCTGGCTACCCAAAATGTAGATGATCTAACCTTCATTAAAATGAACCACAACTGGATTTCGAAATCTTTTGCCCCACCTTGCCCGGCTGACACCTAGCTTTCCTATGAAAAGGTCTTGCCTGTGGACTATTCTGAATGCCTTTTCCAATCTCGTAATTTTCTGCACCTGATTGTCCAGCATACGACATGTTTACATCTCACTAAATGGCCAAACTCCCCACACGGGGCCGTGGTATCGACACTTGGCGACAGCACCCGTGAGAGTGCAGTTTGTCTGAAGAGGTGGGTGAGCCCGCTTTTGGTCGACGGCACTGCCACTGGGTCCCTCCTAGTACAATAAAGTGTCTCTGGCCGTTGTAATATGAGGGGCCCTGGGCCTGTACCGCCGGCCACAAGACAGTTTCCCCCCACCCCAGCTCAAACAGTGCTCTACCACTTGCAAAATTATCTCACAGCTCCACCAATGTTTAGTCTATGCGCTGACATCCTTCAATGCCTGCCACTGACAATACCATTGTATTGACATTTTTGTTATGTTAGGCCTTCGATGCCTGTCTGTGGTCACTCCTTCCACTAGGCCTCCACTGACCACACCACTGCTGCCCGTGTACCCCTGTAACCAATTTAAAATTGCCTACAGCCATGTGTTATTATTTTAGGCCTTCGATGCCTGTCTGCGGTGACTCCTTCCACTAGGCCTCCACTGACCACACCACTGCTGCCCGTGTACCCCTGTAACCAATTTAAAATTGCCTACAGCCATGTGTTATTATTTTAGGCCTTCGATGCCTGTCTGCGGTGACTCCTTCCACTAGGCCTCCACTGACCACACCACTGCTGCCCGTGTACCCCTGGAACCAATTTAAAATTGCCTACAGCCATGTGTTATTATTTTAGGCCTTCGATGCCTGTCTGCGGTGACTCCTTCCACTAGGCCTCCACTGACCACACCACTGCTGCCCGTGTACCCCTGGAACCAATTTAAAATTGCCTACAGCCATGTGTTATTATTTTAGGCCTTCGATGCCTGTCTGCGGTCACTCCTTCCACTAGGCCTCCACTGACCACACCACTGCTGCCCGTGTACCCCTGTAACCAATTTAAAATTGCCTACAGCCATGTGTTATTATTTTAGGCCTTCGATGCCTGTCTGCGGTCACTCCTTCCACTAGGCCTCCACTGACCACACCACTGCTGCCCGTGTACCCCTGTAACCAATTTAAAATTGCCTACAGCTATGTGTTATTATTTTAGGCCTTCGATGCCTGTCTGCGGTGACTCCTTCCACTAGGCCTCCACTGACCACACCACTGCTGCCCGTGTACCCCTGGAACCAATTTAAAATTGCCTACAGCCATGTGTTATTATTTTAGGCCTTCGATGCCTGTCTGCGGTCAATCCTTCCACTAGGCCTCCACTGACCACACCACTGCTGCCCGTGTACCCCTGGAACCAATTTAAAATTGCCTACAGCCATGTGTTATTATTTTAGGCCTTCGATGCCTGTCTGCGGTCACTCCTTCCACTAGGCCTCCACTGACCACACCACTGCTGCCTGTGTACCCCTGGAACCAATTTAAAATTGCCTACAGCCATGTGTTATTATTTTAGGCCTTCGATGCCTGTCTGCGGTGACTCCTTCCACTAGGCCTCCACTGACCACACCACTGCTGCCCGTGTACCCCTGGAACCAATTTAAAATTGCCTACAGCCATGTGTTATTATTTTAGGCCTTCGATGCCTGTCTGCGGTCACTCCTTCCACTAGGCCTCCACTGACCACACCACTGCTGCCCGTGTACCCCTGGAACCAATTTAAAATTGCCTACAGCCATGTGTTATTATTTTAGGCCTTCGATGCCTGTCTGCGGTCACTCCTTCCACTAGGCCTCCACTGACCACACCACTGCTGCCCGTGTACCCCTGGAACCAACATCAGAAAATATAAAAATAAGTATTTTGCTTATAAAAAAGAAAATACTGGAGAGATATCAAATGCAGACATTTTAACATTAAAAACAAACACATACAACAAAAATCTGGTACAGTACTAAAAATGGCCACCAGCTACAATAACTTTCTCCTGCAAGTAGTTAACTGAAAGGTTTTTTCAATTTTAAACACAGATATGGCATCCACCGAGTGTTGTCCTGTCGCGTCTTCTTTATATTATTGCCAAGAAGATGCAAAACAATGAAAATAATAAAATCATTATTTACCAAAAAAATAGAGTAAGTCAAAACCACATTGCAAATAAACATTCATTACAAATAAAGAAGCAGGGCGCGTCCGAGGGTGAGTATATACCTAATAAGAATATAATCACCCTCGGACGCGCCCTGCTTCTTTCCGACAGCCTTCCTTCCTAAGAATCAGCCCTTCCGTGGTGTAGAGAGAGGGTTTGTTACACTCCAAGGTGTTCCCCAGGTTGCCTTTCCTGAGCTTCGATCTTCCGGCTCTCGTTTAGTAGTTGTTGGAAACTACGCTGCATTGGGCCTACAAATTGGGTATGGGGTGTAGAGAGATGGTGTGTTCCACTCCAAGGTGTTCTCCAGGTTGCCTTTCCTGAACTTCTATCTTCAGGCTCTCATTAAATTGTGGTTAAACGGAACAACTGCATTTGGCGTACTAGTTGGTTTGGGGCCTACTATCGGTGTCTGCCGCTCCTTGCTGTTCTCCTGGTTTCCTGTCCTGAAATTCCGTTTTCAGGCGCTCGTTAAGTAGTTGTTAATGTTAGACTGCATTTGGCCTACTAGTTGGGTTGGGGCCTACTATCGGTGTCTGCCACTCCTTGCTGTTCTCCTCCACTGAGCAAAGCTGTGCCGCCTGTTTACTACTGTTGCCAATTTTGAACTGCATTTCTACTACTTACTGATTTGGGCCTACTCTCTGTGTCAGCCTCTCATTCCAGTTGTCCTCCACTGCAATGCCCCCTGATTAGTCCTGTGTTACCAATTTTGAACTGCATTTAGCCCACTTTATTCTTTGGGCCTATATCTGTGTTTCCTCCTCATCCTGCCCATTGCCCAGCCAGTGATAGATGAGTCTGCTGGTACATTGACCCATAACGCAACATTTCCCGTGCACGCTACACTGCAAGATTGTGACCCTGCTGAAAGTCAGGTCCCCCTTCCCGCATACCATACCACCTTACACGGGGACAAACAGGAAGGTGCAGATGAAAGTGCAGGTTCCTTCATCAGGTGGGGGGAGGAATACTAGTTGGCGACGTCACTGGCACAGGGCCTCTCATAGTACGCAAAAGTGTTGCTGCCGGTGGGAGGCGCCCCCGCCGTGCAAACACACCGCTGTACTTTGAGGGGCCCTGTGCCAGTGCCAATGCCAACGAGTGGGCCCCCCCTGCTTGCTCAGGTTCACAGCACTTGCAAAGTTGAAATACTTACCTCTCCCTGCTCCACTGCCGTGACGTGGTCCAGATTTCCTGGGCCCACTAATTACTTGAACCAGCCCTACCCACCACAACTTTAGCCAAATGACCCCCAATTTCAAATGCCTTCCAATTATTATAAGGTAAATTACGCTTGACAAGCTTCATTAAGAAGAATGGATGGTTTTGACATTAAAATGGGCACTCTAGGTGTTTTCCTGGCCCCCACTCACTGCCGACTATGCTGCCCCATTGACTTGCATTGGGTTTCGTGTTTCGGTCGATCCCGACTTTACGTCATAATCGGCCGATTTCACTCGACCCGACTTTTGAGATAGTCGGGTTTCGCGAAACCCGGCTCGACTCTAAAAAGGTCAAGGTCGCTCAACTCTAGTGTCCGCTAATGATTGTAGCTAATTTTCCATTTAAAAAGCCAAATGACGTGCCATCCCTTCCGAGCCCTGCCGTGCGCCCAAACAGTGGTTTACCCCCACATATGGGGTATCAGCGTACTCAGGACAAACTGGACAACAATATTTGGGGTCCAATTTCTCCTATTATCCTTGGCAAAATAGGAAATTCCAGGCTAAAAAATCATTTTTGAGGAAAGAAAAATTATTTTTTATTTTCATGGCTCTGCGTTATAAACTTCTGTGAAGCACCTGGTGGTTTAAAGTGCTCACTAGGCATCTAAATAAGTTCCTTGGGGGGTCTAGTTTCCAAAATGGGGTCACTTGTGGGGGAGCTCCAATGTTTAGGCACACAGGGGCTCTCCAAACGCTACATGGTGTCCGCTAACAATTGGAGCTAATTTTCCATTCAAAAAGTCAAATGGCGCGCCTTCCCTTCCGAGCCCTGCCGAGTGCCCAAACAGTGGTTTACCCCCACATATGAGGTATCGGCGTACTCGGGAGAAATTGCCCAACAAATTTTATGATCCATTTTATCCTACTGTCCATGTGAAAATGAAAAAATTGAGGCGAAAATAATTTTTTTGTGAAAAAAAAGTACTTTTTCATTTTTACGGATCAATTTGTGAAGCACCTGGGGGTTCAAAGTGCTCACTATGCATCTAGATAAGTTCCTTGGGGCGTCTAGTTTCCAAAATGGGGTCACTTGTGGGGGAGCTCCAATTTTTAGGCACACGGGGGCTCTCCAAACGTGACATGGTGTCCGCTAAAGAGTGGAGCCAATTTTTGATTCAAAAAGTCAAATGGCGCTCCTTCCCTTCCAAGCCCTGCCGTGCGCCCAAACAGTGGTTTACCCCCACATATGAGGTATCAGCGTACTCAGGAAAAATTGGACAACAACTTTCGTGGTTCAGTTTCTCCTTTTACCATTGGGAAAATTAAAAAATGGTTGCTAAAAGATAATTTTTGTGACTAAAAAGTTAAATGTTCATTTTTTCCTTCCATGTTGCTTCTGCTGCTGTGAAGCACCTGAAGGGTTAATAAACTTCTTGAATGTGGTTTTGAGTACCTTGAGGGGTGCAGTTTTTAGAATGGTGTCACTTTTGGGTATTTTCAGCCATATAGACCCCTCAAACTGACTTCAAATGTGAGGTGGTCCCTAAAAAAAATGGTTTTGTAAATTTCGTTGTAAAAATGACAAATCGCTGGTCAAATTTTAACCCTTATAACTTCCTAACAAAAAAAAATTTTGTTTCCAAAATTGTGCTGATGTAAAGTAAACATGTGGGAAATGTTATTTATTAACTATTTTGTGTCACATATCTCTCTGGTTTAACAGAATAAAAATTCAAAATGTGAAAATTGTGAAATTTTCAAAATTTTCGCCAAATTTCCGTTTTTATCACAAATAAACGCAGAATTTATTGACCTAAATTTACCACTAACATGAAGCCCAATATGTCACGAAAAAACAATCTCAGAACCGCTAGGATCCGTTGAAGCGTTCCTGAGTTATTACCTCATAAAGGGACACTGGTCAGAATTGCAAAAAACGGCAAGGTCTTTAAGGTCAAAATAGGCTGGGTCATGAAGGGGTTAAAGGCAATAATAAAACTTGTGCAAAACAAATGCAGAACTTGGAATCCTCCTATAACTGAGGACCCCTTTAAGGCATAACCCTGGATGGGTTTAAACTTGAAAAGTGAAGGAACAACAGTTAACTATTTACAGTTTTTCGGGTTTCCGAGGTTTACTGTAGTTCTGGAGGTAGCACTGGTGGAGGTAGTCCGACTGGAGACGGGCGACTACTTGGTACTACATAGAGTGCATCTGCACTCATGATGAGGGTCTGTGTGCTGACAGTCCTTTGCTCCACCAGGGCACCTGCAAATCTGGAGCACAGAACTACAGGTGCTCTTTCTGAAATGGCAATTGTTGTTGTTTCTCTCACCTGGCCAGATGAGGGCGGTGTTGGCAAAGTGAAGCCTCCGGTGATAACGGCTCCGAGTCTCTAGGTGGCGATGGCAGGGAGTCGATAGGCACTACGGGGGTCTCGTCGGTGGCCGGGGCAGGTTCGGATTACTTACCTGCCGCCGCATCGTCTCCGGTGCCGGTCTCTTCCACTGCAGGTGGCGGCTCCGTCGGCTGGCTGTGCTGCTGCTCCTGGACGCTGGCAGCTGCGCGGTACCAGGATTTCCGGAGCTGGCGGCAAAGCTCCTCGACTTCGGCGCCAAGAACCTCCAAGTTCATACATGGCGGTGGGGCCTCTTCGGCTTCTGATTGGTGGACAGCACTGCGGGTGTTCTCCCCCTCCTCCTCTTCTGGAGGGCGGTTCCTTCTTCCTCCACCATCCCAGACTAGGAGGTGGATTCCTTTGGTTGATGGGCATATTTTTCTGACGTAGTAGTATCTGTGAGGGGCTGACTCCACTTTTGCGCCGTTCTTCCAGGCTACGCCCACGATGACACACCCCACTCCTCCTGCACGCCGCATGGCGCTGTAATGGTGGCGGTTTTGGCGGGAATTTTTGGCGGTAAATAGCAATACACAGTCTTTCAGCACAAACAGTTCGAATACGATTCTGGCACAGTTCTTAGGCGCACATGACCAGATTTTTCAGGCTTAAGTAGATCCTGTTCGTGACGCCAAAGTTGGAGTGCCACCACGTCAGGGCAATGGGGTACTCGGAGCCGGGCCCTTTGGTTCTCAAAGGTTCTTGGTTTTTGGGGATGTCACGGTGGCTGACCTGGTCCGTGGCCCTTTGAGGGGCGTCCAATAAAAGGACGAAAGTTTATAGGATAATGTTCGTGAGGCCACCTGTGGTATTCGGTCAGGGTGACCAACGCTGCTTAGGAGTCCGCTGGGGTGATGTTATGGCAACTAGATGGTATACCTTCCCACAGGTGAAGTGTATCCCCAGGGCTTCCCAGAGTGTAGATTGAGAATGGTGGATGTTGTAAGGCGCAGTGAATAACGAGGACACAAGGTTGCAGTCTCTTTACCTTTACTTTACCTTTACTGAAGGCTTCAGTGTCCACAGTCCAGAGCCCCAGATCACAGGGCAGGCGGAGTCCGGCCTGTCTGAAGGCAATTGCAGAGTCCCCTTATCCAGGTGGAAATCAGTAGCCTTCCTCTAGTGCCTGAGTGTTGTAGTACCTCCCTGCTGAGCTTCTCGGTGAGGCCCTCACAACTGATGTTGGTGATCTCGATGTAATGTCTCTTTCTTTCTCTCTCTGTCCCCAGATGTCCTAATACATCACAAGAAGAACACAGCCACTATGTCCCCTTAAAATATAAACCTTTATTCAATAGATATAAAACACAGAACATCAGAACAAGTTCATTCAGTAAAAAATGGGATTGGTAAGACCAACTAAATAACACCACTGTACACAGAAAAAGGGCTACATGGTATCCCCCATAGCAATGGCGCACAGAAAATATAGTGCAAATAATGCAGCAATTATTAATCCATAATCTATATGGGAATATAGGCCAGAGTAGTAATGTTGTCTCGTAGATATAACCCAACAAGGGATAAACTATGCACATGAGCGACAAATATACTGCTAATGCAGATGGGCACAAACACCCATTATGTCCATAGCTAATCCCATGCAATCACCAGTACATGAAAAAATGGCCACAAATAGAACCCAGATAATTACCTACAGGTGCGCCAGCATGGGGGGATCCAGAGCCCACCCCGACGCGCGTTTCGGAGCGCTACAACGGCTCCTTCCTCAGGGGGTGGAGCCGTTGTAGCGCTCCGAAACGCGCGTCGGGGTGGGCTCTGGATCCCCCCATGCTGGCGCACCTGTAGGTAATTATCTGGGTTCTATTTGTGGCCATTTTTTCATGTACTGGTGATTACATGGGATTAGCTATGGACATAATGGGTGTTTGTGCCCATCTGCATTAGCAGTATATTTGTCGCTCATGTGCATAGTTTATCCCTTGTTGGGTTATATCTACGAGACAACATTACTACTCTGGCCTATATTCCCATATAGATTATGGATTAATAATTGCTGCATTATTTGCACTATATTTTCTGTGCGCCATTGCTATGGGGGATACCATGTAGCCCTTTTTCTGTGTACAGTGGTGTTATTTAGTTGGTCTTACCAATCCCATTTTTTACTGAATGAACTTGTTCTGATGTTCTGTGTTTTATATCTATTGAATAAAGGTTTATATTTTAAGGGGACATAGTGGCTGTGTTCTTCTTGTGATGTATTAGGATTCCTGTTTTACAGTTGTCCCTAGTATTTTGGTCCTTACATGCACACATATCACATTACACTTTATTATAGATATTAATTATCCGACATTTTTGTATGTGATTTATGTGTGTAATATGTGTACTACAATTGTTTCATCAACTGTCCCCCAGATGGTATGGATAGGACAAACCCGTATGACTGATGGCTTAAGGCTTTTTACAGGGACCGTACAATGCCCCAGCCCCCACAAGTTGCCACCGTGCCTCCTGGGTATAGGGTCAGGCAGCTAACGTGGAATTAACTGTCCTGCCAGTCTCTGAAGTAAAGCATAGAGTTCCTTACTCCCTTGGTGTTCTGGCTACTGGCTTCTGCGCCTCAGAGGGAAGCAGCCTATTGCAGGGCAGAACTCCCTTTGGATCCCTCTCCTTGTGCTATGACTTCATTTCTCACTCTCAGCAACGCAATTCTCTTAGTGTCCTTTCTTAGGATGCTGCCACACGTCGGGGCAGGCGCAGCTCCGTAACCCTCTATCTAGGCCTCTGACAGGATCCCACCCCTTTCAGGGACCTTTCTGTCTGCAGCTGTTTGATGTTCCTCCTTTCCCCTGTCTGCCTGACAGGTTCTGACTCGGTCAATGCCCAGTCAGCTTCTGCTTAACTTCCTATCCAGACCACCAGTTTTACCTAAATGTGAGGAGTGCCCTACTAAATAGGAGCATAGCTCCCCCTGGTGAACTGGAGTGTGAAGTGTGTTGTGTGGTTTGTGATACCTGGTAAGGTGATCTCCTTTATTGCCTTCAGACGTAACATCACTCCCCCTGGTGGAAGAACGACATTAATGCAAAGACCAGGAGTCTGGGGCGCTGCAGAAACCCCAAATATTGCCTCTGAGTTACGATCCGTAATTAAGTCAAAGGTAGAAACTGCGTTTAATTCCCTTAAAGGAGAAAAGAAAATTAAAAGTAAGGAGCCTATTGCTTACCCTCACGCTGATTCTTCCAGCTCTGAGAGTAGAGACTCAGATACACAGGACTCCTCCTTCTCCTCCTCGGATAATGAGAGTGGAGGTCCCCCTAGATGAGGTTGACGCACTTGTAAAGGCAGTAAGGTCGACAATGGGGGTATTGGACCCTCGTCCTGACAAAACGGTCCAAGATATTATGTTTGGAGGACTATGCCAAAAAAAGCGTAAAGTTTTCCCCTTAATGAAAACATCCAAGCATTAATTAAAAAGGAGTGGGAAAAACCAAAGAGACAGAACTCATTGGTCCCCTCTATAAAAAGAAAATATCCCTTTGAAGAGGAGGTTTCTACTTCATGGAATAAAGCCCCCAAACTCGACGTTGCGGTAGCTAAGTAGCTAAGGCCTCAAAAAATTTGCAGTACCCTTTGAGGACATGGGAACTCTGAAAGATTCTCTTGATAAAAGAGCAGATACTGTCCTTAAAGGGGCCTGGGAGTCGGCAGGGGGATGTTTAGGACCAGCCATAGCAGCTGCTTGCATGTCGCGATCCCTAATGATTAGGGTTGACAACTTAGAGAAACAGCTAAGGGATGGGGTGCCTAGAAATAATGTATTAGAGTCTATCCCTATGATAAGAGGAGCAGCGGCGTTTTTGGCAGATTCATCGGCCGACTCAATTAAACTAGCATCTAAATCTGCAGCTCTTTCGAATGCGGCCCGGAGGACACTATGGCTAAAGAGTTGGCCAGGTGATCTACAAACTAAACAAAAGCTTTCTTTAATCCCATGTGAGGGCAAGTTTCTTTTTGGAGAGACTCTGGATGATATCTTGCAGAAAGCAGGGGACAAGAAAAAAGGGTTCCCTAACCTGGCCCCAGCATTCACTAAACGGCCCTTTCGGAATAGGAATTTTTTTAGGAAAAGACCACCGAGAGAGCAAAACAGATGGGATGAAGGGAAAAGAAGAGACAAGGGGTTCCTTTTTGGTAATTCCTCACGGGATAGAACCCCCCCCAAGTGACAACTCCCCCTGGGTGGGAGGGAGATTATCTCAGTTCTTCCCGGCCTGGGAGAAAATTTCAACCAGCCCTTGGATACTAAACTTAATAAGATTGGGGCTTCGAATAGACTTTCTATCCTTACCTCCCCAAAACTACGTGGTAACACCGCTGAGGTCCTCTCCTCAACAACAAGAAGCCCTAGAACTGGAAATCATAAAACTGATAGACAAAGCTGTCATCCACGAACTCCCCCCTCTGGAGAGAGGGAAGGGATTTTACTCCTCATTATTTCTGGTTCCCAAGCCGGACGGGTCCTTCCGGACTATAATAAACTTACGGACGTTAAACACTTATGTAAGGAGCCAGAGATTCAAAATGGAGTCAATAAAGTCAACAATCAAAAACCTGTTTCCAAACTGTTTTATGATAGTACTGGATCTCAGCGACGCGTATTATCACGTTCCCATTCACAAGAACTCTCAAAAATTCCTCAGACTAGCAGTGGTCATGAAAGGGGAGATAAGGGAATACCAATACAGAGCTCTTCCCTTTGGCATATCAATTGCACCCCGCATTTTTACCAAACTGATAGCGGAGATGATGGCCCATCTAAGAAAGAAAGACATTTTGATTGTTCCATATTTAGACGACTTTCTGATTGTGAGCTACTCGGCCCAGCTCTGTCGTCAACAATGCGACAGAGTGATAGATACTCTAATAAATTTAGGCTGGCTTGTAAACCTTCAAGAATCAAAACTAGAACCAACCAGGGTTCAGGAATTTTTGGGTCTCACCTTGGACTCTATTTCTCAAGAATGTCATCTCCCAGTCCAGAAAAGACAAAAGATAATAAATCTAGTGTCAAAAGCTCGCTCAAACCCTTCCATGACTGAGAAAGGCGATATCATTACTGGGGTCCCTCTCTGCTTGCCTTCCAGCAGTTCAGTGGGCACAACTCCACACGAGACATCTCCAGTGGGACATTCTGAGAAACCAGATTATACTAAGGGGATGTTTAGAAAGTCACATGACTCTAAGATGGGCGGCACGGTGGCGTAGTGGTTAGCACTGCAGCCTTGCAGCGCTGGAGTCCTGGGTTCAAACACCACCAAGGACAACATCTGCAAAGAGTTTGTATGTTCTCTCCGTGTTTGCGTGGGTTTCCTCCGGGTACTCCGGTTTCCTCCCACATTCCAAAGACCTACTGATAAGGAATTTAGATTGTGAGCCCCATTGGGGACAGTGATGATAATGTGTGCAAACTGTAAAGCGCTGCGGAATATGTTAGCGCTATATAAAAAAAAAAAAATAAAGATTATTAATATGCTGGTGGGTTTTCTCCCATGAGCGCCTTATTTCAGGTCCTTCCACAATATTTCCATATAAAAAGGGCCAGGACTTTGATTTTCTATGTTACTATGCCTGAGGAGGTGGTGATGGCGAACTCAGTCGAGGGGTTCAAGAGAGGCCTGGATGTCTTCCTGGAGCAGAACAATATTGTATCATACAATTAGGTTCTGTAGAAGGACGTAGATCTGGGGATTTATTATGATGGAATATAGGCTGAACTGGATGGACAAATGTCTTTTTTCGGCCTTACTAACTATGTTACTAAGTTTAGCTACTATTCATTCCTTAGCTCGATGGATACATCCCAACAACCTATCAAAAGGGATTCCCTGGGTGATAGAGGTATCTCGGATAGTTACCACAGATGCTAGTACCACAGAGTGGGGAGCTCATCTAGACAACAGGGTCACTCAGGGGGTATGGACAGGTCAGGAACTCGGGGCTTCCTCAAACCAAAAAGAATTGTGGGCAGCGAGTCAGGCATTACTGTTTTTCCTAAACAAACTACAAGGGCATCATGTCCGAGTATTTTCGGACAGCAGAGTAGTGGTAGCCTACCTAAACCACCAGGAGGGGACCAGGTCTGAAGCACTAATGAAAACCACCTCCAAAATTTTCAGCCTAGTAGAGAACAACTTCCTATCCCTTTCTGCCCGACATATAATAGGAGTAGAGAACCAGAAAGTGGACTTCCTGAGCCATACCCAATTAAAACAAGGAGAATGGTCTCTAAATCAGTATATCTTCGAAAAAATTACAGATCTGTGGGGAATCCCTGTAATAGACGACTTTGCCAATATGCACAACAGAAAAGTGAAAGCCTTTTGTTCCCTACACCCCAGGGGGAACCCTCAGGCCGTAGATGCATTCACCATTCCTTGGACACAGAGTCTTGCGTATGCCTTCCCTCCAATCATCCTCATCCCAGCAGTTCTGCGAAAAGTCAGGGAGGACAGGTCCAGACTCATCCTAATTGCCCCCTTCTGGCCCAAAAGAACCTGGTTCTCCTGGCTGAGGATGTTATCGGTCACCGATCCCTGGGTTTTTCCGGATCTTCTGGTCCGCCTGTCACAAGGACCGGTGTTCCACCCTCAGTCAGAGAATCTCCACCTGACAGCGTGGAATTTGAGAGGTCACTATTGAAGGATAGAGGGTTTTCGGACAAGTTAGTTTCTACAATGATGAAAAGTAGGAAGTCCGTGGCCACAAAAATATATGGCAAAACCTGGAAAAAATTTTTATCCACCTCCTGGGTAAGATTACAAGATGGGGTCCCAATTGCTGAAATATTATAATTTCTACAAAGGGGTTTAGATCTAGGCCTTTCAGTAAGTACATTAAAAGTACAGATAGCAGCCCTAGGAGCATTGTACTGTGAAAACATAGCGGCCAACCCTTGGGTAACATGATTTGTCAGAGCAGCCGCAAGGTCTAGACCGGTAACTATTCATAGGTTACCAGCCTGGGATTTGAATCTAGTCCTGTCAGCTTTAACAGAATCCCTGTTTGAGCCTATAGAATCAATACCCCTTAAAATTCTATCATTTAAAACTGCCCTCCTGATAGCCCTAACATTGGCCCGCAGAATAAGTGATCTCCAAGCCCTGTCTGCAAACCCTCCCTTTACACAAATCCTGGATGATAAGGTTGTACTAAAAACAGACCCTGCATATCTACCAAAAGTAGCATCCACATTCCATACGTCAGGAAATAATCCTTCCTTCCTTCTGTCCGGACCCTAGAAATAAGAAAAAAGAAAAGTTCCACACATTAGATGTGAGAAGGTGTCTAGTTCAGTATATAAATTCCACCCAGCAGCATAGGAAGGAAAGGCCTCTTTTTATCTGTTTCCAGGGACCCAGGAAACGACTCAGAGCCTCTAAAGGCACTATAGCACGTTGGATAACAGACGCGATAGCCTTGGCGTACTCATCCATCAGGAACGCCATTCCAGAGGGTCTGAAGGCCCACTCTACAAGGGATATGGCGACCTCCTGGGCCGAAAGGTCGGAGGTACCATTAGATCAAATCTGTAAGGCGGCCCTTTGGTCATCACCTTCAACCTTTTTTAGACACTACCGCTTAGACCTAGCCTCTTCATCTGACTTAACCTTCGGAAAAAGGGTTCTGCAGGCTGTGGTCCCTCCCTAAGCAATAATCTCTGCAATTCTCTCTGGTGGTGCTGTCATGGGGGACTGAGAAAAGCATAGTTACTTACCGATAATGTTATTTCTCAGAGCCCATGACAGCACCTGCTAATTTTCCCCCCTCATCACGTGTGCGGTGAGCACATTCTTTTGTATAAAATGTGTTTTTTCTATATAGACACGGTGTTCATTTGTTAAGTAATATGATAAAATTGTATATTTTGTTTGTTGTGACTAACCTGGAGGACCTCCGATGCTCTGTAAGCAAACTGATGCGGGGGAGAGGTACCGCCCTTTTTATCCTGTAGGTTTCCTGTCCCTGAAGGGGGGATCCCCTCTCTCTGGTGATGCTGTCATGGGCTCTGAGAAATACCGTTATCGGTAAGTAACTATGCTTTTTAAACTGCACTTTAAATTTACATACTGTAGGTAGGTTCTCTTTGTCCAATAATAAAGTAGTTTGTGTCATGATTCCTCTGCTCAGAGTGTCTGTGATTCAGTGACAGACAACTCTGTTATTCTATCCTGTGCTGGGACATGCTGAGCAGTCAGTGCTTTTATTGACCTCTCATTGTACCTGTCTGAGACTGGTAGGTGCTATTTAGGTGAGCTGTCTATTCCAGATCACTGCCTGTCAAGCTATTCTAAAGCTTGTGCTCTTTAGTATGTGTTCGCCTGATTTTCTGTGCTGTAAGTTCTGATCTTCTTCTGCTGCTGACCTTTGGACCGTGTTCTGACTGCCAGTTTGTTATTGCCCATTTGCTTATCCGGTATTTCTTTGGTATTCTGACCTGACTTACGTTTTCGTATTTTCTCTTGGTTTACGACGTGCTCTTTTGGTATTGACCTCGGAACATCTGACTTCACTGACTCATGGCCTGTCTGTTGTGAATTCTGTGGTCAAGCTCCCTCCTGTGGTCATGAGTGGTACTTCGGCTGGTTCTGTCTATGAGCTTCCTCTGGTGGATGTGAGTGGGGCTGCGGCTTCTGAGTTTCCTTCCTCAGGTGAAGAGGTTAAGTCGTTAGGTGCTGCTCTATTTAACTCCACCTAGTTCTTTGTTCCTGGCCTCCAGTCAATGTTCCAGTATTGGTCTTGCTCTCTCCTGGATCGTTCTTGTGGCCTGTCTGCCCTGCATAAGCTAAGTTTTGTTTGTGTTACTTTTGTTTGCTATATTTTCTGTCCAGCTTGCTATATTGGTTTTTCTTGCTTGCTGGAAGCTCTGAGACGCAGAGGGAGCACCTCCGTACCGTTAGTCGGTGCGGAGGGTCTTTTTGCCCCCTCTGCGTGGTTGTTTGTAGGTTTTTGTGCTGACCGCAAAGCTATCTTTCCTATCCTCGGTCTATTCAGTAAGTCGGGCCTCACTTTGCTAAAATCTATTTAATCTCTGTGTTTGTCTTTTCATCTTAACTCACAGTCGTTATATGTGGGGGGCTGCCTTTTCCTTTGGGGAATTTCTCTGAGGCAAGGTAGGCTTATTTTTCTATCTTTAGGGCTAGCTAGTTTCTCAGGCTGTGCCCGAGGCGCCTAGGTTCTGGTCAGGAGCGTTCCACGGCTACCTTTAGTGTGGTATGATAGGATTAGGGATTGCGGTCAGCAGAGTTCCCACGTCTCAGAGCTTGTCCTTTGTTATTTGTAACTATCAGGTCACTTGTGTGCTCTTAACCACCAGGTCCATTGTGTTTCTGAATCACCAGTTCATAACAGTACTGGAGGCCCAAAGTACTAATGCTTCTCAATAGAGGGAAAAGAGAAGTTCTGAGACCATTTTTTTTCTTTGCACTGTGTTTTGTCTCTCTTTTCCCCTAGACATTTGGGTGGTTCAGAACAGAGGTGTAGTGATGGACATTAAAGGTCTGTCTTCTTGTGTGGATAATCTCACTGCAAGAGTACAAAAAATTCAAGACATTATGGTTCAGAAATCTATGTTAGAACCTAGAATTCCTATTCCTGAGTTATTTTCTGGAGATAGAGCTAAGTTTCTGAATTTCAAAAATAATTGCAAACTGTTTCTGGCTTTGAAACCCCGCTCCTCTGGTGACCCAGTACAACAAGTTAAGATCATTATTTCTTTATTACGTGGCGACCCTCAAGACTGGGCATTTTCCCTTGCGCCAGGAGATCCTGCATTATGTAATATTGATGCGTTTTTTCTGGCGCTCGGATTGCTTTATGATGAACCTAATTCAGTGGATCAGGCAGAGAAAAATTTGCTGGCTCTGTGTCAGGGTCAGGATGAGGTAGAGATATATTATCAGAAGTTTAGGAAGTGGTCTGTGCTTACTCAATGGAATGAATGTGCGCTGGCAGCAATTTTCAGAAAGGGTCTCTCTGAAGCCCTTAAGGAAGTCATGGTGGGATTTCCTATGCCTGCTGGTCTGAATGAGTCTATGTCTTTGGCCATTCAGATCGATCGACGCTTACGTGAGCGTAAAACTGTGCACCATTTGGCGGTATTATCTGAGTATGGACCTGAAACTATGCAATGTGATAGGACTTTGACCAGAGCTGAACGGCAAGAACACACACGTCAGAATGGGCTGTGTTTTTACTGTGGTGATTCCACTCATGCTATCTCCGATTGTCCTAAGCGCACTAAGCGGTTCGCTAGGTCTGCCACCATTGGTACGGTACAGTCGAAATTTCTTTTGTCCGTTACTTTGATCTGCTCTTTGTCGTCCTATTCTGTCATGGCATTTGTGGATTCAGGCGCTGCCCTGAATTTGATGGACTTGGAGTATGCTAGACGCTGTGGGTTTTTCTTGGAGCCCTTGCAGTATCCTATTCCATTGAGAGGAATTGATGCTACGCCTTTGGCCAAGAATAAGCCTCAGTACTGGACCCAGCTGACCATGTGCATGGCTCCTGCGCATCAGGAGGATATTCGCTTTTTGGTGTTGCATAATCTGCATGATGTGGTTGTGTTGGGGTTGCCATGGCTACAAGTCCATAACCCAGTATTGGATTGGAAATCAATGTCTGTGTCCAGCTGGGGTTGTCAGGGGGTACATGGTGATGTTCCATTTCTGTCTATTTCATCATCCACCCCTTCTGAGGTCCCAGAGTTCTTGTCGGATTACCGGGATGTATTTGATGAGCCCAAGTCCAGTGCCCTACCTCCGCATAGGGATTGTGATTGTGCTATCGATTTGATTCCTGGTAGTAAGTTTCCTAAAGGTCGACTGTTTAATTTGTCTGTGCCTGAGCACGCCGCTATGCGGAGTTACGTAAAGGAATCCTTGGAGAAGGGTCATATTCGCCCGTCGTCGTCGCCATTGGGAGCAGGGTTCTTTTTTGTGGCCAAGAAGGATGGTTCGCTGAGACCTTGTATTGATTACCGCCTTCTAAATAAAATCACGGTCAAATTTCAGTACCCCTTGCCGCTGCTGTCTGATTTGTTTGCTTGGATTAAGGGGGCTAGTTGGTTCACCAAGATAGATCTTCGTGGTGCGTATAATCTTGTGCGTATTAAACAGGGCGATGAATGGAAAACAGCATTTAATACGCCCGAGGGCCATTTTGAGTACCTGGTTATGCCATTCGGGCTTTCTAATGCTCCATCAGTGTTTCAGTCCTTTATGCATGACATCTTCCGTGAGTACCTGGATAAATTCCTGATTGTATACTTGGATGATATTTTGGTCTTCTCGGATGATTGGGAGTCTCACGTGAAGCAGGTCAGAATGGTATTCCAGGTCCTGCGTGCGAATTCTTTGTTTGTGAAGGGGTCAAAGTGTCTCTTTGGTGTTCAGAAGATTTCATTTTTGGGTTTCATTTTTTCCCCTTCTACTATCGAGATGGACCCTGTTAAAGTTCAGGCCATTTATGATTGGACTCAGCCGACATCTCTGAAGAGTCTGCAAAAGTTCCTGGGCTTTGCTAATTTTTATTGTCGCTTCATCAATAATTTTTCTAGTATTGCTAAACCGTTGACTGATTTAACCAAGAAGGGTGCTGATGTGGTCAATTGGTCTTCTGCTGCTGTGGAAGCTTTTCAAGAGTTGAAGCGTCGTTTTTCTTCTGCCCCTGTGTTGTGCCAACCAGATGTTTCGCTCCCGTTCCAGGTCGAGGTTGATGCTTCTGAGATTGGAGCAGGGGCTGTTTTGTCGCAAAGAAGTTCTGATGGCTCGGTGATGAAACCATGCGCCTTCTTTTCCAGGAAGTTTTCACCTGCTGAGCGTAATTATGATGTTGGCAATCGAGAGTTGCTGGCCATGAAGTGGGCATTCGAGGAGTGGCGTCATTGGCTTGAAGGAGCTAAGCATCGCGTGGTGGTCTTGACTGATCACAAGAACTTGACTTATCTCGAGTCTGCCAAACGGTTGAATCCTAGACAGGCTCGTTGGTCGCTGTTTTTCTCCCGTTTTGACTTTGTGGTTTCGTACCTTCCGGGCTCTAAAAATGTGAAGGCGGATGCCCTGTCTAGAAGTTTTGTGCCCGACTCTCCGGGTTTGTCTGAGCCGGCGGGTATTCTCAAAGAGGGGGTAATTTTGTCTGCCATCTCCCCTCATTTGCGGCGGGTGCTGCAAAAATTTCAGGCTAATAGACCTGACCGTTGCCCAGCGGAGAAACTGTTTGTCCCTGATAAATGGACGAGTAGAGTTATCTCTGAGGTTCATTGTTTGGTGTTGGCTGGTCATCCTGGAATCTTTGGTACCAGAGATTTGGTGGCTAGATCCTTTTGGTGGCCGTCTCTGTCGCGGGATGTGCGTTCGTTTGTGCAGTCCTGTGGGATTTGTGCTCGGGCTAAGCCCTGCTGTTCTCGTGCCAGTGGGTTGCTTTTGCCCTTGCCGGTCCCGAAGAGGCCCTGGACACATATCTCTATGGATTTTATTTCGGATCTCCCCGTCTCTCAAAAAATGTCGGTCATTTGGGTTGTTTGTGATCGCTTCTCTAAGATGGTCCATTTGGTACCCTGGTCTAAATTGCCTTCCTCCTCTGATTTGGTGCCATTGTTCTTCCAGCATGTGGTTCGTTTACATGGTATTCCGGAGAACATCGTTTCTGACAGAGGTTCCCAGTTTGTTTCGAGGTTTTGGTGAGCCTTTTGTGCTAGGATGGGCATTGATTTGTCTTTTTCCTCGGCTTTCCATCCTCAGACAAATGGCCAGACTGAACGAACCAATCAGACCTTGGAAACATATCTGAGATGTTTTGTTTCTGCCGATCAGGATGATTGGGTGTCCTTTTTGCCTTTGGCTGAGTTCGCCCTTAATAATCGGGCCAGCTCGACTACTTTGGTTTCGCCGTTTTTCTGCAATTCTGGTTTCCATTCTCGTTTCTCTTCAGGGCAGGTTGAGTCTTCTGACTGTCCTGGTGTGGATACTGTGGTGGATAGGTTGCAGCAGATTTGGACTCATGTGGTGGACAATTTGACATTGTCTCAGGAGAAGGCTCAACGTTTCGCTAACCGCAGGCGCTGTGTGGGTCCCCGACATCGTGTTGGGGATTTGGTTTGGTTGTCATCTCGTTATATTCCTATGAAAGTTTCCTCTCCTAAGTTTAAGCCTCGTTTCATTGGTCCGTATAGGATTTCTGAAGTTCTTAATCCTGTGTCTTTTTGTTTGACCCTTCCAGCTTCTTTTTCCATCCATAACGTATTCCATAGGTCATTGTTGCGGAGATACGTGGCACCTGTGGTTCCATCCGTTGATCCTCCTGCCCCGGTTTTGGTTGAGGGGGAGTTGGAGTATATAGTGGAGAAGATTTTGGATTCTCATATTTCGAGACGGAAACTCCAGTACCTGGTTAAGTGGAAGGGTTATGGTCAGGAAGATAATTCCTGGGTCTTTGCCTCTGATGTTCATGCTGCCGATCTGGTTCGTGCCTTTCATTTGGCTCATCCTGGTCGGCCTGGGGGCTCTGGTGAGGGTTCGGTGACCCCTCCTCAAGGGGGGGGTACTGTTGTGAATTCTGTGGTCAAGCTCCCTCCTGTGGTCATGAGTGGTACTTCGGCTGGTTCTGTCTATGAGCTTCCTCTGGTGGATGTGAGTGGGGCTGCGGCTTCTGAGTTTCCTTCCTCAGGTGAAGAGGTTAAGTCGTTAGGTGCTGCTCTATTTAACTCCACCTAGTTCTTTGTTCCTGACCTCCAGTCAATGTTCCAGTATTGGTCTTGCTCTCTCCTGGATCGTTCTTGTGGCCTGTCTGCCCTGCATAAGCTAAGTTTTGCTTGTGTTACTTTTGTTTGCTATATTTTCTGTCCAGCTTGCTATATTGGTTTTTCTTGCTTGCTGGAAGCTCTGAGATGCAGAGGGAGCACCTCCGTACCGTTAGTCGGTGCGGAGGGTCTTTTTGCCCCCTCTGCGTGGTTGTTTGTAGGTTTTTGTGCTGACCGCAAAGCTATCTTTCCTATCCTCGGTCTATTCAGTAAGTCGGGCCTCCCTTTGCTAAAATCTATTTCATCTCTATTTGCTAAAATCTTTTCATCTTAACTCACAGTCATTATATGTGGGGGGCTGCCTTTTCCTTTGGGGAATTTCTCTGAGGCAAGGTAGGCTTATTTTTCTATCTTTAGGGCTAGCTAGTTTCTCAGGCTGTGCCCGAGGCGCCTAGGTTCTGGTCAGGAGCGCTCCACGGCTACCTTTAGTGTGGTATGATAGGATTAGGGATTGCGGTCAGCAGAGTTCCCACGTCTCAGAGCTTGTCCTTTGTTATTTGTAACTATCAGGTCACTTGTGTGCTCTTAACCACCAGGTCCATTGTGTTTCTGAATCACCAGTTCATAACACCTGTCTGTGGGTTGTGACTAGCATCACTTTTCAAAAATCTTTTTTTCTCTACACCAATGGATCCCATTTGTGCACTCTGTGATCAGGTGACGAATCTGACCCAGATGGTTCAGGATCTGGCAAGGGAACACCAAAAACTAAAATCTTCACAGTCCCAGCCTCAGAGTCACCCACTCTAGCAATGACTCCTGTACCTTCTGACATGCAGTTGGTCTTTCTTGAGCCTGTAGTGGCACTTCCTAACAAATTTTCAGAGGAGAAGAATCAGTTTAGGCTTTTAAGGGAGAGCTGCAATATATTTTTGACCTTACGATCCCAGTCTTCAGGGGATGAGTCCCAGTGGGTAGGAATAATCATGTCCCTATTACGAGGAGGCCCTCAGACTTGGGCATTCTCTTTCTCGGAACAAAGCATAAGCAGGAATTAAAACATAACTTTTAATGTGTATATATAAAAAGAAAACAAAGTACAAAAAATAGTGTCACCTAAAGAGGAATATAAAAATGGTACAACATAATGTGACCTGTCAGGTACTACATCAAAACTGGATTAGTACTCCTAAGGGTTTAATAAAACAACACTCGCAATGGCCCAGTGTGTTTATTAATCAACCCAAGGTACCTTATTTGATAAGGGTAACACACACATGCAAAAGCACTAGTTGAGTGCCAAAACAAATAAATGGATAACCTTGGTTGCATAAATATCAGCAGGTATCACAAAAAAGGAGCAGGGGTCAAATGGTGTGAAACATGAACAAATATATAAAATATAACAGTCTCACCAATTGCCAAGGACCAGTAAAGTGGAGCCAAAACTTGCTGGAATGAAAGAATCCATCATGCCACAGCGTCGGGAGACAATACCCTGTCAATCCCTATAGGGGCTATCAATAAAGCTGAATCCCCAAGCTCCCGCCCTTACAAGGGCAGTCCACATCTACCCCTAAAATATAACGTGCCCTGCACTCTCCCTATATCGGTGTCCCAACGCATTGCTTTCAAGCTGGATCATCAGGGGACTAGCTTGCATGGGAGATAAAGTGCTAAAGTGCTACATGAAAAGGCATAGAGACCTGCCACCCTCTATGCTACACTGCACACTGCTACACTGCAGGATGCTACACTGCATTCTCTTTCTCCCCACTAGCCCCAGATCGGTATTCCATTGATGCCTTTTTTGACGCCTTAGGGATGATCTATGATGAAATAAATACCCAAAAGAAAATATTTACTGAACAACAAATACAAAAACAATTTGTTTAAAAATTTCAAAATTTTTTTTTATTATAACAAAGACATAGCACAATCAAATAGCACCTTTATAAAAATATATCCACATATAGAAATATGTATAATCTACAAATAGAGAAAAAACAATAAATATGCATGTGCAATCTAGATCAGCATGTGGGGGGGCTAGGGCGCACAAAACCTGATCGGCAAAAAAAATAAAAACTAAAATAAATAATATCACGGCTAAAGAAAAAACAACCATTCACATTGAAATATATCAACACTGTATATATAAAAATAATATTAAATAAATAACATTTCATGTGATGGTATAGATAAATAAAAAGTAAATGAATAAAATAATTGTGCATAAATTCAAATTTAAAATTCAATAAAAATTATCCAAAAAAATATCTATCATGCGCATATCCATATGTAATAGACCTGTATTTGGTATATGATTGGTGAAATGACAAAAAATAAATAAACCAGTGGAATATTTAACGTGAATTTGAGTACAACAACGATGTGTATTGCAAACTAAAAAGGTGAATCAAAAAAAGTGTGTCAATTAAATAAAATAAAATAAAAACGTGAAAAAGTGTATTAGTGTTTGATATCTGTGTATAAGTCTATATACTGCAGTGATGGATTTGGTAAGATAAATAATATACCTGTATTTAATATTGAAATGTGAAGAGAATTAATATGTGTAAAAAATTATATTAATCATCAACCATATATCAAAGAAAGCAAATGTAGCAGGCAGTTTTAATTTTATTTAGACACAAGTGCCCCAAATGAGCATGCACATAAGTATTCAAAAGGATAAACCATGCACAAAAGGAAAATAAGCCATGAATACCAACCAGGAATGCGCGCCACAGCTCCCCCACACACCACTCCAACGCACGTTTCGCAACCGCTTCGTCAGGGAGTCAGTTTTAATATTCCACTGGTTTATTTATTTTTTGTCATTTCACCAATCATATACCAAATACAGGCCTATTACATATGGATATGCGCATGATAGATATTTTTTTGGATAATTTTTATTGAATTTTAAATTTGAATTTATGCACAATTATTTTATTCATTTACTTTTTATTTATCTATACCATCACATGAAATGTTATTTATTTAATATTATTTTTATATATACAGTGTTGATATATTTCAATGTGAATGGTTGTTTTTTCTTTAGCCGTGATATTATTTATTTTAGTTTTTATTTTTTTTGCCGATCAGGTTTTGTGCGCCCTAGCCCCCCCACATGTTGATCTAGATTGCACATGCATATTTATTGTTTTTTCTCTATTTGTAGATTATACATATTTCTATATGTGGATATATTTTAATAAAGGTGCTATTTGATTGTGCTATGTCTTTGTTATAATAAAAAAAAAATTTGAAATTTTTAAAAAAATTGTTTTTGTATTTGTTGTTCAGTAAATATTTTCTTTTGGGTATTTGTTTATTGTGGAATATTTACTTTTTTGGATATATTTTTTTCAATATTATTTGGCATTTCTTTTCTATATAGGATTTCTATGATCTATGATGAACCTGACAGAGCCCAGGTCGCAGAAGCTAAGATCATGAACCTGACGCACGGGGGCCACACCGCAGAAGACTATAGCTCTGAGCTCCAGCAATGGTCCTCTGAGGTTTTGTGGAATGATGCAGCTCTCAGTTGTCAGTTTCCCCATGGCCCTTTTGGACACTCTAAGGGACGCTGTGGCTTTGCATATTCCACCCTGTTCCCTGGTTGAGGCCATGACCCAGGCAATTCGAATGGATCATCAAATTCATGAAAGGCATGGTGAACGACAGGGAGTTTCAGTCATCGTGCCCAAGTCTGTTCACTTGCCAGATACGGAACCAATGGAGGTTAGAGTAGCACTCTTTCGGGTCGTGGAGAGGAAGCGTCGGTGTGATCTTGAACTTTGCCTTTATTGTGGTCGTGCTGGACATTTTCTCAAAGACTGCTCGAAACGCCCTCAAGCCAGCAAGACATTGGGAAACGTCTAAGTCTGGGTGATATTCGAGGAGGTCACCCACACTTCCAGGTTCCCTTTTACTCCTCAGATAAAGTACTGTTGAACATGGAACTTTGTTTTCAGAACCTGTGGTTATCCGCTCTTGCTTTTATTGACTGTGGATCTGCCGTCAATTTAATTGATTCTGGACTGGTTCTTAAATTAGGATTAGGGACAGTTAGAGTGAATAGACCCATTGAAATTGTCGCGATTGACAGGACACGGTTACTTCAGAACTTTGTCCAGCTGGTAACGGTAGAATTCACACTTGGAATGGGAACTTTTCACTCTGAGTCCATCTCCTGCTATGTGTTGGATAATTTACCTGCTGGGTTGGTGATGGAATTTCCATGGTTGCATATCCATAATCTTGTTATTGACTGCTGTCGGAAGGATATTGTTAAATGGAGTTCCTACTGTCATAAGAAATGCCTTGGCTCTGTACAAATTTGCTCCGCCAGTGTGGAGTCTCTGCCAACTTACCTGAAAGACTTCGGAGATGTGTTCTCGGAGAAAGAGGCTGAGATACTACCGCCCCCTCGTCCTTATGATTATGCTACAAATCTTTTTCCTAATGCCAAATTGCCTAAAGCTCACCTGTATAATTTGTCGGGACCTGAACGGACCGCTATGAAAGAATATGTAAATGAAAGTTTATAGAGGGGTCATATCCATCCTTCCTCCTCGCCTGTAGCTGCAGGGTTCTTTTTTGTGAAAAAGAAAGATAGTAGCTGTTCTTGCTTCGAGTTCCGTGAACTAAACAAAATTACGGTTAAGAATTCTTACCCGCTTCCACTTATCCCCGGCCTATATAATCAGCTTACCGGGCCTAAATGGTTTTCTAAGCTTGACCTTAGAGGGCATATAATCTTATACATATCTGGGAGGGTGATGAGTAGAAAATGGCGTTTTTAACATCAGAGGGTTTATTTGAAAATCTTGTTGTCATGCCTTTTGGTTTAACCAATGCCCCTGCCGTTTTTCAAAACTTTATGAATGACATTTTTTATATATATTATTGGAAGGTTAATTGCGGTATACCTGGATGACATTCTAATTTTTTCCCTTGATCTGAATTCTCACTACGAGCACATTCAATTTGTTTTACAGAAACTCTGGGAAAATTCTTTGTTTGCTAAATTGAAAAAAATTACTTTTTCTGTTCAGGAAATATCATTTCTGGGGTTCTTTGTGTCAGCTGAGGGGTTTAAAATGGATCCTGGGACGGTGCAGGCTATGATTGATTGGGTTCAGCCTTGTGATCTGAAAGCAATGCAACGATTCTTAGGGTTCGCCAATTACTACAGAAAGTTTATTAAGGGTTTTTCACAGATCGTGAAACCCCTTAGGCCATGTGCACACGTTCAGTATTTTTCGCGTTTTTATCGCGTTTTTTCGCTATAAAAACGTGATAAAAACGCGAAAAAAAACCGCTTACATATGCCTCCTATTATTTACAGTGTATTCCGCATTTCTAGTGCAAATGTTGCATTTTTTTCCGCGAAAAAATTGCATTGCGGAAAAAAAAGCAACATGTTCATTAAATTTGCGGAATTGCGGG
Source organism: Ranitomeya imitator (assembly GCF_032444005.1). Lineage (NCBI taxonomy): Eukaryota > Metazoa > Chordata > Amphibia > Anura > Dendrobatidae > Ranitomeya > Ranitomeya imitator. The sequence goes on along the minus strand of NC_091285.1, from coordinate 425,908,961 downwards.
GATTCCGCACACCTAGGAATGCATTGATCTGCTTACTTTCCGCATGGGGCTGTGCACACCATGCGGGAAGTAAGCAGATTATGTGCGGTTGGTACCCAGGGTGGAGGAGAGGAGACTCTCCTCCACGGACTGGGCACCATATAATTGGTAAAAAAAAAAAGAATTAAAATAAAAAATAGTCATATACTCACCCTCTGATGGCCCCAGAGTCTTCCCGCCTCTCATCGGTGCACGCTGCAGCTTCCGTTCCTATAGATGGTGTGTGTGAAGGACCTGCGATGACGTCGCCGTCTTGTGATTGGTCGCGTGACCGCTCATGTGACAGCTCACGTGACCGCGACGTCATCGAAGGTCCTGCACACACACACCATCTATAGGAACGGACGCCGCTGAGGAGATCGGCTGTTTGCAGGTAAGTATAACCATTTTTTTAATTTTTTTTTTTTATTATTTTTAAACATTCTATCTTTTACTATAGATGCTGCTTAGGCAGCAACTATAGTAAAAAGTTGGTCACACTTGTCAAACACTATGTTTGACAAGTGTGACCAACCTGTCAGTCAGTTTTCCAAGCGATGCTACAGATCGCTTGGAAAACTTTAGCATTCTGCAAGCTAATTTCGCTTGCAAAATGCTAAAAAAAACGCGAAAAAAACGGGAAAAAAATGCGGATTTCTTGCAGAAAATTTCCGGTTTTCTTCAGGAAATTTCTTCAAGAAATCCTGACGTGTGCACATACCCTTACTGACCTCACACGAAAAGGGGGCGGATCTTAAGGTTTGGTCAATGGATGCTATTGGCTCCTTTGATAAATTAAAGGAGTGCTTCATGTCTGTTCCAGTTTTGATTCAACCTAATCTCCAGAAACCTTTCATAGTAGAGGTGGATGCCTCAGAGGTTGGGGTAGGGGCTGTTTTGCCTCATGCTTCCAAAACTCTGACCAACTAGCGTCCATGTGCATTTTTCTCCAGGAAATTTCCGTCTGCTGAAAGAAATTATGATGTGCGGAATCGCGAGCTGCTCGCTGTCAAGTTAGCTTTTGAATCATGGAGGCATTTTTTGGAGGGAGCTATTCATCCTGTTACTCTGGAGACAGATCATAAAATGTAGCCTATATTGAATCTGCTAAACATTTAACCCATAGACAGGCCAGATGGTCCTTATTTTTCTCTAGATTCAATTTTTCCATCGCGTTCAGACTGGTGTCTAAGAATATTTCTCCTCCAGAACCTCTACTCTCCATTCTTTATCAAAGAATTGTGATTTCTATGGTATCCTCAGAATTGGGAGCTGAAATTCATGAGGTCCAGTCATTGGCCCCATCCGCTACTCCTGAACTTAAATTATTTGTGTCTGTGTATCTTAGATTACGGCTATTGAAGGAATTTCATGACTTCGTCTTAAGTGGTCACCCAGCAGTCACTGCTACACAGAAAGCTGTTGTTAAACTCTTTTGGTGGCCATCCATGCTTCACGATATTAAAGAATTTGTATCCGCTTGAAAGATTTGAAAACGTGCTAAAGTGTGTCATTACCGGCCGGCTAGGGAATTGGCTCCATTGCCCATTCCAGAAAGACCATGGACTCATTTGTCCTAGGACTTCATTAAGGATTTGTCTTTATCTGGTGGAAAAACGGTTATTTGGGTGGTGGTTGACCGATTCAGTAAACAAGCTCACTTTGCTCTCTGGGTTATCTAATGCTGAAACACTTTCCAGGTTATTTATGTGGTGAGATTACATGGCATTCCTCTAAACAATGTATCTGATATGGGGGGGGGGTTGCAATTTGTCTCTAAATTCTGGAGGGCATCTGTAGGAAGTTAGGAATTGATTTGTCATCTTCCTCTGCTTATTACCCTGAAACAAATGGGCAGAGAGGACGAATCAGTCGCTAGAACAAATTTTACGATGTTTCATGTCGGCTCAGCTGGAGGACTGGCCTTCATTTTTCCCTCTTGCTGAGTTTGCCTTTATCAGTTGGGTAAATCAATCCACTGGGACCTCTCCTTTCTTTTGTAATTATGGTTTTCATCCTCATTTTGGTGAATTCTCTAGGATGAGTTCTGGATGCCCTGAAGTGGAGGTGATCATTCAGAAACCCGTGAATGTTTGTAGGGAGGTTCAGAGGAATATTGGGGTGGCTCAGTTTTGGCAAAAACGTAAAGCCGATAGGAAACGTTCAGCTTGTAATACTTTCAAAGTTGGGGATAAAGTTTGGTTATTGTCCAAGAATATTAGACTAAAAGTAACTTCAGCAAAGTTGGGTCCGAAATTCATTGGCATGTGACCTGACTTACGACTTTGTATTTTCCCTTTGTTTACTACTTGCTCTTTTGGTATTGTCACCGGAACATGTGACTTCGCTGACTCATGGCCTGTCTGTGGGTTGTGACTAGCGTCACTGTTTGATTATCTGAAATATTAAAGTTTGCCAGATTTTTAAAAATATAAAAACATTGGGAAGGGTACACATGTTTGTACTTTTCTTTTATAGCACTGTATATGGACTGCAATTTAGTTCATACTCATAATACATCTTATGGTAAAGTGATTAAATGATACAAGAGGGCAGCAGTGAAAGCCATTATATGTCTAATTTAATTCATTTATCTACTTAGTCTATGAAATAATTATAATAAAATCATTATTTTTACTAAAGTGCTATATATGTAATACATTTCCTAGTACATAACTATGAACCAGGATTGTAAGATTGGGTATTTTGGAAGAAAGAGAGTGTAGGAGTTAAGCTGAAATGACACAACCATCACAAGATAAGATGGAAAGCACTTCCTGTTCATGCTGTCTTGGCCGAGCTCAGTTCCAGAGGGACCATTGAATTAATTATAACATAATGAAAAAAAAACACATTATTCAAATTTTTTTTTTCTTAAGAAAGTGCTAATTCATTAGAAAGAAGAAAGGGCAAAAGAAGGGAAAAACTGTTACCTTTTACAACAAATTTGCTTATCTCTAAATTCAGGACTAGGCTGACATTCAGAACATTTTATACAGCGTACCTGCTGTTCTGAAGCTCTAAAAATATTGGGTATTGTAGCTAAAATGATAGAATAAAGTATATGCTGGTAAGGGAACTACTGATGATTTTTATTCAGTGCATTATTAAAAATGTTTTATAAATCAGGTGCAGAAATATTTGGACAGTGACACGTTTTGGCATTTTAGCTGTTTACCAAAACATATTCAAAATACAGTTATATAATCATCATGTGCTTAAAGTGCAGACTCTCAGCTTTAATTTGAGGGTATCCACATCCTAATTGGAGTAAGGCCGGGGTCACACTCAGCGTAGGGAAATACGGTCCGTATTTTGCATGCGTAATACGCAGTAAAATTTCCAAAATAGTGATCCGCATGTCATCCGTAGGCAGGGTGTGGCAGCATATTTTACGCATGTTTACCTCCGTATGTAATCCGTATGCCATCCGTAATGCGTTTTTTAACGCAATCTCACAAATTGGACATGTTAACAGTTTTGAGGCCTGAAAATAATTTAAATCATCAGCCTAATCCTATTTAAGGCCTCAACAACAGATGAAACCCTCCCATATGGCCATTTTGTTGCTGTGCTTGGGTAGGTGTTGTGGTGTTACTTGTGCAACATGTCTGACCTCCGGCAATTCACACCAACTCAGCGGGTGTTATTTAATTGGGTCTTGTCACGCCGCTTTGGCCAGCCATACCCTGTGATAGTTGATCCGCGAAGGAGGAGACGAAGAATGTGGGTGCACCACTAAAGGGCATTTTCACAGGGTATATTCAGCTCTGCGGACACATCCTGGGAAATTCTACAACTACTGTCGGAGGACAATATCCACCTTTGATATGTTGTTGGAGATCGTACGTCCAGGAATCACTTATCAGGATACCAGGATGCGGGAATGCATATCCGCAGAGGAGCGTCTTCTCCTTACCTTACGGTATGTAATCACCATCCTCACATACTGTATGTTGATAAAAAAAAATTTTTGGCAATGTTAACAACCTAGTCTATTTTGTTAATTATCTTACAAAATGTTTTCTCAATCCTAGACAAATATGTCTTAAAGGTTAAATGTTGTTATCCAGGGTAAATTTATGAAGGTACACTGTTCTCCTGCCTTTTTTTTTTTTTTAAAACTATGGTTTAGTCTAAGCATTGTAACATATATATTTTTTGTCTTGTGCTTTCAGATTCCTGTCAACTGGCTTATCTTATGCAGGATTACATCTAGAATTTCTCATAGGGCGGTCAACAATTTCAGGCATTGTACGTAACACATGTATGGAAATCTGGACCAGACTGCATGGACTTGTGATGCCGGAGCCGAAAATGGATGATTGGCTCAAAATAGCCCGTGATTTTTCTCAATCTTGTCAATTTCCGCACTGTATTGGAGCCCTGGATGGGAAACAAATCAGGGTGCATAAGCCACCGAACTCGGGCACTCAATTCTATAATTATAAGCAATTTTTCTCTGTAGTTCTGTTAGCTGTAGTTGACAGTAACTACAGGTTTATAATTGTAGATATTGGGGCCTATGGGATAACTGGAGACTCTAGAGTCTACAAAGCGTCCATTATGGGTCGGCGGCTACATGAAAACCTGTTGGACCTCCCACCACCACAACAACTCCCAGGCTCCAATGCTGAACCAGTGCCATATGTACTTGTGGCAGATGAGGCCTTCCAATTGACCAGGCATGTCATGAGGCCTTATCCCCGGCGCAACCTGGATCACCGGCGCCGTGTATTTAATGTGAGACTTTCACGGGCAAGGAGACTGGTTGAGTGCGCCTTTGGCATTATGGCAGCAAAATGGCGTGTTCTCCAGACTGCCATTCAGTTGAGTGAGGCAAATGTAAATGAAGTAATAAAAGCTTGTGTTGTTCTACACAACTTCACACGAATTCATTGAGTGCTGCTCAACTGACAGTGGTGAAGGCATGTCGCCTAATGTGGGTAGGCCTACAACACAAGTCCTTCCTCTGCGGCGTCCCCTTTCTGGCCTAGAAGTTAGGGATATATTTACCAATTATTTTGTGTCAACTCATGGAGCTACTCTCTGGCAAGATAATGCTGTTTCTATGTTGTAATGTTGAAATATATATCTACAGGGGTGGATTAAGGGTAGCCAGGGCCCCGGGCTGTTCAGACACTGTGGGCCCCCCCGGTCATGTGACGGGGGTCATGTGACGGGGGTCATGTGACGGGGGTCATGTGACAGGGGTCATGATATACCCGAACCAGATTATTCCAGAAAAATGGCTGGGCCCTACTCTACTGTAACCTATTAAATATTTGTTAATCTGCAATACAATTTAGGTATATTTTGACCAATATCATCACATACAAGGAACAAATACCACCGCACCATGACCAGACCACAAATTACAACAACAGTGATCAAATAATATCACATACAAGGCACAAATACCACCTCACCATGTCAAGACCACATATTACCACCACTTGGTGACCAAATAGCACATACAAGGGACAAATACCACAACACCATTTCCAGACCACATAGAGACTGAATACTACAATACTGATCAGTAATAAAAAAACAAACAAAAAAAAACACAATACTATCACCATAAGTGCCAGTATTCACAGGAGATCTGTACTTAGTATGCAGTGTCTGTGTAGAGGTAATACAGTGATCACCGGTGGTATTATACACAGGAGCTCTGTATATAATGTATAGGTAATACCGTGATCACTGGTGACATTGTACACAGGACCGCTGTATTTAGTATATAGTGTATAGTGTCAGTGTATAGGTAACACTGACTCACCAGTGACGTCTCTAGGTGAAGTCCTTCATCTTTCATCCAGCACAGACCGCCATCATTTCTTCCAGGAAGGACTAGTTTCTGCAGGAAATAACACAGTTATCTCGAGCTCCGCTTGCAGAACACATTACTTAATTTTTCACAACTTCTACATTACACCACATGAAGAAAAAAAGGCGATATAGTGTCACTCTGCACAGTAACAGGACCGCCCCCCATTTAAAACAGTATCCTCAAAAAATAAAATAAATACATCACTGCAGTAATAATATCCCTTAAGCCCCTATGGTAATAATATTCCCCATCCTGGCCCCGTGTGTCTCATTCCTGGCTCCAGCCATATGTTCTCGCATCCTGCCCTCATGAGTATCCATTCTACCCCATATGATCTCCACATCCTGCCCCATATGTCTCCATCGTATCCATCCTGCCCCATGATCCAATCCTGCCCCATGTCTTTCATTCTGCCCCGTGTCTCCAATCATGCCCCGTGTCTACATTCTGCCCATGCCTCCAGTCCTGCCCCCAGTGTGTCCAGCAATCTGCCCCAGTGTCCAGCAATCTGCCCCAGTGTGTCCAGCATTGCCCCCAGACAGTGTCTCCAGCATATTGCCCCCAGTGTGTCCAGCATTGCCCCCAGACAGTGTGTCCAGCAATCTGCCCCAGTGTGTCCAGCATATTACCACCAGTGTGTCCAGCAATGTGCCCCAGTATGTCCAGCATTTCCCCCAGTGTCTCCAGCAATCTGCCCCAGTGTCTCCAGCAATCTGCCCCAGTGTCTCCAGCAATCTGCCCCAGTGTCCTCCAGCATTGCCCCAGTGTCCTCCAGTAATCTGCCCCAGTGTCTCCAGCAATCTGCCCCAGTGTCCTCCAGCATTGCCCCAGTGTCCTCCAGCAATCTGCCCCAGTGTCTCCAGCATTGCCCCAGTGTCCTCCAGCAATCTGCCCCAGTGTCCTCCAGCAATCTGCCCCAGTGTCCTCCAGCAATCTGCCCCCGTGTCCTCCAGCAATCTGCCCCAGTGTCCTCCAGCATTGCCCCAGTGTCCTCAAGCAATCTGCCCCAGTGTCCTTCAGCATTGCCCCAGTGTCCTCCAGCAATCTTCCCCAGTGTCCTCCAGCAATCTGCCCCAGTGTCCTCCAGCAATCTGCCCCAGTGTCCTCCAGCAATCTGCCCCAGTGTCCTCCAGCATTGCCCCAGTGTCCTCCAGCAATCTGCCCCAGTGTCCTCCAGCAATCTGCCCCAGTGTGTCCACCGTTATAAAAAAACAAAACAAAAAACAAACAGTCTCCTCACCTGTCCGCGCTCCAGCGGTGAGCTTCCTCCAACAGAGCACACTCGCCGGCGACTGACAATGACGTCAGATGCCGGCGACGTGTGCGCTGCGGCCGACTTCAGCTGCCAGCCTCCAATTGGCTGGCGGCTGTTGTTGTTAACTATTGATGTGCGGGCGCGTGCCCGCACGTCAATAGGAAACCGCCGCAGCGCCGGAAGGGGCCCGGTGAGCAGATGAGACGGGGCCCGATGCGGGCCCCCCCTCTCTGCCCACCGGGTACGGGGGCACATAAATGCCGGCGGCGGCCGCCGGCATTCACAGATGATTATCAGAGGGTCAATCTGTGCGGTAGCCCAGGGCCCCCCCAGACCACTGGGCCCTGGGCTACCACCCATATTGACCCTCTGATAATCCGCCCCTGTATATCTATATATGTTTTTGCAAGTTAAAATCTTTAAAAACACCAAAAAATAACTATGTGTGTTTCTTTGACTAATGTAGCAGATGTTCAACAACCAAGTAATTGTGTCTGATGTTTGAATGATTTGTCAAACAAACTGAAAATGATTTTGGACTCTATTTTTTATTTTGAGCCCAAGGCACTTTTTGTTTTTAAACGCCATATTATTATCATATGGTTTTTTTTATAAAAGTAATAATAAAAAAACCAAAACAAACAAAATATAACCAAGTGCTATCACAGCAGATTAACACATAAAATTTTAAGAAAATTAAATATAAAAAATTAGCAAAATTTTAAAATAAAAAAATTACAGATTTCTGTATGTTGGTGGAGGAGATGGTGGAAGCTCTGGGTTCTGGTCATGTGGCCTTTGTTGGGCCAATTGTACATCATCCTGTGTGTTGGATGTTTGAGCATGCTCAAAATGATGCCCTTGATCATATTGGCCAGTTGGGTATTGGCTAGAAAGATACGTGCTTTGAGTCTGGTCCTCATGAGGTTGCAAAAAAGGCCTTGGCTCATAACCCCACCCAATATGGCCATGTCATCCAAAACAAGGTTGGGACCAGCCTCCAGCACTGGGTCTGGACAAGTGGCCATATTGGGAAGGTTGCTGGAATGTTGGATTATTTTAATGTGATGGCCTTGGTTGGTTTTGGGTGGGAAGGGGTAGAGGTGTAGGCTCACATGGAGGGGGTGCTTCAAATACTTGTTGATCATGCACCTGCTGAGATGATGGAATGCGCAGGAGGTTATGTGATGAGAGCTGTCACCTCTCAATGATCTCAAACAATTCATATAGGGAATTTGGGTTGGTGCATGAATCAATAAGTATTTGAATACACCCTCTCACACGTAGCCTTGCCTCACGGGGTATGGGATGGAGTTTCCGGGCCAGGCTCATTGCAAAGGCCTCCTCACCATCATCCTGTGCAGCACTGGCCAAATTATTTAGGACCCCAGTGTCAACATTCCTGCGACTTTCTTGCAGCTCTCTCCTCCTGCGGCCACGGCGGGAAATGACAGCAGGCTGTGGTCTTGTCTCCAGAGGAACTATAGGGCTGCTACTGTTTCCTGCTTCTTCCTGGCTTCCTGGATGTGGTGCTGCTGTGGGTGGTTCTGCAGTTTCTTGTCCACTTGTTGCCGGATCTTGAGTTGGAACTGAAGATGTTGCAGGAGGGAGGACACTGGAAGGATGTGAAGATGGACCAGCCATCTCTCCACCTTCCCCAACCGGTTCTATGATGGCCTCCGAGTCCGAGCCGGTCTCCCTCTCAGTGAGGTTGGACTGTGTTCTGTTAGTAAAGTATGAGAATAAGTAATTTATTGTTTACTTTGACCGTAAAAAAAATATATATGTGTAATGTGTTTTGATGTTTTTACTTACGCTCTCAGATCCATACTGGGATCCAAAAAGGAGAGTCGGTCGTAATATATATATTTCCACTTTTTGGCAGGCTCTGCGGACCCACTCCTGGCCCTCTGCTGTCTTTCTCTCCTATACTGGTCGCGTATGCTGCGCCATCGTCTCATAACATCTTCCACTGCAATGAAACAAAAAAAAATTGGATAAGGTCATTGTGCACAGTGATAACACAAGGCGACAGTGATTTTTCAGATTTTAATGTGACCTAGTAACCTGCATTTCCCCCAAAAAATCATCAATATAAATATTGTCAACACAAACAGCACAATATGATGTAATGCAAAAGAACAAGAATTTCTGGACATAAGGACAGGGTCCTCTTCCCTCTGTCACAAAATTTGTGAAGACAAACTAATGAATATGTTTAATTCGTTGACACTAGGACTTAATTTTAACACCTTTATTTATTAGTCACTACATGGATACACCTCCACCAGACGGACTCCAGATACCATAACTTAGAACATTATTCCCACTGCCTCTCCATTTGTACGAAAATGCCTAATTTTATTACCTTGGCTTATCTATGGACTCATCACACTTCCCACCCCCTAACAAATGTCCTACTGTAGTATTCTTTAAATATTGTGCTTTTTTCTTATTAATCTATTTGTTATCTTGCCTGAAGAAGGAGACACTGTGCTCTGAAAGCTGCAAACATATTCTTTTCTGGTTAGCCAATAAAGGTATCACACCTAGAATATTATTAAATATTATTATTATTATTATTAATACTTCTGTCATCATTGTGAAGAAAAGTATTCACATCGATTTCTCTGTAGCAGTATGTAATTGTAAATTTTTATAATGTAACCGACATTTTCAAAAATCTGAATGTAATCCCTTTCTCATGTCCAGCACCATGTAATTAATGGTGCTAGATAAATAAATGATAAGAATTTGAATGTAAAATAGAATAGGTAGGAAATCATGTAGGTAATGCATTTTCACATATTAATTAATAGATAAACATGAGTCTACTTACTCATTTGATTCTGGACCTCACATGGCCGCTGGTCATATTCTGGGAAAAGGATCTCACAAATGCTCCTCCAAGCAGCCTCTTTCCGAGCCCTGTTGGCATAATTGGCATCCCGTTGGTCCCAAATTTCGGGCCTTTCAGGGACCAGGACCAGGAGCATATCAACATTTATGATGTTTGCCATGCTGCTTGGAACTCCGTGGAGGCGAGCGCCAGACTTCCGGGATCTCTGTCTGGCTTTTTCAGCTAATTAGCATGTCTGAGTTTCCTGATTGAGGGCTTGGCACATTTCCTTGCACCTGGAGATGTCTGACGTATTTCTCGCAAGTCACACTGTTGGTCCGTGTGTAATCCGTATTTTTCTCGCCCCCATTGACTTTCATTGGCGGATTTTTTGCGCCATACGCTGACAAACGCAGCATGCTGCGATTTTCTACAGTCGTACAAGACTGTATAATACGGATCCGTAAAATACAGCAGATAGGAGCTGGGCCATAGAGAATCATTGTACCGTGTGCAATCCGTATTTTTTGCGCCTCTCATACGTCCATAAAACTCGCTAGTGTGACCCCGGCCTAAAGGTTTACGAATTTCAACTCTTTAATATGTAGCTGCCTCTCTTCAAAGTAACCAAAAATAATTGGACAATTATCTCAAAATCTCTTTAATGGGCTGATTGGGCTATTTTCTCATTAATCAATAATCAATTAAGCAAGTAAAAGGTCTGAAGCTGATTCCAGCTGTCGCATTTGCATTTGGAAGCTGTTGCTGTGAACCCACAAAAACTAGTCAAAGAAGCCCTCAATAGAAGAGAAACAAGATCATCATTACTCTGAAAGAAGAAATCCATCAGAGAGAGCACAAATGTTAGAAGTGGCCAAATCAACAGTTTGGTACATTTTGCAAAAACAATAAGAGCACTAGTGAGCTCGAGATCTCAAAAAAGCCTGGACTTGCAAAGAAGATGGTGGATGATCACAGAATCTTTCTCATGGTGAAGAAAAACCCTTTCACAGCATCCAACCTAAGTTAATAACACTCTCCTGAAAGTAGGTGTTTCAGTATCTAAGGCCATATTCACACGTTGCGTCTTTGCTGTATTTTTAATTCACATTTATGTAAATAAAAAGCTGTGTTTTACCGTTAATGAGCCTTATAAATAGAAAGGATAGATTAGACTTTGCCAAAAAATAACACCTAAAGAAGCCAGCCTAGGTCTAGAAAAACATTTTTTGGGCAGATGAAACTAAGATCAACTTGTACCAAAATGATGGGAAGGAGAAAGTATGGAGAAGATTTGGAACGGCTCATGATTCAAAGCACACCAAATTCTCTGTAAAACATGGTAGAGGCAGTTTGATGACATGGGCATGCATAGCTTCCAATGGCACTGGGTCACTAGTGTTTATTGATAATATGACTGAAGACAGAAGCAGCCGGATGGATTCTGAAGTGTACAGGGCGATGCTTTCTGCTCAGATTCAGTCGAATGCCTCAAGGTTGATTGGAAGGCACGCCACAGTACAGATGGACAATAATCCAAAACATACAGCGAAAGCAAGCCAAGAGTTTTTTTAAATGCAAAGATATGGAATATTTTGCAATGGCTGACTCAATCACCAGATCTTAACCCCACTGAGCATGCATTTAATGTGCTTAAGACAAAACTTAAAGCAGAAAGACTGACAAATAGGCAACAAATGAAGTAAACTGCAGTAAAGGCTTGGCAAGGCATAACAAAGGGGAAAACAGCGTTTGGTGATGTCCATTGCTTTCAGACCTCAGGCAGTCATTGCTTGCAAAGGATTCTCTACACAATATTAAATACGAGCACTTTATGGTAAAGTTAATTTGTCCTATTACTTTTGAACCACTGAAATGAAGAAGATTTGTAGAAAAATGATTACAGTTCATAAACGTTTCACAGGATATTTTTGTTCATCCCCTGTATTTAAACCTAAATGTCTACACTTCAATTGCATCTCAGTTGTTTTGTCTTCTTAATATGTACTGTACTTACCTTGTAATGTCTTCACATCCTGTTCTGTCCAGATGTGTCTGGATCCCAGAACTCCAAGCGGCGGAAGTTCACCGACCTCCATATTGGGACACCCAAGTGATGGGTGTCTCAATTTGGAAACTGCTAGTGGTACCAGCCTCTTGCGCGGTATCACCAGCGGAACACTTTCGCACCACACACATACACACACTGTATACGCCGTACGCACCACACACACAAACACACATTGTATATGCCGTACGCAACACACACACTGTATACAGCGTACGCACCACATACACACACACAACCTGTATATGTCGTATGCAGCCTCTTGAACGGTACCACCAGTGGAACACCGCCGCGAACATGCCGCCGCCGGGATCAGCTGAATGATTCACTGACCTCCGCCATCTTTTTACAAGAGGAGCGCATGCGCAGTTTTAATGTGACCGCCGCTATCTGTCTGCACAAAGAATTCCACACAGGCGCAGTGAATCATTCAGCTGATCCCGGCGGCAGATGCGCAAAGTGTCTACAGGCAGAGGAGGGGTTTTCCCATGAACAAAAGTTCATTTTAAAAATTGTCTGTGTCTGACCGTGTATGGAGCATACCACATCTTCTTGGCAGGGGAGCAAAAGACAATACTAACATTACAGCAGGGGATCACAGAGGATTCATTTTGTCAGGTAAAATATTTTACTGACCGTTTTTAAACAATATTTTACCTCACAAAATGTATCCTCTGCAATCTCCTGCTGGTCAAAGAAGAGATGACATGAGAGGAGAAGACAGCAGATGGGGGAGAGAGAAAGTGCACAGGGGTGAGAAAGACAGAGCACAGGGGGAGACCGCACACACATACACAAACACACACTGTATTGTTGTGAATTCTGTGGCTGAATTCACTCCTGTGGTCACAAGTGGTACTGCAGCTTCTGAGCTTCCTCCCTCAGGTGTTCTGGTGAGCTCGTTAGCTGCTTCATTACTTAACTCCGCCTGATGCTGCTATCCTTGCTCCTTGTCAATGTTTCAGTGTTGGATCTGAGCTTCTCCTGATTGTTCCTGTGACCTGCTGCTCTGTATAGCTAAGTGCTTTTTGCTTTTTTGTTGCTTTTTTTCTGTCCAGCTTGTCTTTTGTTTTGCTGGAAGCTCTGAGACGCAAAGGGTGTACCGCCGTGCCGTTAGTTCGGCACGGTGGGTTTTTTTTGCCCCCTTTGCGTGGTTTTGCTTTAGGGTTTTTTGTAGACTGCAAAGTTCGCTTTACTGTCCTCGCTCTGTCCTAGAATATCGGGCCCCACTTTGCTGAATCTATTTCATCCCTACGTTTTGTCTTTTCATCTTACTCACAGTCATTATATGTGGGGGGCTGCCTTTTCCTTTGGGGAATTTCTCTGGGGAAAGTCAGGCCTATTTTTCTATCTTCAGGCTAGCTAGTTTCTTAGGCTGTGCCGAGTTGCCTAGGTAGTTGTTAGGTGCAATCCACAGCCGCTTTTAGTTGTGTTTAGGATAGGATCAGGTGTGCAGTCTACAGAGTTTCCACGTCTCAGAGCTCGTTCTTGTATTTTTGGGTATTTGTCAGATCACTGTGTTTCTGGATTGCCTTCATAACACCTGTCATTAGCAAACATAACAGTACAAGGAGCCTAACTAATGATTCTCAATAGAGGGAAAGAAAAAGTTCTGACATCATTTTTTTTTTTCTGCTCTGTGTTCACTTTTTTTTTTTTCCCCTAGACATTTGGGTGATTCTGGACACAGGTGTGGACATGGATATTCAGGGTCTGTGCTCTTCAATGGATAATCTCGTTATAAATGTACAAAAAATTCAAGATACTATTGATCAGAAATCTATGTTAGAACCAAGAATTCCTATTCCTGATTTGTTTTTTGGAGATAGAACTAAGTTTCTAAGTTTCAAAAATAATTGTAAGCTATTTCTGGCCTTGAAACCTCATTCTTCTGGTAATCCTATTCAACAGGTTTTGATTATTATTTCTTTTTTTCGCGGCGACCCTCAAGACTGGGCATTTTCTCTTGCGCCAGGAGACCCTGCATTGAGTAGTGTCGATGCGTTTTTCCTGGCGCTCGGATTGCTGTACGATGAGCCTAATTCAGTGGATCAGGCTGAGAAAAATTTGCTGGCTTTGTGCCAGGGTCAGGATGATATAGAAGTATATTGTCAGAAATTTAGGAAATGGTCAGTACTCACTCAGTGGAATGAATCTGCGCTGGCAGCTTTGTTCAGAAAGGGTCTCTCTGAGGCTCTTAAGGATGTCATGGTGGGATTTCCTATGCCTGCTGGTTTGAATGAGTCTTTGTCTTTGGCCATTCAGATCGGTCGACGCTTGCGCGAGCGTAAATCTGTGCACCATTTGGCGGTACTGCCTGAGGTTAAACCTGAGCCTATGCAGTGCGATAGGACTATGACTAGAGTTGAACGGCAGGAATACAGACGTCTGAATGGTCTGTGTTTCTACTGTGGTGATTCCACTCATGCTATTTCTGATTGTCCTAAGCGCACTAAGCGGTCCGCTAGGTCTGCCGTCATTGGTACTGTACAGTCCAAATTCCTTCTGTCCATTACCTTGATATGCTCTTTGTCGTCGTTTTCTGTCATGGCGTTTGTGGATTCGGGCGCTGCCCTGAATCTGATGGATTTGGATTATGCTAAACGTTGTGGGTTTTTCTTGGAGCCTTTGCGGTGTCCTATTCCATTGAGAGGAATTGATGCTACACCTTTGGCCAAGAATAAACCTCAATACTGGGCCCAGCTGACCATGTGCATGGCTCCTGCACATCAGGAAGTTATTCGCTTTCTGGTGTTGCATAATCTGCATGATGTGGTCGTGTTGGGGTTGCCATGGCTACAAACCCATAATCCAGTATTGGATTGGAATTCCATGTCGGTATCCAGCTGGGGTTGTCAGGGGGTACATGGTGATGTTCCATTTTTGTCGATTTCGTCATCCACCCCTTCTGAGGTCCCAGAGTTCTTGTCTGATTATCAGGATGTATTTGAAGAGCCCAAGTCCGATGCTCTACCTCCGCATAGGGATTGTGATTGTGCTATCAATTTGATTCCTGGTAGTAAATTCCCTAAAGGTCGATTATTTAATTTATCCGTGCCCGAACACGCCGCTATGCGCAGTTATGTGAAGGAATCCCTGGAGAAGGGACATATTCGCCCATCGTCATCACCACTGGGAGCAGGGTTCTTCTTTGTAGCCAAGAAGGATGGTTCGCTGAGACCGTGTATTGATTACCGCCTTCTTAATAAGATCACTGTTAAATTTCAGTATCCCTTGCCATTGTTATCTGACTTGTTTGCTCGGATTAAGGGGGCTAGTTGGTTCACTAAGATAGATCTTCGTGGTGCGTATAATCTGGTGAGAATCAGGCAAGGAGATGAATGGAAAACTGCATTCAATACGCCCGAGGGTCATTTTGAGTATCTAGTGATGCCGTTCGGACTTGCCAATGCTCCATCTGTGTTTCAGTCTTTTATGCATGACATCTTCCGTGAGTATCTGGATAAATTCCTGATTGTTTACTTGGATGACATTTTGATCTTCTCAGATGATTGGGAGTCTCATGTGAAGCAGGTCAGAATGGTTTTTCAGGTCCTGCGTGCTAACTCTTTGTTTGTGAAGGGAACAAAGTGTCTCTTCGGTGTGCAGAAAGTTTCATTTTTGGGGTTCATCTTTACCCCTTCTACTATCGAGATGGATCCAGTTAAGGTCCAAGCCATCCAGGATTGGATTCAGCCGACATCTCTGAAAAGTCTGCAAAAGTTCCTGGGCTTTGCTAATTTTTATCGTCGCTTCATCTGTAATTTTTCTAGCATTGCCAAACCATTGACCGATTTGACCAAGAAGGGTGCTGATTTGGTTAATTGGTCTTCTGCTGCTGTGGAAGCTTTTCAGGAGTTGAAGCGTCGTTTTTGTTCTGCCCCTGTGTTGTGTCAGCCAGATGTTTCTCTTCCGTTCCAGGTCGAGGTTGATGCTTCTGAGATTGGAGCAGGGGCGGTTTTGTCACAGAGAGGTTCTGATTGCTCAGTGATGAAACCATGTGCTTTCTTTTCCAGGAAGTTTTCGCCCGCTGAGCGTAATTATGATGTGGGCAATCGAGAGTTGCTGGCCATGAAGTGGGCATTCGAGGAGTGGCGTCATTGGTTTGAAGGAGCTAAGCATCGCGTGGTGGTATTGACTGATCATAAGAACTTGACTTATCTCGAGTCTGCCAAGCACTTGAATCCTAGACAGGCCCGTTGGTCGTTATTTTTTGCCCGCTTCGACTTTGTGATTTCGTACCTTCCGGGCTCTAAAAATGTGAAGGCGGATGCTCTGTCTAGGAGTTTTGTGCCCGACTCTCCGGGTTTATCTGAGCCAGCGGGTATCCTCAAGGAGGGAGTCATTGTGTCTGCCATCTCCCCTGATTTGCGGCGGGTGCTGCAAAAATTTCAGGCGAATAAACCTGATCGTTGTCCAGCAGAGAAACTGTTCGTCCCTGATAGGTGGACTAATAAACTTATCTCTGAACTTCATTGTTCGGTGTTGGCTGGTCATCCTGGAATCTTTGGTACCAGGGAGTTAGTGGCTAGATCCTTCTGGTGGCCATCTCTGTCATGGGATGTACGTAATTTTGTGCAGTCCTGTGGGATTTGTGCTAGGGCTAAGCCCTGCTGTTCTCGTGCCAGTGGGTTGCTTTTGCCCTTGCCGGTCCCAAAGAGGCCTTGGACACATATTTCGATGGATTTCATTTCTGACCTTCCCTTTTCCCAAAAGATGTCAGTCATTTGGGTGGTCTGTGATCGCTTTTCTAAAATGGTCCATCTGGTGCCCTTGGCTAAATTGCCTTCCTCCTCTGATTTGGTACCTTTGTTCTTTCAGCATGTGGTTCGGTTGCATGGCATTCCTGAGAATATTGTTTCTGACAGAGGTTCCCAGTTTGTTTCAAGGTTTTGGCGAGCCTTTTGTGGTAGGATGGGCATTGACCTATCCTTTTCCTCGGCTTTCCATCCTCAGACTAATGGCCAGACCGAACGAACCAATCAGACCTTGGAAACATATCTGAGATGTTTTGTTTCTGCAGACCAGGATGATTGGGTGTCCTTTTTGCCGTTGGCTGAGTTCGCCCTTAATAATCGGGCCAGCTCGGCTACCTTGGTTTCTCCATTTTTTTGCAATTCTGGGTTCCATCCTCGTTTCTCTTCAGGACAGGTTGAGTCTTCGGACTGTCCTGGTGTGGATTCTGTAGTGGATAGGTTGCAGCAGATCTGGACTCAGGTAGTGGACAATTTGATCTTGTCCCAGGAGAAAGCTCAACTTTTCGCTAATCGCAGACGCCGTGTGGGTCCCCGACTTCGTGTTGGGGATCTGGTTTGGTTATCTTCTCGTCATATTCCTATGAAGGTTTCCTCTCCTAAATTTAAACCTCGTTTTATTGGTCCGTATAGGATTTCTGAGGTTCTCAATCCTGTGTCTTTTCGTTTGACCCTCCCAGACTCCTTTTCCATACATAATGTATTCCATAGGTCGTTGTTGCGGAGATACGTGGCACCTATGGTTCCATCTGTTGAGCCTCCTGCCCCGGTTTTGGTGGAAGGGGAATTGGAGTATATTGTGGAGAAGATTTTGGATTCTCGTGTTTCTAGACGGAAACTCCAGTATCTGGTTAAATGGAAGGGTTATGCTCAGGAAGATAATTCCTGGGTTTTTGCCTCTGATGTTCATGCTTCCGATCATGTTCGTGCCTTTCATGCGGCTCATCCTGGTCGGCCTGGGGGCTCTGGTGAGGGTTCGGTGACCCCTCCTCAAGGGGGGGGGGTACTGTTGTGAATTCTGTGGCTGAATTCACTCCTGTGGCCACAAGTGGTACTGCAGCTTCTGAGCTTCCTCCCTCAGGTGTTCTGGTGAGCTCGTTAGCTGCTTCATTACTTAACTCCGCCTGATGCTGCTATCCTTGCTCCTTGTCAATGTTTCAGTGTTGGATCTGAGCTTCTCCTGATTGTTCCTGTGACCTGCTGCTCTGTATAGCTAAGTGCTTTTTGCTTTTTTGTTGCTTTTTTTCTGTCCAGCTTGTCTTTTGTTTTGCTGGAAGCTCTGAGACGCAAAGGGTGTACCGCCGTGCCGTTAGTTCGGCACGGTGGTTTTTTTTTTGCCCCCTTTGCGTGGTTTTGCTTTAGGGTTTTTTGTAGACTGCAAAGTTCGCTTTACTGTCCTCGCTCTGTCCTAGAATATCGGGCCCCACTTTGCTGAATCTATTTCATCCCTACGTTTTGTCTTTTCATCTTACTCACAGTCATTATATGTGGGGGGCTGCCTTTTCCTTTGGGGAATTTCTCTGGGGCAAGTCAGGCCTATTTTTCTATCTTCAGGCTAGCTAGTTTCTTAGGCTGTGCCGAGTTGCCTAGGTAGTTGTTAGGTGCAATCCACAGCCGCTTTTAGTTGTGTTTAGGATAGGATCAGGTGTGCAGTCTACAGAGTTTCCACGTCTCAGAGCTCGTTCTTGTATTTTTGGGTATTTGTCAGATCACTGTGTTTCTGGATTGCCTTCATAACACCTGTCATTAGCAAACATAACACTGTATATGCCGTACACACCACGCACACACACACTGTATATGCTGTACGCTCTACACACACACACACACACACACTGTATACGCCGTACGCAGCCTCTTGCGCGGTAACCAGCTGAACACCGTCGCAAGAACGCCGTTGCTGGGATCAGCCAAATGATTCACTGACCGCCACCATCTTTGTACAGGAGGAGTGCATGCACAGTTTTAATCTCACCACCGCTATCTGTCTGCACAAAGATGGCAGTAGTATGATTTACTGCACCTACGCGAATTCCGTACAGGCGCAGTGAATTATTCGGCTGATCCCAGCGGCAGATGCACGACATGTCTACAGGCAGAGGAAGTCGGTCATATTAAATGGGTTTTCCCATGAACACAAGTTCATTTTAAAAATTGTCTACTGTATGTCCGACAATGTACAGAGCATACCACATCTCCTTGGCAGGGGAGGAAGCAAAAGACAATACTGACATTACAGCAGGGGATCACAGAGGATTAATTTTGTCAGGTAAAATATTTAACTGACTGTTTTTAAACAATATTTTACCTCACAAAATGTATCCTCTGCGATCTCTTGCTGTAATGTCAGTATTGTCTTTTGCTTCCTCCCCTACCCAGGAGCTGTGGTATGTTCTGTACACGGTCAGACACAGATAATTTTTTAAATTTCAAAACCTATATAGAAAAGAAATACCAATAAATTAAACACTATGAATACTAAAAATAATAATATAACTGAAACAAAGGTATCCAAAAGAAAAAATAATAAAAAAAATAATAATTTTTTTTTCATAGATTTTTATTTCATAATTAGACAGATAATGATTACACACAAAAATATCAATAAAAATAATAAGCAGATGACAATGCAAGAATATTTTATTAAAAATATTATTAAAATGACAGTATTTCTTTAAAAAATCAAATATGTAGACAGATATAATAGTCAAAAAAAAATATATATAAAAATATATGAGAATAGATGTGTCCAGCAGGGGACAGGGAGCAAGCAACCCGCGTGGCAAATGGGCATAAAATAATACTAACTGTTATCACAATATCACCAGTATAAAAAAAAATAAGATAAATAATGGTAACCCAAATAAGGGTGCAATTTAACCCCTTCATGACCCAGCCTATTTTGACCTTAAAGACCTTGCCGTTTTTTGCAATTCTGACCAGTGTCCCTTTATGAGGTAATAACTCAGGAACGCTTCAACGGATCCTAGCGGTTCTGAGATTGTTTTTTCGTGACATATTGGGCTTCCTGTTAGTGGTAAATTTAGGTCAATAAATTATGCGTTTATTTGTGATAAAAACGGAAATTTGGCGAAAATTTCGCAATTTTCACATTTTGAATTTTTATTCTGTTAAACCAGAGAGTTATGTGACACAAAATAGTTAATAAATAACATTTCCCACATGTTTACTTTACATCAGCACAATTTTGGAAACAAAATTTTTTTTTGCTAGGAAGTTATAAGGGTTAAAATTTGACCAGCGATTTCTCATTTTTACAACGAAATTTACAAAACCATTTTTTTAGGGACCACCTCACATTTGAAGTCAGTTTGAGGGGTCTATATGGCTGAAAATACCCAAAAGTGACACCATTCTAAAAACTGCACCCCTCAAGGTACTCAAAACCACATTCCAGAAGTTTATTAACCCTTCAGGTGCTTCACAGCAGCAGAAGCAACATGGAAGGAAAAAATGAACATTTAACTTTTTAGTCACAAAAATTATCTTTTAGCAACAATTTTTTTATTTTCCCAATGGTAAAAGGAGAAACTGAACCACGTAAGTTGTTGTCCAATTTGTCCTGAGTACGCTGATACCTCATATGTGGGGGTAAACCACTGTTTGGGCGCACGGCAGGGCTTGGAAGGGAAGGAGCGCCATTTGACTTTTTGAATCAAAAATTGGCTCCACTCTTTAGCGGACACCATGTCACGTTTGGAGAGCCCCCGTGTGCCTAAAAATTGGAGCTCCCCCACAAGTGACCCCATTTTGGAAACTAGACGCCCCAGGGAACTTATCTAGATGCATAGTGAGCACTTTGAACCCCCAGGTGCTTCACAAATTGATCCGTAAAAATGAAAAAGTACTTTTTTTTCACAAAAAAATTCTTTTAGCCTCAATTTTTTCATTTTCACATGGGCAACAGGATAAAATGGATCCTAAAATTTGTTGGGCAATTTCTCCTGAGTACACTGATACCTCATATGTGGGGGTAAACCACTGTTTGGGCACATGGTAAGGCTCGGAAGGGAAGGAGCGCCATTTGACTTTTTGAATGAAAAATTATCTCCATCGTTAGCGGACACCATGTCGCGTTTGGAGAGCCCCTGTGTGCCTAAACATTGGAGCTCCCCCACAAGTGACCCCATTTTGGAAACTAGACCCCCCAAGGAACTTATCTAGATGCATATTGAGCACTTTAAACCCCCAGGTGCTTCACAGAAGTTTATAACGCAGAGCCATGAAAATAAAAAATAATTTTTCTTTCCTCAAAAATGATTTTTTAGCCTGGAATTTCCTATTTTGCCAAGGGTAATAGGAGAAATTGGACCCCAAATGTTGTTGTCCAGTTTGTCCTGAGTACGCTGATACCCCATATGTGGGGGTAAACCACTGTTTGGGCGCACGGCAGGGCTCGGAAGGGAAGGCACGCCATTTGGCTTTTTAAATGGAAAATTAGCTCCAATCATTAGCGGACACCATGTCACGTTTGGAGAGCCCCTGTGTGCCTAAACATTGGAGATCCCCCAGAAATGACCCCATTTTGGAAACTAGTCCATCAAAGGAACTAATCTAGATGTGTGGTGAGGACTTTGAACCCCCAAGTGCTTCACAGAAGTTTATAACGCAGAGCCATGAAAATAAAATAAAAAAATTATTTTCTCAAAAATGACCTTTTAGCCTGCAATTTTTTATTTTCCCAAGGGTATCAGGAGAAATTTGACCCCAAAATTTGTTGTCCAGTTTCTCCTGAGTACGCTGATACCCCATATGTGGGGGTAAACCACTGTTTGGGCACATGCCGGGGCTCGGAAGTGAAGTAGTGACGTTTTGAAATGCAGACTTTGATGGAATGCTCTGTGGGCGTCACGTTGCGTTTGCAGAGCCCCTGATGTGGCTTAACAGTAGAAACCCCCCACAAGTGACCCCATTTTGGAAACTAGACCCGAAAGGAACTTATCTAGATGTGTGGTGAGCACTTTGAACCCCCAAGTGCTTCACAGAAGTTTATAATGAATAACAGAATAACAAATCTGCAGGTGGTTGGGCATCTAGGAAATAGCGACCACAATATTGTGCAGTTTCACCTGTCTTTCACTAGGGGGACTTGTCAGGGAGTCACAAAAACACTGAACTTTAGGAAGGCAAAGTTTGACCAGCTTAGAGATGCCCTTAATCTGGTATACTGGGACAATATCCTCAGAAATAAGAATACAGATAATAAATGGAAAATGTTTAAGAACATCCTAAATAGGCACTGTAAGCGGTTTATACCTTGTGGGAATAAAAGGACTAGAAATAGGAAAAACCCAATGTGGCTAAACAAAGAAGTAAGACAGGCAATTAACAGTAAAAAGAAAGCATTTGCACTACTAAAGCAGGATGGCACCATTGAAGCTCTAAAAAACTATAGGGAGAAAAATACTTTATCTAAAAAACTAATTAAAGCTGCCAAAAAGGAAACAGAGAAGCACATTGCTAAGGAGAGTAAAACTAATCCCAAACTGTTCTTCAACTATATCAATAGTAAAAGAATAAAAACTGAAAATGTAGGCCCCTTAAAAAATAGTGAGGAAAGAATGGTTGTAGATGACGAGGAAAAAGCTAATATATTAAACACCTTCTTCTCCACGGTATTCACGGTGGAAAATGAAATGCTAGGTGAAATCCCAAGAAACAATGAAAACCCTATATTAAGGGTCACCAATCTAACCCAAGAAGAGGTGCGAAACCGGCTAAATAAGATCAAAATAGATAAATCTCCGGGTCCGGATGGCATACACCCACGAGTACTAAGAGAACTAAGTAATGTAATAGATAAACCATTATTTCTTATTTTTACGGACTCTATAGCGACAGGGTCTGTTCCGCAGGACTGGCGCATAGCAAATGTGGTGCCAATATTCAAAAAGGGCTCTAAAAGTGAACCTGGAAATTATAGGCCAGTAAGTCTAACCTCTATTGTTGGTAAAATATTTGAAGGGTTTCTGAGGGATGTTATTCTGGATTATCTCAATGAGAATAACTGTTTAACTCGATATCAGCATGGGTTTATGAGAAATCGCTCCTGTCAAACCAATCTAATCAGTTTTTATGAAGAGGTAAGCTATAGGCTGGACCACGGTGAGTCATTGGACGTGGTATATCTCGATTTTTCCAAAGCGTTTGATACCGTGCCGCACAAGAGGTTGGTACACAAAATGAGAATGCTTGGTCTGGGGGAAAATGTGTGTAAATGGGTTAGTAACTGGCTTAGTTAGTAATAGAAAGCAGAGGGTGGTTATAAATGGTATAGTCTCTAACTGGGTCGCTGTGACCAGTGGGGTACCGCAGGGGTCAGTATTGGGACCTGTTCTCTTCAACATATTCATTAATGATCTGGTAGAAGGTTTACACAGTAAAATATCGATATTTGCAGATGATACAAAACTATGTAAAGCAGTTAATACAAGAGAAGATAGTATTCTGCTACAGATGGATCTGGATAAGTTGGAAACTTGGGCTGAAAGGTGGCAGATGAGGTTTAACAATGATAAATGTAAGGTTATACACATGGGAAGAAGGAATCAATATCACCATTACACACTGAATGGGAAACCACTGGGTAAATCTGACAGGGAGAAGGACTTGGGGATCCTAGTTAATGATAAACTTACCTGGAGCAGCCAGTGCCAGGCAGCAGCTGCCAAGGCAAACAGGATCATGGGGTGCATTAAAAGAGGTCTGGATACACATGATGAGAGCATTATACTGCCTCTGTACAAATCCCTAGTTAGACCGCACATGGAGTACTGTGTCCAGTTTTGGGCACCGGTGCTCAGGAAGGATATAATGGAACTAGAGAGAGTACAAAGGAGGGCAACAAAATTAATAAAGGGGATGGGAGAACTACAATACCCAGATAGATTAGCGAAATTAGGATTATTTAGTCTAGAAAAAAGACGACTGAGGGGCGATCTAATAACCATGTATAAGTATATAAGGGGACAATACAAATATCTCGCTGAGGATCTGTTTATACCAAGGAAGGTGACGGGCACAAGGGGGCATTCTTTGCGTCTGGAGGAGAGAAGGTTTTTCCACCAACATAGAAGAGGATTCTTTACTGTTAGGGCAGTGAGAATCTGGAATTGCTTGCCTGAGGAGGTGGTGATGGCGAACTCAGTCGAGGGGTTCAAGAGAGGCCTGGATGTCTTCCTGGAGCAGAACAATATTGTATCATACAATTATTAGGTTCTGTAGAAGGACGTAGATCTGGGGATTTATTATGATGGAATATAGGCTGAACTGGATGGACAAATGTCTTTTTTCGGCCTTACTAACTATGTTACTATGTTACTATAATGCAGAGCCGTGAAAATAATAAATACGTTTTCTTTCCTCAAAAATAATTATTTAGCCCAGAATTTTTTAATTTTCCCAAGGGTAACAGGAGAAATTTGACCCCAATATTTGTTGTCCAGTTTCTCCTGAGTATGGTGATACCCCATATGTGGGGGTAAACTACTGTTTGGGCACATGCCGGGGCTCGGAATTGAAGTAGTGACGTTTTGAAATGCAGACTTTGATGGAATGCTCTGCGGGCGTCACGTTGCGTTTGCAGAGCCCCTGATGTGGCTAAACAGTAGAAACTCCCCACAAGTGACCCCATTTTGGAAACTAGACCCCGAAAGGAACTTATCTAGATGTGTGGTGAGCACTTTGAACCCCCAAGTGCTTCATAGAAGTATATAATGCAGAGCCGTGAAAATAATAAATACGTTTTCTTTCCTCAAAAATAATTATTTAGCCCAGAATTTTTTATTTTCCCAAGGGTTACAGGAGAAATTGGACCCCAAAAGTTGTTGTTCAGTTTCTCCTGAGTACGCTGATACCCCATGTGTGGAGGTAAACCACTGTTTGGGCACACGTCGGGGCTCAGAAGGGAAGTAGTGACTTTTGAAATGCAGACTTTGATGGAATGGTCTGCAGGCGTCACGTTGCGTTTGCAGAGCCCCTGGTGTGCCTAAACAGTAGAAGCCCCCCACAAGTGACCCCATTTTAGAAACTAGACCCCCCAAGGAACTTATCTAGATATGTGGTGAGCACTTTGAACCCCCAAGTGCTTCACAGACGTTTACAACGTAGAGCCGTGAAAATAATAAATCATTTTTCTTTCTTCAAAAATGATGTTTTAGCAAGCATTTTTTTATTTTCACAAGGGTAACAGGAGAAATTGGACCCCAGTAATTGTTGCGCAGTTTATCCTGAGTATGCTGGTACCCCATATGTGGGGGTAAACCACTGTTTGGGCACACGTCAGGGCTCGGAATTGAGGGAGCACCATTTGACTTTTTGAATACGAGATTGGCTGGAATCAATGGTGGCGCCATGTTGCGTTTGGAGACCCCTGATGTGCCTAAACAGTGGTAACCCCTCAATTCTACCTCCAACACTAACTCGAACACACCCCTAACCCTAATCCCAACTGTAGCCATAACCCTAATCACAACCCTAACCCCAACACACCCCTAACCACAACCCTAACCCCAACACACCCCTAACCCTAACCACAACCCTAATTCCAACCCTAACCCTAACCACAACCCTAATTCCAACTGTAGCCATAACCCTAATCACAGCCCTAACCCTAACCCTAACCCCAACACATCCCTAACCCTAATCCCAACTGTAGCCATAACCCTAATCACAGCCCTAACCCTAACCCTAACCCCAACACACCCCTAACCCTAATCCCAACTGTAGCCATAACCCTAATTACAACCCTAACCACAACACACCCCTAACCACAACCCTAATTCCAACCCTAACCCTAAGGTTATGTGCCCACTTTGCGGATTCGTGTGAGATTTTTCAGCATCATTTTTTAAAAATCCGCAGGTAAAAGGCACTGCGTTTTACCTGCGGATTTTCCGCGGATTTCCAGTGTTTTTTGTGCGGATTTCGCCTGCGGATTCCTATTGAGGAACAGGTGTAAAACGCTGCGGAATCCGCACAAAGAATTGACATGCTGCGGAAAATACAACGCAGCGTTTCCGCGCGGTATTTTCCGCACCATGGGCACAGCGGATTTGGTTTCCATATGTTTACATGGTACTGTACACCTGATGGAACACTGCTGCGAATCCGCAGCGGCCAATCTACTGCGGATCCGCAGCCAAATCCGCACCGTGTGCACATGGCCTAATTCTAAAGGTATGTGCACACGCTGCGGAAAACGCTGCGGATCCGCAGCAGTTTCCCATGAGTTTACAGTTCAATGTAAACCTATGGGAAACAAAAATCGCTGTACACACGCTGCGGAAAAACTGCACGGAAACGCAGCGGTTTACATTCCGCAGCATGTCACTTCTTTGTGCGGATTCCGCAGCGGTTTTACAACTCCTCAAATAGAAAATCGCAGTTGTAAAACCGCAGTGAAATGCGCAGAAAAAACGCGGTAAATCCGCCATAAATCCGCAGCGGTTTAGCACTGCAGATTAATCAAATCCGCAGCGGAAAAATCCACAGAGGACCTGAATACGTGTGCACATACCGAAACCCTAACCCTACCCCTACCCCTAGCCCTAACCCTACCCCTAACCCTACCCCTAACCCTAACCCTACCCCTAACCCTAACCCTAGCCCTAACCCTACCCCTAACCCTACCCCTAACCCTAACTCTAGCCCTACCCCTAACCCTACCCCTAACCCTAGCCCTAACCCTACCCCTAACCCTACCCCTATTCTAACATTAGTGGAAAAAAAAAAATTCTTTATTTTTTTATTGTCCCTACCTATGGGGGTGACAAAGGGGGGGGGTCATTTATTATTTTTTTTTATTTTGATCACTGAGATAGATTATATCTCAGTGATCAAAATGCACTTTGGAACGAATCTGCCGGCCGGCAGATTCGGCGTGCGCACTGCGCATGCGCCCGCCATTTTGGAAGATGGCGGCGCCCGGGGAGAAGACGGACGGACCCCGGCAGGATCGGTAAGTATGATAGGGTGGGGGGGGAGCACGGGGGGGGGGGGGATCGGAGCATGGGGGGGTGAATCGGAGCGCGGGAGGGTTGGAACGGAGCACAGGGGGGGTAGAACGGAGCACGGGGGGGTGGAACGGAGCACGGGGGGGTGGAACGGAGTACGGAGGGGGTGGATCGGAGTGCAGGGGGGGTGATCGGAGCACGGGGGGGTGATTGAAGCACGGGGGGAGCGGACAAGAGCACGGGGGGGAGCGGAGCACAGGACAGAGGGGAGCGGGAGCAGTGTACCGGACAGATCGGGGGGCTGGGGGGGCGATCGGTGGGGTGGGGTGGGGGCACATTAGTATTTCCAGCCATGGCCGATGATATTGCAGCATCGGCCATGGCTGGATTGTAATATTTCACCCGTTATAATAGGTGAAATATTACAAATCGCTCTGATTGGCAGTTTCACTTTCAACAGCCAATCAGAGCGATCGTAGCCACGAGGGGGTGAAGCCACCCCCCCTGGGCTAAACTACCACTCCCCCTGTCCCTGCAGATTGGGTGAAATGGGAGTTAACCCTTTCACCCGATCTGCAGGGACGCGATCTTTCCATGACGCCACATAGGTGTCATGGGTCGGATTGGCACCGACTTTCATGACGCCTACGTGGCGTCAAAGGTCGGGAAGGGGTTAACAATCAATGTAATGAATATATAAATTCATACAAATGTGAAAAAAATCAATAGTGGTAAAGAGTGAAAAATATATATAAGAAAAAAACACTTAAAAATAAGTGCAACAATGTGCAAGAAGTGTATTATAAATGCCAGTGTAAGCTGATACATATGCAATCGAAAAAAGAAAAATATATAGCCGTGATCAAGTGATCAAACAAGCCACCAACAATGGGATATAAAAGAATAAGGGGTAAATCACATAATGCCACAATGCTCACCAGTGAGGAGCTCCACCATCCCCTGCTCACACAACTCCAACGCACGTTTCGTTACCGCTTCGTCAGGGAGCGCTGTGGCAGGGGCCCGGAAGCTGTATATATACAAGGGAGGCAGCTGTGTTGAATATCAATCAGCGGCGCTATGTTACATGATGCTGCTCTCTGAGTCATGCAGCCGCCATCGCTGCACGCCAGACACCCAGAAGCACGTGACCGAGGGCGACTGAGGTCACAGTCGGTCATATGACAGCCAAGCGGCCAGAGAAGCAGGGAGGCAGGCGCATGCGCAGGGTGGTGTACAGCGGCACTGCAGCCATATTTAGAATGGGTAAATGGCGCCGCGCTCTGAGTCATGCAGCCACCATCGCCGCACGCCAGACCCAGGGCGACTGAGGTCACAGTCAGTAACATGACAACCAAGCGGCCAGAGAAGCAGGTAGGCGGGCGCATGCACAGGGCGGCATGAGCGCCGCTGCAGCCATATTTAGAGTGGGTAAATAAATAGGCATAATACAGGAGAAAAGGGCATGAGGTATCTGGAAAATTGAATATAATAACAGGCAACATTATCAGTGAATCATAGTTAAAATAAGAAAATAAACTATATAAGAAATACCAATTAATGAAATATAATTAATATCTAATAAATACATTATATAAAAATATATGAAAAATGTGTATTTAATCAAGCACCCTACAATGTGAAAAAATAATGTGACCCTAGTAATATATATTAGTCTAAATACAAAATATAACAATAAATCAGATTAAATAAATAATGATATATATATATATATATATATATATATATATATATATATATATATATATATATAATATATATGTGCACTACAATATACAAATTTCATTAATGAACTAATAATAAATACAAAAAATGAAATTAAATAAATCTTGAATAAGAATATGTATACAGAAAAATGTAAAAAATATATATATATAATTAATAAACCGGGGGGGAGTGCAGCGCCCCAGAGTCCTGGTCATTGCAGTAATGTCGCTCTGCCGCTAGGGGGAGTGATGTTATGTCTGATTGCACTAAAGGAGTTCACCTGACCAGGTATCACAGCACACATTACACTTCACACTCCAGCCACTAGGGGGAGCAAAAGGCACTATGTATTAGGCCACTCCTCACACTGGTAAAACTAGGGGTCGGATAGGAAGTTAGTTCAGAACGCAGCCTGGGAGAGCTCCAGGGAGGACCTGTCAGGGGTGGGTTCCTGACAGGGGCCTAGCAGAACGAATAGAAAGCAACAGAACCGCGCCTGCACTACCTTGCGGCGGTATCCTAAGAAAGGACACGAAAAGAAGGATATTGTGGAAAGTCAGAAACAAGATCAAGCACAAAGGAGAGCCAGTAGGAGTCGTGCCTCGAGAACGGCAACTTCCTACTGAGGCGCGTAGCTGGTGACCGGAACACCGAGGAAGTAACTGACTCTATGCCTTACTTCAAATACCGCAGGACAGTTAATTATAGGTTGGCTGTCTACCATACATCACCTAAGCAGACATAGGGGGCAAGCGTGGAGAGGGGCGTCTCTAGGGTCCCAGAATAGCTCCGAGCCTTCCCGTCAAACAGGTGCGTCCTATCCAGATAATTTGGGGGACGAAGAGAGAGAGAGAGAGAGAGAACAGAAGTTGTGAGGACTATCCCGAATGCTCAGCAGGGAAGAACTACAACACACAGGCGCTAGTGGTAGGCACTGATTTCCACCTGCAAAGGGAACTCTGGATGTGCCTTCGGACCGGCCGGTCTCAGACAGCCCTGTTAACAGTGCTCTGGATTGCGGATCCCGAAGTCTTCAGTAAAAGGTAAAGAGACTGCAACCCTGTGTCCTCGTTATTAACTGCACCTCACATCATCGCGACCTACACTAATGGGAAGCCCTGGGGACACACTTCACCTGTGTGAAGGTATACCATCCAGCTGCCATTCCATCACCCCAGCGGACCCCTAAGCAGCGTCGGTCACCCTGACCGAACACCACAGGTGGCGTCACGAACCCTTGACAAACTACCTTCACCCCTTTCATTGGACGCCCCTTAGCAGGGTCACGGACCGGGTCCAGCCACCGTGACAACCCCAGAATTGAGACAGAGAGGACCGGTACCGAGTAACCTGTGGCCCTGTGTCTGGGGGCGCTCCAAAAGCACTCATCCAAATCAAGTGCATCAACATTCTCTACCTTCAGTGAAGAGCTTATAAAAGCGCGTGCCGAAGCGGAAACTACAAAGGTGCAAGGCGTCTTCGCCCAAAAGAAAGCAGAGAAGAAGGCGGACATGGAAGCTGAATCTGCACGTAAGAAGGCAGAAATAGAAGTCCTAGAGAAAGAATGCAAACATGCGACAGCCATGGCAAGGTTAAAGGTCTTTGAACAAGCTCTCAGTGGGAGTCAAGGGGACAGTATTGTGAGGGTGATCCCTTAAAGTGAGATCTATATGATTGCTTGTACCTGACCAAATATAAGCTGAGTGCTAGCTTAGAGGCAAAGAATGTTTCACATACACAGAGACAGATACACACTCCTCTCTCAGCAAAGGATTCCACACAACTGCTTTATTCTCTGAATAAAGGAAGATACTACAAGCAGCAAATGGGGGAGGTCGCACAACTTCTGAATAGTTAGTGTCACTCTGATTGGTTCATTCCAACTTCTTTTCCATATATGGTATTCAGTCCAATGTCCATGACTTCTTCACATTCCAAAAGTTCCTTCCAGTGTGCTGCTGATCAGGAAATAGACTCCATCTTGCTACACCATATCTGAACTGACTTATATAAGGTTTAATAATTGATTTCATTAGCCATTTTCTCCATCACAGTCCCCCCTAAATCAATTATTAACTTGATGTCACAATGTAATATGATCCAACTGGTGATCGGTCATTGAATGGCGCAACACAAACAAAAAGGGATGGAAAATGGGGAAAGGAAGGCCTTACCGATAGGGAAATAGGGATGGTCACCACCTGAATTTAACCTGAGCTTGTCCCTGCACTGCCCTAACTCCTTAAGTGGGTCCTTCCCCCCACCGCCGCCAGGAACATCGTCCCTCACTGATACCTAACTCTGCCCTGACTAGTGCACTGGCCGGCAAGGGACGCTAGCCTCACCACTGCAGATAATACACACAGGGGACAGTGACAAACAAAAAGGACAAAGGAAAAACATAGTACATGGATTGTGACATCTGAGCTGGCCATTAGATGGGCAATATTGAGCTTTTACCCCCCTTGGTGCAATCTTTATTCATGTGGAAGTCAAATGTATTACTCGGGTAGTTAGTCCACTTTTTCAATGTGAGGCATGAATCCATGGTGGTCTCCCTTAGAGTTTCACTGAGGTAGGTGTTGTCAGGAGTACTTGGTATGGGCACTCAAAATGTGGGTCTAGGCTCCTTCTCACGTGTCTGTATATGACCACCAATCAACTGGATTCAGCTGATGCACGTCTGCACTTTCATTAGGATCTGGAATGGATGAGAATACATGTTTATGCAACACATTAAGTCTTTTTCTGCAAGGCCTGGACATGGGCCGTAGTACTTATGGAAAGTACAGACCAGTCTTTGGCGCACTACCAAGCAGGATTTCAGAAGGAGACAAGCCTGTCTTTCTATTTAGAGTGGGTCTGACTGAAGAGAGAGCAAGAAACAAGCACTCTACCCAACTACCCAATTCTTTCATGTGTCTGTCGTGGCCTTCTGAATTTTTAAGTTTAAGTGTCATTTTAGCATTAATTTGCACATTTTACTGGATAGGCTTCCGGCCAACCAGAGAAGAGATCTACACATACTAGGACATATTCACACACTCCTACCTGGGTAGCTGTATGTAGTCAATCTGCAGTCTCTGAAATGAGTAGAGAGGCCTGGGTGTCACTTTCTTAGGGACTTTTACTGTTTTACCTGTGTTGTGCTGTGCACAGGTGAGGCATGACTGTACGAGTTTCGCCGCTACGTAACTGAAACCAGGAGTGATCCAGAAGGCATTTACCATGATACACATGTGTCATTTTGAGGTGTGACTGGGGCCATGTGTTGCTTGCGCCATGATTGGGAACAGGGACCTTGGTATACACAATTTATCCTTATTCTCCCATACTCCATTCGAGTTCATTTCAGCTCCCATTCTTCCACAGTGTTCCTTCTCTGTTTGGGCAGCTGGAGGGATTTCAGGACATCTAGGCTCAGTGTGGCTGGAATACGCTGACTCCCCGCCACCCTCCACTGCTCCCTAGGCTGCCTTGCTGCTACTTTAGCAGCCTCGTTCGCCCTTCTGTTGCCCTCTACCTCCACAGAGTCACCGTTTGTGCGTGCTTTCACCTTGATTATGCCAACCTGGTCTGGTAACATCAATGCCTCCATTAATTGTTTCACCAGCTCTGCATGGTTAATGGGCTTACCGGCTGATGTAAGGAACACTCTGCTTCTCCAGATAGGGCCATAATCATGGGATATTCCCCATCCATAATTCAAATCTATGCAAATATTAGCGACTTTACCTGCAGCAGCTCTACACGCCTCAGTGAGTGCCTTCAACTCTGCCTCCTGCACCGATATGTGAGGAGGGAGTGGTTCAGCTCGGATTACCTCATGTGAGGATACTACTGCATATCCAGTGTAGAATCGCCCATCCTTGGGGTATCTGAAGCCATAAATAATAATCTTTATTTTTATATAGCGCTAACATATTACGCATCACTTTACGGGTTGCACACATTATCATCACTGTCCCCAATGGGGCTCACAATCTAAATTCCCTATCAGTATGTCTTTGGAATGTGGGAGGAAACCGGAGTGCCCGGAGGAAACCCACACAAACACGGAGAGAACATACAAACTCTTTGCAGATGTTGTCCAAGGTGGGATTAGAACATCTACAGAAACAAAAACCTCAAAATCTGCATTAGGATCAGGTTTATCATGGACATGTGCAAACCCCATGGTCTCCTGACTCATCTATGCAGTCATGTTCGTGCATCACGTCAGAGTACTCTTCCTGGACCGACATGTGTGGGGGCAACGGTTCCACATTTATGGTTTCATGGACCAAGAGCATATTTGGTGTAGAACTGGCCACCTATGCCATACTGCAATCCATCCACAAAGAGCTCATGGTCTGGGTTATCTAGAGGGATATCGGCACCATGACTGAAACCCCCCTGTGGGACATTATCTGTACACAGTCATAGTCCTGTTGTAGTTCACCTAGCAGGTCAGGCAGGTTCCACTACCACCCACTTCCCTCCTCTTCCCCCCAGAGGCAACAGGATGGCTGAAATCAGTAGTGCGCCATGAATGCTGATGTTATCAGACACAAGGATGCACAGTGAAACCTGAGATGTCAGCAGCACTGAGAGGGGGGGTTATCACAGCAGCACAGCTTTATGACCCTGACTCCCCCTAAGAGACTGAAGAGGGGAGAAGGAGGGGCTATCCCCCTGTGCAGCCTCTGTGTGCATACTTTACACATATAGGAAAGATATATATCTTGGTAAAAGGTATCAACCACTGAGGACTCTCAGTTCTAAATATTTTTCTACTTTAAACATTAAATTTCTTTGCCCTTGCCTGGTCTACATAAGAGGGGCTCTGGACCAGGTTTTTGCGTTATCAGAGCTGGAAATATTATTATTTTTATTATTATTATACATTTTTATAGCGCCATTTATTCCATGGCGCTTTACATGTGAATACGGGGCAAATATAGACAAATACATTAAACATGAGCAGATAACAAGGCACACGAGTACATAAGGAGGGAGGACCCTGCCCGCGA
Source organism: Ranitomeya imitator (assembly GCF_032444005.1). NCBI lineage: Eukaryota > Metazoa > Chordata > Amphibia > Anura > Dendrobatidae > Ranitomeya > Ranitomeya imitator. The sequence continues at coordinate 425,875,477 of NC_091285.1, read as the reverse complement.
GGGCTCACAGTCTGCAGGGGGCGGGTGAGGATACACTAGGAGAGGGAAGAGCTGGCTGTGCGGCTGTTCAGTAGGTTGAGGATCACTGCAGGCTGTAGGCATGTCGGAAGAGATGAGTCTTCAGGTTCTTTTTGAAGGTTTCTATGGTAGGCGCGAGTCTGATGTGTTGGGGTAGAGAGTTCCAGAGTATGGGGGAAGCACGGGAGAAGTCTTGGATGCGGTTATGGGAAGAAGAGATGAGAGGGGAGTAGAGAAGGAGGTCTTGGGAGGATCGGAGGTTGCGTGTAGGTAGGTACTGGGAGACCATGTCACAGATGTATGGAGGAGACAGGTTGTGGATGGCTTTGCATGTCAGTGTGAGGGTTTTGAACTGGAGTCTCTGGGCGATAGGAAGCCAGTGAAGGGCTTGACACAGGGGAGAGGCTGGGGAATAGCGGGGGGACAGGTGGATTAGTCGGGCAGCAGAGTGTAGGATGGATTGGAGTGATGCCAGAGTGCTAGAGGGGAGTCCAGAGAGTAGGAGGTTGCAGTAGTCGAGGCGGGAGATGATAAGGGCATGCACTAGCGTTTTTGCAGTGTTGCGGTCAAGGAAAGCACGGATCCGGGAAATATTTTTGAGTTTGAGACGACAGGAGGAGGCAAGGGCTTGGATATGTGGCTTGAAAGAGAGGGCAGAGTCGAGGATCACCCCGAGGCACCGGGCGTGTGGGACTGGGGATAGTGAGCAGCCATTGACATTGATGGATAGGTCTGGTGGAGGGGTAGAGTGAGATGGGGAAAGATGATGAATTCTGTTTTGTCCATGTTCAGTTGTAGAAAGCGAGTAGAGGAGCTGCGGAGACACCATCACATGTTTCTCAACGCAGGCAGTGAATAGCCAGGCCTTTCCCCGGGAAGGAACAACCAAGGGAAGGGCAGCATCCAATAAAGGAAAACATCCAATAAAGGAAAACCACCTATGCCAAGCATGGTATCCATCCACAGACAGCTGTTTCAGGGTTTTTGCCCCTCATCAGTGTGGAGTAGGAAACTGGCTATCAGGAGCAGTGCCTAGTAGAAAGTCTATAAAGGCACGGATGATTGACCTCGTGGAGACCAAAACATCCAACACCGCGGAGACACCATCACATGTTTCTCAACGCAGTGATCCAGAACACTGCCCCCAAATATGCAAATGCAAGTAGAGGAGCTGCGGAGACACCATCACATGTTTCTCAACGCAGGCAGTGAATAGCCAGGCCTTTCCCCGGGAAGGAACAACCAAGGGAAGGGCAGCATCCAATAAAGGAAAACATCCAATAAAGGAAAACCACCTATGCCAAGCATGGTATCCATCCACAGACAGCTGTTTCAGGGTTTTTGACCCTCATCAGTGTGGAGTGGGAAACTGGCTATCAGGAGCAGTGCCTAGTAGAAAGTCTATAAAGGCACGGATGATTGACCTCGTGGAGACCAAAACATCCAACACCGCGGAGACACCATCACATGTTTCTCAACGCAGTGATCCAGAACACTGCCCCCAAATATGCAAATGCAAGTAGAGGAGCTGCGGAGACACCATCACATGTTTCTCAACGCAGGCAGTGAATAGCCAGGCCTTTCCCCGGAAAGGAACAACCAAGGGAAGGGCAGCATCCAATAAAGGAAAACATCCAATAAAGGAAAACATCCAATAAAGGAAAACCACCTATGCCAAGCATGGTATCCATCCACAGACAGCTGTTTCAGGGTTTTTGCCCCTCATCAGTGTGGAGTAGGAAACTGGCTATCAGGAGCAGTGCCTAGTAGAAAGTCTATAAAGGCACGGATGATTGACCTCGTGGAGACCAAAACATCCAACACCGCGGAGACACCATCACATGTTTCTCAACGCAGTGATCCAGAACACTGCCCCCAAATATGCAAATGCAAGTAGAGGAGCTGCGGAGACGCCATCACATGTTTCTCAACGCAGGCAGTGAATAGCCAGGCCTTTCCCTGGGAAGGAACAACCAAGGGAAGGGCAGCATCCAATAAAGGAAAACATCCAATAAAGGAAAACCACCTATGCCAAGCATGGTATCCATCCACAGACAGCTGTTTCAGGGTTTTTGCCCCTCATCAGTGTGGAGTAGGAAACTGGCTATCAGGAGCAGTGCCTAGTAGAAAGTCTATAAAGGCACGGATGATTGACCTCGTGGAGACCAAAACATCCAACACCGCGGAGACACCATCACATGTTTCTCAACGCAGTGATCCAGAACACTGCCCCCAAATATGCAAATGCAAGTAGAGGAGCTGTGGAGACACCATCACATGCCGTGCCTTTATAGACTTTCTACTAGGCACTGCTCCTGATAGCCAGTTTCCTACTCCACACTGATGAGGGGCAAAAACCCTGAAACAGCTGTCTGTGGATGGATACCATGCTTGGCATAGGTGGTTTTCCTTTATTGGATGTTTTCCTTTATTGGATGCTGCCCTTCCCTTGGTTGTTCCTTCCCGGGGAAAGGCCTGGCTATTCACTGCCTGCGTTGAGAAACATGTGATGGTGCGAGCAGAAAAGAAGGCTGAAATGGCAGACAGACAGTGCGGGATTTTGGTAAGCAAGCAGGAGAGGTCAGGTCCGGAGAGGTAGATCTGCGTGTCATCAGCGTAGAGATGGTACTGCAAACTGTGGGATTCTATGAGCTGTCCCAGGCCGAAAGTGTAGATGGAGAAGAGTAGGGGTCCTAGAACAGAGCCTTGAGGAACACCGACTGACAAGGGGCGAAGTGAGGAGGTGGTGTGGGGGAGGGAGACACTGAATGTTCGGTCTGTCAGACATGAAGAGATCCAGGAAAGGGCCAAGTCTGTGATGCCAAGAGATGTGAGGATTTGTAGCAAAAGGTAGTGATCTACAGTGTCAAAGCCTCATACAGGAGAACAGAGGAGCTTACAGATTCCAAGATTAAAAAGTACAAAATTTTATTAAGATACTGACAAAACATACATACAAATACATATAAAATAAGGACACTAAAGACCATCCCTATAACCCACCCTATCCTAGGAGTAATTTAATATGCTGGTAATGCAGAGGAACAACCATGTGCCTGTATGGAAAATGGGTTAATGTGAACCATATACCTCACAGAAGTACATATGAGGTCTGGGATAGCAGCCTAAGTAAAGCTGAATAGTACTATCCTATCAACGATCCAAAGTCCAGGGCACACTAGAAGAGACCTACCAGACTGCCAGTACTATACATGCCCATAGCGTAAAGAGCGCAGTATGGATAGTCTCCAATAGTTCCTCTTACCCAGGTAGAGAGATGGATGAAGTTAGGCGAGACCCCCGACGCACGTTTCGCTCCAGCAATCTGTTAGCTTTCTCAAGGGGAAGTGTCCATGCTCCACCAAACGAGCCTTATATCCACTGCTTCTGGTCACATGAAGAACATGTGACCCGGAAGTCTGCGGGGACTGCCTGTGAACGGCGCATGCGTCCATGGCCCCCGGCGCCGCAACCACCCCGCCCGGCCAGCCTCCAAAGCCGACTGAGTGGGAGCATGGCGTAACCATGACACCCAGTCACCGGCCAAGGACGCCAAGCGGCCGGACCAAGGAGGGGCGGAGCCGGGAGCAAACGGGCGCACGCGCACTGCAGACCAAGACCGCACCACGGCAAAAGAGGTACTATATGATAACTGTACCGGTACAATGACAGTATAATGACCAGAAATGCTCACATATAACAATATACACAGGCACAATGAACAATAATATAAAGGGCACATGTTAAATCTGTCTGATGCTTCAGCATGCCGGTGTGAGGTCGGAATATTCAGAGGATACCAAGGGCATCATATAGAAGGCTATAATAACATAGTAACATAGTAACATAGTTAGTAAGGCCGAAAAAATACATTTGTCCATCCAGTTCAGCCTATATTCCATCATAATAAATACCCAGATCTACGTCCTTCTACAGAACCTAATAATTGTATGATACAATAATAGTAACATAGTTAGTAACAACCGGTTACGTGGGGTGTTTTTGGCCCTGTTATAGACAATAGACAAGAAAAAAACACAAATTAAACATAGTACATTAAAAGAAATAAAAAGGTGAAGCAGACATCTTACCGCAGAGGGGAGAAACAGATCTTACTAAGGGCTACAAGAATGGGGCAAAGTTGAGAGCTTCATTAAGGCCCCCAGGTCTGGTGGTGCCCAAAGTCACAATCCATTTGAGTTCACGTTGGGCGAGGAGTTGTTTGATATTGCCCCCTCGTATGCCCGTGTGGATGAGGTCTATCCCCCTTACCATGAATTCACTAGGATTACAGTCATGATATTTGTGAAAATGTTTTGGTATAGTTTTTAATTGGGAGACGTCCTCCACCGTCCTGGCCGCGCCAATGTCCCGCACATGCTCCCTCACCCTCACTCTTAATTCACGTGATGTTAAACCAATATAGATGAGATGACAGCTGCAAGTAGCATAATAGATAACATTTTTGCTGCTGCAAGATATAAAATGTCTGATATCAAAATTTCTTTTGCCGTCTGCTGAGGAGAATGAGGAGCTGCGCAGGACATTGGCGCAGGCAGCACAGTGTCCACGCGTATAGCATCCCAAGGTGCGACGTACTGAGCCAAAAAGAGGAGTCACAGAGGCCACGTAATGACTCTTGACCAAGAGATCTTTCAAATTTCTTGCCCTCCTCGGGGTCATCAAAGGACGGTCGGACAGGAAGGGACTCAAGGAGGGCTCAATACTAAGGATCCGCCAATGTTTATTCAAAATGGTACGTATACTATCCCACTCATGATTAAATTCAGATATGAATCGTATTGATTCATCTGTCCTCTTTACCTTTTTCGAGTATAACAACCGGTTACGTGGGGTGTTTTTGGCCCTGTTATACCCATATCTCACACACCGATGGCTATATCCCCGCTGTTCAAAGCGTGTTTTTAAATCACTTGCCTGACGTTCAAAAGTCTGATCATCAGAGCAGATCCGCCTAACCCGGAGGAACTGTCCAACCGGGACGGCCCTAATTGTGGCTTGACTGTGCCCTGAGGTAACATGAACCAAAGCATTTACAGCCGTAGTTTTTCGAAAAACCTCTGTCTCTATAAGTTGATCATCCCCTACCCTCAGGAGTATATCCAGAAAGTCAATTTCACGGGGTCAAACTTATAAGTTAATCTAATGTTGAAAGTATTAGTGTTGAGCACAGTCATAAAATCCCCGAGCTGCTGTTCCGTTCCACGCCATAAAAACAAGACGTCATCTATATAACGCCACCAGCACAGCACATGGTCGGCGGCCTCCCCCCCAGCACCACCAAACACCAACCTCTCCCAAAAACCCAAAAAGAGGTTAGCGTAGGCCGGTGCACAGGCCGCCCCCATGGCTGCGCCGCGCTTCTGATGGTAAAAACAATCTTTAAAAGTAAAAAAATTATGCGTCAGAACGAATTCCAGCAGCTCGAGGATAGGGCAAAGGCAGAAGACAGGTCCAGGAGAAGGAGGACAGAGTAGTGTCGCTTGCTCCTGGCAGTTAGTAGGTCATTGGTGACTTTAGTTAGGGCAGTTTCAGTTGAGTGATGGGAACGGAAGCCTGATTGTAACCGATCAAAGAGGGAGCAGGAGGAGAAGTGGGAGGACAGTTCAAGATGAATGTGTTGCTCCAGCAATTTGGAGGCATAAGGGAGAAGAGATATTGGGCGATAGCTAGACACAGAGGATGGGTCGAGGGAGGGCTTTTTGAGGATGGGTGTGATCTTGGCATGCTTGAAGGATGAGGGAAAGACACCGGTTGTGAGTGAGAGGTTGAAGAGGTGCGTTAGGGTTGGGATGAAGACCGTGGAAAGGTTAGGGATGAGGTGGGATGGGAGCGGGTCAAGCGTGTAGGTGGTGAGGTGTGATCTTGACAGGAGGGCGGAGAGCTGATCTTCTGTCATGGTGGAGAAGCTGGTTTTTGAGGAGCAGGGTTGAGGAGCTAAGAGGCGTAGTGGGCGCTGTGGGCCAAAGCTTTCTCTGATCGTATCGATCTTCTGTTTAAAGAAAGAGGCGAAGTCATCAGCAGAAATGAGGGGGGAGGGAGGAGGTAAATATGACTTTAATACTCTGAGTGGGACATTATTAGTGGCGCTATAATCACACACTTTAAACCTTTAACTTTGCCAGAGCCGGGTATAATATGTTCTGCCGATTCAGTAGAATCCTGTTGGATATCATAAAGGATAGCTGTCTGGGAGGCTAATCTGTTCCTCTAAATCTTACCAGCAACAGCAGAAAGCATTACTATTTTTTTCATTATCCTCTGTAACAAATGACATGGGAAATATTCCAGGGTCTTTCATTCTACTCATTATGGCCAACATTTCACTAGGATCCCAGGGACTTCCCACCAAGTGCCAAGACAAAGGTTCCTCACGAATCCGAAATTTAGTACCTACCCATGTCTACATTGCACGCAGTGCAATAGTATACAGAGAGGGACTACTTTTCACCATGCCCATAATGGAAAGCATTATCCCATTAAGGGATTCTTCACGTGTGACACATCATACGTAATTTATCTAATAAAATGTCCTTGTGGTTTATGCTATGTAGGAGAAACGACGCAGTCCATAAAACAACAGATATCAAAACACAAATACACGATCAGATGTAAGAACACATTATCACCTATCCCTTACCACTTCGTTACCCAAGGTCACATTATCGCCCAATTAAAATTCCAGGTGATCGAGCAGGTCACACCACTACATAGAGGGGGTGACAGGATACACCTTCTGAAAAAAAGGGAAGCTTATTGGATACACGAAATGCAGACCCTAGCCCCTATGGACCTGAATAGGGAATATGATATGCAATCTTTTATGTCCTAATCACTAACAAATTCTTGCTATTATAGTTTTGTTATTATATATTGCCTGCGCGTATGATTATTGTGTATACTATTTATGTACATTGGACTAATGCGTTGATTTCTCTTACAGAATCTCTCATATTAACCTAATAACTACAGGAACACCTCCTCCTCACTTTTCAAACAGAGATCGGTCACAGGAATAGATCACTCGACTGGCACCACGCAACCCCAGAGGAGTACACTATCTCCACACTCTCCTGGGATAGAACGCCGAGAATCACCACTGTATGTCCCTCCACACACTGGACGAGCGGTGGATACCGCATCCATCAAATCCTTCACTTGGTAAGTGCTTCTTTATCCTTCACTATCCGGGGATGACACATCATTGCTGCGATGCTGCAGCTTCTCACCACATTCCTTATTTTACCCAGCAGCACCGGGAGCGTCCGATTTCACATTTGTCTTTCTACTAGAAGTGGGGTATGTAAACAGTAACTTGTACCACCTACTGGCAAGTGTCAGGTATGTCTCCTACAGGGACCAACACACTGCTCTCACTATCATTACAGGCTTAACCCTTTGTGACCCATAAGCTTGAATAGCTTCAAGTGAGGGTACGTTCACTACTTTCTTTCCTTTTCTTTTGTGTTTCCTGCTAGTGTTTTACAAACACACCCTAACAGTCACAATCACCGTATCCACCGAGCCATTATATATCACACCCAAAACAATCTCTTACTGTATGCTTGATTATTAGGACGTTGAACGACAATGTTATAAGCAATAACTTGCCATTTCTATGTATCGTTCGCTATTACCATTATTCAGGGGCCTTCTGTTTTGACCCTTTGCCTAACGTGTTGTATATACTTTGTTTATTGAATTTTGTTTTTTCTTTTTGTTTAGTACATTGATGAAGGTCTAACTCTGACCGAAACGTCTAATGTATGTACTCTCCTTCACTTATAATTTTTTTTTGCTGCATCTAACCACGAGTGTGCCAAGTTATCTTTAAAAAAAAAAAAGAAAGAACAGACATGTCCGACTTTGCGAGGTACATGATTCGCCGAGAACTCACCAACACCGGTCTCACAAGATTCAATGACCAACCCGAAAACTACAGAGGGTGGAAGTATGCCTTTAAAACCGCAACTAGTGACCTCGGCATTACTGCTGCTGAAGAGCTGGACCTGCTGATCAGGTGGCTGGGACAATGATCCACAGAGCGTATCAAGAGACTCAGATCCATTTACATCAGCGATCCAGCGGCTGGTCTCACGACCGCATGTGACAGACTAGAGAAAGGTTTCATCAGTCCTGAAGCTATGGAAGATGCACTGCTCAAGCCATTACAGGATTTTCCTAAAATATCTGGCAAGGATGCTTCAAAATTCCAGGAACTCAGTGACCTGCTGTTTGAACTCAAGCTGGCCAAGACAGACACAAATCTACCTTGCATCAGCTTACTGGACACCATACGTGGGGTGAAACCCATAGTCGCCAAGCTGCCATATAACGTGCAAGAAACGTGGACTACGCTAGGTACAAGATAAAAAAGGTCAACCCAAACTTCACCTGTGGAGAACCCACCAGCACAGCTTCATCCACTCCCAAATATGAGAGCCCTCGTCAAATTGACAAAAAACCTAGATGCCCAGTATCTTTAAAAAAGACTTACGTGCTTCCCACACCAGCATTGGTTCCTGAGGAGGGCGACAAGGGTGAAAGAATCGAGAATCCAAACCGTCAGTGTCCCATCCACAAGAAGCCACATTCGCTGAAGAAATGTATCAGCATCATAAAGAAACTGCTCCAAGAACGCAAGAAGCTTCTAAAGAAGTTTGGAGTATGCTTAAGATGTTGTGCTTCTACCGAACATCTTGCTAAGGACTGTAAGGTTACAATCAAGTGTATAGATTGTGACAGCGAGGATCACGTAAAAGCGCTCCATCCACCCCAGCTTAACCCTATGCCTATGCCTTGTCCCACCACAAGCCATGGAGGGGAGAGTACAGGCCAAGCAGCAAGTCATCTTGCAGTATCTTCTTCATGCACAGAAGTCTGCGGAGAAGGTCTTTGGGACAAGTCTGGTGTGAAGATTTGCCTGGTAAAGTTATCTCTTAGGCTAGGTTCACATTGCGTTAATGGGACCGCGCTAACGAACAGCGTTGCACGGCGAAATTAACGCCGTGCAACGCATCCGTTAGCGCACCCATTGGCAGCAATGGGAACGCGCATCGCTAGCGAGTGCCATTTTCGGCACGCGCTAGCGACGTGCCGGTGATTTGTGGCATGCCGCGGACGCTGCTTGCAGCGTCCGCCGCGCGCCCGAGGTCCGTTCCCCGCTCTCGCAGATCGGGGATCTGCGAGAGCGGGGACGTTAAACGCGACCCCGAAAAAGACATTGCGTTAGCGCAATCTGCTAGCGCTTAGTGCTAAACGGATTTCCCTAACGCAATCTGAACCTAGCCTTAAGGGTCACCCAGAGAAGGCCGTGAAGGTGTATAGCATCCTGGACGATCAGCACAACCGATCACTAGCAAGGTCAGAACTCTTTGATCTGTTTGATTTAAAGGGAAGCTTCTACCCCTACACCATAGGCACCTGCAGCGGCATCTCAGAAGTCTTCAGAAGAAGGGCCAGTGGTCTCATGGTAATGTCTCTTGAAAATACAATAGAAATACCTACCCACACTCAAGTGCAATCATATTCCGTCCAACAAGGAAGAGATCCCAACATCGGAAGCCGCTCTTCATCACCCTCACCTGAAGACTATAGCCAACAAGATTCCAGCTCTCAAATACAATGCAGAAATCCTGATTCTACTTGGGAGAGACATCCTCTGTTTACACAAGGTACGCCAGCAAATCAATGGCCCACACGATGCACCATTTGCTCAACGCTTCGACCTAGGCTGGGTGATCAAAGGGAACATCTGCCTGGACAAAATGAAGAGACCTAACGCTATCTTTTACTACAACATGCACATCTTGCCAAATGGTCACAGCACTTATTTCCAGCCATGCCCACATCATTACTGGGTGAAAGAGAAACTGAGCGACAACAAGTGGCGACAGCCACCACTTGACAGTGTGAACACGGACCGTCCCTGGGACGACAACCTCGGGTCAACGGTGTTCAATTCCACAAGTGAAGACAACAAGTTGGCACCCACAAGAGAAGATAAAGAATTTATAAGGGTTATGAACAAAGAGTTCGCTCAAGACGACACCAACAGCTGGGTGGCTCTGTTACCCTTTCATTCTCCAAGACCAAGGTTGCCAAATAATCTGCGGCAAACAACAGCATGGTTCTCTTCTCTAAAGCGTACTTTAAAAAGAAGGCCAGAGATGGAAAGACCTTTCATCGATTTCATGCAAAACATCTGTGACAGCGTTCATGCAGAATCCACACCACCACTGAAGGAAGGAGAAGAATACTGGTACCTTCCGTCCTTCAGGGTCTACTACCCTCGGAAACCTAACCAGATCAAGCTGGTATTTGACTCCAGTGCTCAGCATGAAGGCGTCTCCCTCAACAACTTCCTTCTTTCTGGACCCAACATAAACAACAGCCTCATAGGAGTGTTAATTCGCTTCAGACAGGAACCCGTGGTGATGATGGCGGACATCCAGCAGATGTTTCTTTGCATCATCGTGAGTCAAGACAGTAGAAACTATCTCAGGTTCCTATGGCACAAGGGCAACGACATCCACAACAAGGTCATGGACTTCCGGATGAAGGTACATGTCTTCGGCAACAGCCTTTCATCTGCTTTAGCGATCTATGGACTGAGACGTGCAGCCCAGGAAGGTGAGAGAGAATATGGACACAATGCTTGTCAGTTTGTAGAGAAGAACTTCTACAGTTAGGGCCAGAAATATTTGGACAGTGACACAAGTTTTATTATTTTAGCTGTTTACAAAAACATGTTCAGAAATACAATTATATATATAATATGGGCTGAAAGTGCACACTCCCAGCTGCAATATGATAGTTTCCACATCCAAATCGGAGAAAGGGTTTAGGAATCATAGCTCTGTAATGCATAGCGTCCTCTTTTTCAAGGGACCAAAAGTAATTGGACAATGGACTCTAAGGGCTGCAATTAACTCTGAAGGCGTCTCCCTCGTTAACCTGTAATCAATGAAGTAGTTAAAAGGTCAGGGGTGGATTCCAGGTGTGTGGTTTTGCATTTGGAAGCTGTTGCTGTGAGCAGACAACATGCGGTCAAAGGAACTCTCAATTGAGGTGAAGCAGAACATCCTGAGGCTGAAAAAAAATAAAAAATCCATCAGAGAGATAGCAGACATGCTTGGAGTAGCAAAATCAACAGTTGGGTACATTCTGAGAAAAAAGGAATTGACTGGTGAGCTTGGGAACTCAAAAAGGCCTGGGCGTCCACGGATGACAACAGTGGTGGATGATCGCCGCATACTTAATTTGGTGAAGAAGAACCCGTTCACAACATCAACTGAAGTCCAGAACACTCTCAGTGAAGTAGGTGTATCTGTCTCTAAGTCAACAGTAAAGAGAAGACTCCATGACAGTAAATACAAAGGGTTCACATCTAGATGCAAACCATTCATCAATACCAAAAATAGATAGGCCAGAGTTAAATTTGCAGAAAAACACCTCAAGAAGCCAGCTCAGTTCTGGAAAAGTATTCTATGGACAGATGAGACAAAGATCAACCTGTACCAGAATGATGGGAAGAAAAAAGTTTGGAGAAGAAAGGGAACGGCACATGATCCAATGCACACCACATCCTCTGTAAAACATGGTGGAGGCAACGTGATGGCATGGGCATGCATGGCTTTCAATGGCACTGGGTCACTTGTGTTTATTGATGACATAAGAGCAGACAAGAGTAGCCGGATGAATTCTGAAGTGTACCGGGATATACTTTCAGCCCAGATTCAGCCAAATGCTGCAAAGTTGATTGGACGGCGTTTCATAGTACAGATGGACAATGATCCCAAGCATACATCCAAAGCTACCCAGGAGTTCATGAGTGCCAAAAAGTGGAACATTCTGCAATGGCCAAGTCAATCTCCAGATCTAAACCCAATTGAGCATGCATTTCACTTGCTCAAATCCAGACTTAAGACGGAAAGACCCACAAACAAGCAAGACCTGAAGGCTGCGGCTGTAAAGGCCTGGCAAAGCATTAAGAAGGAGGAAACCCAGCGTTTGGTGATGTCCATGGGTTCCAGACTTAAGGCAGTGATTGCCTCCAAAGGATTTGCAACAAAATATTGAAAATAAAAATATTTTGTTTGGATTATGTTTATTTGTCCAATTACTTTTGACCTCCTAAAATGTGGAGTGTTTGTAAAGAAATGTGTACAATTCCTACATTTTCTATCAGATATTTTTGTTCAACCCTTCAAATTAAACGTTACAATCTGCACTTGAATTCTGTTGTAGAGGTTTCATTTCAAATCCAATGTGGTGGCATGCAGAGCCCAACTCGCGAAAATTGTGTCACTGTCCAAATATTTCTGGCCCTAACTGTACATAGACCATGGGCTCAAGTCTTTATTCTCGAGTGAAGAGGCTATCGATCTGCTCTCCAGGACTCAGGAAATGCTCTCTTCATCAAATCTCAGGCTGCACAAGATTATCTCCAACAGTCAAGAGGTAATGGAGGAGTTTCCATCTGAAGACTATGCCACGAGCTTAAGAAACGTTAGTTTAGGTTCTGACATCCCACCCACGCAATGCAGCCTCGGTCTGCTATGGGATATTAAACAGGATGCATTTACTTTTGAAGTGTCACCCTGTGACAAACCATTCACCAAACGAGGAGTCCTATCTGTCATAAACAGTATCTACGATCCTCTTGGGTTTGTCGCACCCATCACTCTTCAAGGCAAGATTCTGCTAAGACAGCTCACTGACGAAAATACCGATTAGGATGCTCCACTGCCGTCCCAGAAATAACAAAGATGTGAGGCTTGGAAGAAGTCACTGAAGGTCCTAGAACAACTCCAAGTCCCACGTTGTTGTTCTGTAAAATCTTCTTCAGTTGCCATCAGAAGAGAAGTCCACATTTTCTCCGATGTGTCCACAGAAGCCATAGCGACAGTAGCTTATCTGAAGACCTCGGGAGTGCACAATGAAGTGCACTGTGGTTTCATTCTAGGTAAGGCCAAACTAACCCCTAATCCTCCACACTCATCACACATGGGTGGATCCTGTGAACGCATGATTGAAATTGCATGAAAAATTCTCAATTCCATGTTGCTGGATCACAAGCTTCCTCTCACCCATGAAGTGCTGGTCACTTTCCTCGCAGAGGTGTCAGCTATAATTAATGCTAGACCTTTGGTTCCGGTATCATCTGACCCTGATGCTCCAATGATTCTCACTCCAGCTACACTCCTTACGCAGAAAATCAGAGCTGTTCCAGTCCCTCCCAGAGACTTTGATCACAAACACATTTTCAGACGTCAATGGAAGCAGGTACAACATCTGTCTAATGTGTTCTGGCACCGATAGAAGACTGAATATCTGCACTTGCTTCATAACCATCACAAATCCTAACCTACAAGAAAGAGATCTTGTCCTTTTGAAAGACAAAGAGGCTCATCGTAACCCCTGGCCGATGGGCCTTATCACCTAGGTTGTGCCCAGCAATGACTGAAAGACTCGGAAGGTAGAAGTCAAGGTGACAAAAGGTGGTTCATCTCGAATCTTCTTTCGCCCAGTCACTGAACTCGTGCTACTTCTACCGAAGGAGGACGCCACATGAACTGAACATTTTTGCTGGACTCCGTCACAGTGGGGAGCATAATTCCTCATACCACAGCCGTGTTAGGACATAAAATGCTCTGCGTGCAACTGTACTTGAACACTTCTCAGTGGATTAAACATTACCATTGGATTGTTGGATTGTTGGAGGAGTTGGCTTGTTGCGGCTTCCCCAACCTGAAGATGGGCTTTTCTACTGAAGTCATATTCGATTTTTATTTTTTATTCAAGGACTACGCGTCATTGTTCAAGTATGGACTTGAATTGTTGCATTATTGTTGCCTATTGTTTTCTTCTCTCCTGTTTTCAGGTTCCATGTTGGCACTGGATAGCAATGACTTGTCACGTCATACATAGACATTGTGAAATCTGAAGATTTCAGACGGGGAGTGTTGTGTCCCATGAATGGGAACAACTTGTTATGTATTTTCTATGTTATGCATTTCATTTTGCTGTTGCTAGGGAGAAGCTCTGCCCTCTGACGTTTGTCCCTTTGTCTCTCCTATAGTTGAAGATGTTAGCTTGCTCCTCCCTTCTTCTTCATTATCAGTTTGCTGTAGCCATCTTTGGATGCACATGTATACTTCTCTGTTTGGGATTACTCTTTCCACTGGCTGCATTGTACTTAATATAAGATTTCAGAGAATAGCAACTTTGCTGAGTTGGCACTATCTGAGGATGACTGGCATGTGAGTACAACAATCATACAGATATCTAAGGGATTGATGACTAAGGATTTAGAAACTCATACTGCCTTGAAGAGTCAGAATAATAATTCACCAATCTATCTGAACAAAAAGTATAAATATCAGATATTCCGCAGAGGTTAATGGTAAAACATTGCAGCAGTTATAACTACATTAGGGAGCAAGGAACCAAATTACTAGTGTGTTTTGAAAGAAAGAAAGCACTATGAGTAGTGAGAGCATACTAAGTATTTGTTAGAATTGGCAACATGCTGTTTAGAATAGAAACCAGCCCCTTAAAGTCGCATCACTCTTTATGTCCCATTTAGGGAGTAGGGAGCAGGGAGTAATGACTGCAGCCTGAACCCATTGATGATGTTCCATTTGAGACTCCCCAGTGGATGATTGGAGACTCAAATGGAACACCATCCAAAGTTTAAAAAAATTATGAAACAGGAAATAGGCGCACACAGGGAGCAGTAGGGACCTTTCAATTAATGTAAATTAGAAATGTGATTCATATATGCATACATTACAAAAATGTATTACATACATACATTTTAAAATTAGATAGTTAGACATTGACAATTAGGCTTTGGACAATCCCTTTACCGGTGAACACAATGCTCAGAAATATAAGCAGATACTTATCAAGACCCAGACCTGACTAGTAGGGTTGAGCGAAACGGGTCAGTCATTTTCATAAGTCGCCGACTTTTGGCAAAGTCGGGTTTCATGAAATCCGACCCGATCCCTGTGTGGGGTCGGCCATGCGGTACGCGACTTTCGCGCCAAAGTCGCGTTTCAATGATGCGAAAAGCGCCATTTCTCAGCCAATGAAGGTGGACGCAGAGTGTGAGCGGCGTGATGACATAGGTCTTCGTCCCCACCATCTTAGAGAAGTGTATTGCAGTGATTGGCTTGCTTTCTGCGGCGTCACAGGGGCTATAAAGGGGCGTTCCCTCCGACCGCCATCTTACTGCTGCTGATCTAAGCATAGGGAGAGGTTGCTGCCGCTTCGTCAGAAGCAGGGATAGTGTTAGGCAGGGTACATTAACCCCCAAACCGCTTGTGCCGTAGCGATTTCCACTGTCCAACACCACCTTTTCTTAGCAGGGACAGTGGAGGCTAGATTTTTTTTTCCTCAGCGCTGTAGCTCATTGGACTGCCCTAGAAGGCTCCCTGATAGCTGCATTGCTGTTTGTACACCGCTGTGCAAACCAACTGTTTTTTTCAAAGCACAAATCCTGTTGCTCCTTCCTTTCTGCACAGCGATCTTGTTTGTTTGTCCACACTTTTGACTTTTTTGTGCAGCAGTCCACTCCTTGTTATTGCTGCCTGCCATACTTTGCTGAGATTACTGCAGGGAGATAGTAATTGTAGGACAGTCCCTTTTTTTTTTTTGTTTCGTTATATCTCTTCAAGCCACTTTCTGCCACATAAAATATACTCTAATACAGTGGCCCAGATTTATTCACTAGTCTCCCTGAAGAAAAAAAAAAGGGTGCAGATTAAAATTGGCAAATCTGTATCAGTGGCAGTCCTGTGTGTGGCATCTGTGTCTCATTTTCTGGCACAGAAAACATACAGTCTAACAGTGGGCCTGATTTCTTGCCAATTCTCCCATAAATAAAAAAAAATAGTGGGAGATTAAGATTGGCATTTCTGCTTCAGTGCCAGTCCTGTGTGTGCCACCTGTCTCAAATTTTGTGCCACATTAAACCTAGTGTGTAATACTGGGCCAGATTTCTTTTAAATTCTCCCTGAAAAAAAAAAAACTAGTGGGAGATTAAGATTGGCATTTCTGCTTCAGTGCCACTCCTGTGTGTGCCACCTGTCTCAAATTTTGTGCCACATTAAACCTAGTGTGTAATACTGGGCCAGATTTCTTTTCAATTCTCCCTGAAAAAAAAATAGTGGGAGATTAAGATTGGCAATTTTGCCTCAGTGCCAGTGCTGTGTGTGGCATCTGTCTCTAATTTTGTGCCACATTAAACCTAGTGTGTAATACTGGGCCAGATTTCTTTTCAATTCTCCCTGAAAAAAAATTTGTGGGAGATTAAGATTGGCATTTCTGTTTCAGTGCCACTCCTGTGTGTGCCACCTGTCTCAAATTTTGTGCCACATTAAACCTAGTGTGTAATACTGGGCCAGTTTTTTTTTTTTTTAAATTATCCCATAAAAAAAATAGTGGGAGATTAAGATTGGCAATTCTGCCTCATTGCTAGTGCTGTGTGTGGCATCTGTCTCTAATTTTGTGCCACAGAACATATACTGTATAAGAGTGGGCCACATTTCTTCAATATTCTCCCAGAAAAAATAAAAAGGGGGAGATTTTTATTGGTAGTGTCTGCATCAGCGTCAGTCCTGTTAGTTGCATATCTGTCTGCCACTGAAGCTGTGTACTGGTATACATTGGGCCTGATTTTCCCTGCAGTCTCACACACCTATAAAGGGATATATAAATCCAACAGAAGTTTGAGTTCACCTTGTAACTGGTTTTACAGTAACAAATACTGTTAGTTTGGTTACGTTTTTCAAACAATGAAGAAGTCTGGTGGAAGAGGTCGTGGCCGTGGGCGGTCATTGCCAGCTGGTAATGATGATAGTGGTGGTGGAGCATCAGGTGGTCGTGGGAAAAGCAATATAGCACCTAAGTCTCGAGTTGTTGAGCCAGGTTCGTCGTCTGGCTACACAAGGCCTCGAACGCTCCCTTTTCTGGGAGTAGGAAAACCGCTTTTAAAGCCAGAGCAGCAAGAACAAGTTTTGGCTTTCCTTGCTGACTCAGCCTCTAGCTCTTTCGCCTCCACTTCTGAAACTGCTAAATGTAAAAGCAGCGCCTCGTTAGTGGATGTTCACGGTCAGAGACAAGTCGCTTCCTTGTCTTCTTCACCAAGAACAACAGAGAAGGATGCATCAGGCGACACAACGGGTAACTCCATGGAGCTCTTTACACATACCGTTCCTGGGTTAGAAAGTGAAACAGTTAACAGGCCATGCCCATTACAAGTTGAATCGGACATGGAGTGCACAGATGCACAGCCACAGCCAGATTACTATGCTGTTCCTTTGACTGAGACCAGAACATTGCCCTCGCAGTGTACTGATCCAGAATCAGACCCTGATGAGACTATGGTGACCCGTCACAAATTCTATACCACCGGCTTACACGGTGACACAGACGAAGTTGCACACGAGATAGAAGAGGAGGTCATAGAAGAGACTCTCGTTAGGAAAAGGAAGTACTCATCCTCGCATCTGCGTACACAGGGTTTGAACGCCCACATTGCTAGACTAATCTCATTAGAGATGATGCCCTACCGGTTAGTTGAAAGCGAAGCTTTCAAAGCCCTGATGGACTACGCTGAACCACGCTACGAGCTACCCAGTCGACACTTCTTTTCGAGAAAAGCCATCCCAGCCCTCCACCAGCATGTAAAAGACCGCATCGTCCATGCACTCAGGCAATCTGTGAGTACAAAGGTGCACCTGACAACAGATGCATGGACCAGTAGGCATGGCCAGGGACGTTACGTGTCCATCACTGCACACTGGGTTAATGTGGTGGATGCAGGGTCCACAGGGGACAGCAATATTGGGACAGTTCTGCCTAGCCCATGGTCTAGGAAACAGTTGGCTGTAGGCGTTCGCCCCCCCTCCTCCTCCTCCTCGTCCTCCTGCAGAAGTGAGAGCTCGTCCACAGACCGCAGTCGCACGAGAACTCCATCCGGAGCTGCCAATGTTGCACACAAGGTGTCCATTATGGGACAGCTAGTGGCAAGCGTCAGCAGGCTGTATTGGCAATGAAGTGTTTGGGCGACAACAGACACACCGCAGAAGTTCTGTCCGGGTTCTTGCAGCAAGAAACTCAGTCATGGCTGGGCACTGTACATCTTGAGGCAGGCAAGGTAGTGAGTGATAACGGAAGGAATTTTATGGCTGCCATAGCCCTTTGCCAACTGAAACACATTCCTTGCCTGGCTCACACCTTAAACCTGGTGGTGCAGTGCTTCCTGAAAAGTTATCCGGGGTTACCCGACCTGCTTCTCAAAGTGCGCAGACTTTGAACGCATATCCGCCGTTCGCCCGTACACTCCAGCCGTATGCAGAACCATCAGCGGTCTTTGAACCTTCCCCAGCATCGCCTAAACATTGACGTTGCAACAAGGTGGAACTCCACACTGCACATGCTTCAGAGACTGTGCGAACAGAGGCGTGCTGTTATGTATTTGTGGGAGGATACACATACACGGGCAGGCAGTTGGATGGCAGACATGGAGTTGTCAGGTGTGCAGTGGTCGAAGGTACAAGACCTGTGTCAAGTCCTTCAGTGTTTTGAATGCACATGGCTGGTTAGTGCAGACAACGCCATAATAAGCATGAGCATCCCCCTAATGCGTCTGCTGATGCAAAGTTTGATGCACATAAAGGAGCAGGTGTCTGCAGCCGAGGAAGAGGATAGCCTTGATGACAGTCAGCCATTGTCTGGTCAGGGCAGTCTACAGGACGAGGTAGCAGGCGAAGAGGAGGAGGATGAGGAGGATGATGGGGATGAGTATTTTTTGAATGAGGAAGCTTCTCCGGGGCCAATAGAAACTGGTGGCGTTGCAAGGCCGGGTTCAGGTTTTTTGAGGGAGACAAGTGACTTAGATTTGCCTGAAACTGCCCCTCAACCCAGCACAACCTCAGATTTGACAACTGGAACTTTGGCCCACATGGTGGATTATGCCTTACGTATCCTCAAAAGGGACCCACGCATTATTAAAATGATGACCGATGACGATTACTGGTTGGCCTGCCTCCTTGATCCTCGCTATAAAGGCAAATTGCAAAATATCATGCCACATGAGAACCTCGAACAAATATTAGCAACCAAACAAGCAACTCTTGTAGACTGTTTGATTCAGGCATTCCCAGCACACAGCGCCGGTTATGGTTCTCCCACGAGCTGCAGGGGGCAACAGGGCAGAGGTGTTAGAGTTGCACAAATCAGAAGTGGTGTTGGACAGAGGGGTTTTCTGACCAGGTTGTGGAGTGATTTCGCAATGACCGCAGACAGGACAGGTACTGCAGCATCAATTCAAAGTGACAGGAGACAACATTTGTCCAGTATGGTTACTAACTATTTTACATCCCTTATCGATGTTCTCCCTCAACCGTCATTCCCATTTGATTACTGGGCATGCAAAATAGACACCTGGCCTGAATTGGCAGAATATGCATTGCAGGAGCTTGCTTGCCCAGCAGCTAGTGTACTATCAGAAAGAGTATTCAGTGCAGCTGGTTCAATATTGACCGAAAAAAGGACTCGTCTGGCTACCCAAAATGTTGATGATCTAACCTTCATTAAAATGAACTACTCATGGATTTCAAATTATTTTGCCCCACCTTTCCCGGCTGACACCTAGCTTTCCTATAAAAAGGTCTCGCTTGTGGACTGGTCTTACTGACTGTTCCAATCTCTTAATTTGCAGCAGCTGTTTGTCCAGCATATGACATGTTTACACCTCCCTAAATGAGCTAACTCCCCCCACGGGGCCGTGGTCTCGCCACTTGGCGCAAGCACCCGTGAGAGTGCCGTTATTCTGAAGAGGTGGGTGTGCCCGTTTTTGGTCGACGGCACTGCCACTGGGTCCCTCATAGTACAATAAAGTATCTCTGGAGGTGGTGGTGCGCAACCAACGTCAGACACACCGTTGTAACATGAGGGGCCCTGGGCCTGTACCGCCGGCCACAAGAGAGTTCCCCCCCCAGCTCAAACACTGTTCTACCACTTGCAAAATTATCTCTCACAGCTCCACCAATGTTTAGTCTATGCGCTGACATCCTTCAATGCCTGGCACTGACAATACCAATTTGTTGACATGTATGATGCTAGTTAAAATAGTCAGGGTCAGTGTCCTATATTGATAAATACTTAGCGCCAAATTACTATGTCTGAAACTCAGCAGAGGAGCCCACCCCTGTCCCTAAGTATGCCACCCTTTTGTTTTTTGGTTTTGTTGTTTTGCGAGACATTAACATCTATTTATTTTTTGGGAGTACTAACTGTGTCAGACACTCCTTCCAATCGTCCTCCGCTGACCACACCAATGCTGCCTGTGTACCCCTGCAAGATAATTCAAACTGCATTGAGCCTAATTTTTTTATTTTAGGCCTACTAAGTCTGTCTGCGGTCCCTCCTTCCAATTGTCCTCCGCTGACCACACCAATGCTGCCTGTGTACCCCTGCAAGATAATTCAAACTGCTTTGAGCCTATTTTTTAAAATTTTAGGCCTACTAAGTCTGTCTGCGGTCCCTCCTTCCATTTGTCCTCCGCTGAGCACACCAATGCCGACCGTGTACCCATGTAACTTTTTTTCATCCTGCAGTGAGCCTACTTTGTGGTGTAAGGCCTACTAGCAGTGTCTGTCTGCGCCACTTAATACAGCTGTCCTCTAAAAAAAAAAAGGCTTATTTTCAGCTTGTCAGAATTATAAAACTGCATTGGGGCCACAAGTTTCGTTGTGGTCTACAAACTGAGTCTTCCGCTCCAAGGTGTTCTCTCTGTTGCCTCTCCCTTGCTTCTATCTTGAAGCTCTTGTTAAGTAGTTGTTGAAACAACACTTCATTAGGCCTACAAGTTGGAGTTGGGTCTGGGTTGTAGAGACGGTGTCTGCCGCTCCAAGGTGTTCTCCTGGTTGCCTTTCCTGAGCTTCAATCTTCAGGCTCTTGTTAAATAGTTTTTTAATCAAACAACTGCAATGGTGCTACTAGTTTGGTTGGGGCCTACTAACAGTGTCTGCCGTTCCAAGGTGTTCTCCTGGTTGCCTTTCTTGAGCTTCAATCTTCATGCTCTTGTTAAATAGTTTTTTAATCAAACAACTGGAGTGGGGCTACTAATTTGGTTGGGGCCTACTAACAGTGTCTGCCGCTCCAAGGTGTTCTCCTGGTTGCCTTTCCTGAGCTTCAATCTTCAGGCTCTTGTTAAATAGTTTTTTAATCAAACAAATGCAGTGGGGCTACTAGTTTGGTTGGGGCCTACTAACAGTGTCTGCCGCTCCAAGGTGTTCTCCTGGTTGCCTTTCCTGAGCTTCTATCTTCAGGCTCTTGTTAAATAGTTTTTTAATCGAACAACTGCAGTGGGGCGACTAGTTTGGTTGGGGCCTACTAATAGTGTCTTCCGCTCCAAGGTGTTCTCCTGGTTGCCTTTCCTGAGCTTCAATCTTCAGGCTCTTGTTAAATAGTTTTTTAATCAAACAACTGCAGTGGGGCTACTAGTTTGGTTGGGGCCTACTAACAGTGTCTGCCGCTCCAAGGTGTTCTCCTGGTTGCCTTTCCTGAGCTTCAATCTTCAGGCTCTTGTTAAATAGTTTTTTAATCGAACAACTGCAGTGGGGCTCCTAGTTTGGTTGGGGCCTACTAACAGTGTCTGCAGCTCCAATGTGTTCTCCTGGTTGCCTTTCCTGAGCTTCAATCTTCAGGCTCTTGTTAAATAGTTTTTTAATCGAACAACTGCAGTGGGGCTACTAGTTTGGTTGGGGCCTACTAACAGTGTCTGCCGCTCCAAGGTGTTCTCCTGGTTGCCTTTCCTGAGCTTCAATCTTCAGGCTCTTGTTAAATAGTTTTTTAATCAAACAACTGCAGTGGGGCTACTAGTTTGGTTGGGGCTTACTAACAGTGTCTGCCGCTCCAAGGTGTTCTCCTGGTTGCCTTTCCTGAGCTTCAATCTTCAGGCTCTTGTTAAATAGTTTTTTAATCACACAACTGCAGTGGGGCTACTAGTTTGGTTGGGGCCTACTAACGGTGTATGCCGCTCTGTGCTGTTCTCCAGGTTTCCTGTCCTGAAATTCCATTTTCAGGCTCTCGTTAAGTAGTTGTTGAAACAACACTGCATTATGCCTACAAGTTGGGTCTGTGTTGTAGAGACGGTGTCTGCCGCTCCAAGGTGTTCTCCAGGTTGCCTCTCCCTAGCTTCGATCTTGAAGCTCTCGTTAAGTAGTTGTTGAAACAACACTGCATTAGGCCTACAAGTTGGGTCTGGGTTCTAGAGACGGTGTCTGCCGCTCCAAGGTGTTCTCCAGGGTGCCTCTCCCTAGCTTCTATCTTCAAGCTCTTGTTAAGTAATTGTTGAAACAACACTGCATTTGGCCTACAAGTTAGGTCTGGGTTGTAGGGACGGTGTCTGCCACTCCAAGGTGTTCTCCAGGTTGCCTCTCCCTAGCTTCTATCTTTGAAGCTCTCGTTAAGTAGTTGTTGAAACAACACTGCATTAGGCCTACAAGTTGGGTCTGTGTTGTAGAGACGGTGTCTGCTGCTCCAAGGTGTTCTCCAGGTTGCCTCTCCCTAGCTTCTATCATGAAGCTCTCGTTAAGTAGTTGTTGAAACAACACTGCATTAGGCCTACAAGTTGGGTCTGGGTTCTAGAGACGGTGTCTGCCGCTCCAAGGTGTTCTCCAGGGTGCCTCTCCCTAGCTTCTGTCTTCAAGCTCTTGTTAAGTAGTTGTTGAAACAACACTGCATTTGGCCTACAAGTTGGGTCTGGGTTGTAGGGACAGTGTCTGCCGCTCCAAGGTGTTCTCCAGGTTGCCTCTCCCTAGCTTCTATCTTTGAAGCTCTCGTTAAGTACCGTATTTTTCGGACTACAAGACGTACTTTTTCCCCCCCAAAAAAGGGGGGAAAATGGGGGGTGCATCTAATAGTCGCAATGCAGGCTTACCGTGGCGGCAGAGGTGCGGTGGCAGAGGTGCAGCGACAGAGGTGCGGTGGCAGAGGTGTGGCGGCAGAGGAGGCGCAGTAAGCGAGGTCCCTTTCTCCGGTGAGGTGATGCAGCAGCCCGATATGCAGCAGAGCCGGGTGAATCCTGTTGTTATCGGTGGTGGCGGCCATTTTCCTGAGGCCGCGCGTGCGCAGATGGAGCGCTCTGCTTCCCGGGGCTTCAGGAAAATGGCCGCCGCGATCTCCATCTGCGCACGCGCGGCCTCCCGCGGCCATTTTCCTGAAGCCCCAGGAAGCAGATCGCTTCATCTGCACACGCGCGGCCTCAGGAAGATGGCCGCGCCCACCGATAACAACAGGATTTACCCGGCTCTGCTGCTTACCGGGCTGCTGCATCATCATATCGGGGAAAGGGACCCCGCTTACTGCGCCTCCTCTGCCACTGCGCCTCCTCTGCCGCTGCACCTCTGCCACCGCACCTCTGCCACCGCACCTCTGCCGCCACGGTAAGCCTGCATTGCCTGCACGGTAAGCCTGGGACCCCTCTCACGCCATACCTCTCACTGCACCTCCTGATCCCAGCACCTCCTGATCCCAGCACCTCCTGATCCCAGCACCTCCTGATCCCAGCACCTCCTGATCCCAGCACCTCCTCATCCCAGCACCTCCTCATCCCAGCACCTCCTGATCCCAGCACCTCCTCATCCCAGCACCTCCTGATCCCAGCACCTCCTCATCCCAGCACCTCCTGATCCCAGCACCTCCTCATCCCAGCACCTCCTCATTCCAGCACCTCCTCATCCCAGCACTTCCTCATCCCAGCATCGCCCCACCTCTGCCGACACCTTGCCTCCTGTGACCCTGCTCTGCCACCGCCAGCCCTCAGGTAAGATACTGTAAATTCGGACAATAAGACGGACCCCCATCTTATAAAAAATCTTTTTTTCTGCAATTTTCACCCCAAATTTGGGGTGCGTCTTATGGTCCGGTGCGTCTTATAGTCCGAAAAATACGGTAGTTGTTGAAACAACACTGCATTAGGCCTACAAGTTGGGTCTGGGTTCTACAAACGGTGTCTTCCGCTCCAAGGTGTTCTCCAGGTTGCCTCTCCCTAGCTTCTATCTTCAAGCTCTTGTTAAGTAGTTGTTGAAACAACACTGCATTAGGCCTACAAGTTGGGTCTGAGTTGTAGGGACGGTGTCTGCCGCTCCAAGGTGTTCTCCAGGTTGCCTCTCCCTAGCTTCTATCTTCAAGCTCTTGTTAAGTAGTTGTTGAAACAACACTGCATTTGGCCTACAAGTTGGGTCTGGGTTGTAGGGACGGTGTCTGCCGCTCCAAGGTGTTCTCCAGGTTGCCTCTCCCTAGCTTCTATCTTTGAAGCTCTCGTTAAGTAGTTGTTGAAACAACACTGCATTAGGCCTACAAGTTGGGTCTGGGTTCTACAAACGGTGTCTTCCGCTCCAAGGTGTTCTCCAGGTTGCCTTTCCCTAGCTTCTATCTTCAGGCTTTCGTTAAATTGTTTTTAATATAACACTGCATTTGGCCTACTTGTTTTGTTGGCCCTACTAACGGTGTCTGCCGCTCCTTGAAGTTCTCCTACAATGAACAAACCAGTGCCGCCTGTTTACTTCTGTTACCAATTTTGAACTGCATTTAGCCTACTTACTGATTTGGGCCTACTCACTGTGTCAGCCTCTCATTACAGTTGTACTCCACTGAACAAAGCAATGCCCCCTGGTTAGTCCTGTTACCAATTTTGAACTGCATTTAGCCCACTTTATTATTTGGGCCTATATCTGTGTTTCCTCCTCATCCTGCCCATTGCCCAGCCAGTGATAGATGAGTCTGCTGGTACATTGACCCAGAACGCTACATTCCCTGTGCACACTACACAGCCAGAATATGACCCTGCTGAAAGTCAGGTTCCCCTTCCCGCATACCATACCACCTTACACGGGGACAAAGAGGAAGGTGCAGATGAAAGTGCAGGTTCCTTCATCAGGTGTGGGGGGGAATACTCATTGGCAACGTCACTGGCACAGGGCCCCTCATAGTACGCAAAAGTGTCGCTGCCGGTGGGAGGCGCCCCCGCCATGCAAACACACCGCCGTACTTTGAGGGGCCCTGTGCCAGTGCCAATGCCAACGAGTGGGCCCCCCCTGCTTGCTCAGGATCACAGCACTTGCAAAGTTTAAATACTTACCTCACCCTGCTCCATTGCCGTGACGTGTTCCAGATTTCCTGGGCCCACTCGATACTTGAACCAGCCCTACCCCCCACAACTTTAGCCAAATGACCCCCAATTTCCAATGCTTTACTATTATTATAAAGTAAATTAAGATTGACAAGCTTCAGTAACAAGAATGGATGTTTTTTGCCATTAAAATGGGCACTGTAGGTGTTTTCCTGGCCTCCACTCACTGCCGACTATGCTCCCCCATTGACTTGCATTGGGTTTCGTGTTTCGGTCGATCCCCGACTTTTCGCGATAATCGGCCGATTCCACTCGACTCCACTTTTGAGATAGTCGGTTTCGCGAAACCCGACTCGACCCTAAAAAACTAAAAGTCGCTCAACCCTACTGACTAGTCAGATTCCGGATGGACCATGCTGCCCGAAGCCACTGTAAACTGAACATGCTCACCCTCTCTTGGCCCCTACTATTCCTGCCAGATAATTTGAGCACAAGGTCCTACTTTGGCGTTTGATACTGGCTGGCAGGACATTCTTCTGGAACAGAGCAAGAGCTGCTTCACTCTCCAAGCTTTGCTTCTCATGCTGTCTGTGCCTATGCTTCGTGAAATCAGAGATTTTCTGACAGTCTGCTCCCCTACTGGGCAGATATATAGAAGCTGCACAGTGACTGTGTGTGTGTGTGTGTGTGTGTGTATGTATGAAGGGGTGGGTGGGCTTTATAAATAAAAAAAAGGCTTCTTGAAGTTCGATGGCATTATTCTGTGACTATGTAGTTAAATTGCACCTGTATTATTTAATCTCATATAGCAGTTTTATTGGTAATATTGGTCCTGTGCTAAATCTCTATTTCCTCCAGGCACAGTTTCAGCTTCAGGCAGGCCTTGTATGTAGCATAGAGAGGGGTAGAATTAAGAGGGGCAAAATATTAATAAGGGCAGAATAAGGGATAAACAGTTTGAAGATGGGAATAGACTGAAGGGGGTAGCATGAGAGACAGTGTGAAGGACAGTTTGTAGTGAAGTGGTTGAAGTGGGGAAACTGGTGGTTATAGTTCAAAAAGGAGGACGGAGAATAGGTTTAGGTTATAAGAGGTGATGTAAGTATTATAGTTTATAAGGGAGGACTGTGTGGAGGTTATAGTTCATATGGGCAGACACGCTTCATTTGGAAGGATAGTGTGAAGGTTATAATTTGTAAGGATGGACAGTGAGGAGGTTATAGTTCATAAGGGGGAACAGTGTGATGGCCATAGTTCATAAAGATGGGCAGTGTGAAGGTTATAGTTCATAAGAGCAGATAGTCTGGAGGTTATACAGGTTAAAAATATTGAGACTGATACAATTGTTAGTTTTCACAAAATTTGCTACTTCAGTTTTTACAGTGTCAATTTGCATTAACTCTATAAATTGTTATGAAGGGTGATCAGATAAATTAAACCATTTATTCAAGAAATAGTGTCACGACACAGCTGTCAGGTGACCTGGGACCAATGATTCCTTCCCTGTCCCTAACACTAACAGTAGGGGGCATCCTAGCTCGCCCTGCTCCCCAGGATACTTCAGATGGAAAAGATGTCGGGGCCTCTTCCCTTGCCTGAGTTAGCCCTTTGTCTGTTCTCTACCCACACCCAGGGAAGAGGGGGCGCTACTGTGCATCGTAGTATACCAACCCGACATCAAAGCCACACAAACAAGGGTTTTACGAAAACTCCAGGCATACAAAATGTGCACCAGGGTGAGAAGGTAGGGGAATAAACCAATAAGGAATTACCATGCATACAAACCAAGCAACAGTCACTAATAACTCCTTCAACTCTCATTCTCATACCAACTTCACTCCCTCCCTTAGCCATGCAGCAATAAAGCTAGCTCTGTCAAAGATTAGTATCAGAGCCTAGATTATAAAGGGAAAAGGAGTGGCTAACCGAGTACAGCTGTGAGCACAGGGATGTAATAATTATATGGGTACTACGGAATCTGATAGCATGGGATAAAGCCAGTCTGAGAGCAAAGTTGCAACAAAAGATGTATTTACTCAAAAACAGAAATGTAAACAGAACTAACAGATATTTCTGCAATTGTAACGAGGTCCTCAGCTCTATATAGAGAATCACAGCAAACAGAATAGCGAACAAAACATGGTACAGATATTCTTGCAATAGTAACGAGGTCCTCAGCTCTATATAGAAAATCACAGCAAACTGAGAAGCGGGGCGCGACCGCTAATGTGAACCAGTCCAGCAAGGAAATAATGTGGAAGCAAACAAGACACTTGAACGAGGAAGTCCAATAAGGTTATAGTGCAAATGCACACAGTACTCAAATGATGAAGTCCAGCCAAACTTGCTCACACGTGTGCACAGTACTTGTTAGCAGGAGTCCAATTGTTCACAGATGGTGCGTCATGTGAATGATGGCCTGGAAAAGAGAGGACGAGGGGAGAAAGAGGGAGAGCGCTATCTAAGCGTAGTAGATGAGTACATCGTTCTTGGACAGAAAAGCACAGCTTAAATCTTGCTCACCTGGTGTGGTTGTGCAAAGAGGCACAACACTGGGAAAAGTTTTGTACAACTAAGGAAATCCTTCCACTGGTGTGCTGCAAGTCACAGCAGTTCCAAAGGCGAGAAGTATATCCAACTGGATAAGTTGGAAACTTGGGCTGAAAGGTGGCAGATGAGGTTTAACAATGATAAATGTAAGGTTATACACATGGGAAGAAGGAATCAATATCACCATTACACACTGAACGGGAAACCACTGGGTAAATCTGACAGGGAGAAGGACTTGGGGATCCTAGTTAATGATAAACTTACCTGGAGCAGCCAGTGCCAGGCAGCAGCTGCCAAGGCAAATAGGATCATGGGGTGCATTAAAAGAGGTCTGGATACACATGATGAGAGCATTATACTGCCTCTGTACAAATCCCTAGTTAGACCGCACATGGAGTACTGTGTCCAGTTTTGGGCACCGGTGCTCAGGAAGGATATAATGGAACTAGAGAGAGTACAAAGGAGGGCAACAAAATTAATAAAGGGGATGGGAGAACTACAATACCCAGATAGATTAGCGAAATTAGGATTATTTAGTCTAGAAAAAAGACGACTGAGGGGCGATCTAATAACCATGTATAAGTATATAAGGGGACAATACAAATATCTCGCTGAGGATCTGTTTATACCAAAGAAGGTGACGGGCACAAGGGGGCATTCTTTGCGTCTGGAGGAGAGAAGGTTTTTCCACCAACATAGAAGAGGATTCTTTACTGTTAGGGCAGTGAGAATCTGGAATTGCTTGCCTGAGGAGGTGGTGATGGCAAACTCAGTCGAGGGGTTCAAGAGAGGCCTGGATGTCTTCCTGGAGCAGAACAATATTGTATCATACAATTATTAGGTTCTGTAGAAGGACGTAGATCTGGGGATTTATTATGATGGAATATAGGCTGAACTGGATGGACAAATGTCTTTTTTCAGCCTTACTAACTATGTTACTATGTTACTAAGTAGCTGAATGGGGTGAAGCAGACCACCGAGTAGTAAGCTGCAGAAGCAGGGAGTTCTCCAGCAAACAGGCAGATGCTCAGGAGCCAGCAGCACAAAATACTCAAGCACAGGTGAACAGAAGACCCGGACTTAAATAGTCAGGACAGACAGGAAGTTCCATGACAGGGCGAGATCCAAGACTCCATCTTGGATCAGGGCGAACAGACACCAGGAAAGTCCGGAATCCTTACAAGGGATTTCCAACATGGCTGATTAACCCCTATTCTGCCAGAAAGAATAAACACATTTAAAATGAAGGATAAGTGCTTCTTCTCAGTGCCAGAGTAGGAACAATCAGATGCTGTGGTCTTCTGGCTCCACAATGTTGCGGTAACCCCGTGACAGATAGGTTCAGTTCTTGTGAAAAAGTGGCAGCACCGTCTCCAAAAGATTGATAGTGGAGAGAGAATCCAGCTTCAGGTATCCCATTAAAGCAAATTTTATTGTAAATTATTAAAAAACATCACAATCAGCATAATAAGTCACAAGCTCCCAAGGGGATACTGAAAACAGTATCCTCAAAAGTAAAATATATTACAGCAGTAATAATATTCCCTACCATAATTTTGTTTCTCACTTGCTACCATAAACTAATATTGTGCAGTATGTTCCTCATTCTGTCCCTATGTTGCGGCGCCCCAGTGTCCTGGTTGTCGCAGTGATGTCATTATCCATTCAGGGGAGAAGTGATGTCATGTCTGAAGGCAATGAAAGACAACCACATCCAGGTATTACACACATACAACTGTTGTGAGTTCTGTTTTTGGGCTCCCTCTGGTGGTTACTGATGGTACTGGGTGACTTGTGTTCTCTGCGGTCTCTGGTGTCCACCTGTTCCATCAGGTTATGGGAGTTTCCTATTTAACCTGGCTTTTTTGTCATTTCCTCGCCGGCTATCAATGTAATCAGCGTGTCTTTTTACCTCTGCTTCCTGCGTCTGTTATCTTCAGGACAAGCTAAGTTTTGATTTTCCTGTTCCACGTTTTGCTTAATTTTTGTCTTAGTCCAGCTTGCAGATATGTGATTCCTTGCTGCTGGCTGCTCTAGTGGGCTGAAATTACTCCTCATGTTCCATGAGTTGGCACATGAGTTCAAGTAATTTCAGGATGGTTTTTTGAAGGGTTTTTCGCTGACCGCACAGTTCACTTTTGTATCCTCTGCTATGTAGCTTTAGCGGGCCTCATTTTTGCTGATTCTATTTTCATAACTACGTATGTGCTTTCCTCTCATTTCACCGTTATTACATGTGGGGGGCTGCTATTTCTGTGGGGTGTTTCTCTGGAGGCAAGTGAGGTCTGTGTTTCTTCTTATAGGGGAAGTTAATCCTTCGGCTGGCGCGAGACGTCTAGGAATCATCGTAGGCACGTTCCCCGGCTACTGCTAGTTGTGTGTTTAGGTTCAGGATCGCGGTCAGCTCAGGTTCCATCACCCTAGAGCTTGTTTTGTTTTTGTGCTTGTCCTTTTGTGATCCCCTGCCATTGGGATCATGACAGTATAGCCGGCCCGAAAAAATTGGTCATCGTTTTGGCTGAAGTAGGAAGATAAGTAGTCTGAGGAAGTTTTTTTTTTTTTTTTTTTTTTCCCCTCCTCAGTGTTTGCTGCCTAGCCTTAATTGCAGCTTGACTGCTTCTTTCCTCCTCTTAATCCTTGAATGGCTCTGACCTCAGCTGTTTATCATGGACGTCCAGAGTTTGGCTTCCAGCCTGAATAATCTTGCTGCTAAGGTTCAAAATATACAAGATTTTGTTGTACATACGCCTATGTCTGAACCTAGAATTCCTGTCCCAGAGTTTTTTTCTGGAGATAGATCTAGTTTTCTGAATTTTAGGAACAATTGCAAGTTGTTTCTTTCCTTGAAATCTCGCTCCTCTGGAGACCCTGCTCAGCAGGTCAAGATTGTTACATCTTTCCTGCGGGGTGACCCTCAGAATTGGGCATTTGCATTGGCACCAGGGGATCCTGCGTTGCTCAATGTGGATGCGTTTTTTCTGGCATTGGGTTTGCTCTATGAGGAACCTAACCTAGAGATTCAAGCTGAAAAAGCTTTATTGGCTCTCTCTCAGGGGCAAGATGAAGCAGAAATATATTGTCAGAAATTTCGGAAATGGTCGGTGCTTACTCAGTGGAATGAGTGCGCTCTGGCTGCAAAATTCAGAGATGGCCTTTCTGAGGCCATTAAAGATGTTATGGTGGGGTTCCCGGCGCCTACAGGTCTGAATGAGTCCATGACTATGGCTATTCAGATTGATCGGCGTTTACGGGAGCGCAAACTTGTGCACCATTTGGCGGTGTCTTCTGAACAGGCACCTGAGATAATGCAATGTGATAGAATTCAGTCCAGAAGTGAACGGCAAAATTATAGGCGGAAAAATGGATTGTGTTTTTATTGTGGTGATTCAGCTCATGTTATATCAGCATGCTCTAAATGCACAAAAAAGGTTGATAAGTCTGTTGCCATTGGTACTTTACAGTCTAAGTTCATTCTGTCTGTGACGCTGATTTGTTCATTATCATCCATTTCCGTCGATGCCTATGTGGATTCAGGCGCTGCCCTGAGTCTTATGGATTGGTCATTTGCCAATCGCTGTGGGTTTAGTCTGGAACCTCTGGAAGTTCCTATTCCTTTGAAGGGAATTGACTCTACACCTTTGGCTATGAATAAACCTCAGTACTGGACACAAGTGACCATGCGTATGACTCCCGTTCATCAGGAGGTGATTCGCTTCCTGGTACTGTATAATTTACATGATGTCTTAGTGCTTGGTCTGCCATGGTTACAAACTCATAACCCAGTCCTGGACTGGAAAACAATGTCTGTGTTAAGCTGGGGATGTCAGGGGGTTCATGATGATGCATCTCCGATTTCTATCGCTTCATCTACTCCTTCTGAGGTTCCGGTATTTTTGTCTGATTATCGGGAGGTTTTTGAGGAGCCTAAGCTCAGTTCGCTTCCTCCTCACAGGGATTGCGATTGTGCTATAGATTTGATTCCTGGCAGTAAATTCCCTAAAGGTCGTTTGTTCAATCTGTCAGTGCCAGAGCATACTGCTATGCGGAATTATGTTAAGGAGTCCTTGGAAAAGGGACATATCCGTCCATCTTCGTCCCCTTTGGGAGCAGGTTTTTTTTTTGTGGCCAAAAAAGATGGTTCCTTGAGGCCTTGCATAGATTATCGTCTTTTGAATAAGATTACAGTCAAATATCAGTATCCTTTGCCATTGTTGACTGATTTGTTCGCTCGCATTAAGGGGGCTAAATGGTTCACTAAGATTGATCTTCGGGGTGCGTATAATCTTGTGCGGATAAGGCAGGGTGATGAGTGGAAAACCGCATTTAATACGCCTGAGGGCCATTTCGAGTATTTGGTGATGCCTTTTGGACTTTCTAATGCTCCTTCTGTCTTCCAGTCTTTTATGCACGATATTTTCCGTGAATATCTGGATAAATTTATTATCGTGTATTTGGATGATGTTTTGGTTTTTTCTGATGACTGGGAGTCTCATGTTCAGCAGGTCAGGAAGGTGTTTCAGGTCCTGCGGGCCAATTCTTTGTTTGTAAAGGGTTCTAAATGTCTCTTTGGAGTCCTGAAGATTTCTTTTTTAGGGTATATTTTTTCCCCTTCTACTATTGAGATGGATCCCGTCAAGGTTCAGGCTATTTGTGACTGGACGCAGCCTACATCTCTTAAGAGTCTACAGAAGTTCTTGGGCTTTGCTAATTTTTATCGTCGCTTCATAACTAATTTTTCTAGTGTTGTTAAGCCTTTGACGGATTTGACTAAAAAGGGTGCTGATGTTACTGATTGGTCTCCTGCAGCTGTGGAGGCCTTTCAGGAACTTAAGCGCCGGTTTTCTTCTGCTCCTGTGTTGCGTCAGCCAGATACGTCGCTTCCTTTTCAGGTTGAGGTTGATGCTTCCGAGATAGGAGCGGGGGCGGTTTTGTCACAGAGAAGCTCCGATGGCTCAGTGATGAAGCCATGTGCGTTCTTTTCTAGAAAATTTTCGCCCGCTGAACGGAATTATGATGTTGGTAATCGGGAGCTTTTGGCCATGAAGTGGGCATTTGAGGAGTGGCGTCATTGGCTTGAGGGTGCTAGACATCGTGTGGTGGTCTTGACTGATCACAAAAATCTGATGTACCTTGAGTCTGCCAAGCGTCTGAATCCTAGACAGGCTCATTGGTCACTGTTTTTCTCCCGTTTCAATTTTGTGGTTTCATACCTGCCAGGTTCAAAGAATGTGAAGGCGGATGCTCTTTCTAGGAGTTTTGTGCCTGACTCCCCTGGAAATTCTGAGCCCACTGGTATCCTTAGGGATGGGGTGATTTTGTCGGCTGTCTCCCCAGACTTGCGACGTGCTTTGCAGGAGTTTCAGGCGGATAAACCTGATCGTTGTCCGCTGGAAAGACTGTTTGTTCCGGATAATTGAACCTGTAGAGTCATCTCCGAGGTCCATTCTTCTGTGTTGGCAGGTCATCCTGGAATATTTGGTACTAGAGACTTGGTGGCCAGGTCTTTTTGGTGGCCTTCCTTGTCGAGGGATGTGCGTTCTTTTGTGCAGTCTTGTGGAGTTTGCGCCCGGGCTAAGCCTTGCTGTTCTCGGGCCAGTGGATTGTTGTTACCTTTGCCTATCCCGAAGAGGCCTTGGACGCACATTTCCATGGACTTTATTTCGGATCTCCCTGTCTCTCGAAAAATGTCCGTCATATGGGTTGTGTGTGACCGCTTTTCTAAGATGGTTCATCTGGTACCCTTGCCTAAGTTACCTTCCTCCTCTGAGTTGGTCCCTCTGTTTTTTCAAAACGTGGTCCGTTTGCATGGCATTCCGGAGAACATCGTTTCAAACCAGGGATTCAAGCTTCAGGAGGCTAATTTGCATATTCCAGGTGCCTTCTGGGAGAAGCGAAGTCTCCCTAAGCTAGAAGATCGTTGGGTACAGCCGGGACCAGCTGCTTCGAAAGCATCACCAAACCAGGGATTCAAGCTTCAGGAGGCTAATTTGCATATTCCAGGTGCATTCTGGGAGAAGCGAAGTCTCCCTAAGCTAGAAGATCGTTGGGTACAGCCGGGACCAGCTGCTTCGAAAGCATCACCAAACCGCGCGCCGTACGGCGCGCGAATTTTTGCCTGTAGGACATTATTGCAAGAGAGCTTGGCTGAGTAGATTACACAAGAAGGAAAACACACAGCAAGTCAGCAGGATCTAGGAGCAACATGGCAGATGTGACAACCTACATGGTGAGCTGCAGCATGTGCTACATGTTCACAGATCGACCAGAAGAAGAATCCAATTTCACCTGTCAGAAGTGTAGACTAGTGGCCCTTTTAGAAGAAAAGGTGCGGGGTCTGGAAGAAAGAATAGCAACTTTGAAACTCATCAAAGAGAATGAAGACTTTCTAGACAGAACAGAAGCATCTCTACTGGTCACAGAAGGTGCAAAAAGTGTCAGAGAACCTCCAAAAGCAGATGAGTGGAAGCATGTGACCAAAAGAAGCAAGAAGACCATGGAGAAATCACCAACCACACAACTGAAGAACCGATATCAAATCTTTGTAGAGGATGAAGATGGCACACCTAAGAATGAAGCAATACCAGCAAGCAAAAAAGAAAAGGGCACACAGCAACAAGTGACAGCAAAAAGTACAGCCAAGAAGCAACGAAGAGTGGTGGTGGTGGGAGACTCACTACTGAGAGGCACCGAAGCAGCCATCTGCAGACCGGACATAACTGCAAGAGAAGTATGCTGCCTTCCAGGTGCGATGATCAAGGATGTGACCGATAGGATACCAAAGCTCTTCAGCTCCAAGGACGTCCACCCATTTCTTCTGATACATGTTGGCACCAATGACACGGCAAGGAAGGACCTACCGACAATCTGCAAGGACTTTGAAGAGTTGGGGAAGAAAGTAAAGGAACTGGATGCACAGGTAGTTTTTTCTTCTATCCTTCCAGTAGACGGGCATGGCACCAGGAGATGGAACAGGATCCTTGATGCAAACAACTGGCTAAGACGATGGTGCAGACAACAAGGATTTGGATTCCTGGACCACGGTGTGAATTACTGGTATGATGGACTCCTCGCCAGAGACGGACTACACCTCAACAAACCTGGGAAACACACATTCGCCAGAAGACTCGCTACACTCATCAGGAGGGCGTTAAACTAGAAGAAGAGGGGACGGGAAGAAAAACATTAGACTCGAACAAAGACGACCCAGGAAAACATACTCAGAAGGGAGGTAAGAACATTTCTAAAACAATCCACAGTGAGGAGATTGGAACAAAACAAAATCCTCTAAACTGCATGCTCGCAAACGCCAGAAGCCTGACAAACAAGATGGAAGAACTAGAAGCAGAAATATCTACAGGTAACTTTGACATAGTGGGAATAACCGAGACATGGTTAGATGAAAACTATGACTGGGCAGTTAACTTACAGGGTTACAGTCTGTTTAGAAAGGATCGTAAAAATCGGAGAGGAGGAGGGGTTTGTCTCTATGTAAAGTCTTGTCTAAAGTCCACTTTAAGGGAGGATATTAGCGAAGGGAATGAGGATGTCGAGTCCATATGGGTTGAAATTCATGGAGGGAAAAATGGTAACAAAATTCTCATTGGGGTCTGTTACAAACCCCCAAATATAACAGAAAGCATGGAAAGTCTACTTCTAAAGCAGATAGATGAAGCTGCAACCCATAATGAGGTCCTGGTTATGGGGGACTTTAACTACCCGGATATTAACTGGGAAACAGAAACCTGTGAAACCCATAAAGGCAACAGGTTTCTGCTAATAACCAAGAAAAAATTATCTTTCACAATTGGTGCAGAATCCAACCAGAGGAGCAGCACTTTTAGACCTAATACTATCTAATAGACCTGACAGAATAACAAATCTGCAGGTGGTTGGGCATTTAGGAAATAGCGACCACAATATTGTGCAGTTTCACCTGTCTTTCACTAGGGGGACTTGTCAGGGAGTCACAAAAACATTGAACTTTAGGAAGGCAAAGTTTGAACAGCTTAGAGATGCCCTTAATCTGGTAGACTGGGACAATATCCTCAGAAATGAGAATACAGATAATAAATGGGAAATGTTTAAGAACATCCTAAATAGGCAGTGTAAGCGGTTTATACCTTGTGGGAATAAAAGGACTAGAAATAGGAAAAACCCAATGTGGCTAAACAAAGAAGTAAGACAGGCAATTAACAGTAAAAAGAAAGCATTTGCACTACTAAAGCAGGATGGCACCATTGAAGCTCTAAAAAACTATAGGGAGAAAAATACTTTATCTAAAAAACTAATTAAAGCTGCCAAAAAGGAAACAGAGAAGCACATTGCTAAGGAGAGTAAAACTAATCCCAAACTGTTCTTCAACTATATCAATAGTAAAAGAATAAAAACTGAAAATGTAGGCCCCTTAAAAAATAGTGAGGAAAGAATGGTTGTAGATGACGAGGAAAAAGCTAACATATTAAACACCTTCTTCTCCACGGTATTCACGGTGGAAAATGAAATGCTAGGTGAAATCCCAAGAAACAATGAAAACCCTATATTAAGGGTCACCAATCTAACCCAAGAAGAGGTGCGAAACCGGCTAAATAAGATTAAAATAGATAAATCTCCGGGTCCGGATGGCATACACCCACGAGTACTAAGAGAACTAAGTAATGTAATAGATAAACCATTATTTCTTATTTTTAGTGACTCTATAGCGACAGGGTCTGTTCCGCAGGACTGGCGCATAGCAAATGTGGTGCCAATATTCAAAAAGGGCTCTAAAAGTGAACCTGGAAATTATAGGCCAGTAAGTCTAACCTCTATTGTTGGTAAAATATTTGAAGGGTTTCTGAGGGATGTTATTCTGGATTATCTCAATGAGAATAACTGTTTAACTCCATATCAGCATGGGTTTATGAGAAATCGCTCCTGTCAAACCAATCTAATCAGTTTTTATGAAGAGGTAAGCTATAGACTGGACCACGGTGAGTCATTGGACGTGGTATATCTCGATTTTTCCAAAGCGTTTGATACCGTGCCGCACAAGAGGTTGGTACACAAAATGAGAATGCTTGGTCTGGGGGAAAATGTGTGTAAATGGGTTAGTAACTGGCTTAGTGATAGAAAGCAGAGGGTGGTTATAAATGGTATAGTCTCTAACTGGGTCGCTGTGACCAGTGGGGTACCGCAGGGGTCAGTATTGGGACCTGTTCTCTTCAACATATTCATTAATGATCTGGTAGAAGGTTTACACAGTAAAATATCGATATTTGCAGATGATACAAAACTATGTAAAGCAGTTAATACAAGAGAAGATAGTATTCTGCTACAGATGGATCTGGATAAGTTGGAAACTTGGGCTGAAAGGTGGCAGATGAGGTTTAACAATGATAAATGTAAGGTTATACACATGGGAAGAGGGAATCAATATCACCATTACACACTGAACGGGAAACCACTGGGTAAATCTGACAGGGAGAAGGACTTGGGGATCCTAGTTAATGATAAACTTACCTGGAGCAGCCAGTGCCAGGCAGCAGCTGCCAAGGCAAACAGGATCATGGGGTGCATTAAAAGAGGTCTGGATACACATGATGAGAGCATTATACTGCCTCTGTACAAATCCCTAGTTAGACCGCACAGGGAGTACTGTGTCCAGTTTTGGGCACCGGTGCTCAGGAAGGATATAATGGAACTAGAGAGAGTACAAAGGAGGGCAACAAAATTAATAAAGGGGATGGGAGAACTACAATACCCAGATAGATTAGCGAAATTAGGATTATTTAGTCTAGAAAAAAGACGACTGAGGGGCGATCTAATAACCATGTATAAGTATATAAGGGGACAATACAAATATCTCGCTGAGGATCTGTTTATACCAAGGAAGGTGACGGGCACAAGGGGGCATTCTTTGCGTCTGGAGGAGAGAAGGTTTTTCCACCAACATAGAAGAGGATTCTTTACTGTTAGGGCAGTGAGAATCTGGAATTGCTTGCCTGAGGAGGTGGTGATGGCGAACTCAGTCGAGGGGTTCAAGAGAGGCCTGGATGTCTTCCTGGAGCAGAACAATATTGTATCATACAATTATTAGGTTCTGTAGAAGGACGTAGATCTGGGGATTTATTATGATGGAATATAGGCTGAACTGGATGGACAAATGTCTTTTTTTGGCCTTACTAACTATGTTACTATGTTACTATGTTACAGGGGATCCCAGTTTGTGTCTAGATTTTGGCGGACGTTCTGTGCTAAGATGGGCATTGATTTGTCCTTTTCGTCTGCATTCCATCCCCAGACGAATGGCCAGACGGAACGAACTAATCAGACTTTAGAAACTTATTTAAGGTGTTTTGTTTCTGCTGATCAAGATGACTGGGTTTCCTTTTTGCCGCTTGCCGAGTTTGCCCTTAATAATCGGGCTAGTTCTGCTACCTTGGTTTCTCCTTTCTTTTGTAATTCGAGGTTTCATCCTCGTTTTTCCTCTGGTCAGGTGGAGCCTTCTGATTGTCCTGGAGTGGACATGGTGGTGGATAGGTTGCATCGGATTTGGAGTCGTGTGGTGGACAATTTGAAGTTGTCCCAGGAGAGGGCTCAGCAGTTTGCTAATCGCCGTCGCCGCGTGGGTCCTCGACTTCTTGTTGGGGACTTGGTGTGGTTGTCTTCTCGTTTTGTTCCTATGAAGGTCTCTTCTCCTAAGTTCAAGCCTCGGTTCATCGGTCCCTATAGGATCTTGGAAATTCTTAACCCTGTGTCGTTTCGTTTGGATCTCCCGGCATCGTTTGCTATTCATAATGTGTTCCATCGGTCGTTGTTGCGGAAGTATGAGGTACCTGTTGTTCCTTCGCTTGAACCTCCTGCTCCGGTGCTGGTGGAGGGTGAATTGGAGTATGTTGTGGAGAAGATCTTGGATTCTTGTGTTTCCAGACGGAAACTCCAGTATTTGGTCAAGTGGAAGGGTTATGGTCAGGAGGGTAATTCTTGGGTGATTGCCTCTGATGTTCATGCTGCCGATTTGGTCCGTGCTTTTCATAGGGCTCATCCTGGTCGCCCTGGTGGTTCTCGTGAGGGTTCGGTGACCCCTCCTCAAGGGGGGGGTACTGTTGTGAGTTCTGTTTTTGGGCTCCCTCTGGTGGTTACTGATGGTACTGGGTGACTTGTGTTCTCTGCGGTCTCTGGTGTCCACCTGTTCCATCAGGTTATGGGAGTTTCCTATTTAACCTGGCTTTTTTGTCATTTCCTCGCCGGCTATCAATGTAATCAGCGTGTCTTTTTACCTCTGCTCCCTGCGTCTGTTATCTTCAGGACAAGCTAAGTTTTGATTTTCCTGTTCCACGTTTTGCTTAATTTTTGTCTTAGTCCAGCTTGCAGATATGTGATTCCTTGCTGCTGGTTGCTCTAGTGGGCTGAAATTACTCCTCATGTTCCATGAGTTGGCACATGAGTTCAAGTAATTTCAGGATGGTTTTTTGAAGGGTTTTTCGCTGACCGCGCAGTTCACTTTTGTATCCTCTGCTATGTAGCTTTAGCGGGCCTCATTTTTGCTGATTCTATTTTCATAACTACGTATGTGCTTTCCTCTCATTTCACCGTTATTACATGTGGGGGGCTGCTATTTCTGTGGGGTGTTTCTCTGGAGGCAAGTGAGGTCTGTGTTTCTTCTTATAGGGGAAGTTAATCCTTCGGCTGGCGCGAGACGTCTAGGAATCATCGTAGGCACGTTCCCCGGCTACTGCTAGTTGTGTGTTTAGGTTCAGGATCGCGGTCAGCTCAGGTTCCATCACCCTAGAGCTTGTTTTGTTTTTGTGCTTGTCCTTTTGTGATCCCCTGCCATTGGGATCATGACAGTATAGCCAGCCCGAAAAAATTGGTCATCGTTTTGGCTGAAGTAGGAGGATAAGTAGTCTGAAGAAGTTTTTTTTTTTTTTTTTTCCCCTCCTCAGTGTTTGCTGCCTAGCCTTAATTGCAGCTTGACTGCTTCTTTCCTCCTCTTAATCCTTGAATGGCTCTGACCTCAGCTGTTTATCATGGACGTCCAGAGTTTGGCTTCCAGCCTGAATAATCTTGCTGCTAAGGTTCAAAATATACAAGATTTTGTTGTACATACGCCTATGTCTGAACCTAGAATTCCTGTCCCAGAGTTTTTTTCTGGAGATAGATCTAGTTTTCTGAATTTTAGGAACAATTGCAAGTTGTTTCTTTCCTTGAAATCTCGCTCCTCTGGAGACCCTGCTCAGCAGGTCAAGATTGTTATATCTTTCCTGCGGGGTGACCCTCAGAATTGGGCATTTGCATTGGCACCAGGGGATCCTGCGTTGCTCAATGTGGATGCGTTTTTTCTGGCATTGGGTTTGCTCTATGAGGAACCTAACCTAGAGATTCAGGCTGAAAAAGCTTTATTGGCTCTCTCTCAGGGGCAAGATGAAGCAGAAATATATTGTCAGAAATTTCGGAAATGGTCGGTGCTTACTCAGTGGAATGAGTGCGCTCTGGCTGCAAAATTCAGAGATGGCCATTCTGAGGCCATTAAAGATGTTATGGTGGGGTTCCCGGCGCCTACAGGTCTGAATGAGTCCATGACTATGGCTATTCAGATTGATCGGCGTTTACGGGAGCGCAAACCTGTGCACCATTTGGCGGTGTCTTCTGAACAGGCACCTGAGATAATGCAATGTGATAGAATTCAGTCCAGAAGTGAACGGCAAAATTATAGGCGGAAAAATGGATTGTGTTTTTATTGTGGTGATTCAGCTCATGTTATATCAGCATGCTCTAAATGCACAAAAAAGGTTGATAAGTCTGTTGCCATTGGTACTTTACAGTCTAAGTTCATTCTGTCTGTGACGCTTATTTGTTCATTATCATCCATTTCCGTCGATGCCTATGTGGATTCAGGCGCTGCCCTGAGTCTTATGGATTGGTCATTTGCCAATCGCTGTGGGTTTAGTCTGGAACCTCTGGAAGTTCCTATTCCTTTGAAGGGAATTGACTCTACACCTTTGGCTATGAATAAACCTCAGTACTGGACACAAGTGACCATGCGTATGACTCCCGTTCATCAGGAGGTGATTCGCTTCCTGGTACTGTATAATTTACATGATGTCTTAGTGCTTGGTCTGCCATGGTTACAAACTCATAACCCAGTCCTGGACTGGAAAACAATGTCTGTGTTAAGCTGGGGATGTCAGGGGGTTCATGATGATGCATCTCCGATTTCTATCGCTTCATCTACTCCTTCTGAGGTTCCGGTATTTTTGTCTGATTATCGGGAGGTTTTTGAGGAGCCTAAGCTCAGTTCGCTTCCTCCTCACAGGGATTGCGATTGTGCTATAGATTTGATTCCTGGCAGTAAATTCCCTAAAGGTCGTTTGTTCAATCTGTCAGTGCCAGAGCATACTGCTATGCGGAATTATGTTAAGGAGTCCTTGGAAAAGGGACATATCCGTCCATCTTCGTCCCCTTTGGGAGCAGGTTTTTTTTTGTGGCCAAAAAAGATGGTTCCTTGAGGCCTTGCATAGATTATCGTCTTTTGAATAAGATTACAGTCAAATATCAGTATCCTTTGCCATTGTTGACTGATTTGTTCGCTCGCATTAAGGGGGCTAAATGGTTCACTAAGATTGATCTTCGGGGTGCGTATAATCTTGTGCGGATAAGGCAGGGTGATGAGTGGAAAACCGCATTTAATACGCCTGAGGGCCATTTCGAGTATTTGGTGATGCCTTTTGGACTTTCTAATGCTCCTTCTGTCTTCCAGTCTTTTATGCACGATATTTTCCGTGAATATCTGGATAAATTTATTATCGTGTATTTGGATGATGTTTTGGTTTTTTCTGATGACTGGGAGTCTCATGTTCAGCAGGTCAGGAAGGTGTTTCAGGTCCTGCGGGCCAATTCTTTGTTTGTAAAGGGTTCTAAATGTCTCTTTGGAGTCCAGAAGATTTCTTTTTTGGGGTATATTTTTTCCCCTTCTACTATTGAGATGGATCCCGTCAAGGTTCAGGCTATTTGTGACTGGACGCAGCCTACATCTCTTAAGAGTCTACAGAAGTTCTTGGGCTTTGCTAATTTTTATCGTCGCTTCATAACTAATTTTTCTAGTGTTGTTAAGCCTTTGACGGATTTGACTAAAAAGGGTGCTGATGTTACTGATTGGTCTCCTGCAGCTGTGGAGGCCTTTCAGGAACTTAAGCGCCGGTTTTCTTCTGCTCCTGTGTTGCGTCAGCCAGATACGTCGCTTCCTTTTCAGGTTGAGGTTGATGCTTCCGAGATAGGAGCGGGGGCGGTTTTGTCACAGAGAAGCTCCGATGGCTCAGTGATGAAGCCATGTGCGTTCTTTTCTAGAAAATTTTCGCCCACTGAACGGAATTATGATGTTGGTAATCGGGAGCTTTTGGCCATGAAGTGGGCATTTGAGGAGTGGCGTCATTGGCTTGAGGGTGCTAGACATCGTGTGGTGGTCTTGACTGATCACAAAAATCTGATGTACCTTGAGTCTGCCAAGCGTCTGAATCCTAGACAGGCTCATTGGTCACTGTTTTTCTCCCGTTTCAATTTTGTGGTTTCATACCTGCCAGGTTCAAAGAATGTGAAGGCGGATGCTCTTTCTAGGAGTTTTGTGCCTGACTCCCCTGGAAATTCTGAGCCCACTGGTATCCTTAGGGATGGGGTGATTTTGTCGGCTGTCTCCCCAGACTTGCGACGTGCTTTGCAGGAGTTTCAGGCGGATAAACCTGATCGTTGTCCGCTGGAAAGACTGTTTGTTCCGGATAATTGAACCTGTAGAGTCATCTCCGAGGTCCATTCTTCTGTGTTGGCAGGTCATCCTGGAATATTTGGTACTAGAGACTTGGTGGCCAGGTCTTTTTGGTGGCCTTCCTTGTCGAGGGATGTGCGTTCTTTTGTGCAGTCTTGTGGAGTTTGCGCCCGGGCTAAGCCTTGCTGTTCTCGGGCCAGTGGATTGTTGTTACCTTTGCCTATCCCGAAGAGGCCTTGGACGCACATTTCCATGGACTTTATTTCGGATCTCCCTGTCTCTCGAAAAATGTCCGTCATATGGGTTGTGTGTGACCGCTTT
This sequence comes from Ranitomeya imitator, assembly GCF_032444005.1. Classification (NCBI taxonomy): domain Eukaryota; kingdom Metazoa; phylum Chordata; class Amphibia; order Anura; family Dendrobatidae; genus Ranitomeya; species Ranitomeya imitator. The sequence goes on along the minus strand of NC_091285.1, from coordinate 425,832,677 downwards.
TCTAAGATGGTTCATCTGGTACCCTTGCCTAAGTTACCTTCCTCCTCTGAGTTGGTCCCTCTGTTTTTTCAAAACGTGGTCCGTTTGCATGGCATTCCGGAGAACATCGTTTCTGACAGGGGATCCCAGTTTGTGTCTAGATTTTGGCGGACGTTCTGTGCTAAGATGGGCATTGATTTGTCCTTTTCGTCTGCATTCCATCCCCAGACGAATGGCCAGACGGAACGAACTAATCAGACTTTAGAAACTTATTTAAGGTGTTTTGTTTCTGCTGATCAAGATGACTGGGTTTCCTTTTTGCCGCTTGCCGAGTTTGCCCTTAATAATCGGGCTAGTTCTGCTACCTTGGTTTCTCCTTTCTTTTGTAATTCGGGGTTTCATCCTCGTTTTTCCTCTGGTCAGGTGGAGCCTTCTGATTGTCCTGGAGTGGACATGGTGGTGGATAGGTTGCATCGGATTTGGAGTCATGTGGTGGACAATTTGAAGTTGTCCCAGGAGAGGGCTCAGCAGTTTGCTAATCGCCGTCGCCGCGTGGGTCCTCGACTTCTTGTTGGGGACTTGGTGTGGTTGTCTTCTCGTTTTGTTCCTATGAAGGTCTCTTCTCCTAAGTTCAAGCCTCGGTTCATCGGTCCCTATAGGATCTTGGAAATTCTTAACCCTGTGTCGTTTCGTTTGGATCTCCCGGCATCGTTTGCTATTCATAATGTGTTCCATCGGTCGTTGTTGCGGAAGTATGAGGTACCTGTTGTTCCTTCGCTTGAGCCTCCTGCTCCGGTGCTGGTGGAGGGTGAATTGGAGTATGTTGTGGAGAAGATCTTGGATTCTCGTGTTTCCAGACGGAAACTCCAGTATTTGGTCAAGTGGAAGGGTTATGGTCAGGAGGATAATTCTTGGGTGATTGCCTCTGATGTTCATGCTGCCGATTTGGTCCGTGCTTTTCATAGGGCTCATCCTGGTCGCCCTGGTGGTTCTCGTGAGGGTTCGGTGACCCCTCCTCAAGGGGGGGGTACTGTTGTGAGTTCTGTTTTTGGGCTCCCTCTGGTGGTTACTGATGGTACTGGGTGACTTGTGTTCTCTGCGGTCTCTGGTGTCCACCTGTTCCATCAGGTTATGGGAGTTTCCTATTTAACCTGGCTTTTTTGTCATTTCCTCGCCGGCTATCAATGTAATCAGCGTGTCTTTTTACCTCTGCTCCCTGCGTCTGTTATCTTCAGGACAAGCTAAGTTTTGATTTTCCTGTTCCACGTTTTGCTTAATTTTTGTCTTAGTCCAGCTTGCAGATATGTGATTCCTTGCTGCTGGTTGCTCTAGTGGGCTGAAATTACTCCTCATGTTCCATGAGTTGGCACATGAGTTCAAGTAATTTCAGGATGGTTTTTTGAAGGGTTTTTCGCTGACCGCGCAGTTCACTTTTGTATCCTCTGCTATCTAGCTTTAGCGGGCCTCATTTTTGCTGATTCTATTTTCATAACTACGTATGTGCTTTCCTCTCATTTCACCGTTATTACATGTGGGGGGCTGCTATTTCTGTGGGGTGTTTCTCTGGAGGCAAGTGAGGTCTGTGTTTCTTCTTATAGGGGAAGTTAATCCTTCGGCTGGCACGAGACGTCTAGGAATCATCGTAGGCACGTTCCCCGGCTACTGCTAGTTGTGTGTTTAGGTTCAGGATCGCGGTCAGCTCAGGTTCCATCACCCTAGAGCTTGTTTTGTTTTTGTGCTTGTCCTTTTGTGATCCCCTGCCATTGGGATCATGACATACAACATGTTCACACTCCAGACCAGAAGGGGGAGCTCTAAGCCTGTTTAGGGTGAACTTCCCTATTTAACATCCTGATCTGGAGGGAAAGGGTTCAGTTCCTGCAAGGCATATAGAAGAAGAGGAGCTCTGCTGGCATGACATGCTGTAACTCCTGGGAAAGGACCCAAAAAGGTGAACATCCTGCACAGAGTGTGCAGGAAAGCAGGGCACAGGAGAGAGAAATACCAGAGAGAGATCAGCCAGGAACAAGCTGCTCCTTTCTGAAGCGCAGGAGCCGGTAGCCAGGGACACTGAGGGAGCAACTGTCTTTAAGCCTTGCTCCAGAGACTGGCAGGGCAGTCAATTCCAAGTTAGCTGTCCGACCTAAACACCTAAGAAGACACGGTGGCAACTTGTGGGGGTCGGGGCATCTCTAGTGTCCCTATAAACAAGCCTCAGGCAATCAGTCATACGGGTTTGTCCTATCCACACCATCTGGGGGACAGAGAGGAAGAAATAACATCCAGAACATACACAAGAGTTGTGAGGACCTTACCGAGAAGCTCAGCAGGGAGGTACTACAACACCCAGGCGCTAGTAGGAAGGCTACTGATTTCCACCTGGATAAGGGGACTCTGGAATTGCCTTCACACCGACCGGACTCTGCCTGCCCTGTCATCTGGCGCTCCGGGCTGAGGATACCATCTGAAGTCTTCAGTAAACAAGGTAAAAGACTGCAAACCTGTCTCCTCGTTCTTTACTGCACCTCGCCCCCTATATAAACTCTTTTACTGGACACCCCTGAGGGCCACGGACCGGGTCAGCCACCGTGACATCCCCCCAAACCGCAGGATCTGGTGCCGAGTACCCCATTGCCCTACTCTGGGGGCGATCCAATGTCCCCATCCTGGACCATGCTGAAATGTCCCTATGCTGGTCCCCTCCCTGTAATGTTCCCCATCCTGGTCCCCATTTGTCCCTCATCCAGATGCTTCACCCTTTTCCCCATATGTGCTCCATCCTCATCCCCATGTCTCCCATACTGGTCCCCATATGTCTCTCATCCTGATCCTAATATGTTCCTCATCCTGGTCCCCATATGTGCTCCATCCTTGTCCCCATATGCCCCTCATCCTGGTTCATCATATTTGCTCCAACTTGATCCTCATATGTCCTCCATCCTGGTCCCCATATGAGCTCCATCAGGATTCCCTTATGTCCCAAATCCTGGTCCTCATATGTGGTTAATCCTGGTCCTCACATGTGCGCCATCCTGATCCCATATGTCTCCCATGTGGTCCTCATGTGTCTCCCATTCTTTTTCCCATATATCTTCCATCCTGGTCAACAAATATATCTCATTCTGGTCCCCATATGTTCCCATCCTGGTCCCCCATATAGCTCTCATCCTGGTTCCCATGTGTTCCATCCTGTCCATAAATATCCCCATCCTGGTCCTCCCTATATATCTCCCATCCTGGTCCCCATGTCTCTTATTGTGGTCCACTCCTCATATGTGCTCCACTTTGTCCACACATGAACTCCATCCCGGTCTCCATGTCTCCCATCCTTGTCCCCATGTCTCCCATCCTGATCCCCATAAGTTGTAACCTCTGAGCCATTAGGCTACCCTATAAGGTCAACTGGAGATCAGTGCCTTATCTAATGGAGCCTTGCAGACCTCGGATCCTTGGTTTAAATCCCACCAATGACATACACTTGCACGGAGTTTGTATATTCTCCCTGTGTTTGGGCGAATTTACTCCTGGTACTCTGGTTTCCTCCCACATATTTATATTAATATACAGTACATATCCAGTGTTGAACTGGGATACCCACCACTAGTAAAATTCATTCCAGTTAATGCAAATATTACCTGACTCTCAATTGCAAATTTGCTGCCACATCTCTGTTAAAATATATGAAGAAAGCCGTGAGTGGAAATTGATCCATTCATCCAATTAGTGGAAATCCTAAAGATGGCATATCCATTAAAAGGGTTGTCCAGTTTTTTTTCATGAAAGTTTGCATTCACTCTATGCGACTGCTGACTTGTGAATTCATACATCATGGTAGTGAGACCGAGCGGTCATGTTAGTGCAAGTATGCAAATATGCATACTTCTGGGCACATTCCAACTAGACGTGTGCAGTTTTGCTCAATACGAATCTAATCGGAATGTGGCCGAGAGTATGCATAGCACATTCAAAAGACTGCTTGGTCTCACCGCTGACACTGGAGAATCCGCACAATGCACATGATTTGATGTTTCACAAGTCTGCCATAGCATAGAGTGGCCGTAAACTTTCATGAAAAAACCTGGACAACTTTAGGTCCCATTTCACACATCCATGAAATATGCCTATAAGGCAGTTATAACAGGTCAGGAGAGCCAGCAGTCAGACCGGATAATGCGAGCAAGGTCTGTATTTCATACAAGGTCACCCTGAACATATTTCCTTAGTTGAATGTAATCTCTGTAGAAAAGTACAACTTCCAGCAAGTCACGAAGGTCAGAAGCTGTTTTTGAGGTGTTGACAAGGATTTGAAAATGAATTTATTTAATTACCTAGTAGTGGAGGGGACACACACTTTTTTTACACATTAGACTGCTGTCTTACACAATTGCTTTTTTTGTCCTAAGAGCGATCTCAGTAGCTGAATGCCTGAACCTTGACTTGGACAAAGGGTCCTTTAAGCTCTGAGCCAGGAATACATGCTCACATAACAGTTGGTAAAAGGCAGCATTAGAAGTCCTGATGCAGAACAAGACACTACAAAGTGTTTGGTGCGGATGGGGCTTCTGCAGCTATGAGAAAAAAATGCGGCTTGGGAATACTGGGTGGTGTGCTACCACTTCTTTATGTCAGTGTAGGGGAGTGGACTGTCTTACTCTGTTTCTGCCCTTGAAGACAACTGTGGAGACACAGCATTGTATCGTAATTAACCAGAGCCAGAAAGAATAGACTGTTATCTATATGTTGACTTTTGAATTTAAGCGTTGATTTCTGGTTGTTCAAGAAAACAGACTTTTGCTTGTGTAAGCCTATAATATTGACTTGTAAGCTGAATTTTCATATAACATATTGTGCTCTTATCCTTCATGACTAGTGATGTTTACTGAAATGCTAATTATGCACTGTGTAGGCCAGATAGTTTGTTGACTCAAAAACAGAGAAGGAAAAACAATCCAAATAGATTAATCAAGTAATGCTACTTGATCTAATCTCCATTCTTACTTTTATGTAAATACTGAATGAAGAACACTTGTTAAGTATAAAAATAGGTGATATGCCTCTATGAGACAGAGAGAGAGCCAGAGAGACATCCAGATATCAAAAGGACCAGAGACAGCACAGCAGCCAAGACATCATGGCTCCATCACGAGGGACACAGATTATTCTACAGGATGCCAGTCTAGGGGACCTTAACTGATGAAGGTCGTTACGGACCGAAACGTTTTCGTTCATACTACAATAAATCTTCCTGCAATACACGTTTAAGTTGAGTGCTAGGTTTCTTACTTTTTATCTCTATGGTTTGGGAACCTAACCTTAGCACCTTCCTCTTCTCCGTTGCCGTGCTCAGGCTTTTTTCTATTTTCTAGTCTAGGGGACCTTGGCCCCCGTTGGAAGAATACAGATCTGCTCCATTGACCATCACGAATCTATGGATACATTTGGAGAAAGCCAGGATTGGGACCTGCCGATCGCTTGGCTCCATGGAAATGTTCGGAGAAGCCAGGTTGTGACCCTCCTGTCAACTGTCCTTGTACCTAAATGGACTGTTATCTTAACAAACTTGTCGTTACCTTCTGGAGTAATAGACCCTGGAAGATGAAGCCAGGTTTTGACCCTCGGGTCAACTGGTCTTGTTGTAATAGTGATGTGTGCCTTATATAATGTGTTATGGTATTGTACAGCTTTTAAGTCATGTAAAGTGTTAATGTGTAATATGTGTAGTGGTAAGTGGCTTAGGAACAGTATAGGACCATAGGATAACAACAATAGATTTAGTCTATAGGATAGGAAATAGTTAATCATAGAACTAGCCCAGTGGGTGGGAACTAGTGTTAATAAAAGGGGGGCACTTCATGACAGTGAGTAGTTAAAGAAGTGCAATGTCAATGTCAATTTCAGGTTCAGTGGGCTGCTAGGGGCAGTATGGGAAAATTGTTCGAGGCAGTGGGGGACCGTCCTGATATCCCCGATGGTCATTCCGGTAACGTCTGGAGCCTAGGGATAGGGCCATGTACCATGGAGTGGGCCTAGTCTTCTGACATTTCAAGGTTGGTGGATGTGGAATTACGTGGCAGGCAGCTGGCCAGTCCCGGGTGCACTGCTGAAGTGGCAGGAAATCCCTGAGGCTGATGGAGTCAGCGGGCATAGGGATAGTCCAGGATAAATGAGTGGCAGGGCTGAAGAGGTACTGTATAAGGAAGTGCCTTATCCTACTTGTCACCACCTGATGAACTTGAGCTGACCAGTATACATTTGCCTGTTGCAAAGAACTTGGTGTCCCCTGAATTGTGTGCGGCGGCTCTTGAGTACGGAAGCTTGGAGGCAGCCGAGACCTGTGGCCTACAAGCGATTGTGATGCACTCCACACCTGACTGCACACTGGGACTGGGACACCATTTGTCTGTAAAGTGCCAGAGCATTGAGAAAGGCTTACACCTAGAGCTGAAACGTTGCTGGAGCCCCTACGGGCTATTAAACCACCATATTTTTTCTATAAAAGGAGTGCTGTCTTCATCTTTTTACACTATATATTTTAAAAAGAGAAGTACCGGTTCAAATTTGCAAAAAGTAAAAGTTGCACAAATTACCTATTAATAAAAAAATATTCTGCCACAGAATGTCACAGCCCACATTATATATTACTTGCTTTCTGGATGTGTCATTGTAAGTTCCATAAATAGAAATTCAGCGCAATCTTTGAATCCAAGAAATAATGGCAATAATGAAATGGTAGAATAAATGAAATACAAATGCTCCACAAGCAGATTACATAAAAGGAAGTGGCAGCAGTACTTATATAGTGAATGGCATGTACATTACTCATCATATAGAAAGTTTTTAATATACTGTAGGGGAAAATGTAACAAAATAAGAAATTAGCATGTCAGTTGATTTCTCTTTACAGTTCAGATCATGGACTGGAAATATGTGATCAAAGTGTGATGAAAATGAGGTAGACACAAAAATTAGTCCAATATCAAGCTTTAAGCCAGCTTCACACAGACAAATACTGACTAGTGTTGAGCCACCTCCTTAGTCTTCGGGTTTGGTTCGGTTCGTCAAACAGGGAGGTGTTCGCCGAACTGTTCGTCGAACGTTCAACGAACACCGTCGAACCCCATTGAAACCAATGGCAGGCAAACACAAACACATATAAACACATGGAAAACACATAGAAAACACCTTAAAAGGTGTCCAAAAGCTGATAAACTGCTCAGAAGACTCAACAAACATGGAAAAGTCACAACTACATATAGTCATGCGAAAAGAAAACAGGTGGAGGAGTAAAAGGAGGAGGAGACACAGATATAGGCATGTCATGCCCTTCTAAAATCAAGAAAGGCTGGAGTAAAAATCTAAACTCACTCTACCAACACCCAGACGTCTTGACAAAAAAAAATAAAAAAATAAATATCTTTAGGTAGAATGGCGTCAGGTCCATTCAGAACAATTTCCTTAGAGGACGTAGTGGTACCCCCATTGGGAGTTGTGCCAAAAAATGAACCCAATACATTCAGACTAATCCACCATTTGTCATATCCAAGGGGCAGGTCAGTAAATGACAACATCGACGCAGAACCAAGTACAGTACTATGTACTGTACCTCCTTTGACGAGGCAATCAGGCAGGCCAAGAAGTTGGGAAGGGGCACCCTAATGGCCAAAACAGACATTGAGGGGGCGTTCCGGTTACTACCTGTGCCTCCGAATAGTGTCCTCCCATTGGGCTGCTTCTGTGAAGGAGCATACTACATAGATCGCTGTTTGCCCATAGGGTGCTCCATATCCTGCTCACTATTTGAGGTGTTTGATTGCTTCCTCGAATGTGTCGGCATGCACGTTTGTAAGGAGGTACATATTATCCATTACCTCAACGACTTCTTATGCCTGGGCCCAAAAGATTCACCACAGTGTGAAAACACGCGGTAGTCCACCTGTGAGAAGGAGAGAGCTGGAGGGAGAGTGGACACCCCAGAGCTGAGGGGTTAGATTGAGAAAGAAAGAAAGAAGGCGGTGTAGCTTGCTTCATGGGTGGGGTACTCTGCTGAGTAGCAGAAATTGCTACTAGGCCCAAAAGGATTTCCTGGGCCAAATGCCGTTAAAAAATAGTACTTAGGTAAAGAGGCGGTGTAGCTTGCTTCATGGGTGGGGTACGTTGCTGAGTTGCCCCAAATTCTACTAGGCCCAAAATGATTTCCTGGGCTAGATGCCGTAAAAAAATAGTACTTAGGTAAACAGGCGGTGTAGCTTGCTTCATGGGTGGGGTACTCTGCTGAGTAGCACAAAATGCTATTAGGTACAAAACGATTTCCTGGGCTAAATGCAGTTAAAAATTAGTAATTAGATCAACAGGTTGTGTAGCTTGCTTCATGGGTGGGGTACGCTGCTGAGTATCACTAAATTCTACTAGGCCCAAAATGATTTCCTGGGCTAGATGCCATTAAAAAATAGTACTTAGGTAAACAGGTGGTGTAGCTTGCTTCATGGGTGGGGTACTCTGCTGAGTAGCACAAAATGCTATTAGGTACAAAACGATTTCCTGGGCTAGATGCAGTTAAAAATTAGTAATTAGATCAACAGGCGGTGTAGCTTGCTTCATGGGTGGGGTACGCTGCTGAGTATCACTAAATTCTACTAGGCCCAAAAGGATTTCCTGGGCTACTTGCCATTAAAAATAGTACTTAGTTAAACAGGCGGTGGGTGGCTGGGCTACTTTGCTGACTAGCAGACACTGAAGCTTTGGAGCAGACCTCTGATTCCCAGGCTATATTATGCGTAAACAGGTCTACAGACTCAACTATGTGTGTTACCCCATGCTCAGACGGGCAGCTGGAGACTTGGGAGCTGTGAGGAAGCAAGTGCAATTGGGGTGACAACTCTGAGGACTGGAGTAGTTGTGATGTTGAAGTTGACATGGAAGAGAGCCCACTTGAACGAGCACTTGATATTCGTTCAAGCACCTGCTGTTTTTGTGCCTCATCTGGAATTTTTGGCGATGCTTGTAGCGATGGTCATAAGAAAGGGATCATATCAGATTGTCTACGAAGAGAAGTAGACATCTTACTTTGGCTGGAAGATGGTCTTTCTTCTGCAGATGTTACTGTTGCTTTACCACCTACCCCACGGACACAACCTTTTTTTCCCTTTCCAACACGCCTATTCCCCTTTCCACCATCAGCAGGCCTTTTGCCACTCATTTTAGTGCTTAACTAATTGGCAACTCTGTATCTGTAGTTGTTGGCACAACAACTGATGGATGAAAACCGAGCAGAACTGAGTGGCCAAACTGTGGTACTAGGCCCAAAACTATTAACTGGATTAGATGCAATAAAAATTGAGATACACAGGCGGTGTAGTTTGTTTCACAGGCGGGCTACTCTGCTGACGTGCAGACACTGCTCCTAGGCCCAAAACTAATAACTGGATTAGATGCAGTGAAAATAGAAATACACAGGCGGTATAGTTTGTTTCACAGGCGGGCTACTCTGCTGACGTGCAGACACTGCTCCTAGGCCCAAAACTATTAACTGGAGTAGATGCAGTGAAAATAGAGATACACAGGCGGTGTAGTTAGTTTCACAGGCGGGCTACTCAGATGACTATCAGACAATGCTACTAGCCCAAAAGGATTGGCTGAGCTAGATTACAACAAATGCTGTGACAAACACTTGCACAGCACTGGCACAGACCAGCCTGGCAAACAGTGCTATGAACTGCTGTAACTGCCCTTAAAAAGGGCTGATATTACAACAAGTCCCAACTCCTCCCTAAACCTATCTCTCTGACAATTCGCTCCAAAAAAACACTCTTTGTATAGCGCCCACAGCAGCAGTGGTGCCATCTAACACTAAGCTGCAGCAGTGAGGAAATGATAGCGACGGGGCAAATGGCTGGTTCTTATAGGGCAAGGACATGTGACATACACAGCCAATGACACATGCCCTTGCTTGTGTGCATCACATGCACATTGCTGTGTGTGTGCGCACTGCTGATAGGCTGAGAGACTGCACCGCCCCACTGTAAATGCAGGAAAAAAAAAAAGGAGATCGGCGTTATTTCATCACAGATCTATCCCCCGCCCCCCTCCCCCCCGCCCACTATACACTGAAACAGTCTATTGACAATGATAAACAGTTTTAATGTGCAAATCAAGCGAGGCTTTTGCTGAACGAACAGTTATCGAACAGAAACTCGAACAGCCGAATTTTAAGCAAATTGTTCGGGTTCGTCGAACGACTCGAACACCACCCAAAACAGCTCGAATTTGAGATTGGCGAACAGTTTGACTCGAACGCCGCTCATCTGTAATACTGACCCATTTATGCATCCACATTTTTATGGCTGCAAGTAACAGCCTAACAACGGGACTAATGACCTGAACCTACATTAGCGTGCAAAAATAGTTACAATAATGGTGGAGCACTGCTGAAATCCAGTGGCCAGAAGAGCATGAGCAGGACACCTCAAGTTGTAGTAAAAGTCCTGTAAAGTAGTACTTTAAATTATAGGAGAAATTCTGAGAGGAGAAGGAACAGTCTGAGTAAGCAGTTTGCATTAGCTGGAGACTGGAACTGGACAGAATGCTAGACACTAGACACAATACTCACCACTGCAGAGTTTTTTTGTATTTCTGAGCTAGGGTGGTGCCACTAACGTAAATTATCTGACCCTAGTAATATACTTACCAGCCAATGTCCTCTGCTCATCCTAATCTGCCATCTTGTGACCGCAACTTCTGATTGATTCTGGAAGTCAAAGGTAAAGATTCAAAGCTCTGAATGTACGTCTATAAGAGCCTAGTTCTTGCTACCATAGACTTACGTTGAGAAGTGACTTCCAACTTGCCCAGGAAACACTGGAGCAATCCAGCAGGTCAAAACCTGAAGATGATGACTGATAACAGATTAGTACTGGTGAGTATATTACTGGGGGCAGGGAATTTACATTAGTAATACAACTCCAAAGGTAAAATTAAACAAACAAAACAACTGGAGTCGTGCTTTAAGGAGACAAAAATCGAAAAAAGGCTTCCATAAGAACAATATCGGCCATCTTAGCAAAGGGCAAATCCAGATACAAAATAGTAGCTTCCAGTGGTAAGAAGTGGAAAAGCATTACAATTTCTCAAGGTATATAATAGCAGCGACTAGTGGTCAATCAACGGAAAAACAAAAAAATAATGACAAGTAGGCAAATATTACACTTGTTTGAAACAAGTATGTTAGGTGTCGAGTTCCCACTGCTGCACAGGGGGAATCTCGAACCATGTCCTCTGCAGTCTCCCATTCTTCCCCAGAAGAGCTGCTCAGCAGAGACGTCGGTCCCAGCGTCTTGCTCAAGCTGATGCTGAGCATCTGGTTACTGCTGCTGTGCCAGGTTCAGCTATTGTAACTAGAATTAATCAGTGGCGAGCAGACGCTCCAGGGACCAAGTCCTGCTTTTTGTCAACTGAGCATGCCCGTGGGATGACCTCTCATTGGAGGTTGGGGGCCACATGCTCAGGTTCTGAAGCAGTCCTGATAGGACCACGGCAAAGGTCCCAGAAGGACACAGTAAAATTCCAGAATCGTGTATGTGTTGACATGTGTATGCAATCTGATGACAGCTCCTAAATGATCTCCTTCCCTAGCGTTGTTGACTGAGTGTGGGTGATTGGAGCTAACTAGCGCCAGATTGTGCAATCCAGCACAAGGCACAACAGTACTGCGCTTACAGCAGCATCCATCAGAGCGGAGCCATGTGCAAATAGTGCTCTTTCCTGGCCCAAGCTTAGGGTGGTTAGTGGGGTCCCCCAGAGCGGCGCTGTACGAACATAGTGCGGTAAATCTTTAGTTTGTTTTTCCCTGGCACCGCAGTTGCGGCACCGAAAGACTCTCGAAAGACTCTAACCCCGTGTCCTTGGGGCAGAGTCCTGTGACCAAAACTCTAGCGTTTACTCTGCGGTATTGCGGCCCTGTAACGCAACAGGGTTCGCCCCTACATACCAGGGGAAGTTAACACGCGTGTGTTTATGTTATACCGCTATATACTGTCGGTCATTCCTAAGCAGCAGGTGTCATCTCTGCTACTTCCTGACTACCCTCTGCCTGCTTCTCTTGTACTGCGCTACCTCATTGTCATAGTCAGGACCCATTGGCTACGTCCTGACTATCCGTTCTGTCTAATCCCTTGGTAACTCGTAGTTATACTGTAGTTACCCTTCTAGGAGTTTTCCTTCTGCTCCTAGCTCTCGGAGCTTAGGCCATGCCCCCAGCAGTCAGGTGCTTCAGGTCCTATCTGAAACGTTGTGGGGTCCCCCTATTTTTGACAAATAGCCTTGCTAAAGCTGACAGCTGGGGGCTGGTAGTCTCAGGCTGGTAGGGGCCATGGATATTGGCCCCCCAGCCTAAAAATAGCAGTCCACAGCCACCCAGAAAAGGCACATCTATTAGATGCACCAATTCTGGTGCTTTGCCCAGTTCTTCCCTCTTGCCCTGAAGCAGTGGCAAGTGGAATTAATATTTGTGCGGTTGATGTCACCTTTTTATTGTCAGGTGACATCAAGCCCACGGCTTAGTAATGGAGAGGTGTCTATGAGACCCCTATCCATTACTAATCCTATAGTTATATGGTAAATAAAGACACAGCAAGAATAAAGTCCTTTATTAGAAACTAGCTGAAGAGCCCGGCGTTGCCTGGGCATAGTAAATATCTGTGGTTAGTTATAGCACCTCACTTCTCTTATTTTCCCATCACGCCTCTCATTTTCCCAATCACATCTTTCATTTTCCCCCTCACATCTCTCATTTTCTCCCTCACTCCTCTCATTCCCCCCCTAACACTTGTCATTTCGACCTCACATCTGTCATTTTCCGATCACTGCACTATTTTCCCTCACTCCTCTCATTTTGCACTCACACCTTTTCATTTTCACCTCACACCTCTCATTTTCACCTCAGTATATACATGTTTGTCATCTCCCTTATATATAGTATACACCTGTATGTCATCTCCTGTATATAGTATATACCTGTATGTCATCTCCCCTGTATATAGTATATACCTGCTGTGTGTCATCTCCCCTGTATATAGTATATACCTGTATGTCATCTCCTCCTATATATAGTATATACCTGTATGTCATCTCCTTCTATATATAGTATATACCTGTATGTCATCTCCTCCTGTATATAGAATATACCTGTGTCTTCTCCCCTGTATATAGTATATATCTGTGTGTCATCTCCTGTATATAGTATATACCTGTATGTCATCTCCTCCTCTATATAGTATATACCTGTATGTCATCTCCTCCTGTATATAGTATGTACCTGTATGTCATCTCTTCCTCTATATAGTATATACCTGTGTGTCATCTCCCCTGTATATAGAATATACCTGTGTGTAATCTCCTCCTGTATTAGACCTCGTTCACACGTTGTTTACTCAGTATTTTTACCTCAGTATTTGTAAGCTAAATTGGCAGCCTGATAAATCCCCAGCCAACAGGAAGCCCTCCCCCTGACAGTATATATTAGCTCACACATACACATAATAGACAGGTCATGTGACTGACAGCTGCCGTATTTCCTATATGGTACATTTGTTGCTTTTGTAGTTTGTCTGCTTATTAATCAGATTTTTATTTTTGAAAGATAATACCAGACTTGTGTGTGTTTTAGGGCGAGTTTCGTTTGTCAAGTTGTGTGTGTTGAGTTGCGTGTGGCGACATGCATGTAGCGACTTTTGTGAGATGAGTTTTGTGTGGCAACATGCGTGTAGCAACTTTTTGTGTGTCGAGTTGCATGTGACAGGTTAGTGCAGCAAGTTGTGTGCAGCAAGTTTTGCGCATGGCGAGTTTTGCGCGTGGCGAGTTTTATGTGTGGTGCCTTTTGAGTATGTGCAAGTTTTGTGTGAGGCAACTTTTGCATGTGTTGCAACTTTTGTGCATGTGGCAATTTTTGCGCGTGTGCAAGTTTTGCGTGTGGTGAGTTTTCCATGAGGTGAGTTTTGCACTCGTGGCGAGTTTTGCGTGAGCCTAGTTTTTGCATGTGGTGAGTTTTGCGCATGGCGAGTTTTGAGCGGCGACTTTTGTGTTTCGACTTTTATGTGGCGAGGTTGGTGTATGTGTGGTGAAATGTGTGCTGAGGGTAATATGTGTTCAAGCATCTGGTAGTGTGTGGCGCATTTTGTGTGTGTTCATATCCCCGTGTGTGGTGAGTATCCCATGTCGGGGCCCCACCTTAGCAACTGTACGGTATATACTCTTTGGCGCCATCGCTCTCATTCTTTAAGTCCCCCTTGTTCACATCTGGCAGCTGTCAATTTGCTTCCAACACTTTTCCTTTCACTTTTCCCCATTATGTAGATAGGGGCAAAATTGTTTGGGGAATTGGAAAGCGCGGGGTTAAAATTTCACCTCACAACATAGCCTATGACGCTCTCGGGGTCCAGACGTGTGACTGTGCAAAATTTTGTGGCTGTAGCTGCCACGCCTCCAACACTTGTCCTTTCACTTTTTTCCCCATTATGTAGATAGGGGCAAAATTGTTTGGTGAATTGGAACGCGCGGGGTTAAAATTTCGCCTCACAACATAGCCTATGACGCTCTCGGGGTCCAGACGTGTGACTGTGCAAAATTTTGTGGCTGTAGCTGCGACGGTGCAAATGCCAATCCCGGACATACACACATACACACACACATACACATATTCAGCTTTATATATTAGATAAACAAACACAGTTATACTCACCTAATTCCTAATTGCACTGAAGCTCTCTTTTTCCTGCAATAAAACTAAAATAAAAAACAACGATATCCCTCACCTATCCATCATTCTGTCCTACATCGTAATCCATGTCTGAGGGAAAAACAGTTTTCCACTTGGACGGTGCCAAGATGCGACCGGGCTAAGAGCTGGGCAAAGCACCAGAATTGGCGCATCTAATAGATGTGCTTTTTCTGGGCGGCTGCGGGCTGCTATTTTTAGGCTGGGGGGCAATGTCCATAGCCCCTTACCAACCTGAGAAAACCAGTCACCAGCTGTCTGCTTTAGTAAGGCAGGTTGTCAAAAATGGAGGGACCCCACGCCGTTATTTTAAATTATTTATTTAATTAAAAAGAAACAGGGTTGGGACTCCTCTATTCTTGATAACCAGCCTTGTTGAAGCTGAGAGCTGTAAGTTTTGCCTGGCATTTTATCACAAATACAGGGGAACCCACACCGTTTAAAAAAAAATGTTTTAATTATTTAATTACAGCGCAGGAGCCGGCTAATGAATATTCCCATCAGCTGCTCCTGTTCTTGCTGTTATTAGCGGCAGCGGGTTTCGGATGATGGGAGCAGTAGTCCCATCCGCTGACACCAGTGACCGGAGGTAAACTTTATACCTCTGATCACAGCTGAGCGCTCACGCTGTCCTTTGGCAGCATGGGAACCGCGGCTCTCTGACTGGTGGGGATGATTTCACCGCCAATCAGAAGCGGTATTTGCAGCGCTGTCATGTACATGACAGCGTAGCAAACACTGGATGTTCAGACCCCCCTTTCAAGTGAATGGGGTTCGGGTTCGGATCCGGGTAATGTTCTGGTACCCAAACCCAAACTTTTTGTAACTGTTCGGCCAAACCCAACAGACCCGAACATCCAGGTGTCCGCCCATCTCTACTCCCAACCATACTACTGCTCCGTGTACCGACCTCTGGCTATATCTTGACTATGTTACCTGCTTATCCTCCAAACTATACTGCTGCTCTGTTTATCGACCTCTGGCTACTTCCTGATGATGCTATCTGCCGGTGCTGCCCCTAGTGGTTGCCATATCACTACTCCAACTTAGGTCAGTCCATAACAGAATAATCTCGCACACAAAATGGAGTCTGTTGCAACCCAACTGAGGTAACAAGTTGCTGAATAAAATACAGTGCTCTGCCATATTAAATTCTGGAACAGGAGGAAATTTTATGGACTTACAATTTACACTTGATAATAACATAGCAAGTAAGACTAAATCCATGCCATTTGATATGGAAACTGTGGATGTATCACTTTTATCTTCTGTACCTGTTACTCACGAGTCAATTGAACTTGAAATCTGTATATCAACTGGGCATCGACGACCATTATCTTTCCCTCTGAGTACTGTAAGAACAATTGCCATGCTAATTTATCTGTTCTCAAACAAATTCAAGTATCCGAGATTTCTCATCAGAATTATGATAAACTACCACCTCAGTACCAGCAGTGCAGTGAGGTCTGCAGTAAGAAGAAAGCCGTTCAACTGCCTCCTCATCGTTAGTACGACTGTCCAATTGAATTGCTTCCTGGAGCATCCACTCCTTTTTGGTGAATTTACAATCTTTCTGAACCTAGATGAAAATTTAGAGAAAAAGCTTCATTCAACCTTCTTCTTTGCCAGATGGAGCACTCTTGCTTTTTGTAGAAATGAAGGACTTAACTCTGCGGCCATGTACTGATTACATTACAGGGAAATAAATAAGATTACCAAGATTTTTACAAAACGCGATCTAAGAGGGGCTTATAATTTCATACGAATTTGCCCAAGAAATTAGAGGAAAATAGCCTTTAGAACTAGATATGGACATTTTGAATAACTGGACAGTCACTGGATGATTGGCCCCTACCAAAAGATGTCTCCACATGTTTTTGTGGTCAATACGCCACAATCCTCACCTCTAGGACTCCTTCAACTTCTTCCAGTTCCATCCAGGCCCTGGGATCAATCTTAATGGATTTTACTGTGAACCTACTTCCCTCTAAAGAGATGACCATCATCCTTGTTGTGGTGGATCGTCTCAGAAAGATGGACCATTTTATGCCAATTTAAGGGATTCCTACCGCTGAACAAGCCTCAGAATTATTGGTCAAAGAGATATTTAGGATGCATGGAATTCCAGACAATGTAATTTCTGATAGAGGTGTTCAGTGTACATCAAAATTTTGGAAAAGCCTCTGTACAGCCTTAGGAGTTACTGGCAATTTGTCTACTGCCTTCCACCCACAATCCAATGGCCAGACTGAAAGAACTAACCAAACTCTCTAACAATACCTGCGCTGTTTTATTTCTCACCTACAGGATAACTTGTTGGACTATTTACCAACAGCAGAATGTGCCTATAATAACTCCAAGCACAGTTCTACATTCCAAAGCAAATTTTTGGCTAACTATGGCCTTCATCCGGTATTTATTTCTAATCTTTCATTCAATACTGACAGACTTACAAAGTTGCGGAAAGCTCAGGAAGAACTAACTGAGATGTTACAAAAGGCTCAAGAAGATTGCAAAGAAACAGCGGATAAACATTGCAAAGCACTTTCTACCCTTCAGGCTGGTGACAAGATTTGGCTATCTGCAAAAAATCTGAAAACGAACGTACCGTGTTCTAGTCCTCTTCCTCTCTGAAGAGACAATTTCCATATTTCCCAGAGGAGCATTGCGGCTTTAAGTGTCCTCACCTCGACATGCTTATCATGTCACTCTCCGCGAGGAGAAACAATACTTCTTAAATTGGGTCAAAAATTCATAGGACCTTTTTTTAAAAAAAAAAATTCTGCACAAATTAATCTAGTTGCTTTCCTAACTTCCTGAAAAAAACTTCCTAACAGCCTGAAAATATACCCTGTATTCTATGTATCCTTGCTCAAACCATTCAGTGAGAACCCGTTTTCAGGAGAGCTCAGCCATCTCCTCCACCAGAAAATGTCCATGGTGAATAAGAGTACATTGTGGATAAAATTCTGAATGCTACAAGGTTTAGAGGAAGATTGAAATAATTGGTGCAATGGAGGGGTTACAGACCAGAAGATACAGTTATATGAAAAAGTTTGGGCACCCCTATTAATCTTAAGCTTAATATTTTATAAAAATTGGTTTTTTTTGCAACAGCTATTTCAGTTTCATATCTATACATATAATTGTCTAAGGGTCACTTCAGTCTGTCTGTCTGTCTGTCCTGTCACGGTTATTCATTCGATGATTGGTCTCGCCAGCTGCCTGTCATGGCTGCCGCGACCAATCAGCGACGGGCACAGTCCGGAAGAAAATGGCCGCTCCTTACTCCCCGCAGTCAGTGCCTGTTGCCCGCATAGTCCCCTCTGGTCACCACTAACACAGGGTTAATGCCGGCGGTAACAGACCGCGTTATGCCGCGAGTAACGCACTCCGTTACTGCCGCTATTAAGGCTGCCCTCCCACTAGCGAGTTTTACGGACGTAAGAGAGGTGCTGAAAATACGGATTGCATACGGTATAATGCTTCTCTATGCCCCTGCTCCTATCAGCCGTATTTTACTGATCCGTATTATACGGTCTTCTACGGCCGTAGAAAATCGGAGCATGCTGCGTTTGTCACCGTATTGCGCAAAAAATCCGCCAATGAAAGTCTATAGGGGCCAGAAAAATACGGATTACACACGGACCAGCAGTGTGACTTGCGAGAAATACGCAGCGGTGTTAGAGAGAAAAGCCGGCAATTCAGCGCGGTGTACAGTAAAATCACACTGACAGCTTACAATAGAATAGGTAGAATAAATGTGTACACATAGAATAGGTATATATATATATGTAATTGAGACACATATCTGTATATATATTAATATTTAATACAGCGCTAGATAGCTTTAAAGCCGGTAATTCAATTGCCGGCTATTGCTATCTCCTTCCCAAACCCGACATGATATGAGGCATGGTTTACATACAGTAAACCATCTCATATCCCCATTTTTTGCATATTCCACACTACTAATGTTAGTAGTGTGTATGTGCAAAATTTGGGCTCTCTAGCTATTAAATTAAAGGGGTAAATGGCGGAAAAAATTGGCGTGGGCTCCCGCGCAATTTTCTCCGCCAGAGTAGTAAAGCCAGTGACTGAGGGCAGATATTAATAGCCTGGAGAGGGTCCATGGTTATTGCCCCCCCCCCTGGCTAAAAACATCTGCCCCCAGCCACCCCAGAAAAGGCACATCTGGAAGATGCGCCTATTCTGGCACTTGGCCACTCTCTTCCCATTCCCATGTAGTGGTGGGATATGGGGTAATGAAGGGTTAATGTCACCTTGCTATTGTAAGGTGACATTAAGCCAGATTAATAATGGAGAGGCGTCAATTATGACACCTATCCATTATTAATCCAATTGTATGAAATGGTTAAAAAAAACACACACATTATTAAAAATTATTTTAATGAAATAAACACACAGGTTGGTTGTTTTAATATTTTATTGTTCTCTCAATCCACCTGAAGACCCTCGCTCTGTAACAAATAAAAAATAATAAACCAACAATATACATACCTTCCAGTGATCTGTAACGTCCCACGATGTAAATCCATCTGAAGGGGTTAAAATATTTTACAGGCAGGAGCTCTGCTATAATGCAGCTGTGCTCCTGCCTGCAAAACCCCGGGGAATGAAGGTAATGTAGGTCAATGACCTATAGTTACCTTCATTCACGGTGATGCGCCCTTTGCTGGTTGTCCTCATATGAACTCGAGCCTGGGAGCTTTCCAGGAAAGTTCCCACGCTCGAGGGACATCCAGCAGAGGGCGCATCACCGCGAATGAAGGTAACTATAGGTCATTGACCTACATTACCTTCATTCCCCGGGGTTTTGCAGGCAGGAGCACAGCTGCATTATAGCAGAGCTCCTGCCTGTAAAATATTTTAACCCCTTCAGATGGATTTACATCGTGGGATGTTACAGATCAACGGAAGGTATGTATATTGTTGGTTTATTATTTTTTATTTGTTACAGAGCGAGGGTCTTCAGGTGGATTGAGAGAACAATAAAATATTAAAACAACCTGTGTGTTTATTTCATTAAAATAATTTTTAATAATGTGTGTTTTTTTAACCATTTCATACAATTTGATTAATAATGGATAGGTGTCATAATTGACGCCTCTCCATTATTAATCTGGCTTAATGTCACCTTACAATAGCAAGGTGACATTAACCCTTTATTACCCCATATCCCACCGCTACACGGGAGTGGGAAGAGAGTGGCCAAGTGCCAGAAGAGGCGCATCTTCCAGATGTGCCTTTTCTGGGGTGGCTGGGGGCAGATGTTTTTAGCCGGGGGGGGGGGGGGGGCAATAACCATGGACCCTCTCCAGGCTATTAATATCTGCCCTCAGTCACTGGCTTTACTACTCTGGCGGAGAAAATTGCGCGGGAGCCCACGCCAATTTTTTCCGCCATTTACCCCTTTAATTTAATAGCTAGAGAGCCCAAATCTTGCACATACACACTACTAACATTAGTAGTGTGGAATATGCAAAAAAAATGGGGATATGAGATGGTTTACTGTATGTAAACCATGTCTCATATCATGTCGGGTTTAGGAAGGAGATAGCAAAAGCCGGCAATTGAATTACCGGCTTTAAAGCTATCTCTCGCTGGAAGAAATATTAATATATATACATATATGTGTCTACTGACATATATATATATATATATATACAGTGGGGCAAAAAAGTATTTAGTCACTCAGCAATAGTGCAAGTTCCACCACTTAAAAAGATGAGAGGCGTCTGTAATTTACATCATAGGTAGACCTCAACTATGGGAGACAAACTGAGAAAAAAAAATCCAGAAAATCACATTGTCTGTTTTTTTTAACATTTTATTTGCATATTATGGTGGAAAATAAGTATTTGGTCAGAAACAAAATTTCATCTCAATACTTTGTAATATATCCTTTGTTGGCAATGACAGCGGTCAAATGTTTTCTGTAAGTCTTCACAAGGTTGCCACACACTGTTGTTGGTATGTTGGCCCATTCCTCCATGCAGATCTCCTCTAGAGCAGTGATGTTTTTGGCTTTTCGCTTGGCAACACGGACTTTCAACTCCCTCCAAAGGTTTTCTATAGGGTTGAGATCTGGAGACTGGCTAGGCCACTCCAGGACCTTGAAATGCTTCTTACGAAGCCACTCCTTCGTTGCCCTGGCGGTGTGCTTTGGATCATTGTCATGTTGAAAGACCCAGCCACGTTTCATCTTCAATGCCCTTGCTGATGGAAGGAGGTTTGCACTCAAAATCTCACAATACATGGCCCCATTCATTCTTTCATGTACCCGGATCAGTCGTCCTGGCCCCTTTGCAGAGAAACAGCCCCAAAGCATGATGTTTCCACCACTATGCTTTACAGTAGGTATGGTGTTTGATGGATGCAACTCAGTATTCTTTTTCCTCCAAACCCGACAAGTTGTGTTTCTACCAAACAGTTCCAGTTTGGTTTCATCAGATCATAGGACATTCTCCCAAAACTCCTCTGGATCATCCAAATGCTCTCTAGCAAACTTCAGACGGGCCCGGACATGTACTGGCTTAAGCAGTGGGACATGTCTGGCACTGCAGGATCTGAGTCCATGGTGGCGTAGTGTGTTACTTATGGTAGGCCTTGTTACATTGGTCCCAGCTCTCTGCAGTTCATTCACTAGGTCCCCCCGCGTGGTTCTGGGGTTTTTGCTCACCGTTCTTGTGATCATTCTGACCCCACGGGGTGGGATTTTGCGTGGAGCCCCAGATCGAGGGAGATTATCAGTGGTCTTGTATGTCTTCCATTTTCTAATTATTGCTCCCACTGTTGATTTCTTCACTCCAAGCTGGTTGGCTATTGCAGATTCAGTCTTCCCAGCCTGGTGCAGGGCTACAATTTTGTTTCTGGTGTCCTTTGACAGCTCTTTGGTCTTCACCATAGTGGAGTTTGGAGTCAGACTGTTTGAGGGTGTGCACAGGTGTCTTTTTATACTGATAACAAGTTTAAACAGGTGCCATTACTACAGGTAATGAGTGGAGGAAAGAGGAGACTCTTAAAGAAGAAGTTACAGGTCTGTGAGAGCCAGAAATCTTGATTGTTTGTTTCTGACCAAATACTTATCTTCCACCATAATATGCAAATAAAATGTTAAAAAAACAGACTATGTGATTTTCTGGATTTTTTTTTCTCAGTTTGTCTCCCATAGTTGAGGTCTACCTATGATGTAAATTACAGACGAATCTGATCTTTTTAAGTGGTGGAACTTGCACTATTGCTGACTGACTAAATACTTTTTTGCCCCACTGTATATATATATATACAGTATATATGTTTTTATGATTTTTTGAGCCCATGGATCCATTGTATATCCGTATGTCGGTTTTGCAAGCCTGCGAGAAAAACACGCAGTACGGATGCCATACGGATTACATACGGAGGATGCCATGCACAAAATACGCTGACACACCCTGCCTATGGAGGAGATACGGACCACTATTTTGGGGACTTTTCTGCGTATTAAGGCAGTAATTTACGGACCGTATTTTTATACGCTGAGTGTGAGGCCGGCCTAACTCTGTGTCCCCAACTTTTTACTATTGACGCTGCCTATGCGGTATCAATAGTAAAAAAATATAATGTTAAAAATAATAATAAAAAAAAAACCTGCTATACTCACCCTCCGTAGTCGCTCGCGTAGGCCGACCATCTTCCGCTGCTTTTTCCGGTGGCAAAGACGGAATGGCAGAAGGACCTGCCATGACATCACAGTCATGTGACCGCGACGTCATCACAGGCCCTGCGTGCCTGCGTGACAAGGACCTGCCATGACGTCACGGTCATGTGACCGCGGCGTCATCACAGGCCCTGCGCGCCTGCGCTAGAAAGACCTGCCATAATGTCACGGTCATGTGACCGCGACGTCCTCACAGGTCCTGCGCCCATACCAACGCTGGGACGGGAAGCTGCCGTGGTGTTATGTTCTGGTGGCCTTGGAGCAGCATGAGACGTACTCTGGAGAAGGTGGCACCTGTACTGACCGCAAACCCTGAACTTAGCAGCGCAACTAGAAGTAGCCGTGGGGGGTACCTAACGCTCCCTAGACCCCTCGACACAGCCTAAGAACTAACTACCCCTAAAGACAGAAACAGGAAACCTATCTTGCCTCAGAGAAAATCCCCAAAGGATAGACAGCCCCCCACAAATATTGACTGTGAGAGGAGAGGGAAATAACATACGCAGACATGAAATCAGGATTTAGCATAGGAGGCCATACTAGCTAAAAAGAAAGAATAGAACAGAGTACTATGCGGTCAGTATTAAAACACTAGAAAATATCCACCACAGAAAATACAAATCACCACATCTGACTAAAGACATGGAGGGTATATCTGCATCTCCAGAGACACAGCTAGGCTGCAAAAAATCCTTCACAGACAAAGCTGGACAAGACAAAACATGAAAATGCACAGAACTATAAGGTCCACAGCAGGTGGACAGCAAAAACAAAGCCAGGACTTATCTTTGAAGAAAAGCACAGCGAACAGGAGAGACCAGAAGGGATGTGAATCCTCCAAAAACAATGGACAACTGGCACTGACTAAAGGATTAAGCAGGACTAAATAGCTGAGTCCAAATTGACCACACCTGATAAATGCTGCGATCCACAGTCAGCAGCACTACCACTCATAACCACCGGAGGGAACCCAAGAGCAGAATTCACAACAGTACCCCTACCTTGAGGAGGGGTCACGAACCCTCACCAGAGCCCCCAGGCCGAGCCAAATGAAAGGCACGAACCAAATCGTCAGCATGAACATCGGAGGCAACAACCCAAGAATTATCCTCCTGGCCATAACCCTTCCATTTGACCAGTAACTGAAGCTTCCACCTCGATAAACGAGAATCCAAAATCTTCTCAACCACATACTCCAATTCCCCATCAATCAACACCGGAGCCGGAGGATCAACAGAGGGAACAACGGGCACCACATACTTCCGCAACAAAGATCTATGGAAAACATTATGGATGGAAAAAGAGGCCGCAAGGGCCAAACGAAAAGACACAGGATTGATAATCTCTGAAATCCTATAAGGACCAATAAACCGAGGCTTGAAATTTGGGGAAGAAACCTTCATAGGAACATGACGGGAAGACAACCAGACCAAATCCCCAACCCGAAGCCGGGAACCAACACACCGTCGACGGTTAGCAAAACGCTGAGCCACCTCCTGAGACAACACCAAATTGTCCACCACATGAGCCCAAATCTGCTGCAGCCTGTCAACCACAGAATCCACACCAGGACAATCAGAAGGCTCAACCTGTCCTGAAGAAAAACGAGGATGAAAACCAAAATTACAAAAAAAAGGCGAAATCAAGGTAGCAGAACTAGCCCGATTATTAAGGGCAAACTCGGCCAATGGCAAAAAAGCCACCCAATCATCCTGATCAGCAGACACAAAGCATCTCAAATAAGTTTCCAAAGTCTGATTAGTTCGCTCGGTTTGGCCATTTGTCTGAGGATGAAATGCGGAACAAAAAGACAAATCAATGCCCAGCCTAGCACAAAAGGCCTGCCAAAACCTAGAAACAAACTGGGAACCTCTATCGGACACAATATTCTCCGGAATGCCATGTAAACGAACCACATGCTGAAAAAACAACGGAACCAAATCAGAAGAGGAAGGCAATTTAGGCAATGGTACCAAATGAACCATCTTAGAAAACCGGTCACAAACCACCCAGATAAAAGACATCCTCTGGGAAACCGGAAGCTCTGAAATAAAATCCATAGACATATGGTCCAAGGTTTCTCAGGGACCGGCAAAGGCAAAAGCAACCCACTAGCGCGGGAACAGCAAGGCTTAGCCCGCGCACAAATCCCACAGGACTGCACAAAAGAACGCACATCCCGCGACAAAGAAGGCCACCAAAAGGACCTACCAACCAAATCTCTGGTACTCAAAATCCCAGGATGGCCAGCTGTTATGACCTGGTGGTTAGGAGCACCCAAAATGACCTGATAATTAAACCTCATACAGGACGAGCTCTGGGATGTGGGAGCTCTGCTGACTGCAAGCCCTAATCCTATCACACACACTAAAAATAGCCGTGGAGCGCTCCTGACCAGACCTAGGTGCCTCGTCACAGCCTAAGAACCATCTAGCCCTAGAGATAGAAAATAAAGCCTACCTTGCCTCAGAGAAATTCCCCAAAGGTAAAGGAAGCCCCCCACATATATTGACTGTGAGTAAAGAAGAAAGTCACAAACGCAGAAATGAAACAGGTTCAGCAAAGGGAGGCCAGACTTACTAAATAGACAGAGGAAAGGAAAGGTAACTTTGCGATCAGCACAAAAACCTACAAAAGACCACGCAGAGTGTGCAAAAAAGACCTCCACACCGACTCACGGTGCGGAGGGGCCACTCTGCATCCCAGAGCTTCCAGCTAGCAAGACAAAATCATGAAAACCAGCTGGACAAGAAAACAGAGAACAAAATAAGACTATAAGGAACTTAGCTTCTGCAGGAGAAGGCAGGTCACCAGAGAGATCCAGGAGCGAACTGAACGAATGCAAAAACATTGACAGCTGGCATGGAGTAACGATCTGAGAGGAGTTAAATAGAGAATCCAACTAAAGGATAAACCACGTCACCTGTGTAAGGAACCTCAGAAGCAGCAGCTTCACTCATAGCCACCTGCGGGAGCCCATAGACAGAACTCGCCGAAGTACCATTCACGACCACAGGAGGGAGTTTGACAACAGAATTTACAACAGTACCCCCCCTTGAGGAGGGGTCACCGAACCCTCACTAGAGCCCCCAGGCCGATCAGGATGAGCCAAATGAAAGCCACGAACCAGATCGGCAGCATGAACATCAGAGGCAAAAACCCAGGAATTATCTTCCTGACCATAACCCTTCCACTTGACCAGGTACTGGAGTTTCCGTCTCGAAACACGAGAATCCAAAATCTTCTCCACCACATACTCCAACTCCCCCTCGACCAACACCGGGGCAGGAGGATCAACGGAGGGAACCATAGGGGCCACGTATCTCCGCAACAGCGACCTATGGAACACATTATGGATGGCAAAAGAAGCTGGAAGGTCCAAACAAAATGACACAGGATTAAGAACTTCAGAAATCTTGTATGGCCCAATGAAACGAGGCTTAAACTTAGGAGAGGAAACCTTCATAGGAACGTGACGAGATGACAACCAAACCAAATCCCCAACACGAAGTCGGGGACCAACACAACGCCGGCGGTTAGCGAAGCATTGAGCCTTCTCCTGGGACAATGTCAAATTGTCCACCACATGAGTCCAAATCTGCTGCAACGTGTCCACCACCGCATCCACACCAGGACAGTCCGAAGGTTCAACCTGCCCTGAAGAAAAACGAGGATGGAAACCAGAATTACAGAAAAAAGGAGAAACTAAAGTAGCCGAGCTGGCCCGATTATTAAGGGCGAACTCAGCCAAAGGCAAGAAGGACACCCAATCATCCTGATCAGCCGAAACAAAGCATCTCAGATATGTCTCCAAAGTCTGATTAGTTCGTTCGGTTTGGCCATTAGTCTGAGGATGGAAAGCCGAAGAAAAAGACAAATCAATGCCCATCTTAGCAAAAGGACCACCAAAACCTCGAAACAAACTGGGAACCTCTGTCCGAGACGATGTTCTCTGGAATGCCATGCAAACGAACCACATGCTGGAAAAACAATGGCACCAAATCAGAGGAGGAAGGCAATTTAGGCAAGGGTACCAAATGGACCATCTTAGAGAAGCGATCACAAACCACCCAAATGACCGACATCTTTTGAGAAACAGGGAGATCAGAAATAAAATCCATGGAAATATGCGTCCAGGGCCTCTTCGGGATCGGCAAGGGCAAAAGCAACCCACTGGCACGAGAACAGCAGGGCTTAGCCCGAGCACAAGTCCCACAGGACTGCACAAAAGAACGCACATCCCGTGACAAAGAAGGCCACCAAAAGGATCTAGCCACCAAATCTCTGGTACCAAAGATTCCAGGATGACCAGCCAACACTGAACAATGAATCTCAGAGATAACTCTACTAGTCCATTTATCAGGGACAAACAGTTTCTCCGTAGGACAACGGTCAGGTCTATCAGCTTGAAACTTTTGCAGCACATGCCGCAAATCAGGGGAAATGGCAGACAAAATTACTCCTTCTTTAAGAATACCCGCCGGCTCCGGAACACCCGGACAGTCAGGCACAAAACTCCTTGACAGGGCTTCAGCCTTCACATTCTTAGATCCCGGAAGGTATGAAACCACAAAATCAAAATGGGAGAAAAAGAGCGACCATCGAGCCTGTCTAGGATTCAACCGTTTGGCAGACTCGAGATAAGTCAAATTCTTGTGATCCGTCAAGACCACCACACGATGTTTAGCTCCTTCAAGCCAATGTCGCCACTCCTCGAATGCCCACTTCATGGCCAACAACTCCCGATTGCCCACATCATAATTGCGCTCAGCAGGCGAGAATTTTCTAGAAAAGAAGGCACAGGGTTTCATCACCGAGCCATCAGAACTTCTTTGCGACAAAACCGCCCCTGCTCCAATTTTAGAAGCATCAACCTCAACCTGAAAAGGGAGCGAAACATCTGGCTGGCACAACACAGGGGCAGAAGCAAAACGACGCTTCAACTCCTGAAAAGCCTCTACAGCCGCAGAGGACCAATTGACCACATCAGCACCTTTCTTGGTCAAATCAGTCAACGGTTTAGCAATACTGGAAAAATTAGCGATGAAGCGACGATAAAAATTAGCAAAGCCCAGGAACTTCTGTAAGCTCTTCACAGATGTCGGCTGAGTCCAATCGTAAATGGCCTGAACTTTAACAGGGTCCATCTCGATAGCAGAAGGGGAAAAAATGAAACCCAAAAATGAAACCTTCTGAACTCCAAAGAGACACTTTGACCCCTTCACAAACAAGGAATTCGCACGAAGGACCTGGAACACCATTCTGACATGCTTCACATGAGACTCCCAATCATCTGAAAAGACCAAAATGTCATCCAAATATACAATCATGAATCTATCCAGGTACTCTCGGAAGATGTCATGCATAAAGGACTGAAACACAGATGGAGCATTAGAAATCCCGAATGGCATAACCAGGTACTCAAAATGGCCCTCGGGCGTATTAAATGCCGCTTTCCATTCATCACCCTGTTTAATTCGCACAAGATTATATGCACCACGAAGATCTATCTTGGTGAACCAACTAGCCCCCTTAATCCGAGCAAATAAATCAGACAGTAGCGGCAAAGGATACTGAAATTTGACTGTGATCTTATTAAGAAGGTGGTAATCAATACAAGGTCTCAAAGAACCATCCTTCTTGGCCACAAAAAAGAACCCTGCTCCCAATGGTGACGACGACGGACGAATATGACCCTTCTCCAAGGATTCCTTTATATAACTCCGCATAGCGGCGTGCTCTGGCACAGATAAATTAAACAGACGGCCTTTAGGAAACTTACTACCAGGAATCAAATTAATAGCACAGTCGCAATCCCTATGAGGAGGTAGGGCACCAGATTTGGGCTCTTCAAATACATCCCGGTAATCTGATAAAAACTCAGGGACTTCAAAAGGAGTGGATGGCGAAATTGACAGCAATGGAACATCACCATGTACCCCCTGACAACCCCAGCTGGACACAGACATAGATTTCCAATCCAACACTGGATTATGGACCTGTAGCCATGGCAACCCCAAAACGACCACATCATGCAGGTTATGCAACACCAAAAAGCAAATATCCTCCTGATGTGCAGGAGCCATGCACATGGTCAATTGAGTCCAGTAGTGAGGCTTATTCTTGGCCAAAGGCAAAGAATCAATTCCTCTCAATGGAATAGGATACTGCAAGGGCTCCAAGAAAAAACCACAGCGCCTGGCAAACTCCAAGTCCATCAAATTCAGGGCAGCTCCTGAATCCACAAATGCCATTACAGAATAGGATGACAGAGAGCAAATCAGAGTAACGGACAAAAGAAATTTAGACTGTACCATACCAATGGTGGCAGACCTAGCGAACCGCTTAGTGCGCTTAGGACAATCGGAGATAGCATGAGTGGATTCACCACAGTAAAAACACAGCCCATTCCGACGTCTGTGTTCTTGCCGTTCAGCTCTGGTCAAAGTCCTATCACACTGCATAGGCTCAGGCCTATGCTCAGAGAATTACGCCATATGGTGCACAGCTTTGCGCTCACGCATGCGCCGATCGATCTGAATGGCCAAAGACATAGACTCATTCAGACCAGCAGGCGTGGGAAATCCCACCATGACATCCTTAAGGGCTTCAGAAAGACCCTTTCTGAAAATTGCCGCCAGGGCACATTCATTCCACTGAGTAAGCACAGACCACTTTCTAAACTTCTGACAGTACACCTCCGCTTCATCCTGACCCTGACACAAAGCCAGCAAGATTTTCTCTGCCTGATCCACTGAATTTGGTTCATCATAAAGCAATCCAAGCGCCAGAAAAAACGCATCAACATCACGCAATGCAGGATCTCCTGGCGCAAGGGAAAATGCCCAGTCTTGAGGGTCACCACGTAACAAAGAAATAATGATTTTTACCTGTTGAACGCGGTCACCAGAGGAGCGGGGTTTCAAAGCCAGAAACAGTTTACAATTATTTTTGAAATTCAAGAACCTAGATCTATCCCCAGAAAATAAGTCAGGAATAGGAATTCTAGGCTCTAACATAGGATTCTGAACCACAAAATCTTGAATGTTTTGTACCCTTGCAGTGAGATGATCCACACAAGAGGACAGACCTTGAATGTCCATACCTACACCTGTGTCCTGAACCACCCAAAGGTCTAGGGGAAAACAAAGACAAAACACAGTGCAAAGAAAAAAAAATGGTCTCAGAAGTTCTCTTATCCCTCTATTGAGATGCATTAATACTTTTGGCCAGCTGTACTGTTATGACCTGGTGGTTAGGAGCACCCAGAATGACCTGATAATTAAACCTCATACAGGATGAGCTCTGGGATGTGGGAGCTCTGCTGACCGCAAGCTCTAATCCTATCACACACACTAAAAATAGCCGTGGAGCGCTCCTGACCAGACCTAGGCGCCTCGTCACAGCCTAAGAACTATCTAGCCCTAGAGATAGAAAATAAAGTCTACCTTGCCTCAGAGAAATTCCCCAAAGGTAAAGGAAGCCCGCCACATATATTGACTGTGAGTAAAGAAGAAAGTCACAAACGCAGAAATGAAACAGGTTCAGCAAAGGGAGGCCAGACTTACTAAATAGACAGAGGAAAGGAAAGGTAACTTTGCGATCAGCACAAAAACCTACAAAAGACCACGCAGAGTGTGCAAAAAAGACCTCTGCACCGACTCACAGTGCGGAGGAGCCACTCTGCATCCCAGAGCTTCCAGCTAGCAAGACAAAATCATGAAAACCAGCTGGACAAGAAAACAGAGAACAAAATAATACTATAAGGAACTTAGCTTCTGCAGGAGAAGGCAGGTCACCAGAGAGATCCAGGAGCGAACTGAACGAATGCAAAAACATTGACAGCTGGCATGGAGTAACGATCTGAGAGGAGTTAAATAGAGAATCCAACCAAAGGATAAACCACGTCACCTGTGTAAGGAACCTCAGAAGCAGCAGCTTCACTCATAGCCACCAGAGGGAGCCCATAGACAGAACTCGCCGAAGTACCATTCACGACCACAGGAGGGAGTTCGACAACAGAATTCACAACAGCCAGCCAATACAGAACAATGAACCTCAGAAATCACTTTACTAGTCCATCTATCAGGAACAGTTTCCCCACTGGACAGTGGTCAGGTTTATTAGCCTGAAATTCCTGAAGAACCCATCGTAAATCAGGGGAGATGGCAGAAAGAATCACCCCTTCCTTCAGAATGCCGACCGGCTCAAGAACCCCAGGGGAATCAGGAAAAAAACTCCTAGAGAGGGCATCCGCCTTAACATTCTTAGTACCAGGAATGTACGAGACCACAAAATCAAAATGGGAGAAAAACAGGGACCATCGAGCCTGTCTAGGATTCAGCCATTTGGCAGACTCGAGGTAAATCAGATTCTTATGATCGGTCAGGACCACAATACGGTGCTTGGCCCCCTCAAGCCAATGTCGCCACTCCTCAAATGCCCACTTCATAGCCAACAACTCCCGATTGCCGACATCATAATTGCGTTCCGCAGGCGAAAACTTCCGAGAAAAGAAGGCACACGGTTTCATCAAGGAACCATCAGAATTCCTCTGAGACAAAACGGCCCCTGCCCCAATCTCAGACGCGTCAACCTCAACCTGAAATAGAAGAGAAACATCCAGTTGACGCAACACAGGGCAGAAGTAAATCGGTGTTTAAGCTACTGAAAGGCAAAAATCAGCCGCAGAGGACCAATTCGTCACATCAGCGCCTTTCTTCGTCAAATCGGTCAGAGGTTTAACCACACTGGAGAAGTTGGCAATGAAACGACGATAAAAATTAGCAAAGCCCAAGAATTTCTGAAGGCTCTTCACAGATGTGGGCTGAATCCAATCATGAATGGCCTGAACCTTAACCGGATCCATTTCTATAGATGCGGGAGAAAAAATGAAGCCCAAAAAAGAAACCTTCTGCACTCCAAAGAGGCACTTTGACCCCTTCACAAATAAAGCATTATTACGGAGGATCTGAAATACCATCCTGACCTGTTTCACGTGAGACTCCCAATCATCGGAAAAAATCAAAATATCATCCAAATAAACAACCATTAATTTATCAAGATAACTCCGAAAGATATCATGCATGAAGGATTGGAACACAGATGGGGCATTAGAGAGTCCGAATGGCATCACAAGGTATTCAAAATGGCCTTTGGGCGTATTAAATGCAGTTTTCCATTCGTCACCTTGCTTAATACGAATAAGATTATATGCCCCTCGAAGGTCAATCTTAGTAAACCAGCTAGCCCCCTTAATCCTAGCAAACAAATCAGTAAGCAAAGGCAAAGGGTATTGAAATTTGACCGTGATCTTATTCAAGAGGCGATAATCAATACAGGGTCTCAAGGAGCCATCCTTCTTGGCAACAAAAAAAAAACCTGCTCCCAATGGTGAAGAAGATGGCCGAATATGCCCCTTCTCCAAAGACTCCTTAATATAGCTCCGCATGGCGGCATGTTCTGGCACAGACAGGTTGAAAAGTCGGCCCTTAGGGAACTTACAACCTGGAATCAAGTCAATAGCACAATCACAGTCCCTATGCGGTGGAAAGGAACTGGATTTGGGTTCATCGAATACATCCTGGAAGTCTGACAAAAAC
Source organism: Ranitomeya imitator (assembly GCF_032444005.1). Lineage (NCBI taxonomy): Eukaryota > Metazoa > Chordata > Amphibia > Anura > Dendrobatidae > Ranitomeya > Ranitomeya imitator. The sequence goes on along the minus strand of NC_091285.1, from coordinate 425,800,606 downwards.
TCAGGAATTTCAGAAGAGGGGGAAGAGGAAATTGACATCAAAGGAACGTGACCATGAACCCCCTGACAACCCCAACTAGTCACAGACATAGATCTCCAATCTAACACCGGATTATGTACCTGTAACTATGGAAAACCCAGCACAATATCATCATGCAAATTATGCAACACCAGAAAACGACAATCTTCCTGATGGGCTGGCGCCATGCGCATGGTCAGCTGTGTCCAAAACTGAGGTTTTAGCCAACGGTGTAGCATCAATGCCCCTTAAAGGAATAGGGTTCTGCAAAGGCTGCAAGGGGAAACCACAACGTCTGGCAAATTCTAAGTCCATTAAGTTCAGAGCGGCGCCTGAATCCACAAATGCCATGACAGAAAATGATGATAATGAGCAGATCAAGGTCACAGATAACAGAAATTTAGGTTGTACAGTACTGATGGTAACAGAACTAGCGATTCTCTTTGTACGCTTAGGGCAATCAGAAATAATATGAGCAGAATCGCCGCAGTAAAAACACAACCTATTCTGACGCCTGAATCTTTGACGTTCAGCTTTAGACAAAATCCTATCACACTGCATAGGCTCAGGGCTCCGCTCAGAGGACAACGCCATAGTGTGCACAACTCTGCGCTCGCGCAAGCGCCGATCAATCTGAATGGCCAGAGACATAGAATCACTCATACCAGCAGGCGTGTGGAACCCCACCATAACATCTTTAATGGATTCAGAAAGACCCTTTCTGAAAATTGCCGCCAAGGCATCCTCATTCCATTTAGTCAGTACAGACGATTTTCTAAATTTCTGGCAATACGATTCTGCCGCTTCTTGACCTTGACACAGGTCCAGCAAGATTTTCTCAGCTTGATCCACAGAATTAGGCTCATCATACAATAACCCCAATGCTTGAAAGAAAGAATCAACATTAAGCAAAGCAGGATTGCCAGTTTCCAGGGAAAATGCCCAATCCTGTGGGTCACCACGCAGCAGGGATATGATGATTTTAACCTGCTGAATGGGATCACCAGAAGACCGGGGTCTCAATGCAAAAAACAGTTTACAGTTATTTTTGAAACTCAAAAATTTGGATCTGTCACCAAAGAATAAATCAGGAGTGGGAATCCTAGGTTCTAAGGCAGGAGTCTGAACAATATAATCTGAAATACCCTGTACCCTAGCAGCAAGCTGATCCACACGAGAAACTAACTCCTGAACACTCATGTTATTACTAGGTTCCGCAGCCACCCAGAGATTAAGTGGGAGGAACAGGCTAAGGGAAAAAAATGGCTCAAAACCTTTCCTCCCTTCTTTTGAGATGCAATTAACTCATTGTTGGCCAGTTGTACTGTTATGTTCTGGTGGCCTTGGAGCAGCATGAGACGTACTCTGGAGAAGGTGGCACCTGTACTGACCGCAAACCCTGAACTTAGCAGCGCAACTAGAAGTAGCCGTGGGGGGTACCTAACGCTCCCTAGACCCCTCGACACAGCCTAAGAACTAACTACCCTTAAAGACAGAAACAGGAAACCTATCTTGCCTCAGAGAAAATCCCCAAAGGATAGACAGCCCCCCACAATTATTGACTGTGAGAGGAGAGGGAAATAACATACGCAGACATGAAATCAGGATTTAGCATAGGAGGCCATACTAGCTAAAAAGAAAGAATAGAACAGAGTACTATGCGGTCAGTATTAAAACACTAGAAAATATCCACCACAGAAAATACAAATCACCACATCTGACTAAAGACATGGGGGGTATATCTGCATCTCCAAAGACACAGCTAGGCTGCAAAAAATCCTTCACAGACAAAGCTGGATAAGATGAAACATGAAAATGCACAGAACTATAAGGTCCACAGCAGGTGGACAGCAAAAACAAAGCCAGGACTTATCTTTGAAGAAAAGCACAGCGAACAGGAGAGACCAGAAGGGATGTGAATCCTCCAAAAACAATGGACAACTGGCACTGACTAAAGGATCAAGCAGGACTAAATAGCTGAGTCCAAATTGAACACACCTGATAAATGCTGCGATCCACAGACAGCAGCACTACCACTCATAACCACCGGAGGGAGCCCAAGAGTAGAATTCACAACACCGTGGACTACAAGGGTCCTCCGGAAAGGTGAGTATATGTTTATTTTTTATTTTTTCACCTGTCACAAACCTGGCTGGGCAATATACTACATAGCTGGGCAATATACTACGTGACTGGCCAATATACTACGTGGCTTTGTGCTGTATACTACTTCACTGTGCAATATACTACGTGGCTCTGTGCTGTATACTACATCACTCGGCAATATACTACGTCACTGGGCAATGTACTACGTTACTGGCCAATATATTACGTGGCTCTGTGCTGTATACTACGTTGCTGTGCGATATACTACGTCACTGGGCAATATACTACGTAACTGGGCAATATGCTACGTTACTGGGCAATATACTACGTGGCTGCGCAATATACTACGTGACTAGGCAATATACTACGTAACTGGTCAATATACTACGTGGCTGCGCAATATACTATGTCACTAGGCAATATACTACGTGGCTGGGCAATATACTATGTTACTGGGCAATATACTACGTGGCTGGGCAATATACTACGTGACTGCGCAATATACTACGTAACTGGCCAATATACTACGTGGCTGTGAAATATACTACGTCACTGGGCAATATACTACGTGGCTGGGCAATATACTACGTGGCTGGGCAATATACTACGTGGCTGTGCAATATACTACGTCACTGGGCAATATACTATGTAACTGGGCAATATACTACGTGGCTGTGCAATATACTACGTGGCTGTGCAATATACTATGTGGCTGGGCAATATACTACGTGGCTGGGCAATATACTACGTGGCTGGGTAATATACTACGTGGCTGTGCAATATACTACGTCACTGGGCAATATACTATGTAACTGGGCAATATACTACGTCACTGGGCAATGTACTACGTTACTGGCCAATATATTACGTGGCTCTGTGCTGTATACTACGTTGCTGTGCGATATACTACGTCACTGGGCAATATACTACGTAACTGGGCAATATACTACGTTACTGGGCAATATACTACGTGGCTTGGCAATATACTACGTAACTGGCCAATATACTACGTGGCTGTGCAATATACTACGTCACTGGGCAATATACTACGTGGCTGGGCAATATACTACGTGGCTGTGCAATATACTACGTGGCTGTGCAATATACTATGTGGCTGGGCAATATACTACGTGGCTGGGCAATATACTACGTGGCTGGGTAATATACTATGTGGGCTGTGCAATATACTACGTGGACATGCATATTCTAGAATACCCGATGCGTTAGAATCGGGCCACCATCTAGTATCTAGTAACTGTTGGACACAGTAATGTTTCTGCCTTGAAATGAGGTTTATTGTACTAACAGAAAATGTGCAATCCAGCTCTCTAGAGGTGGTCTGAGGATTGTCCTTGACTGATCTCACCATTCTTCTTCTCTGCCTTTTTGATGTTTTTCTTGGCCTGCCGCTTCTGGCCTTAACAAGAACTGTACCTGTGTTCTTCCATTTCCTTACTATGTTCCTCACAGTGGAATTTGACAGGTTAAATCTCTGAGACAGCTTTTTGTATCCTTCCCCTGTACAACTATGTTGAATAATCTTTGTTTTCAGATCATTAGACAGTTGTTTTGAGGAGCCCATGATGCCACTCTTCAGAGGAGATTCAAACAGGAGAACAACTTGCAAGTGGCCACTTTAAGTAGCTTTTCTCATGATTGCATACACCTGACTATGAAGTTCAAAGCGCAATGAGGTTAGAAAACAAAAAAAAGTGCTTTAGTAAGTCAGTAAAAAGTAGGTAGGAGTATTTAAAACAAGAAAATGATAAGGGTGCCCATACTTATGCACCTGTCAAATTTTGTTTGAATGCAGATTGCAAATTTTCTGTTAGTACAATAAACCTCATTTCAAGGCAGAAACATTACTGTGTCCAACAGTTATTAGATATATGAAACTGAAATAGCTGTTGCAAAAAAAAACAATTTTTATAAAATATTAAGCGTAAGATTAATAGGGGTGCCCAAACTTTTTCCATATAACTGTAATTCATATGAGCTGGAGTGCAACAAACAGGCTTACAAGAGCTAGCCCTGGCTAGTGCACTGGCCAGCAAGGGTGCTAACCTTACCACTGCAGATGGAACAACACGGGGACAGTGACAAACACAAGACAGGTGATGAAAAAACACCACACTTAGCTTCCAGATTCCACTGCCAAGCTCCACACTGGAGATGACGCAGTATCAGGACTCCAAACTCCAGAAGTAGCTGACACCAGAGAGCTGCAACTGCACGGCTGGTCTCCATAGAATAATTTGTGACGCCCGAGAGACCGGGGTACCCAGCACTGGACCAATGGGGTCTGTCTCTTGAGGGGGATGTCACGGGTGGCTTGACCCGGTGCTGTGGCCTCAGGCAATGCACAGTGTAAAGGGTATCGTGAGGGAACAGGCACTTACTTGATCAGCAGCAGGTTCTCCCAGCGGTGATGATCCCAATCCTGGATAGATGGCTATTGTCCAAATGAAAGACTGAGGCACTGAAACGTTTAACCAGTTTACTTTAACAAAAAAGGATTTACAACCAGTCCTGTCACCGGAGTCTGTATGGGAACTCTGAGTTACTTTGACCCTGCCGGGGTCTTCGCCTCTTATTGTACGCAATATCTGTGTGGCCCTGCTGCTGTATGTGAACTGGCTGCCGGCCCAATCTGTCCCCTCCGGGTCCTGGTTCGACGGGCAACCCGAGTCCTTTTATCGGCTTACCCCCTCCGGGAGTACCGCTGAACTCTGTGTCTGTTGCTGCGTCCGACCCTAGTGAAGCTGATATCACCTCACGTTTTTCCGGTTGCTGTATTATATGTAATGAATACAGCCACGGATCCGGTATCCGTCTTTGCGCCTGTTCTGGGTAGTGATTAATGCTACCCGGTTCTCACAATGTCCTTTTTCTCTATCCCTCTTCTCCTCAGGCCGGTGATTTGGGCCTGGAAACCGTCATAGGGCTGTTAGAAATTCAGCTGTATGACCTCTCACTTTCAGCTCCTTAGCCCAACTGCCCAACTGCCAGTTCTTCTCTCAGACCAGAATGGATCAAGGGGAGTCTCTGGAGCTCCCCCTTCTGGCCGGAGGAGGTAGTGCAGTCTTGCTATTTTAGTATTTGTATTCAGTGTCAGTAACTATATTTGTGGCAAATACCTCTAGGGGTGCCACATTCCCCCTTAGTTAAGAACAGTACTCCGGGACTGTGGGACGATAACATTTTGAAATAACAATTAATATGTACAGAGTCTTAAAAATGAAAAGTTACAAAAACCACTCAAGGAAACAAAAATAGAGTTCTGTAAAAAGTCACTTCAAATAGCGTCCATTAATACAGTTCTATCCTTGAAGGTACTAGGAAAGGCACTGCACTTTGTGTCCAAGAATTTAGTTCCATTTTTCCAACGGAGTTATCAATATAACGTCTAAAGAAAGTTCAAAAAGAGCAAAAAGCAAAGTTCAAAAAGCAGTCTTTCCGGAGCTTTGATTTAGTGCCTCCGGGCTGATAAAAAGTTCAAGAATATGCAAGAAGTTCATACAGACAAGTCTCTGTAGGTACTGGGCTTAAACGTTGCAGAATGATAACAATGACTATAGTTTTATAGTTGGTAATCTGCATACCTGGCCGGTAATTGACCCTGGGTACTACGCTGTGATCTACGTAACAGCGGTATCTCTCCATGTGGTGTACTACTGTCTACTGCGGATGTAGTATCTGCCCGCTCTGCTAAAGATAATTCCACGACTATGGAGTTGGCAAGTCCACCGTGAATGGGATCACTCTGATCAGGAATCTGTTCTTCCTGGCCTGGAATCTCCTGTAGTACGGGGTCAGACTCTTCCTGTCTTGGGACTTCTGGTATTGGGTTCGGTGTTGGGTAAAAGGCCACCATGGGAACCACTACTGCACCATGGTAGGGTTTTGGGAAAGTCCCCTATACAGGTGTGATACATTTCCTCTTCTTTTTCCTTTACTGGTTGGACCTGCATGGGTTGAATAACTTCTGGTTCTGGCTGGACAACTTCTGTCTCTTTCAATGCTTCCCGACATAATTTAAGATTGTCTCTTGACACTAGTACAGATGATAAGCCCCCGTTTTTGCTAATGAGACACATTTTAGGATTATCCATTCTTGTTGGTAAAACTGTGTAGGGTACGGCTTACCACTGATTGTCTAGTTTATTGGTTCGACAATTTCTCTTGAGCACTTGGTCACCCGGTCATAATGGGGTCGCTAGAGCATTCTGGTTGAAAGTTCGCTCTTGTCTTTCTCTAGTTTGCTGAAGGCTTCTTTCCACACTCTCTTGCACTTGGCGATATTGCTTTTGCCGTATGATATCCCAATTGGAGTCTTGGACTTCTGCGTCTGGTTTCAGAATTCCCATTTCTAGATCGATTGGTAATTGGCCGGGTCTTGCACGCATAAGGTAAGCTGGGGTGCAATTGGTGGAACTCACCGGGACATGATTATACAGATCCACCAAGTCAGGCAATTTCTCTGGCCATTGATTCCTTTCTGCCTCAGGTAAAGTCTTTAGTAGTTCTATTACAATATGGTTCATCTTCTCGCATAAGCCGTTTGTTTGTGGATGATAGGCCGCCGTCCGGATCTTTTTGCAACCATACATATTACAGAATTCTCTGAAGAGCTCTGATTCAAAGGCTGTACCTTGGTCGGTGAGAACCTGTTCCGGATATCCATGGGGTCTACAAAAGTACGTTTGGAACGCTTTGGCTGCTGTTTTTGCTGTCAGATCTTTTACGGGTACTACTACCAAGAAGCGTGAATAATGGTCCACGATGGTCAAGGCATAGACATAGCCGGACCGGCTTGGTGTCAACTTCACGTGGTCCATGGCTACAAGTTCAAGTGGTTGTTTGGTGATTATGGGCTGCAGTGGTGCTCTTTGGTTCTTTTGATCGTTTCTTCTGAGGTTGCACGGGCCACAATTTCTGCACCACTGTTCGATTGATTTTCTCATCCCGACCCAATAAAATCTTTCTCTTAGAAGTACTTCTAACTTTTTCCAACCGAAGTGACCAGCACCATTATGGTAAGCTTCGAGGACCATCTTGACATCTTGTTTAGGCACGATAATCTGCCAAACCAATTCATGTGTTTTCGGATTGGTGTACCTTCTACAGAGCTTCCCTTCATACAGGAACATTTTGTCTCTCTCTTTCCAGAGTTGATGCGTCTCTTCTGGGGCATCCTCCTCGGGATATGCACTTTGCTCAGTTAACAGTTCCTTCACCAACTTCACAGCCGGATTGCTGTCTTGGGTGTCAGCCCATCTATGGTGTGCTAACGGATTAAAATTCACCTCTTGTTGTTTCTGATAGGTACTTGACTGATGATGTTTTGCCTTGGGATGATGGAAGGCTGGTAGTTCAATTTCTTCAAGCTCCCCCGTTTCTTCTTCTACATCTCTCAAGTGTGGCATCCGGGATAGGGCATCGGCATTTCCATTCTTGCGACCTGCTCGATACTTGATCTTGAAGTTGTAATTAGATAACCGGGCTATCCATCGCTGTTCTAACGCACCTAATTTGGCTGTGTCCAGGTGGGTCAACGGATTGTTGTCAGTATAGACAATAAATTCTGCAGCAGCCAGATAGTGTTTGAAACGTTCAGTCACAGCCCAAACTACTGCCAGTAGTTCCAATTTGAAGGAGCTATAATTTTCTGGATTTCTTTCAGTAGGCCGGAGCTTTCTACTTGCAAAGGCGATGACTTTCTCCCAACCTTCTTGCTTTTGTGACAGCACCGCTCCTAGTCCCACATTACTGGCATCGGTGTAGAGGATGAAAGGTTGATGGTAATCTGGGTATGCCAGAACCTCTTCTCCGGTTAGTGCCTTCTTTAGTTGTTCAAAGGAGTCTTCCCTTTCATCGTTCCACTGAAAAGGAGGGTTTCGGTTTGAAGGTTTCTTCGTCTGCCCTACCAAGGCGTCTTGCAAGGGTGCTGCCAATTTGGTAAATCCTTTTATAAATCTGCGATAGTAACCCACCAATCCCAGGAATTGCCTCACTTCTTTTGCGTTGGTAGGTCTTGGCCAATCCCTTATGGCGCTTATTTTCTCGGGATCCGGTGCTACTCCCTCCGAACTCACGATGTGTCCCAGGTACTGTACCTTTGGCTTGAGAAGGTGACATTTGGATGGCTTGATTTTCATGCCATACCTGGATAAGGCTTCGAACACTTCTGCCAGGTCTATTAAGTGTTGTTCGTAAGTCTTTGAGTAGACGATCACATCATCTAGGTACAGGAGGATGGTCTCGAAGTTCTTGTGTCCGAGGCAGCATTCCTTCAGCCGCTGGAAGGTACCGGATGCGTTGCAGAGTCCGAATGGCATGCGATTAAATTCACATAGACCCATTGGTGTGGTGAATGCCGTCTTTTCCTTATCTCTCTCAGCCACAGGGACTTGCCAATACCCGCTTGTTAAGTCTAAGGTGGAAAAATAATTAGCAGATTTCAAAGCAGTCAAGGACTCTTCTATCCTAGGCAAGGGGTAGGCGTCTTTATGGGTGATGTTATTAATCCGCCGGTAGTCTACGCACATTCTCATGGTTCCGTCCTTTTTTTTGACAAGCACTAGAGGGGCCGCCCAGGGGCTACAGCTGTCTCTTATTACCCCGGCCTGTTTCATCTCCCTCAGCATATCTTTTGCACATTGATAGTGAGCGGGCGGTATGGGTCTATATCTTTCTTTTATTGGGGGATGGTCACTGGTGGGGATTGTGTGTTCTACCCCTTCTATCCGTCCGAAGTCCAATGGGTGTTTACTGAAGACTTGTTCATATTCCGTCACTAGCCTATACACCCCTTGTTTTTGATGGGTAGGTGTTGAATTTATGCCCACGTGTAGCTGTTGACACCAATCCTCCAATTCTCCGTCTGAGCCGTTGCCTTCCACCTGACAGGTTGGTTCCTAGGGCTCAATGGTTGTGATGGCATTGTTGTCAACAGTATATAGCTTTGCCACTGTAGCATACCTTGGCAAAGTGACCTCTTCCTCTCCACAGTTCAAAAGTCGTACCGGCACTCGTCCCCGGAGTACCTCGACTACCCCTCGTGCTGTGAGTATAGTGGGCCTGCTGTCGGTGTACACTGGTTCTATTAAGGCTTGATAATCTCGTCCCTTAGTACCAATGGCTGCTCTACACCATACCAGCATTTCTGTTTTTGGTGGGATTACAATAGATGTTGGATCACTTACCCTCACACTGCCGATTTCTCCACCTGCAACTTCTACCTGTTGCCTTAACATCAATACTTTTATTTCCCTTTGGAGAACTCTCTGCTGGCAGGATTGGGCAGTTTCAGCAATTTGCTGTAAGACAGAAATAACTTCGGAAAAGCAGTTCTCTAACACATTCATTCCTATCAATACAGTTGGTTCACAGTTCCGCCGGTCAACATCAACAACAATTATACCCTGTTTCTTCAATTCTACTTTACCAATCTTTATGGTCATCTCCCTGAATCCTAGTTTCGGTACCAACTTACCATTACTGGCCCATATATCTAGTTCAACATCAGAGGGCATTTATCAATATCTGCATCAGCCCAGTACCTCTTATAAAGGATATACGGTATAGATGAAATCTGGGAACCTGTGTCCAGCAAAGCGTTGAGGGGAATTCCGTCCAGCACGATAGGGATAATGGGTCGTCCTCCGATGTACCTGTCGTGCCAGGGTGTTGGGCCTTGAAAGTTCATTCCTGCGAAGCGGCCCGCATTCACAGGGGATTCCCGTTTAAATCACAATCTCGTGCAAAGTGGCCTGGCTGCTGGCAACGGCGGCAAATGGGCTGTCCATCCGGTTGGTAGCGGTCGCGGGGTCGTCCTCTCCATGTCGGGTATCTCCGGGGTCTCATCCATGGAACATTCTCTCTACGGTTTGCGAACTCTATCTTGGGTCCTCTCATCTCCTGCATGGTTTTAGCCATTGAAGCAAAAACATCAGTTAAAGAGTCAAGCTTTTGTTGAAGAGCCTCATTAGTACTGGGCCCCAGGGGCTTAGCAATGGCCCCGGACATAGCTGATGTCACTGGCACTCCCTGTTGTTGAGGTGCCTCTGCCATAGGTTGCGCAGGATCCTGATCCCGAGGTGCCTCTGCCAGCTGGAGACGTATAGCGCTCTCCTTTAATTGAGCAAATGTCAATTCAGGGTTCTTAAAAACAAGCATGCTCACATGCCCCCGGTGAGAAGGGGTGTAGAGTCCCTCCATAAATTGATCTCTTAGCAGTTTATCCGCTCCGGTGTTAAAAATGGGTTCAGCCAGTGTAAGTGATTTAAGGGCTTCCTGCAGGTTTAAGGCAAAGTCTCTCACGCCCTCATTAACTTTTTGTTTGCAATTAAAGAATCGTATTTTAGCTTTGCTGCTGGCAGTGGTTTCAAATGTAGCTTTTAATCCAGCAAATATGCGTTCAACAGTGCCTTTTAGATCAGCTGCCCATGCTGTGACTTCTCGCTTAGCATGGCCACTTAACTGCATCATCAGGAGACTAACACGCTGAACTTCACCCACGGGGAACATGTTAAAATGGGCCAGCATCTTTTTTCTGAAATCGTCAAGGGTATTAGGCTCACCTTCATACATTGGAAGCCACGGGCCACCTAGGGTATATGGCATCAGCACCGGCATGATGGGCGCCACTCCTTGCACCGCTGCGCTACCAGACGCTCTATCAACACTCTGTCTTTCAGCTGCATTAGCGCCGCCGGGTGCTGCGGCGTCTCCGTGCTGCGACATACTGTGCCCCCTTAGTTAATCCGGATCCTTCCGGTCCTCCGCTTCCGTCGGGATAGTGTAGATTCGTTCTGCTGTGCAGCAGGATTGGTTTTCCCCTTGCTCTGACGTCAGAGCGCTCAGCTTGGTGCCGCCCACAATGACACGCCCCCTGCTGCTCCCGCCCGCCGCGCGCTCTGTAATGGCGGATTCTGAAGTTTTTCAGTTAGACTGGGGCTCAGGTAATGGCGTAGCTCAATTAACAGTCTCGCGCCTAACGGTTATGAGGTGATTACCTCAAGGGATGGCGGCCATCTTTACTCCATTATAACCAATGGGGAAAAGTCACTTTCAATAGTTTTTAATGGGAAATGGAATTTTCTTTAATAAAGTCAATTTTCACGATTTTTCATCCAAGTTTTCAAAGTTTTGGGCTCCAATCACGGCACACAATACCCGGTATATGGGCTGGCTCTATCCTGTTCGTGACGCCAATTGTGACGCCCGAGAGACCGGGGTACCCAGCACTGGACCAATGGGGTCTGTCTCTTGAGGGGGATGTCACGGGTGGCTTGACCCGGTGCTGTGGCCTCAGGCAATGCACAGTGTAAAGGGTATCGTGAGGGAACAGGCACTTACTTGATCAGCAGCAGGTTCTCCCAGCGGTGATGATCCCAATCCTGGATAGATGGCTATTGTCCAAATGAAAGACTGAGGCACTGAAACGTTTAACCAGTTTACTTTAACAAAAAAGGATTTACAACCAGTCCTGTCACCGGAGTCTGTATGGGAACTCTGAGTTACTTTGACCCTGCCGGGGTCTTCGCCTCTTATTGTACGCAATATCTGTGTGGCCCTGCTGCTGTATGTGAACTGGCTGCCGGCCCAATCTGTCCCCTCCGGGTCCTGGTTCGACGGGCAACCCGAGTCCTTTTATCGGCTTACCCCCTCCGGGAGTACCGCTGAACTCTGTGTCTGTTGCTGCGTCCGACCCTAGTGAAGCTGATATCACCTCACGTTTTTCCGGTTGCTGTATTATATGTAATGAATACAGCCACGGATCCGGTATCCGTCTTTGCGCCTGTTCTGGGTAGTGATTAATGCTACCCGGTTCTCACAATGTCCTTTTTCTCTATCCCTCTTCTCCTCAGGCCGGTGATTTGGGCCTGGAAACCGTCATAGGGCTGTTAGAAATTCAGCTGTATGACCTCTCACTTTCAGCTCCTTAGCCCAACTGCCCAACTGCCAGTTCTTCTCTCAGACCAGAATGGATCAAGGGGAGTCTCTGGCCGGAGGAGGTAGTGCAGTCTTGCTATTTTAGTATTTGTATTCAGTGTCAGTAACTATATTTGTGGCAAATACCTCTAGGGGTGCCACATTTTCTATCACCAACAGTCAGCTGATGCATCAGGTGACCATTTAAAGGATGGTGGGAATCGTCACCACACACATCAGCTGACCTAGGCACTCTGCAGTTGCAGCAGGCTGCCAGCAGGGGAAACTAACATTAACCCCCTCTGGTCCAGAAAGGAAAAAAAGCTACATTTAAAACATAGTGGAACCAGAGCTGCCAGGCATCCATAATTGGATTGTGACAGTACTCCCCTTTCAATGAGGGGCCTTTGGACTTTGAACACCAGACTTCACAGGAAACGACGTATGGTGAGGATGCCTTGATCCACTAGAGTTCACCTCTGCAGTCACCTGATCCCCAGATTTACGGCAAACGAAGCCCAATGGAGATGGCAATAACATAGGCTCTGGAGGCGTAACAAATATCCGGAGCGCCGACCTGTATAATACTTTGTGAACGTGCATTACTGGGGTAACTCCAGCTGGAAAGTCCCCAGGCTGAGAATGGTCGACACCCGATATGGCCCGATCACCCTAGAACTCCAGGTCCCAGAAGCATACTTCCACCTGATGTTTTTGGTGGACACCCACACGCACTCATTCACACACAGGTCCGGACCTGCACGTTTATTTCCACTCATGCATTTGCCAAGGGATGGTGAACTCTTTAAGGAACCGACAACAGAGGCATCCCCCTGTGTCACCAGACTCATACCCTCACTACATACAGAGGGAACCACCACCTTTCTCTGATCCCTCCTCCTGAGAAGAAGGGGTAGGTTGGAGAAGGACGGCAGAGATCGTAGCTCCCAGGCATACGTGACTGGTCCCAGCTGACTACTTCCCTGGACAGGCAATTTATGACCGGGTTGTGTTTCTTCAACCATGGAAGGCGTAAGACGATGGGAGTTGGCATACCCTCCAAGACATTGAATGACAGGGATTCTTCATAAAGAATCCCTATACGCAGGTTTATATTATCTACGACTTGGGTTACTCTCCCCTGGCTGAGTGGGACAAAGTCAATTGCCCGAACGCTAAGGGCACCAAATTGACTCCTGCTCCACTATCCACAACCATTGGTACAGTCTCAGTAACCCCGCCAACCACCACTTCAGCAGGAATGTTACACTGAGACAAAAAGATGGAGGAAATATGCACACCCTGGTTGCCTCCCTCCACACTCCACAAAAGAAAAATGGTTGTGATGGAGCACAAACCTGATAAATTGCAGTATTGGTTCTGTGGCTAGTTCTGTTCTGTTCTTTTGAAGTAAATATTTGCATGCTGCAATTCCATCCTCATGAGGAATGTTGGAATAGAGAGGTGGCTAGTAGCGTGTCCTCTGGAAGTGGGCCCAGCACTGACAATTTGCAAAGAATATCCGTGGTGTCCTGTATATAGCTGGGTTTGCGCCTCACCAAGGGTTTTAGAATGTTCTCCACCCAGCCAGAGATATTCTCAGTTAGAGTCCCAATACCAGAGATGATAGTTCTCCCAGGTTCACTTTTAGAGCCCTTTTTGAATATTGGTACCACATTTGCTATGCACAAGTCCTGTGGAACAGACCCCATCGCTATAGAGTCCCTAAATATAAGAAATAATGGTTTGTCTATTACATTACTTAGTTCTTTTAGTACTAGTGGGTGTATGCCATCCGGATGCGGAGATTTATCTATTTTAATCTTATTTAGCCTGTTTTGCACCTCTTCTTGGGTTAGATTGGGGACCCTTAATATAGAGTTTTCTTTGCCTCTCAGCATTTCACCTAGCATTTTATTTTCCACCGTGAATACCATAGAGAAGGTGTTTAATATATTAGCTTTTTCCTCGTCATCTATAAGCATACTTTCCTCACAATTTTTTAAGGGGCCTACACTTTCACTTTTGATTCTTTTACTATTGATATAGTTGAAGAACAGTTTGGGATTAGTTTTACTCTCCTTAGTGTGATGCAGTGACCCCTGCTACAGCTAGGGGGCGTTGTGTGCACTCCTCAGGATATGCATGGAAGCGTATCTGTGGTTATAATGGTGATAATGAAACAGTGACTGGCAGAATTGTAAATGGCCGGTATGTGTCGCCAGGGCCGTATTTGCCACTAGGCACTTGAGGGCACGTGCCTAGGGCGGGGACGATGCGGGGGGGGTGGCACCTGAGCAAGGTTTTTTTTTTTGTTTGTTTGTTTTTAAAGTCCTGGGTCACCTCCCGACCGACCGCTCCCCTCCCCTCGCCTCCTGCCCACCTGCCTACTTGCCTCCCACCCACTCTCCTTGAAGATGATACTCACCCTGCTCCAGCGATGCCTGGTCTCAGCATCTGTACCGCGTCCTGAGTGAGCGGTCACGTGGTACCGCTCATTAAGGTCATGAATATGCGCATATTCATGAACTTAATGAGCGGTACCACCTGACCGCTCACTCAGGAAGAAGGTGCTGCACCGGGAGTCGGGACAGAGCCAGAGGGATGTCGGCGTGGCCGTGCGGTGTGGGACAGGTAAGTATGAGGGACGGGGGGGGGAGAAAGAGGATGGGGAGCAGAGCCATGGGAGAAGGAGCAGGGGGTGGAGAGATGAGCCATGCATACAGGGGATTATGCGCCATGCATACAGGAGGTGGGGGGGATTATGAGCCATGCATACAGGAAGGGGGGATTATAAAAATGCATACAGGAGGGGGGGTGGAATATGAGCCATGCATACAGGAGGTGGGGGGGAATTATGAGCCATGCATACGGGGGGGATTATGAGCCATGCATACAGGAGGGGCATATGAGCCATCATACAGGAGGGGGGAATATGATCCATGCATACAGGAGGGGGGAATATGAGCCGTGCATACAGGAGGAGGGGGGAATATGAGCCATGCATATGGGATGGGAGGGAGATGAGCCACGCATAGAAGATGGGGGGGCATTATACAGTATTTAGCATCATGTGGGGTCATTATACAGTATGGAGCATCATGTGGGGTCATTATACAGTATGGAGCATCATGTGGGGCCGTTATACAGTATTGAGCATCATGTGTGGCCATTATACAGTATAGAGCATCATGTGTGGCTATTATACAGTATTGAGCATCATGTGTGGCCATTATACAGTATGGAGCATCATGTGTGGCCATTATACAGTAAGGAGCATCATGTGTGGCCATTATACAGTATGGAGCATCATGTATGGCCATTATACAGTATTGTGCATCATGTGTGGCCATTATACAGTATGGAGCATCATGTGTGGCCATTATACAGTATGGAGCACTGTGTGGCCATATTTATTTTTGATTATAATTATTGTATATGAAACAGTGTGATCAGCAGTGCTAAATGGGTGTGGTTGGGACGTGGATATGGGTGTGACTAATTGTGAAATGGGTGTGGTCAGAGGTGTGGCCTAAAATTTGACGCTGATCTACGTGCGCCGCAAACTTTATACCTCTTTACCTTCTTCAAAAGTTGGGAGGTATGGTACCACATTTGCCAGATCATAGCAAGTGCCACAAATCCCATGGGGAATGAATGAGGCCAAACGCAGTGTTGCCGTAAGTGATCCGTTACGCGGCAGATGCAGAAAAACTGCCCGATGTGCTGCAAAAGGCTACTTTCACATCAGCGATTCTTGCCAAAGTCTATGCCGATAGTGTCATACTCACCAATGGGGGAGGCAACGGTCCAGGAGGCACGTGTGGACGTGATTGCTGTAACTCAGCAGGGTTACAAAGATTTTCTGTGGATCCACGGGTCCACGAAGTCTGCGGTGCAGAGCCTTGTGGAGAAGAGCTGCAGTTGTAGCAAGAGGTTCTGCAGCACTCAGAGCTGCAGTGGCAGCAGCGGCTTGTGATCGGCAGCCGGAGGTGCCCGCAGTTTGTGACTGCAGCAGGAGCTGTGGTAGCGCCAGCAGGAGCTGGTGAGGTGTTGTGAAAGGACATTGTTCCAGATTGGGCAGACTCTTAAAGGGCCAGTGCCGACCCAAAGAGACGTTTTGCTTTGTTTTTGTGTGTGTACTGTGCGAACTGGTGCCTAAGAGTACCGTGGGGAGTCCACGGAGTGTACCCCAGTAAAGGGGTGGTGTCCCTAAAAGGGGTGGTGTCTTTAAAAGTGGGCAGTGACCCAAACAGGGATGGTTTTCCAAAAAGAGGTGGAGTCCCAAAAGGGGGTGGTAACCCGAACAGGGATAGTTGCCCAAGAATGGGTGGAATCCCAAAAGGGGGCGGTAACCCGAACAGGGATAGTTGCCCAAAAGGGGGTGGAGTCCCAAGGAATAGTAGTTACCCAAAAAGGGGCGGAGTGTTCCAATGGGGGGCTGCAGACGAACTATTGCCAGGGGCATGTGAATTATGTGTGTCCAGTCTGCTATGTGAACTATCCACCCGGCGATTGTTTTCAGGGATGTGCCCTGCGAATGCATGAGAAAGAATGTGTGGACTGGTCGATTCTGGGAGCCTGGGGACTCTAGTGAGAGTTGCACCCAAGGGATTTGAAATACCCAATAGCAGGGTCAGAGTCACCTGTATCCATGAGGGCACTAAGGACTATCCAGTGGCCAGGGAGGTCCTCGGGACCGCCAGGGACAGTGCAATCCATGATATTGTTACAGTCTCAAACTTAACCTGTCCGGTGATAATAGGCTGAGACTCTGGGTTGTTCTCAGACTTGTGGGAGAGGGGAGCTTCTCTACAGCAGGAGGATGGAGGATTCTCTGCTGATGGGGTTGCATACTTAAAAGCATTAATACCTTCCAAAACTGACAGGTCAGATGTCGCGTTGACCAGTGGGAAGGGTGCGTTTGCCTAACTTACAGACATGATGTCACCTGACGTGTGCCACAATATGACTGATAGTGGTGTGGTAGATAAAACGAGTGGAGCTGACACCCGGTTAGAGAGTGACTTGAGGGTTCACCATACTGTGGGGTGTGACACAGACTCCGGGGGTGACTGACTCTGAGAAATTAAGGGAGTACAGTAAAGAAGAGCCCCACAAGAAGGGCAAGACCTCCCTTCGCTGGAGAAACAATGGCCACAAAGAAGTTGTTCAAGTGACTCTTGCTGATAATAGAAGGTTGTGTGTTGTGAATTCTGCTCTTGGGCTCCCTCCGGTGGTTGTTGATGGTAATGCAGTTATTCCTGAGCAGCAGTCTTGGACAGGTGTTTCTGCTAATTGCAATTCGGACTGGGGTATTTAGCTGTGCAGGACTCATTAGTCCTTGCCAGTAGTCAATGTTCCTTTGGAAGTGTTGGTCCTCTGCCTGGCCCCTCCTGCTTGCTGCCAATTCAGCTAAGATAAGTGTTTTCTTCATTTTTTAGACACACTGCTGTGTGTTTATTTTCTGTGCTTATCTTGTTTCTATTTTGTTCCTGCTAGACTGTGCCTGATGTTTTTCTCAGTCTAGTTGGACTCGCTGGAGTCGCAGATATACTCTCCACATCTTTAGTTAGGTGGTGGAGTTTTTGTATTTTTCTGCTGTGGATATTTTGTAGTGTTTTATGCTGACCGCATAGTATCCTGTACTATCCTTTCCTATCTAGGTAGAAGTGGCCTCCTTTGCTTATCCCTGTTTTCTGTCTGCGTGTGTCTTTTCCTCTCCTACTCACAGTCATTATTTGTGGGGGGCTACCTATCCTTTGGTCTACTCTGAGGCAAGAGAGTTTTCCTATTTCCATCTTTAGGGATATTTAGTCCTTAGGCTGTGTCGAGGTGTCTAGGTCTGGTTAGGCACACCCCACGGCTACTTCTAGTTGCGGTGATAGGATCAGGGGTTGCGGTCAGTAAAGTTACCACTGCTCCAGCGAAGGTCATTTCATGCTGCTCCAAGGCCACCTGATCATAACAGTACTACTGGCCAACAATGAGTTAATTGCATCTCAGAAGAAGGGAGGAAAGATCTTGAGCCATTTTTTTTCTTCAGTCTGTTTTGTGTTATCCTCCCTCTTTATCTCTGGGTGGCTGAAGAGCCTTGTGCTAGCATGAGTGTTCTGGAATTAGCTTCTCGTGTAGACCAGCTTGCTGCTAGAGTACAGGGTATTTCTGATTACATTGTTCAGACTCCTGCTTTAGAACCGAAGATATCTACTCCTGATTTGTTTTTTGGTGACAGGTCCAAATTTTTGAGTTTTTAAAACAACTATAAACTGTTTTTTGCATTGAAACCTCGATCCTCCGGTGATTCCATTCAACAAGTTAAAATCATCATTTCCCTGCTGCGTGGTGATCCACAGGATTGGGCATTTTCCCTGGAATCTGGGGATCCTGCTTTGCTTAATGTAGACTCCTTCTTTCAGGCGTTAGGATTACTGTATGATGAATCTAATTCGGTGGATCAAGCTGAGAAGACCTTGTTGGCCCTGTCTCAGGGTCAAGAGGCGGCAGAATTGTATTGTCAGAAATTCAGAAAATGGTCTGTATTGACTAAATGGAATAATGATGCTTTGGCGGCAATTTTCGGAAAGGGTCTTTCTGAATCCGTTAAAGATGTTATGGTGGGGTTTCCCACACCCTTCAATCTGAGTGATTCTATGTCTCTGGCCATTCAGATTGATCGGCGCTTGCGAGAGCGCAGAACTGTGCGCGCTATGGCGTTATCCTCAGAGCAAATTCCTGAGCCAATGCAGTGTGATAGGATTCTGTCTAGAACGGAATGACAAGGTTTCAGACATCAGAATAGGTTGTGTTATTATAGTGGCGACGCTTCCCATGTCATTTCTGTCTGCCCTAAGTGGACCAAGAGGATCGCCATTTCATTTACCATCAGTACTGTACAACCTAAATTTCTGTTATCTGTGTCCTTGATCTGTTCATTGTCATCATTTTCTGTCATGGCGTTTGTGGATTCAGGCGCCACCTTGAACTTAATGGACTTTGAGTTTGCCAGGCGTTGTGGTTTTCCCTTGCAGCCTTTGCAGAACCCTATTTCTTTAAGGAGCATTGATGCTACACCCTTGGCTAAAAATAAGCCCCAGTTTTGGACACAGGTGACCATGCGCATGGCGCTAGCCCATCAGGAAGATTGTCGATTTCTGGTGTTGCATAATTTGCATGATGCTATCGTGCTGGGTTTTCCATGGTTGCAAGTACATAATCCTGTTTTGGATTGGAAGTCCATGTCTGTGACTAGTTGGGGTTGTCAGGGGGTTCATAATGATGTTCCTCTGATGTCTATCGCCCCTTCTCTCTCTTCTGAAATTCCGGAGTTTTTGTCTGATTTTCAGGATGTATTCGATGAGCCCAAGTCCAGTTTCCTTCCACCGCACAGGGACTGCAATTGTGCTATTGACTTGATTCCAGGCTGTAAGTTTCCTAAGGGCCGACTTTTCAACCTGTCTGTACCTGAACATACCGCCATGCGGAGCTATATTAAGGAGTCTTTGGAGAAAGGGCATATTCGGCCATCTTCTTCACCGTTGGGAGCGGGGTTCCTTTTTGTTGCTAAAAAAGATGGTTCCTTAAGACCCTGTATTGATTATCGCCTCTTGAATAAGATCACGGTCAAGTTTCAATATCCTTTACCTTTGCTTTCCGATTTGTTTGCTAGGATTAAGGGAGCTAGTTGGTTTACTAAGATTGACCTTTGGGGGGCTTATAATCTTGTTCGTATTAAGCAGGGTGATGAATGGAAAACTGCGTTTAACACGCCTGAGGGCCATTTTGAATACCTTGTGATGCCATTCGGACTCTCTAATGCTCCATCTGTTTTTCAGTCCTTCATGCATGATATCTTCCAGGATTATCTTGATAAATTCCTGATTGTATATTTGGACAATATTTTGATTTTTTCCGATGATTGGGAGTCTCATGTGCAGCAGGTCAGGATGGTTTTTCAGATCCTTCGTGACAATGCCTTGTTTGTGAAAGGGTCTAAGTGTCTTTTTGGGGTGCAGAAGGTTTCCTTTTTGGGCTTTATTTTTTCTCCCTCGTCTATAGAGATGGATCCGGTTAAGGTTCAGGCCATTCATGATTGGATTCAGCCCACATCCATGAAGAGCCTTCAGAAATTTTTGGGTTTTGCTAATTTTTATCGCCGTTTCATTGCTAATTTTTTCAGCGTGGTTAAACCCTTGACTGATTTGACGAAGAAGGGCGCTGATGTGGCGAATTGGTCCCCTGCGGCTGTCTCTGCCTTTCAGGAACTTAAGCATCGTTTTACTTCTGTTCCTGTGTTGCGTCGACCGGATGTTTCTCTTCCATTTCAGGTTGAGGTTGACGCTTCTGAGATTGGGGCAGGGGCTGTTTTGTCTCAGAGGGATCCTGTTGGTTCCTTAATGAAACCGTGTGCCTTCTTTTCCCGTAAGTTTTCGCCTGCTGAACGCAATTATGATGTCGGCAATCGGGAGTTGTTGGCTATGAAGTGGGCGTTTGAGGAGTGGCGACATTGGCTTGAGGGAGCTAAGCACCGTATTGTGGTCTTGACCGATCATAAGAATCTGATTTACCTCGAGTCTGCCAAACGGTTGAATCCTAGACAGGCTCGATGGTCCTTGTTTTTTTCTCGTTTTGATTTTGTGGTCTCGTACCTTCTGGGTTCTAAGAATATTAAGGCTGATGCCCTCTCTAGGAGTTTTTTGCCTGATTCTCCTGAGGTCTTGGAACCAGTCGGTATATTGAAGGAAGGGGTGGTCCTTTCTGCCGTTTCTCCTGATTTACGACGGGTTCTTCAGAAATTTCAGGCTGACAAACCTGATCGTTGTCCTGTGGGGAAGCTGTTTGTTCCTGACAGATGGACTAGTAGAGTGATTTCTGAGGTTCACTCTTCTGTGTTGGCTGGTCATCCTGGCATTTTTGGTACCAGAGACTTGCTTGGTAGGTCATTTTGGTGGCCTTCTTTATCGCATGATGTGCGGTCTTTTGTGCAGTCCTGTGGGACTTGTGCACGGGCTAAGCCTTGTTGCTCCCGTGCTAGTGGGTTGCTTTTGCCATTGCCAGTCCCTGAGAGGCCCTGGACGCATATTTCTATGGATTTTATTTCCGATCTTCCTGTTTCCCAGAGGATGTCGGTTATCTGGGTTGTTTGTGACCGATTCTCTAAGATGGTTCATTTGGTGCCTTTGCCTAAATTGCCTTCTTCTTCTGATTTGGTTCCGTTGTTTTTTCAGCATGTGGTCCGTTTGCATGGTATTCCGGAGAATATTGTGTCCGACAGAGGTTCCCAGATTGTTTCTAGATTTTGGCGGGCCTTTTGTGCTAGGCTGGGCATTGATTTGTCTTTTTCTTCTGCATTTCATCCTCAGACAAATGGCCAGACCGTGCGTACTAATCAGACTTTGGAAACTTATTTGAGATGCTTTGTGTCTGCTGATCAGGATGATTGGGTGGCTTTTTTGCCATTGGCCGAGTTTGCCCTTAATAATCGGGCTAGTTCGGCTACTTTGGTTTCGCCTTTTTTTTGTAATTTTGGTTTTCATCCTCGTTTTTCTTCTGGGCAGGTTGAGTCTTCTGACTTTCCTGGTGTGGATTCTGTGGTTGACAGGTTGCAGCAGATTTGGGCTCAGGTGGTGGACAATTTGGTGTTGTCTCAGGAGGAGGCTCAACATTTTGCTAACCGACGTCGCTGTGTTGATTCCCGGCTTCGGGTTGGGGATCTGGTTTGGTTATCTTCCCGTCATGTTCCTGTGAAGGTTTCTTCTCCTAAGTTTAAGCCTCGGTTTATTGGTCCTTATGGGATTTCTGAGATTATTAATCCGGTGTCTTTTCGTCTGGCGCTTCCGGCCTCTTTTGCTATCCATAATGTCTTCCATAGATCTTTGTTGCGGAAATATGTGGAGCCCGTTGTTCCCTCTGTTGATCCTCCGGCCCCTGTGTTGGTCGATGGGGAGTTGGAATATGTGGTTGAGAAGATTTTGGATTCTCGTTTTTCGAGGCGGAAGCTTCAGTACCTTGTCAAATGGAAGGGTTATGGCCAGGAGGATAATTCTTGGGTTTCGGCCTCTGATGTCCATGCCGCTGATTTGGTTTGTGCCTTTCATCTTGCTCATCCTGACTGGCCTGGGGGCTCTGGTGAGGGTTCGGTGACCCCTCCTCAAGAGGGGGATACTGTTGTGAATTCTGCTCTTGGGCTCCCTCCGGTGGTTGTTGATGGTAATGCAGTTATTCCTGAGCAGCAGTCTTGGACAGGTGTTTCTGCTAATTGCAATTCGGACTGGGGTATTTAGCTGTGCAGGACTCATTAGTCCTTGCCAGTAGTCAATGTTCCTTTGGAAGTGTTGGTCCTCTGCCTGGCCCCTCCTGCTTGCTGCCAATTCAGCTAAGATAAGTGTTTTCTTCATTTTTTAGACACACTGTTGTGTGTTTATTTTCTGTGCTTATCTTGTTTCTATTTTGTTCCTGCTAGACTGTGCCTGATGTTTTTCTCAGTCTAGTTGGACTCGCTGGAGTCGCAGATATACTCTCCACATCTTTAGTTAGGTGGTGGAGTTTTTGTATTTTTCTGCTGTGGATATTTTGTAGTGTTTTATGCTAACCGCATCGTATCCTGTACTATCCTTTCCTATCTAGGTAGAAGTGGCCTCCTTTGCTTATCCCTGTTTCCTGTCTGCGTGTGTCTTTTCCTCTCCTACTCACAGTCATTATTTGTGGGGGGCTACCTATCCTTTGGGGGTCTACTCTGAGGCAAGAGAGTTTTCCTATTTCCATCTTTAGGGATATTTAGTCCTTAGGCTGTGTCGAGGTGTCTAGGTCTGGTTAGGCACACCCCACGGCTACTTCTAGTTGCGGTGATAGGATCAGGGGTTGCGGTCAGTAAAGTTACCACTGCTCCAGCGAAGGTCATTTCATGCTGCTCCAAGGCCACCTGATCATAACAGTCGTGTACTTCTACCTCCCATATGAGTTCTCTTTCAGACACTGAAGAGATCTGGAAGGAAGGTGACGTGTCGTTGCCCCTAGCAACCGCTAGGGTGGAGTTGGATGACCGGCCAGTTGATGGCGCTGTGGGAGAAGAAAACCTGGAGAGTGCTGGTGTACTGAGACTCCACGGAGGTCATGAGGAACTGACCTGTTGTAGACCCACGTCTGCGGTAACAGAGAGAGGTGAAATAGTGGAGGGTGTGAAGTACTTTGAAGTCCCCAAGAATCGGGACGAGGCTAAGGTTGTCGCTACTGAAACCCAAGAGAGGGCTGAAGCTGACACTGTTGAGACCAAAGAGAGAGTTGAACCTGCGGATGCAGGAACAGGTGCTTAAGTTGGCCCATCTGAAAATATATTTAAAGAAGTGATGGTGCGACATGTGCTAGCCAAAAGAGAACAGGATCACGAAATAGAGATGACTAAAAAGAGACAGTGATAGACCATGTCGAACGAGAAAGGGTCCTGAGACAAGTGGCTGAGCACAGGGCGGATGAGCTGAAGAAGGAAGTCTCTGAGCTCAGAGGTCACCTGTCCACATGGCAAAGTGTGTATAAGGCCTTAACGGAAGATGTGGACGTGCTCAGAGAAGCATTAAGAGGTCTTCCGCCAGAGGAGAAGATGGTGGTCGCAGACTTACAGCAGCAGTGCCAGAGTGGTAATGAGGCGGAGCTGCTAATGCCCATCTTGGTGAAGGCTTGTGCAGAAGTTGAAGCTGAGGAAGAGTTGGCACTAAAAGCAGAACAAGACAGTCACCCGGTCGTGACAGATGTCTTATTGGAAATGTCTGAGGCAAAACGGGAGCCATCCGTCCATGGAGAGAATGAGACTTTGCTCTTCAAGTGTGTGATAGAGATACCCGAGGACTTGCGGGATGCATGTACCAGTGAGGGTGTGCATGAGGCCTTTAAAAAGGCGGTCAACGAGTGTAGGTTGCACTGGGCACCAGAGACAAAACAGTTGGTTATACTGTCGACTAAGGAAGTCACAGCGGGTGGCTGTCCTGAGGGATATGCACCTACAATGGCCTCCACACGAAAAAGATAATCCTGTTGAGGAATAAGGAAGCTGCTCGACGTCTAGAGCATGCAAGGAAAGCTCAAAGTTGGCTGGGCTTTGTGGAGTACATAGTGCAAGTACCCAGAAATCTGGTGGGGAAGGTCATCGGAAGACTTGGGAAAGTGATGCAGGAGATGGTGAATAGCTCTGGTGTGAAGAGACTGAGGATTCCGACTGATGACGAGGCCCAGGTCATGGGTGAAGATGGGATGGTTCCATTCCTTGTTGTCGGGTCCATGGAGAGTCTTAGGAATATCCGGATGCTCCTAGTGTATCGCGTGGCGTACCTGAAAGAAATAGAGCAGCTAAGACTGGACCGACTGCAGGTTAATAAACAGCTGCAGAACATAAGGTGGCGGCCGCCTTCAACCCAAGGAAAAGGGAACAAAAGGACCCTCCAAATAATGGAATAGCTGACCACCAAAAATGTTCAGAGAGACAAGGAGGTTGAGTATCAGAAAGTGACAGTTCTAGTCCCTGTACAAAGCTAAGGGACATAGACAGTAGCGGACATAGTAATGAAGGGTCAGATGCTAGGGTCAACTGGACAGTGGACACATGACCGCAACAACTGTGGGTGGCGGCCATGGAATGAAAGGTGACGTGAATGGGCGCACTTGGAAAGTGTGCTGACTAAAGGTCTGGTGACACAACTTAAGGGCCAAAGCTCAAGGCCTACATGTTTACTGCTGGGGGTGAGGAAAACCTAACAAAGATGTGATGTATGATGCTCAAAACCAACTGAGACGGTTCTCTCGATTGGTAGGGCAAGGTAATGTGCGTGACCTGTCTCGAGACCCTGGGTGTGACAGGTGCTCAACCCCACAAGTTTGAACAGAGGGGGTATGTGATGCACTAAACATGCTGTACCTCTCACTTCGTCCATTTACCATGCTCCTCAAACTCAGATCTCTTCTAATAAAATACAAAACAAGCCACCCACTCCTCAACCTCAGATCTCTCTTAATAAAACACAAAACAAGCAGCCGACTCTCCTCCCACCTGCTCTGTTTCTATCTGCTTCTCCTCACTGCTGGCGACATATCCCCCAATCCTGGACCCCCACAGCTCATACCTCCCATTACTTCCCCCTCCTATCGCTCCCAACTCAATATAAACACCTGAAATCTTGCCCACCTCAAATCCGTGCCCATGACGCCCACCCCTCTGCACCCTATCTCTGGATCACTATGGAATGCCCGCTCCATCTGCAATAAACTCCACGTTATTCATGACCTCTTTACCTATTGTAATCTTTTTTTCTGGGCATCACTGAAACATGGCTGACACCCTCTGACACAGTCTCCCCTGCTGCACTATGTTACGGTGGCCTCCACTTCACTCACACTCCTCGCCCTGGCAACAAACATGGTGGAGTGGGCCTTCTCCTCTCTTCCAACTGTACCTTTAAGCCAATCCCACCTCCACCCTCCCTTATCCTCCCCTCTTTTGAAGTCCACTCTGTCCGCATCTATTCCCCCTACAACCTCCAAATGGCCATCATATACCGACCTCCGGGCCCGACCACAGCCTTTATTGACCAATTCTCCACCTGGCTCCTTCACTTTCTGTCTGCTGACATTCCCACCATCTTCATGGGTGACTTCAACATCCCCATTGACACCCACCAGTCAGCAGCCTCCAAACTCCTGTCCCTTACTTCATCTTTTGGACTTACTCAATAGTCCTCCACAGCCACCCACACAGACGGACACACATTAGACCTGGTCTTCACTCGTCTCTGCTCCCTATCTCACTTCACAACCTCCCCTCTCACCACCATCTACTCACTTTCTCATCCCTGTCCTCCTCACCGGTCACCCATGTCCAGCAACATGCGCACCCAAGCAGGAACCTCGCACACCTAGACACCCACACACTCTCTGACTTTATCCTACCACTAGCATTCATATCCTCCCTCCACGACACTTACAGTGCCACTGCTTTCTACAATGCCATTCCCACATCAGCTATTGACATGGTCGCCCCCATCATGCATAGCAGAGTACGACAAATCAATAGACAAAATCTTCTGAGGCAACAAAACAGAACAATAGTACCCCACACTGCTGTAATGGTTAGACCCTATTATCTAAACAACCCTTTTGTTCAGGAGAGAACCGAAAGAATTCCTTTATATTCAACGGGGTGCAACTTTAAAAGTACAACATGAAAGTCCAAGAAATAAGGCCAAAAAAAGTGCACTTACCCGTGTTCAGAAGTCACAATTTTATTCGGACATTTTTACCAAAAATATGCAGGGAGGGATGTGAATAAAGCGGACAACGGCCGTTTCGTGCCTTAGCACTTCAACGAGTTGTTGATAGGACCTGTTGAAGTGCTGAGGCACGAAACGGCCGTTGTCCGCTTTATTCACATCCCTCCCTGCATATTTTTGGTAAAAATGTCCGAATAAAATTGTGAAATCAATAGACAACCCTGGCACAATAACATCACTAAAAATCTTCGGCAAGTATCCAGAATTGCAGAACAGCATTGGAAGAAAACACATTCGCAAGATGATTTCACTGCACTCAAACAAGCAACACTCGCATTCAAATCAGCTCTCACCTCTGCTAAACAGGCTTATTTTACATCCCTTGAATATTCTTTATCCCACAACCACAAACAGTTGTTCCACACTTTTAACTCCCTCCTCCGCCCACCACTGCCCCCTCCGAGTTCCCTAATCATTGCCAAGGACTTTGCCATGCACTTCAAAAATAAGATAGATCAAACACGGCAACTCTTTGTTGTCAAACCACCACAACCCTTTTGTATACCAGACCAATGCCCTAACCCCATAACTTCCCTCTCCAAAATCACTGAAGGGGAGCTTGCTCATCTTCTCTCCAAATGACACCTCACCAGTTGTGCCATCCTTTGACCCAAACACTATGTCCAGCTATCACTCCATATCTTCGCTCCTATTTGCTTCCAAACTCCTTGAGCAGCACGTCCATGCTGGACTTTCCTCTCACTTTGCATCTAAAGGTACCGTCACATTTAGCGACGCTGCAGCGATATAGACAGCGATATAGATCGCTGCAGTGTCGCTGTTTAGGTCGCTAGGAGACGTCAAACACGGCAACAGCAGAACGATGCAGGAGCGATCCAGTGACGTACTTATTGTTCTCGCTGGTCGTTCCTCCATGAAAAAACATTGCAGGCATCGTTGCTTTTACTGTCAAACAGGAGGAATCACACCGACCTAATAAATAAATAAAATAAAATAAAAATAAAGTTCTGGACTTTCAGCGACGACCAGCGATGTCACAGCAGGATCCTGATCGCTGCTTCGTGTCAAACACAACGAGATCGCTATCCAGGACGCTGCAGCGTCACGGATCATTGTCGTTCTCGTTGGAAAGTTGTTCAGTGTGAAGGTACCTTTACTCTCTCTTCGACAACTTACAATCTGACTTCCGTCCCCACCATTCCACTGAGACTGCCCTGCCAAAATTACTAACGACTTACTTACAGCCAAAGCTAACAGACAATTCTCTATACTCCTCCTTCTAGACCTGGTCTCTCCCTTCGACACAGTTGACCACTGCCTCCTACTACAGAGCCTCTATTCCTTTGGTGTCAAAGACCTTGCCCTATCTTGGATCTCCTCATACGTTACCAACCGCACATTTAGCATTTCCTACTCCCACACTACCTCCTCACCCCACCTTCTCTTTGTTGGAGTCCCTCAAGGCTCTGTCCTAGGGCCCTTACTCTTCTCAATCTATACACTCGGCCTGGGACAACTCATAAGGTCCTATGGCTTCCAGTACCATCTATATGCTGATGACACTCAGATCTACCTCTCTGGCCCAGATGTCACCTCTCTGCTCTCCAGAATCCCAGAGTGTCTATCAACCATATTCTCCTTATCCTCCTGCTTCCTCAAGCTCAATGTGGACAAATCTGAACTAATTATCTTTCCTCCATCTCGCATATCTTCCCTACCTGATCGATCTATCTATCAAAATAAATGAAATCACACTTTCCCCTATCCCCAAAATCTGCTGCCTCGGAGTAACCCTTGACTCTGTCCTGTCCTTCAAACCGCACATCCAAGCTCTCGCCACCTCCTGTCGCCTCCAGCTCAAAAATATTTCCAGAATCCATCCTTTCCTCAACCCTCACTCTACCAAAATGCTTGTGCATGCCCTAATCTTCTCCCACCTCGACTACTGCAACATCCTCCTCTGTGGCCTACCTTCTAACACTCTCGCACCCCTCCAGTCCGTCGTCCTTAACTCTGCTGCCCGACTAATTCATCTCTCTCCTCGCTACACTCCTGCTTCCCCTCTTTGCAAATCTCTTCACTGGCTTCCAATTTCCCAGCGTATCCAGTATAAACTACTAACACTGACCTACCAAGCCATCCATAATCTTTCTCCTCTGTATATATTTCCAAACTAATCTCTCAATATCTTCCCTCACGTAATTTCCAGTCCTCCCAAGACCTCCTTCTCTCCTCCACGCTTATTTGCTTCTCATCCAATCGCCTCCAAGACTTCTCCCGAATATCTCCCATCCTCTGGAATTCTGTTCCCCAACACGTCTGGATATCCACCACATTTGGATCCTTCAAAAGAAACCTGAAAATCCACCTCTTCAAGAAAGCTTACAACCTGTAATGACCACACAGCCACCTCAACACCATCGGAGCTACTACAACCCTCGACCTACTGTCTCCTTCCCCATAATCCTGTAGAATGTAAGCCTGTAAGGCTGGATCCTCTTCCCTCTGTACCAGTTTGTCATTGTTAGTTTGTTTACTGTAAATGATATTTGTATTTTGATGTAACCCCTTCTCGTACAGCACCATGGAATTAATGGCGATATATAAATAAATAATAATAATAATAATGAAAATAATCTCTGAAAGACGTTATTCAGACGGACCACACCGTTGGAAGATTCCCTGTAATGAGGCAGATGGAGGCACTGTGGATGCCATAGGACCTGTGATTCAGCGGTGTCCATCTTTTTAAGATTGCATAAAAGTGCCGTTGGCCATAGTTTTGTGCACACTGCTGAACAGAGGCCAGATGGAGTCCAGAGTAACTCTGCTGCTTCATTATAATGAATGGAACCCTCAGGGGTTTCATATGTCAAGTCACTTAGAAATTTAGATGGAAACTACAAATAAAGTGCTCAGCATAGAGCAGCAGATAAATGTGATCCTAAATGTTATGCAAAATGTTCCCAATAAAAGCTTGAAAGCAAGTCCCCACTCAGGTCCATCATCTGTTAATGGAAATATAGGGGGCTCCCATGTTACTGGTAGCACATAGGCTCTGGAAAAGCAAAATGGCTCCTCGCACCTCAAAAGAAATTCAACAAATTTTGTGCTTCCAAATCCAAATTCCCTCCTCCC
The DNA here is from genome assembly GCF_032444005.1 of Ranitomeya imitator. Classification (NCBI taxonomy): domain Eukaryota; kingdom Metazoa; phylum Chordata; class Amphibia; order Anura; family Dendrobatidae; genus Ranitomeya; species Ranitomeya imitator. Next base: position 425,771,135 of record NC_091285.1, on the reverse strand, counting down.
TTCTGAGCCCCAAAGTGTACTTAACCCCTTCCCGACCTTTGACGCATACGCTGCGTCATGAAAGTCGGTGCCATTCCGACCCATGACGCAGCATATGCGTCATGGAAAGATCGCGTCCCTGCAGGCCGGGTGAAAGGGTTAACTCCCATTTCACCCGATCTGCAGGGACAGGGGGAGTGGTAGTTTAGCCCAGGGGGGGTGGCTTCACCCCCTCGTGGCTACGATCGCTCTGATTGGCTGTTGAAAGTGAAACTGCCAATCAGAGCGATTTGTAATATTTCACCTAAAAAACTGGTGAAATATTACAATCCAGCCATGGCCGATGCTGCAATATCATCGGCCATGGCTGGAAACACTTATGTGCACCCACCCCACCCCTCCGATCGCCCCCCCAGCCCCCCGATCTGTGGTCCGCTCCCCTCAGTCCTGTGCTCCGCTCCCCCGTCCTCCTGTCCGCTTCCCCGTGCACCAATCACACCCCCTGTGCTGCAATCAAACCCCCCCGCACTCCGATCCCCCCCCCGCACACAGCGACCCCCCCCCCCGTGCTCCGATCCACCCCCCCCCCGCACAGCGATCCCTCACCCCGTGCTCCAATCCTTCCCCGTGCTCCAATCCTCCCTCCCGTGTTCCGATCCACCCCCCCCCATGATCCGATCCACCCCCCCGTGCTCCGACGCCCCCCCCGTGCCCTGATCTCCCCCCCCCCTTATACTTACCTGGCCGCCCGAGGTCCGTCCGTCTTCTTTCCTGGGCGCCGCCATCTTCCAAAATGGCGGGCGCATGTGCAGTGCGCCCGCCGAATCTGCCGGCCGGCAGATTCGTTCCAGAGTGAATTTTGATCACTGAGATATATCCTATCTCAGTGATCAAAATAAAAAAAATAGTAAATGACCCCCCCCTTTGTCACCCCCATAGATAGGGACAATAAAAAAAATAAAGAATTTTTTTTTTTTTCACTAAGGTTGGGGTAAGAACTAGGGTTAGGGTTAGGGGTAGGGTTAGGGGTAGGGTTAGGGTTAGGGGTAGGGGTAGGGTTAGGGCTAGGGTTAGGGGTAGGGTTAGGGCTAGGGTTAGGGTTAGGGTTAGGGGTAGGGTTAGGGCTAGGGTTAGGGTTTCGGTATGTGCACACGTATTCTGGTCCTATGCGGATTTTTCCGCAGCGGATTTGAAAAATCCACAGTGCTAAACCGCTGCCGATTTATCGTGGATTTACCGCGGTTTTTCTGCGCATTTCACTGCGGTTTTACAACTGCGATTTTCTATTGGAGCAGTTCTAAAACCGCTGCGGAATCCGCAGAAAGAAGTGACATGCTGCGGAATGTAAACCGCTGCGTTTCCGTGCAGTTTTTCCGCAGCATGTGTACAGCGATTTTTGGTTCCCATAGGTTCACATTGAACTGTACACTCATGGGAAACTGCTGCGGATCCGCAGCGTTTTCCGCAGCGTGTGCACATACCTTTAGAATTAGGCTATGTGCACACGGTGTGGATTGGCCGCTGCGGATTCGCAGCAGTGTTCCATCGGGTTTACAGTACCATGTAAACATATGGAAAACCAAATCCGCTGTGCCCATGGTGCAGAAAATACCGCGCGGGAACGCTGCGTTGTATTTTCCGCAGCATGCCAATTCTTTGTGCGGATTCCGCAGCGTTTTACACCTGTTCCTCAATAGGAATGCACAGGTGAAATCCGCACAAAAAACACTGGAAATCCACGGTAAATCCACAGGTAAAACGCAGTGCCTTTTACCCGCGGATTTTTCAAAAATGATGCTGAAAAATCTCATACGAATCCGCAACGTTGGCACATAGCCTTAGAGTTGGGTTGGAATTAGGGTTGTGGTTAGGGTTAGGGGTGTGTTGGGGTTAGGGTTGTGGTTAGGGGAGTGTTGGGGTTAGGGTTGTGATTAGGGTTACGGCTACAGTTGGGATAAGGGTTAGGGGTGTGTTGGAGGTAGAATTGAGGGGTTTCCACTGTTTAGGCACTTCAGGGGGTCTCCAAACGCAACATGGCGCCACCATTGATTCCAGCCAATCTTGTATTCAAAAATTCAAATGGTGCTCCCTCACTTCCGAACCCCGACGTGTGCCCAAACAGTGGTTTACCCCCACATATGGGGTACCAGCATACTCAGGACAAACTGCGCAACAATTACTGGGGTCCAATTTCTCCTGTTACCCTTGAGAAAATAAAAAATTGCTTGCTAAAACATCATTTTTGAGGAAAGAAAAATGATTTTTTATTTTCACGGCTCTGCGTTGTAAACGTCTGTGAAGCACTTGGGGGTTCAAAGTGCTCACCACATATCTAGATAAGTTCCTTGGGGGGTCTAGTTTCCAAAATGGGGTCACTTGTGGGGGGTTTCTACTGTTTAGGCACACCAGGGGCTCTGCAAACGCAACGTGACGCCCGCAGACCATTCCATCAAAGTCTGCATTTCAAAAGTCACTACTTCCCTTCTGAGCCCCCACGTGTGCCCAAACAGTGGTTTACCCCCACACATGGGGCATCAGCGTACTCAGGAGAAACTGGACAACAACTTTTGTGGTCCAATTTCTCCTGTAACCCTTGGGAAAATAAAAAATTCTGGGCTAAAAAATTATTTTTGAGGAAAGAAAACGTATTTATTATTTTCACGGCTCTGCGTTATAAACTTCTGTAAAGCACTTGGGGGTTGAAAGTGCTCACCACACATCTAGATAAGTTCCTTTGGGGGTCTAGTTTCCAAAATGGGGTCACTTGTGGGGGGTTTCTACTGTTTAGGCACACCAGGGGCTCTGCAAACGCAATGTGACGCCCGCAGACCATTCCATCAAAGTCTGCATTTCAAAAGTCACTACTTCCCTTCTGAGCCCCCACGTGTGCCCAAACAGTGGTTTACCCCCACACATGGGGTATCAGCGTACTCAGGAGAAACTGGACAACAACTTTTGTGGTCCAATTTCTCCTGTAACCCTTGGGAAAATAAAAAATTCTGGGCTAAAAAATTATTTTTGAGGAAAGAAAACGTATTTATTATTTTCACTGCTCTGTGTTATGAACTTCTGTGAAGCACTTGGGGGTTCAAAGTGCTCACCTCACATCTAGATAAGTTCCTTTCGGGGTCTAGTTTCCAAAATGGGGTCACTTGTGGGGGGTTTCTACTGTTTAGCCACATCAGGGGCTCTGCAAACGCAACGTGACGCCCGCAGAGCATTCCATCAAAGTCTGCATTTCAAAACGTCACTACTTCACTTCCGAGCCCCAGCATGTGCCTAAACAGTGGTTTACCCCCACATATGGGGTATCAGCGTACTCAGGAGAAACTGGACAACAACTTTTGGGGTCAAATTTCTCCTGTTACCCTTGGGAAAATAAAAAATTGCGGGCTAAAATTCATTTTTGAGAAAATAATTTTTTTTTTTTATTTTCATGGCTCTGCGTTATAAACTTCTGTGAAGCACTTGAGGGTTCAAAGTGCTCACTACACATCTAGATTAGTTCCTTTGGGGGTCTAGTTTCCAAAATGGGGTAATTTGTGGGGGATCTCCAATGTTTAGGCACACAGGGGCTCTCCAAACGCGACATGGTGTCCGCTAATGATTGGAGATAATTTTCCATTTAAAAAGCCAAATGGCGTGCCTTCCCTTCTGAGCCCTGCCGTGCGCCCAAACAGTGGTTTACCCCCACATATGGGGTATCTGCATACTCAGGACAAACTGGACAACAACATTTGTGGTCCAATTTCTCCTATTACCATTGGCAAAATAGGAAATTCCAGGCTAAAAAATCATTTTTGAGAAAAGAAAAATTATTTTTTATTTTCATGGCTCTGCATTATAAACTTCTGTGAAGCACCTGGGGGTTTAAAGTGCTCAGTATGCATCTAGATAAGTTCCTTGGGGGGTCTAGTTTCCAAAATGGGGTCACTTGTGGGGGAGCTCCATTGCATAGGCACACAGGGGCTCTCCAAATGCGACATGGTGTCCGCTAACAATTGGAGCTAATTTTCCATTCAAAAAGTTAAAAGGCGCGCCTTCCCTTCCGAGCCCTGCCGTGTGCCCAAACAGTGGTTTACCCCCACATATGAGGTATCGGCGTACTCGGGAGAAATTGCTCAACAAATTTTAGGATCCATTTTATCCTATTGCCCATGTGAAAATGAAAAAATTGAGGCGAAAATAAATTTTTTGTGAAAAAAAAGTACTTTTTCATTTTTACGGATCAATTTGTGAAGCACCTGAGGGTTTAAAGTGCTCACTAGGCATCTAGATAAGTTCCTTGGGGGGTCCAGTTTCCAAAATGGGGTCACTTGTGGGGGAGCTCCAATGTTTAAGCACACAGGGTCTCTCCAAACGCGACATGGTGTCCGCTATCGATGGAGATAATTTTTCATTCAAAAAGTCAAATGGCGCTCCTTCCCTTCCGAGCCTTACCATGTGCCCAAACAGTGGTTTACCCCCACATGTGAAGTATCGGTGTACTCAGGAGAAATTGCCAAACAAATTTTAGGATCCATTTTATCCTGTTGTCCATGTGAAAATGAAAAAATTGAGGCTAAAAGAATTTTTTTGTGAAAAAAAAGTACTAATCATTTTTACGGATCAATTTGTGAAGCACCTGGGGGTTTAAAGGGCTCACTATGCATCTAGATAAGTTCCTTGGGGCGTCTAGTTTCCAAAATGGGGTCACTTGTGGGGGAGCTCCAATTTTTAGGCACACGGGGGCTCTCCAAATGTGACATGGTGTCCGCTAAAGAGTGCAGCCAATTTTTCATTCAAAAAGTCAAATGGCGCTCCTTCCCTTCCAAGCCCTGCCGTGCGCCCAAACAGTGGTTTACCCCCACATATGAGGTATCAGCGTACTCAGGACAAATTGGACAACAACGTACGTGGTTCAGTTTCTCCTTTTACCATTGGGAAAATAAAAAAATTGTTGCTGAAAAATCATTTTTGTGACTAAAAAGTTAAATGTTCATTTTTTCCTTCCATGTTGCTTCTGCTGCTGTGAAGCACCTGAAGGGTTAATAAACTTCTTGAATGTGGTTTTGTGCACCTTGAGGGGTGCAGTTTTTAGAATGGTGTCACTTTTGGGTATTTTCAGCCATATAGACCCCTCAAACTGACTTCAAATGTGAGGTGGTCCCTAAAAAAAATGGTTTTGTAAATTTCGTTGTAAAAATGAGAAATCGCTGGTCAAATTTTAACCCTTATAACTTCCTAGCAAAAAAAAATTTTGTTTCCAAAATTGTGCTGATGTAAAGTAGACGTGTGGGAAATGTTATTTATTAACTATTTTGTGTCACATAACTCTCTGGTTTAACAGAATAAAAATTCAAAATGTGAAAATTGCGAAATTTTCAAAATTTTCGCCAAATTTCCGTTTTTATCACAAATAAACACAGAATTTATTGACCTAAATTTACCACTAACATGAAGCCCAATATGTCACGAAAAAACAATCTCAGAACCGCTAGGATCCATTGAAGCGTTCCTGAGTTATTACCTCATGAAGGGACACTGGTCAGAATTGCAAAAAACGGCAAGGTCTTTAAGGTCAAAATAGGCTGGGTCATGAAGGGGTTAAACCACATATAGCACCCACATGTTTGGCATTTCTGCAGTGATGAGAGCCTGCCTAATTTACGGATGCGTATCTCCAGAAGCATGAGTTGGGCATAATGTACCAGTCACTAAAATGGCATTTTGCAATTTTCACTCACCAACATCCACTACTGCTTGTTTCTGGAAAACACTCATGGAGTCAAAATCGTCACTATACCTGTACATAAATTCCCAAAAGGGTATAATTTCCAAAATGGGGTCACTTGAGGGGAGATTCTGCTTTTCTAGCGGTTAGGGGATCTGTATATGTAGTACGCAAACTATTCTAGGGAAATTTGCACTCCAGGAGGCAAATAGTGCTCCGTCCCTCCCAAGTCTCGCCGTATGGCTAGGCAGTACTATATTGCCACATATAGGGTATTTCTACATTCGGTAGAAATTGTGGGAAACATTTTGTGCCATTTTTACCCATTTCCCAGTATGAAAATGTGAAATTTGGGGCTAACACACAATTTTCATGGTAAAAATGTAAATTATTTTTTCTTTACCACCCAATGGTATAAGATTTTGTGACACATCTGTGGTCTCAATATGATCACTGCACCTATAGCTTAAATCATTAATAGGTTTAGTTTGTAAAATAGTGTCACTTATGAGGGATTCGGCTGTTCTTGCACCACAGGGACTCTGCCAATGTAACATGGCACCCTCAAACCAGTGCAGTAATATCTGAACTCCAATATGGCGCTACTTCCCTTCTGAGCTTTGCACTGTGCATCAAAAGTAGTTTTTGACAACATATGGGGTATCGGTGAACTCAGGAGAAATTGTACAACACATTTTGTTGTTCATTTTTTCCTGTTACCCTTGTGAAAATACTAAATTTTGTGCTGAAAAAACATTTTTTGGAGAAAAATGGGAATTATTTTCATTTGTACGGCCCAACGTTATAAACTTCTGTGAAGCACCTGGGGGTTCAAGGTGCTCACCACACATCTAGATAAGTTTCCTAAGGAGTCCAGTTTCCAAAATGGTGTCACTTGTTGGGGGTTTCCGTTGTTTAGGCACATCAGGAGCTCTCCAAATGCGACATTACATCCGCTAATTATTCCAGAAAATTTTACATTCAAAAAGTCAAATGGCGCTTCCAAGCCCGGCCGTGCACCCAAACAGTGGTTTTCCCCAACATATGGGTTATCGCCATGCTCGGGAGAAATTGCAAAACAAATAGAATGGTGCAATTTATCCAGATACCCTTATGAAATGCAAAGATTACTAAACTAAAAATCATTTTTGTGGGTAAGATGTGATTTTTTTTATTTTCATGACAAATCTTTATACACTTCTGTGAAACACCTGGGGTGTCAATGCGCTCAATACACATCTAGATATGTTCCCTGAGGGATCTAGTTTCCGAAATGGTGTCACTGTGGGGGTTTCCACTGTTTAGGCACACCAGGGGCTCTCCAAACACAACATGTCATCCGCTAGTTTTTCAAGCAATTATTCATTTAAAAAGTCAAATGGCGCTCCTTCCCTTCTGAGTCCTGCCATGCGCCCAAACAGTGGGCCACATATGGGGTTTCAGCATGCTCAGGAGAAATTGCACAATAAATTGTATGGCGGAAATTTCTCCAGTTACCCTTATGAAAATAAAATTCGGTCTAAAGGAAAATTTTTGTGAAAGAAGTTAAATGATAATTTTTTCCTACCAGATTCCACAAATTTGTGTGAAGCATCTGAAGGGCTAATAAACTTCTTGAATGTGGTTTTAAGCACCATGAGTGTTGCATTTTTAGAATGGTGTCACTTTTGGGTATTTCTGTCTTATAAGCACACCAAAAGTCATTTCAAATGTGAGGTGGTCCTTAAAAAAATGGTTTTGTAAATTTTGTTGTAAAAATGAGAAATCGCTGGTCAACTTTTAACCTGTATAACTTCCCTTATAACTTCCTAACAAAAAAAAAAATTCAAAAATTGTGCAGATGTAAAGTAGACATGTGAGAAATGTCATTTATTAACTATCTTGTGTGACGTAACTCTGTTTTAAGAGCATAAAAATGAAAAGTTTGAAAATTGCAAACTTTTCAAAATTTTCACCAAATTTCTGATGTTTTCACAGATAAACGTAAGTCATATGAAATAAATTTTACCACTATCATGAAGTACAATATCTCACAAAAAAATCTCAGTATCAGTGGAATCCATTTAAGAGTTTCAGAGCTATGGCCTCATAAAGTGACACTGGTCAGAATTTGAAAAATTGGCCTGGTCAGGAAGGTGAAATCAGGCTTCCAGGTGAAGAGGTTAAATGCTTTCACCAACAAAAACACTTCTGTTCAGCTGCAGCACAACTCACTCTGCTGAACTAACCCAGTGGAGTGTAATTATACTTGTAAGACAAGGACTGGAGTATGGGAGCGACCTCTCCCATCCAGGTTTTTCTGTTTGCTCCTAAATCCCGGGACCAAAATCCAGTAAAAAAAAAAAAAATTGTCAGTAACCATACCTCCTGCTTTTTTAGAGGGTTTACTAAATGATTAGTTAACTCATTCACCAGTCAGCAATTGACAATGCACACAGGCTATAGACGGCAAATGGTTGGACATTTTTAATTAAACTCAATTGCAAAACCCTAACTAGACTGTCCGATTCAGGTCAACATAGTACCTCAAGTGGAAATTTGAACTGACGAATGTAACACCACGTTTTACCTTCTGTATAATCTCCAGTTTCTCTGCCACATATAATTACCGCTCTTTCTGTGATCCTTTCCCCTCTTCATCCCTGATCACCTGTATTCATAAGACTTAAAAATATGTCACATGCCAATTGTTCTTTCCAACAAGGTTTTTGTCCTGAAGAATGGGTCCTGTGTGACCTTGAAACACATTGACTGCTAAACCTGTTCAGAATAAACGATTGTAAAGAATTAAGCTGACATCCTGGATCTTTCAGTAGCGCAGGTTTGACACGTATTTTTCTCAAAAAACCAAAATAACAAAAAAATATATTTGGAATCCTAGAAAAACTAAAAACCTAAAGCAAACAAGGATACCTAAAATATAACTTTTATTACTCAACACTAAAAGATACTCTTTCCATAAACTATAAAAAATAATAAAGAAGACATATAATTATGTACCTGTAAGGTCCTAGGGAGTAACTACACTGAGTCCTACCTGGCAGTGGAGGTTGGCACCCTAAGTTACTGCGGTAGGCGCCCCCACTCAACGTCGACTTACCCTAGGGAGTCCCTAGAAGACCCTAAATAAGGAACCCTAGGAAGAACCCTAGAAAATCCCTATGGGAAAAATCCTACCTGGCAGTGGGGGTAGGCACCCTAATGTGAAGCGGTAGGCGCCCCCACTCCGCGTCGACTGACCCTAGAGTCCCTAAAGAGTCCCTAAATAGGGATAGGATAAAGAAAATGTCCCAAAAAAACCCAAACACCCAAAAAAGGAAAAATACCTAAAGCAAATGACAAAACCTATAATCAAACAAAAATATAGAAAAAAATATATAGAAAAAATATATAGAAAAAATATGTACAACAAATCTTTGCTATTGCGTTAATATTTACGCAATAGCAAAGATTTGTTGTACATATTTTTTCTATATATTTTTTCTATATATTTTTTTCTATATTTTTGTTTGATTATAGGTTTTGTCATTTGCTTTAGGTATTTTTCCTTTTTTGGGTGTTTGGGTTTTTTTGGGACATTTTCTTTATCCTATCCCTATTTAGGGACTCTTTAGGGACTCTAGGGTCAGTCGACGCGGAGTGGGGGCGCCTACAGCTTCACATTAGGGTGCCTACCCCCACTGCCAGGTAGGATTTTTCCCATAGGGATTTTCTAGGGTTCTTCCTAGGGTTCCTTATTTAGGGTCTTCTAGGGACTCCCTAGGGTAAGTCGACGTTGAGTGGGGGCGCCTACCGCAGTAACTTAGGATGCCAACCTCCACTGCCAGGTAGGACTCAGTGTAGTTACTCCCTAGGACCTTACAGGTACATAATTACAGTGGGGCAAAAAAGTATTTAGTCAGTCAGCAATAGTGCAAGTTCCACCACTTAAAAAGATGAGAGGCGTCTGTAATTTACATCATAGGTAGACCTCAACTATGGGAGACAAACTGACAAAGAAAAATCCAGAAAATCACATTGTCTTTTTTTTTATCATTTTATTTGCATATTATGGTGGAAAATAAGTATTTGGTCAGAAACAAAATTTCATCTCAATACTTTGTAATATATCCTTTGTTGGCAATGACAGAGGTCAAACGTTTTCTGTAAGTCTTCACAAGGTTGCCACACACTGTTGTTGGTATGTTGGCCCATTCCTCCATGCAGATCTCCTCTAGAGCAGTGATGTTTTTGGCTTTTCGCTTGGCAACACGGACTTTCAACTCCCTCCAAAGGTTTTCTATAGGGTTGAGATCTGGAGACTGGCTAGGCCACTCCAGGACCTTGAAATGCTTCTTACGAAGCCACTCCTTCGTTGCCCTGGCGGTGTGCTTTGGATCATTGTCATGTTGAAAGACCCAGCCACGTTTCATCTTCAATGCCCTTGCTGATGGAAGGAGGTTTGCACTCAAAATCTCACCATACATGGCCCCATTCATTCTTTCATGTACCCGGATCAGTCGTCCTGGCCCCTTTGCAGAGAAACAGCCCCAAAGCATGATGTTTCCACCACCATGCTTTACAGTAGGTATGGTGTTTGATGGATGCAACTCAGTATTCTTTTTCCTCCAAACACGACAAGTTGTGTTTCTACCAAACAGTTCCAGTTTGGTTTCATCAGAACATAGGACATTCTCCCAAAACTCCTCTGGATCATCCAAATGCTCTCTAGCAAACTTCAGACGGGCCCGGACATGTACTGGCTTAAGCAGTGGGACACGTCTGGCACTGCAGGATCTGAGTCCATGGTGGCGTAGTGTGTTACTTATGGTAGGCCTTGTTACATTGGACCCAGCTCTCTGCAGTTCATTCACTAGGTCCCCCTGCGTGGTTCTGGGATTTTTGCTCACCATTCTTGTGATCATTCTGACCCCACGGGGTGGGATTTTGCGTGGAGCCCCAGATCGAGGGAGATTATCAGTGGTCTTGTATGTCTTCCATTTTCTAATTATTGCTCCCACTGTTGATTTCTTCACTCCAAGCTGGTTGGCTATTGCAGATTCAGTCTTCCCAGCCTGGTGCAGGGCTACAATTTTGTTTCTGGTGTCCTTTGACAGCTCTTTGGTCTTCACCATAGTGGAGTTTGGAGTCAGACTTTTTGAGGGTGTGCACAGGTGTCTTTTTATACTGATAACAAGTTTAAACAGGTGCCATTACTACAGGTAATGAGTGGAGGAAAGAGGAGACTCTTAAAGAAGAAGTTACAGGTCTCTGAGAGCCAGAAATCTTGATTGTTTGTTTCTGACCAAATACTTATTTTCCACCATAATATGCAAATAAAATGATAAAAAAACAGACAATGTGATTTTCTGGATTTTTTTTTTCTCAGTTTGTCTCCCATAGTTGACGTCTACCTATGATGTAAATTACAGACGCCTCTCATCTTTTTAAGTGGTGGAACTTGCACTATTGCTGACTGACTAAATACTTTTTTGCCCCACTGTATATGTCTTCTTTATTATTTTTTATAGTTTATGGAAAGAGTATTTTTTAGTGTTGAGTAATAAAAGTTATATTTTAGGTATCCTTGTTTGCTTTAGGTTTCACGTATTTTTCTCCACTTCTTGAATCTCTTCTTTCGGTCCACGGACCCGTGTTCTGATGCAGATGATTTAAGTTGTCTTCCATGTTGCTATTTTGCAACCCCATCAGGTGAGTTGACACCCTATTGGTTTCTCATTGTTTTACCAGTTAAGACCCTATTGCACTTGCGTTTGCTCTCCTGTTTTGTACGCTACTAATCTACTACCTTATATATTATCATTTATTTTTGCAAAAGAGGTCTGCTTTAAAATACAGCTTCCCAATTGGCATTAGATTGAAGAAGAACTTGCATTATCTTATAAATGTCCTGGAAGGAAATGCACACACCAACTTATAGAAAGCGCAAAGCACATTTACATGGAGGCACCAATGAAGTTCCACTTTACGTTGTACATGTAAAGAGCTAAGTAATACATTCCTAATGTTTTTCTTTACTATATTATACTTCGCTGACCTTCTACAATAAACTTCTAAAAGTAATATTATTTCCCAGCTCCTTACAATATGTTGTTCAAGGAGCAGAACACACTTCAGAAGCAACAGAAATTGTACAAACCTAAACCATTGTCCTTGGACAAAAACCTGCCAGATGGCTTTAAAGGAGTTACTAAGCTGGCATTCACTGCACTGAAGTCAATCATACCACTGGGGAGGCTTACCTCTTTCTAATCATAAAGACGCAGTTTTCCAGCAAATAATCCTTCTAACCACAGGAAAACGAATGTGAAAAGGTGAACTATATTGTGTTCAACAGATAAAAAAAATATTACTCTTCTTGTAAAATAAATTAATATCTTGTCTGAAAAGCTAAAAGACAAAATAATAATCTTGTACAGAATTTGTGTACTTGGAACATTTGGAAATATTTATCTACTATAATCGAATAAAATCTAACAACATACTAAATATTTTTGTCCTTTTTATAGATTGCCATGCATGAATTATAGCTTAATATTCCAATTTAATGTAATGTGCTGCAGAATATTTCAAGCCAAATTAAGAGATAGAGCCCTCAAATAACGAGCACTCGGAGAAAAAAATGCACACTTGTTGTGACCAAGTCAATTTCTGTTTTTTTCTCACAAGAATACTCTCTTTTATACCATTTACAACAATGTAACTAAGGCTGATTTCACATTTGTGTTTTTTGCCACTGCGTTTTAGCGCAAATAAACGCATGCGTTTTTTTCCTATACTTAACATTAAAAACGCATGCGTTTGTTTGCATGCGTTTTGCCGCCGCATGCGTCTTTTGTATGCATGCGTTGTGTTGCAGAAATGCAACATGTAGTAATTTTTAGCGCCGTTTTTTGCTGCAAAAAAACGCATGCCTTTTTTTGCCGCAAAAAAACGTATTGCTGTCTATGTAAACGCATGCGTTTTTAAGCACATGCGTTTGGTTGCATTAAAAACGCGTGCGTTTTTATAAAAAAAACAAGAAAACACACTGATAAGCCACCCCATACCATAAAATTGATAAAGGGATCCTACCCCTAACCCTACCCCTAACCCTTGGGATCCTAACCCTAACCCTAAAGGTTAGGGTTAGGATGGTTAGGGTTAGGGGTAGGGTTAGGGTTAAGATCCCTTAGGGTTAGGATCCCTAGGGTTACTAGGGATCCAAACCCTAACCCTAACCCTAGCTAATTCTGTTTATAGTGGGTTTTCTTGTTGATTTTGATGATTGGCAGCTGTCACACACTTCTCGTCATGCGTTTAAAAAACGCAAACGCATGAAAAAACGCATGTAAACGGGTCAAAACGCCGCGTTTGTAATAAAACATGCAAATACGCATGCGTCTAAAAAACGCAGCGTTTTACCGTGTTTACATGCGTTTTTTTCACCACATGCGTTTGCGTTTAAAACGCTGCGTTTTTAAACGCAAATGTGAAACCAGCCTTAATGTAACTCATAGAGACTCAAGACGAAAACCCGGTCAACAAAGAAGCTCATCTGTAATAGTTACAAACATAACATGTTTCATAAAAAAAAGAAAAAATATAATAAATGCAGGTAAAAGACTGATAGTCAAAAGGGCCGCGACATATGTATAGAGTCTGTGGGGCAATATAAAGTGCCTGTGATATTAATAAAGACTGGTACATCCAATATTCAGAGTATAAAGTGCCAAGAAGAAAATACAGCCGACCACAGAAAATATACATAAGGGATACAGCCAATTGTAAATAATGACCAATAAATATGGTCAAGAAAGACCTACCGTATATACTCGAGTATAAGCCGAGATTTTCAGCCCACTTTTTTGGGCTGAAAGCCCCCTTCTCGGCTTATAATCGAGTCATACCCAGGGGTCAGCAGGGGAGGGGGAGCGGGGACTGTCTAATTATACTCACCTACTCCTGGCGCGGTCCCTGCACGTCCCGGCTTCTTCCAGCGCTGCAGCTTCTTCCTGTAGTGAGCGGTCACATGGTATCGCTCATTACAGTAATGAATATGCGGCTCCACCTCCCATAGAGGGATTAACTCCAGCCACAAAAAAAAAGTAAATAAGTACACGATTAGTTAAAAAATGACAGCTAGTAAATGTGATAAAGAATCTTGGTGTGGATATACCAGGGTTTTTAAATCAATGTTTTTAAATCAATGAGGCAGAATGCTAGTAGCTAACAGCCCAGTGACCAACATGCTGTAGGACGTGGAAGAGGAAGGTCCCAACGTGCATTTCGCGGTTTGCCTTTTCAGGGGTCGTGTCAAAGGAGGGGGACGCAGGTCGTATTTATAGGGAATTAATACTCATCTGTGCAAGCAGCATCAGCAGTGCTTCTGGCAGCTACGGTGGGGACTGGAAAGCCAGGAGATGGCGTTCGACGTAGCAATCCAAGCCCACCGCCGACACTCCGGCAAGGGGGGCATAGAGAGTGATGTCACTGGGACACGTGTCCATGGCAACTAGAGCCAGCAGGCGGAAACATCATGGTAGGCAGGATAGAAGGGGAGTAAGTAATCTAAAGTTGAGGCATAGTGAGAGTCCCAGTGGGAAGAACCAGTGTAAAGCAGTGTGCAGAAGAAAATGAGAAGTGCACCTACCTTAGTGAACAAGAAGCCATAGGAGAAGGCTAAGGAAATAAAACCCAGTGAAGAAAGACAAGCTCAGGTTAAGCGCAAGTGGGGAGGTAATATATAAGAATGATCAATACCTGAGTGATATATAAATGAAGAGAACAAAATGATAATTAAAGTGGAAGTACAGAAAATAACAAATAAATGAAATATATACAAGTGGGTATATGTGTGAATTGTGCTTACAATCCAAGAGGAAACACAAATATACAGTGGGTACAGAAAGCATTCAGACCCCTTTAAATTTTTCACTCTTTGTTTCTTTGCAGCCATGTGGTAAATTAAAAAAAAATCTTTTTTTTTTCACATTAATGTACACCCTATTTTGACTGGAAAAAAACAGAAATATAGAAATTTTTGCAAATTTAATAAAAAAGAAAAACTGAAATATCACATGGTCATAATTATTCAGACCCTTTGCTCAGACACTCATATTTAAGTCACATGCTGTCCAATTCCTTGTGATTCTCCTTGAGATGGTTCTACTCCTTCAGTGGAGGCAAACTCATAGGACTTGATTTGAAAAGGCACGCACCTGTCTATATAAGACCTCACAGCTCACAGTGCATGTCAGACCAAATGAGAATTGTGAGGTCAAAGAAAGTGGCCAAGGAGCTCAGAGACAGAATTGTGGCAAGGCACAGATCTGGCCAAGGTTTCAACAGAATTTCTACAGTACTCAAGGTTCCTAAGAGCACAGTGGCCTCCATAATCCTTAAATGGAAGAAGTTTGGCACCACCAGAAGTCTTCCTAGACCTGGCCGTCCAGCCAAACTGAGCAATCGTGGCAGAAGAGTCTTGGTGAGAGATAAAGAGGAACCCCAAGATCACTGTGGCTGAGCTCCAGAGATGAAGTAGGGAGATGGGAGAAAGTTCCACAAAGTCAACTATCACTCAGCCCTCCACCAGTCGGGCCTTTATGGTAGAGTGGCCGAACGGAAGCCACTCCTCAGTGCAAGACGTAAGAAAGCCTGCATAGAGTTTGCTAAAAAACACATGAAGGACTCCCAGACTATGAGAAATAAGATTCTTTGGTCTGATGAGGCGAAGATAAACCTTTTTGGTGATAATTCCAAGTGGTATGTGTGGAGAAAACCAAGCACTGCTAATCACCTGCCCAGTACAATCCCAACAGTGAAACATGGTGGTGGCAGCATCATACTATGGGAGTGTTTTTCAGCTGCAGGGACAGGACGACTGGTTGTCATTGAAGGAAACATGAATGTGGCCAAGTACAGAGATATCTTGGATGAAAAGCTCTTCCAGAGTGCTATGGACCTCAGACTTGGCCAAATGTTCACCTTCCAACAAGACAATGACCCTAAGCACACAGCTAAAATAACAAAGGAGTGGCTTCAGAACAACTCTGTGACCATTCTTGACTGGCCTAGCCAGAGTCCTGACCTAAACCC
Organism: Ranitomeya imitator; assembly: GCF_032444005.1. NCBI lineage: Eukaryota > Metazoa > Chordata > Amphibia > Anura > Dendrobatidae > Ranitomeya > Ranitomeya imitator. The sequence goes on along the minus strand of NC_091285.1, from coordinate 425,755,366 downwards.
AATTGAGCATCTCTGGAGAGACCTGAAAATGGCTGTCCACCAATGTTCACCATCCAACCTGACGGAACTGGAGAGGATCTGCAAGGAAGAATGGCAGATGATCCCTACATTTTTTTTCAGTCAAGATGGGGTGCAGAGTGTACATTAATGAGAAAAAATGAACTTTTTTTGAATTTACGAAATGGCTGCAATGAAACAAAGAGTGAAAAATGTAAAGGGGTCTGAATACTTTCCGTACTCACAGTAGGTGCCAAGTGTAATATGGACAGAAGGCTATGCCAACACTCGCACGTACTCATACTTAAACATATATAGAAAGATCAGGGTTACCTGCACACTATTAAATAAATTGGTGCTTTCAGAGGAGAACCAAACTCAATATAGTAGAACAACTTCAAGCACTCCAAAAATAAGAAATGTTCATATCTTGAATCAATAGTGAAATTTTATTCTGGGAATTCACAGCCATGAGAAAAGGATGTAACAGAAGAAATTTATCCCCCAATGTTTCAACCACAAAAAGGTCTTTTTCAAGGGTTCATTCTATACAAACAAAATACAACATAATATAGTGCAAACACAGAATAACAGAAATTAATAATCCACTGTATAATACATACAAAAATGAAATACATACAATCTGGATATATTGTGTATTCATTTACAAGGAAAAAAATGCATCCTATTAATTCATATGCCCATCATATACTAGACAATCTATTGTATACCATTGTCCTCCATTAGATAATAAACAAAACCAAAAAATGAATATAACTCACATCTATTTCATCATATGGAAATACATATCCACCCCGTAGGAGATCAGCGTCATAAGTAATGAGAGAATAGAATATTATAGAATAAGTTGAGTAAGCCTGCCATATCTCATGCGGCATACAGAATCCAATAGTGCCTGCCATGTCTTATATGGCACAAGGGGACAATCAGCAGAAAATATATCCCATTTAACCCCTTTCTGCCAGCTGACAGAATAGTATGTCAGCTGGCAGAACCCCCGCTTTGAGGTGGGCTCCGGCGGTGAGCCGCGACATGTCAGCTGTTTTGTACAGCTGACATGTTTGCGCAATGAGCGCGAGCGGAATCGTGATCCGCCCGCGCCCATTAACTAGTTAAATGCCGCCGTCAAACGCTGACAGCGGCATTTCATTAGCGCTCCCGGCCGTGCGGCCGGAAGTGCTCGCATCGCTGACCCCCGTCACATGATCGGGGGTCATCGGTGCATTTCCATAACAACCAGAGGTCTCCTCGAGACCTCTATGGTTGTTGATGGCCGATTGCTTTGAGCGCCACCCTGTGGTCGGCGTTCAAAGCACACCTGCATTTCTGCTACATAGAGGTGATCTGTGCTTCACCTCTATGTAGCAGAGCCGATCGTGTAGTGCATGCTTCTAGCCTCCTATGGAGGCTATTGAAGCATGCCAAAATTAAAAAAAAGTGTTTAAAAATATAAAAAAAATTGAAAATATATAAAAGTTCAAATCACCCCCCCTTTCGCCCCAATCAAAATAAAACAATAAACAAAAAATCAAACCTACACATATTTGGTATTGCCACATTCAGAATCGCCCGATCTATCAATAAAAACAAAGGATTAACCTGATCGCTAAATGGCGTAGCGAGAAAAAAAAAATCAAAATACCAAAATTACACTTTTTTGGTCACTGCGACGTTGCATTAAAATGCAATAATGGATGATCAAAAGAACGTATCTGCACCAAAATGATATCATTAAAAATGCCAGCTCGGCACACAAAAAATAAGCCCTCATCCAACCCCAGATCACAAAACTTGGAGACGCTATGGGTATCGGAAAATGACGCAATTTTTTAAAAAATTTTTAGCAAACTTTGGATTTTTTTTTTACCACTTAGATAAAGAGAACCTATACATGTTTGGTGTCTATGAACTCGTAATGACATGCAGAATCATAATGGCATCTTAGTTTTAGCATTTGTTGAACCTAGCAAAAAAGCCAAACAAAAAACAAGTGTGAGATTGCACTTTTTTTGCAATTTCATCGCACTTGGAATTTTTTTCTGTTACATGGCATGGTAAAAACCAATGGTATCGTTCAAAAGTACATCTCATCCCGCAAAAAATAAGCCCTCACATGGTCATATTGACGGAAAAATAAAAAAGTTATAGCTCTGGGAAGGAGGGGAGCGAAAAACGAAAAAACAAAAAAAGCTTCAGGGGTGAAGGGGTTAAGAAATATATCCCATATAATAAACGGAGCTCAGCAGAAAATAAGTAAGTAAATGTGGAAGAAGCCGCAAAGACCATCAAGCCACGTGCAATGTGAAGATTAGAATTACCTGTAACCGTGAACAGCATTCTAGACGGTAGGTCCCAGAAAAGTGATGTATTCCGGGTGTAGAAGGACCTTTTATAGAGCGGTGATGTCACATCCTGCAGACCACGTGTGTGAAAAGACCGAGCGATCCCGGAAAGAGCCGAAAAAACAAGTCAAAGGTGCGCATGCGCTGTATCTCAAAAGCCGAACACAGCCAAAGGAAACCGATGAAGAGAGAGAGATGCAAAAAGGGGGATGCAAAGCGCATGCGCTGGTTTACTTAATGCCATGCTAATAGACAGACCAAAGCCGAGAAGGGTCAAAAAGGGAAGAAATACAGAGCAAATGCGCTACTAATCGTAAAGTATAATGCTAAATATAATAGCTAAGAAAGAAAATAGGAGAAACACATGCTGACAGAAATATTAACGGAAAGAAAAAAGAAAAAACAGAGTGATAATAGAGCTCAATAAGGGATATATTACCAGGTTCGCTATGTAACCTGTAAGAGTAAAGAGAGAAGGATTATTATAATGATTACTGTATATATTAAATACATGTTAAACAATGTGACTATATAGTCAATAGGTGATCTCATACTCCCTATTAAGACCACACGGTTCCAGCGTTTGCAATGTGAAAATCCAATAGGATTCCCCAGATTTTAATCTCTTAATCCTATCACCACCCCTTCTGGGTAATGCTACACTTTCTATTATTTGATACTTCAATTGGGACACATTATGCCCTGCAGCAGCAAAATGTGCTGGAATGGGTAACATAAGTTTTTTGCATCTGATCGTAGACTTATGTTGGGATACACGGTCCTGGATATGTTGGGTAGTTTCTCCAACATATCTGAGACGGCAAGGGCACTTGATAAGATATACTACATAAGATGATTCACACGTCAAAAAAACATCCACTTTAAATATTTTGCCAGATCTAGGGTGTGAAAAAGTTTCTCCTCTTGTAATATTGGAACACTGTAAACAATATAGGCAAGGGAATGTGCACAGTTTCTGTGTAAGGAATGTCCTTTGTGTACATTGGGATTAATTTGACCCAATGTCTGCCCTGACTAGAAGATTTATAAGATTAGGGGGTTTCTTGTAACACATAATTGGAGTATCATTAAACTCAGGTACATCCGGATAAGCCTTACCCAGTAAATCCCAGTGACGTAAAATACAGCTCTTAATCATTTGTAAATGTGGATGATATGTACTCACAAAGGGTATTCTGTGTCTTTTTGTACTATTCCTTCTGTTCCCAATATTTGTAGTGGCCCTTTGAAGTATCTTCGTAGGGTACCCCCGTTGTAGAAACCTATCTGACATTTCCTTTTGTGTTTGCACTATGTTATGTTGTATTTTGTTTGTATAGAATGAACCCTTGGAAAATACCTTTTTGTGGTTGAAACGTTGGGGGATAAATTTCTTCTGTTACATCCTTTTCTCATGGCTGTGAATTCCCAGAATAAAATTTCACTATTGATTCAAGATATGAACATTTTTTATTTTTGGAGTGCTTGAGGTTGTTCTACTATATATACATACTTAAACATATACATATATGCATGTGAAGCAATATAACTAAATAGTGAAATATTATCAACCACATATATTGAAAGATACAACACTCCAGTAGGTAAAAAATATCAATCATAGCAAAAATACAAGTACAGAAAATCACAAGGAAAATAGTACCAAAATTAACAGAACACAATAGATCTCATCTATATTAATAGTTAAAATACATATAAATATTCATATAGCCAGTCGCCATCAGAATGTCAAAGGTAGTTTCACTATATTATACTCCTTCAAGACATACAGTATATGCCTCATGAGATCTGGGCAGAGCGGCTCTGGTGAATCTCCACTAGGTAACTATGATCATATGTATTGGCTATTTATCTTAGGGGTCTCATGAGGCATTCAAGTGTCATTCAATCCAGCAGCCACAGAAAAGGGGAAGAATGGTGAAGACCTGATTTTGTGATTTATTTGCATAGTTTTTCTGCCTCTGTTTTCAAATTCAACAAGCTAACTGGCTTGGACAATGTGTAATTAGCATATCAGCAAACATCACAAGTCATCCAGGATAAGAGCACAGAATATGACATCAAATGTCAACTTCCAGAACAATATTACAGGCTCATACAAGCAAAAGTTTGTTTTCTTGACCAACCAGAAATAAACACATAAATTCAAAAGTCATCATAGAGATAACAGTCTATTCTTTATGGCTTGCTAAAAATAGACATCTGGTTAGTTAAGATACAATGCTGTGTCTCCACACATAATAAGGTCAGAGACTCAGGCCTCTCTACCGTCAAGAGTATCTCCAGGACAGGAATAGTTAGGGTCAGTTCCATGGAAAGTTTGAGACCCCTCTTACTTACCGAAGACCATCACAGCATGACAGTTATTTGCTATTTCACCACACTTGAAATGTTTTTCCGGCTTTACAGTAAATCACATGATAAAGTGGATGGTGTCATTAAAGTAAAACTAATCCCAGCAAAAGTTATGGCTTTTGCAATAAGCGGAAAACAAACAAAAGCGCAAAAACAAAAAATCACTCAATTCTTAAACGGTTAAGTATATAGCAAAGAAATAATAGCAATAATATGTAATTTTTGAAAATAACTTATCAACTATCTTGACTTGACTATTTTAGTAAAATGACAATGTCATGTGTCTGGGTTCGTACCCTGGAGCATGTGCTTTGTTGTCGGCTTCTCTGTCTACCAAGCCAGAGCAAACACACCTTTTCACAGGGTGTTTGGTTTCTGTTATCCATACTTCAGTTTTTTGGGGGTAATATGTGTTTTCATTTATTCATTTGTCTTCCCTATCACCTTTCGGGCGTGGCTTTATATACTTTTCCCCTGCTGGTATTTCCTGCTAGTGATAGTTTCATTTGGATGTTCAGCCATACTGATATTTTTTAGCCAGTCAGTGATAGACCAGCTAGGGTCTCTTTGCAGCTTATATTTTTACTCTGCTACTATGGCATCTTCTGTTTCTTTTTAGGAAACAGATGGTATATTTTGTAACAGTATGTATGTAATCCTTTATTTTGTATATCGTGGATTGTTTTACTCACTCTGGTATCTATTTCAATTTTAGTACACTTTACCATGTGTAGGTAATTTACACTCTGTTCTGCCCTTTGGTTCTTTAGGAGGAATGTGACGTGCTCGACAGCCTTTAGGCAGCATACGTCCAAGTTGCCATTGTTTAATGTGTGGTTTGGGCTATCTTAGCTCTCATGCAGGAACCACAAGAGTCTGCAGGGTCAAGATCTCTAGTCTGTAAAGGAACCAGCAGATTCAATTGCAGTTTTTTGTGTGTTACCTATTATCCTGAGTGAGTTACTACACTATCATAACAGACAACTTGTTGATGCCACTTGGTAATGATAAGCCTATATATAGATAGGACACCATTATTTCTATGTCATTAAAGGGGGTGAAATGAAAAGTCTGCAGTCACTCTATGTGACTGCAGACTTGTGAATCCTTCCAGTGCACATCTGTGCACACTGCAAAGATTCACCATTTTCTGCCCCAAGAATGGCAGTCAAGTATGCAATATGCATACTTCTGGGCAGAAGAGAGGCTGTGGCCGTGCTAAATACACTTACAGTGGCATTTAAAAATATGGGCACCCCTGGTCAAAATAACTGTTATTGTGAACAGTTAAGCAAGTTGAAGAATAAATGATCTCTAAAAGGGCTGAAGTTAAAGAAGACACATTTCCTTTGTATTTTAGGCCAAAAAAATATATTGTCATTTTTTACAATTTAAAATTTACAAAAAGGAAAATTGGAGGATGCAAAAGTTTGGGCACACTTTTGTGTGCTCAAATAACTTTCACCAAGGTTTCAGACCTTAATTCGCCTGTTAGGGTTTTTCTTGTGCACTATCATCGTTAAGAAAGGCCAAGTGATGCAATTTTTTCAGCTTTATAAAAATTCAACCTCCTCTAACCTTGTGCCAAAAAACAGCAGCCATGGGTTCTTCTAAGCAGCTGCCCAGCACTCTGAAAATGACAATGGTGGAGGTCCACAAAGCAAGTTCAGGCTATAAGAAGTTAGAAAAGCGTTTTGAAGTTGCTCTTTGCTCAGTTTGAATTGTAATTAAGAAATGGCAGTTAAAAGGAACAATGGAGGTCAAGATAAGATCTGGAATATGAAACAAAATGTCAATGAGAGCTGCTCATAGGATTGCTAAAGAGGCAAATAAGAATCTCGGCTTCACTGCAAAAGAACTTCAGAATGTTTTAGCAGACTCTGGTGTTGTGGTGCATTGTTCTACTGTTCAGAAACACCTGCACAAATATGGTCTTCATGGAAGAGTCATCAGAAGAAAACCTCTCTTGCGTCCTCACCATAAAATTCAAGTATGCAAAAGCACATGTAAACAAGCCTGATGCCCGATCTATTGTAACTAAGCCTGATTTTGGAAACCATTAGAACTCTTTGGCCTCAATAATAGTGATGAGCGAGTGTACTCATTGCTCAGGTTTTCCCAAGCACGCTCGGGTGACCTCCGAGTATTTGTTAGTGTTCAGAAATTTAGTTTTCATCACCACAGCTGAATGATTTACAGCTACTAGCCAGGCTGAGTACATGTGGGGGTGGCCTGGTTGCTAGGGAATCCCCACATGTAATCAAGCAGGCTAGTAGCTGTAAATTATTCAGCTGTGGTGATGAAAATTAAATCTCTGAACACTAACAAATACTTGGAGGTCACCCGAGCGTGCTCGGGAAAACCCGAGCAATGAGTACACTCACTCATCACTACTCAATAATCAAAGGTATGTGTGGAGAATAAAGGGCACAGAATTTAAGGAAAATAACATCTCGCCAGCCATTAAGCATGGGGGTGGATCAATCATGCATTGAGATTGTCTTGCTGCCAATGGCACTGGGAACATTTCATGAGTAGAGGGAAAAATGGATTAAATGTAATTTCAGCAAATTGTTGATGCAAACATAAAATCATAAGTAAAAAAGCTGAAAAAATGATGGCTTCTACAAATAGATAATGATCCTAAACACAGGTCAAAATCACAATAGACTACCTCAAAAGGTGCAATGTGAAGGTTTTACAGTAGCCCTCACAGTCCCTTGAAATGAACATCATTGAAAAATTGTGGCTAGACATCAAAATAGCAATGCATGCAAGATGACCCAAGAATCTCACAGAAGTGGAAGAATTTTCAAGGAAGAATGGATGAAAATCCTTCAAGCACAAATTGAAATACTCTTGGTTGGCTAAGCATTTACAAGCTGTGATACTTGCAAAAGGGGGCACTACTAGGAACTAACAGCAAACTTTTGCATCAGCCCAGTTGCTTTTTTGTCATTTTTAAAATGTAAAAAATGATTTTATACTGTATATTGCCTTAAATACAAAGGAAATGTGTCATCGTGTCATCTTTAACTTTAGCCCTTTTAGAAATAATTTCATCTTCAAGTTGCTTAACTGTTCACAATAACAGCAATTTTGACAACGGGGCCCAACTTTTACATGCCACTGTATTTTGAGCAAGGCCACGATAACCAACACTAGTAATGAGCGAGGCTGCGGCCACTAAACAGGTCCTGCCTGAGAGTATGCATATTGCATACCTGACTGCAGTGCCCGGAGCAGAGAATGATAAATCCTTGCAGCGCACAGTGCGAGGGAGGATTCACAAGTCTGCAGTCACACAGAGTGACTGCAGACTTTTCATTTTAGACCGGACAACCCCTTTAACCCCTAAAGGATTGAACTACTTTGTACATTAATGACTAAATTTAATTTTCCAAATCTGACCAGTATCACTTTATGAGGTAATAACTTTGGAATGCTTTAACATATCCCAGCAATTCTGATATTGTTTTTTCGTGACATGTTGTCCTTCATGATAGTGGTAAATTTTGGTCAATATGATTTGCGTTTATTTCAGAAATTTAAAAAATTCGAACAAAAAATTTGAAAATGTTCCAATTTTTGTATGCTATTAAATCAGATCGTTATACCACACAAAATCTCTATACATAATTGTCTAAGGTCCACTTCTGTCTGTTTGTCTGTCTGTCACGAAAATCGCGCGTTGCTGATTGGTCGCGGCCGGCTTACCCCTGTAAGTGTGACCAACTTTTTACTATTGATGCTGCCTATGCAGCATCAATAGTAAAAACATATAATGTTAAAAATAATAATAAAAAAAATCATTATATTCTCACCTTCCGGCGTCCGCGGCAGCTTTTCCCGCTCCTCGCGACGCTCCGGTCCCAAGAATGCATTGCCGCAATGACTCCAGATGACGTAGCGGTCTCGCGAGACCGCTACATCATCACGTGTTATTGCCGCAAGGCATTACTGGGAACGGAGCGTCGCGACAAGCATCGCTAAAGGCCTCGGCTGGATCCAGGGGCCGCCAAAAGGTGAGTATATAACAATTTTTTATTTTAATTCTTTTTTTAACAGGGATATGGTGCTCACATTGCTATATACTACGTGGGCTGTCTTATATACTGCGTGGGCTGTGTTATATACTATGTCGCTGTGCTATATACTATGTTGCTGTGCTTTATACTACGTGGGCTGTGCTATATACTACGTGGCTGTGCAATATGCTATGTGGCTGTGCTATATACTATGTGGCTGTGTTATATACTACGTGGGCTGTGTTATATACTGCATGGGTGGTGCTATATACTACATTGGCTGTGCTATATACTACGTGGGCTGTGTTATATACTGCTTGGGCTGTGCTATATACTGCGTGGGCTGTGCTATATACTACGTGGCTGTGCAATATACTACGTGGCTGTGCAATATACTACGTGGCTGTGCTATAAACTACGTGGATGTGCTATATACTACATGGCTGTGCAATATACTACGTGGCTGTGCAATATACTACATGGGCTGTGCTATATACTACGTGGCTGTGCTATATACTATGTGGCTGTGCAATATACTACATGGCTGTGCTATATACTACGTGGCTGTGTTATATACTACATGGCTGTGCTATATACTACGTAGCTGTGCTATATACTACGTGGCTGTGCTATATACTATGTGGCTGTGCTATATACTACGTGGGCTGTGTTATATGCTACGTGGGCTGTGAGACTCTTTTGTTCAGGGCCCTCAAAAACCTGGAGCCGACCCTGGCTTTACTGATCGGTCGGGCCCGGACGGCCGCGAACAATCAGCGACAGATGCAGTCCGGCCACGAATTGACGCAGAATTTTAACCACGCTATTTGGACGCGGCCAGCTGAATCCTGTGTATTCATTGCATTATTCTGAAATCTTCATAAATAAACTACATACATATTCTAGAATACCCGTTGCGTTAGAATCGGTCCACCATCTAGTAGTTAATAAATAGCATTTCCCACATGTTTAATTTAAATCTGCATCATTTTTTAAAACATATTTTTTTGTTAGGAAGTTAGAAGGGTTAAAATTTATCAGCAATTTCTAATTTTTCCAACAAAATTTACAAAACTATTTTTTTGGGACCCACATCCCATTTGCAGTGAGTTTGAGGGGCCTATTTCATAGAAAAGACCCAAAAGTGACAACATTCTATGAACTGCACCTCTCAAAGTGCTCAAAATCACATTCAAAAAATGTATTAACCCTTCAGGTTCTTCACAGGAATTAAAGGAATGTCGAGGGAAAAAACTGAACATTTTTACTTTTTTCAGAAAAATGTTACATTAGCCCCAATTTTTTTTATTTTCAAAAGGGTAACAGAAGAATGGACCCCAAAATTTGTTGTGAAATTTCTCCTCAGTACGTCGATACCCCATATGTGGTGGAAAACTAATGTTTCGGTGCACGACAGGGCTCGGAAGGAAAGAAGCACCGTTTGACGTTTGGAGTGCAAAATTGGCTGGAATAGTTAGCGGAAGACATGTTGCTTTGCAGAGCTGCTGATATGCGCAAACAGTTGAAATCCCCCTCAAGTGACCCCATTTTTGGAACTACGCCCCTCTAGGAAATGATCTAGATGTGTAGTGAGTACCTTGAACCAACAGGTGCTTCACTGAATTTTATAACGATGAGCCGTGAAAACTAAAAAAATACATTTTTTCCACAAACATGTTGCTTCAGCTCCAAATTTTTCATTTTCACAAGGGTAATAAGAAAAAATGGACCTCTAAATTTGTACTCCGATACTCCATATATGGTGTAAAACTACTGTTTGGGCCCACAGCAGGGCTCGGAAGGGAAGGAGCGCTATATGACTTTCCGAGTGCAAAATTGTCTGGAATAGATAGTGGATACCATGTGGCATTTGGAGAGCCCCTGATGTACTTAAACAATGGAAACACCCCCAGATTTTACATTTTCACATGGAGAAGTAGATAAAAACGACCACATAATTTGTTACCCAATTTTTTCTCAACGAGGTAATACCCTATATGTGGTTGTACAATACTGTTTGGCCACACAGCGAGAAGGAGTGCTATTTGGCTCTTGCAGAACAAATTTTCGGAGAATGATTTGTGGACTTTATATACAGAGCCCCATGTGCCAGAAGAGCAAAATCCCCATCAATTTACCCCAATTTGGAAATTACACCCCTCTGGGAATTTATCTACAGTTGTATTGATGATTTTGATTCCATGGGTGTTTTCCAGAAATAATCAGCAATTAACGTTGCTAAATGAAAATGCAAATATGTCATTGTAATGCTCATACATTGCAGTGCCCAGTACATTGTAGTGCCTGTACATTGTAGTGCTTGTGCATTGTGCCAAATTTGTGCTTCTGGAGAAACGCACCCCGTAAATTATGTGGGCTTTCCTTGCTACAGTAATGCTATGGATGTCGACGCTAACTGTTTAGGCAAACTGTGGGGCTCGGGAGGAGAGAGGCATTTGGATTTGGGACAGCAGATTTTGCTGGATTTCGTTTGGTGAGAGCCACGTCACTTTTCCAGATTCTGTGTGCTACTAGTAATATGTAAGCCTCCTATAATTCTGTTAACAGATTACAAACCTGAGTGGGAACTTGCTTTTATGTGGGTTGAGTAGTAGCTTTTATTCTTTGCATTTTGAAGTGCAGAACATTTCTGGATCAGTTCACATTTATCCTGTGCTCTATGCTGAGCACTTACATAGGGGTTTCCATCTAAATCTACAGAATACCTGATTCAGATAAAACCCCCGAGGGATCCATTCAATATAATGAGGCAGCAGAGTTACTCTGGACTCCATCTAGCTTCGCTTTGGTGGTATTCGGATTTCAGATGTGCACAAAACTGTGGCTGATCGTGCTTTTATGCATGCCTAAAATGAAGGACACTGCTGGATCATTGACCGTTCACAGTGTCTCCATCTGCCTCATCATAGGAAATCTTCCATCGGGGGTTCAATCTGAATCACATATTTCAGAGATTTACATGGATACAGCGATCACAGCGCTCTGAGTTCAGGGACCACTGACATGGGTCCCCACACCTCTTCCAGTGATGCTCAGCTGTCATTGACAGCAGATGGTACTGACCTGTCACTGTGTGTTGATTAGAGATGAGAGAACATCGTCAGCTTCCTCCTTATTCGGCAAGCTATAGAAGAGGAAGCTGAATACTGAAGCAGAATACTGAAGAAGCTGCATCGGAAACCCGGATACCCGGTGCGCTACCGATAATCAGCTTTTCGGCCAGTAGCTGCATGTGTCGTGTATGTTTGACAGTCACATCACACTGGCTCTCCTGTCATGTGTTGTGACTGTCACACAGCTGCTACACATGCAGCTGCAGCACTGAACAGCTGATCATCGGGAGCGCTCCAGGTATCCGGGTCCCCGATTCAGCTTCTTCGGTAAGCGCTATAGCTTAAGGAGGGAGCTGATGATGTTCGCTCATCTCTAGTGTTTACACGCAGTGACAGTTTTAAAGCATGATGGACATAGCATGTCATGATGCGGGAACTGGTTAGATGATACAAAAACCGTGTGCACTACTGGAGAAGAATGGTGCTAGGTTAGGTTCCCACACCTTCATAGACTATAAAGAAAAAGAACCCAGCACTCAACTGATGCTTTAGTGCAATTTTAATCGTAGTAGTACCCAATAAACGTTTCGGTCCTTGAATGGACCTTCGTCAGTAACTACATGTGAAAACCAAAAACAAGTGTAAACAAAAATTACAGAAAATAAAGTTGCATACAAAATAAAGTATATACAAGGTATTTTGGAAAAGGACAATAGCATCGATACAAAACTCTGGTCAATCTATACATAGGGTATATGCTGGGGAGAAAATAACCCGAATATCTAGGCTGAATTATGTTCCACTCAGGATGAAATAAGGAGAGATACACCAGAAAGATGATAGTGGGAGAGGAGGTACTTGCGGGTGATGCGGGAACTGACACCCACTCATGAGCGCTATGTTCGTCATTAGTTGTAAAGGGGTTAAAGTTCAAACCATTGAAGGAGATATCCTTAGGCTATAGATAAATGGTGACGTGTCGCAGAGTATTGAGATTCTGGTGTTGCATCTAATATTTTCTTATAGTGTCCGATTGCTAAGTGCGACTTACTGCAGCACATAGTTTTAAATGTTTCTAAATGTGTTTGATTTTTTTATCGCCGGTTGCAAGTCTCATATGACACACTTGACACAGACTTCAATGTAAGTCGCATGCAAGTTTCTTCTACAGCAAAATCACAGTTCTAAAATAGTTATGTGACAGAAAGTCACAGACAAGTTGCTCAAATGTTTCTGGTGGTGTAACCTTTCTAAAAATTGGTGATGTTTCACATGTTACCGTGTAGCCCTAATTTTATGCTCCTTTGGAAATGGACCGTTCCCTACCACTGACTGAGAGGTTACATTCTCTTTTAGATGTCACAACAGGCTGTAATAACCGAAAACAACCATCTCAGCAGCAGCAACAAGGAGATGAGACATTTCCAAATAGAGTAGTGAAATGGGGTATTAAAATGTGAGGTGGTTACGATCTCACACAGCTGGCAGAGGAGAATGCAATGCGTTTCACAATGCAACATGTATCACTGAAAGGGCATGCTGTCTCCACTCTAATTTGGAATTGTTCTCAGGAGCCACAAAAAATCGAATACATTTTTTAAATGTAAAGATAGTCTGTAACCAGTCCATAAAAATAATAAAAGTAAGGTGCATAATCTCTTCTTGTCTGTAATCTGTATATTTAAATTGGCAGTTTCATTGTTGATTACTTTTAATTGCAGTACTATTCCCCAGATCAGGCTACCATGGCAATAACTTAATGATACTAATGTTGCAAAGAACTGAACTAATCATGTGCTTGTCACTAAAACAGCAAAACATATAACACAAATGGAAGCACCAGGTTTCAATTTCTTCTATGAAAAAGGTCATAAGATGAAAGAAATAATTTAAAAAGTTCTTGATTTTGTTTTAGTGGCACATGTCAAAAGATGGGATCCATAGGGCCCACAAGGTAAAGGAGCCCCGTCAGATAGATGGATACATGCTGACCAGATTACTATATGACTTCATTTATATACTGCTGGATTCTCCGGTGGGCCCAGGCACTGATACCTGCTGGCATACTGGTCAGCAGCTGCCTAGGGCCCACACTGCTCCAGAGGACCCCAGCCAGTGGTGTGTCACTAATAGCGGCACTCCCAGCAGCTATGGGGCCCGAGTCAGGGGGGCCCATCCGGTGTCAGCTGAGCAGCAGCTGGAGACAGGAGCCTGTCCCCGCTGCTAAAGAGAAATGAATATTCACGCTTCTCCATGCCCCCATGGGCGTGGAGAGGAGTGAGTATTAATTTCACATAGCGGGCAGTGTTAGCCGCAGGCTGAGGCTAACACTGCCCACATATAAATTTGGAGCCGCTGCTTTGGGACCCCGGAGGTGGGCCCCTGCAGGGCGGCTAATTCCTGCAGCTTGGCAGTGAAGCGGACCTGCAGGGATCCGATGCCGTGACCGTCCTGCTTCCTGTCCACTGCCCGGCGCTTCCTGTCTGACACAGCGTGGCTGGATGACGTCATCATTGAATGTGGCTGTTTCAGAGAGAAAGCTGCCGGCGCTGAAGATGCTGCTTCCTGGATGTGCTGCGGCTGCGAGGAACGTGCAGATAGGTGAGTGTTGTTGTGTCTCTGTCTGCCTGCATGAGTGTAAGTGGTGCTGTGCTGTGTGTGTGTGTGTGTGTCTGTGTGAGAAGAGCAGTGTGTGTATGAGAAGAGCAGTGATGGGAATGGTGCTGTGTGTGTATTGGAGATTGGCAATGATGTGGGTGATGGAGAGAGCAGTGATGGGAATGGTGGGGGAGAAGGCAATGATGGTGGTGGTGGAAAGGATGATGGGTTTGGTGGGGGAAGAGGCAATGATGGAGGTGGTGGAATGGGCATTGATGGGGTGGTGGTGAAGAAAGCAATGATGGGGGTGGTGGAAGGGACAATGATGCTAGTGGTGGAAAGGACAATGGTGGTTGTGGGGGAGGAGGCAATGATGGAGGTGGTAGAATGGGCAATGGTGGGGGTGGTGGGGAAGAAAGCAAAGGTGGAGCTGGTGGAAAGGAAAATGATGGTAGTGGTGGAAAGGACAATGGTGGTGAGGGAGAAAGCAATGATGGAGGTGGTGGAATGGGCAATGATAGGGGTTGTGGGTGATAAGGCAAGGATGGAAGTGGTGATGAGAACAATGAGGTGGAGGTGGCTGCATCATACCCTATGAGGGGAGCTGCATTATATTTTGAAGGGGCTACATTATATTCTGAGAGGGGCTGCATTATTCTCTCAGGGGGCTACATTACATTCTGGGGGGCTACATAATACTATGAGGGGGCTGCATTATGCCCTATGAAGGAGCTACAGTATATTCTATGGGTGGGCTGCATTATACCTTATGAGGGGGTTGCATTATTCTCTGAGGGGGCTACATTATATTCTGTGTGAATGGGCTGCATTATATTGTATGGGGGGGCTACATTATACCCTGTGAGGGTGCTATATTATATTATATGGGGGGTGCATTATACTTTATGAGGGGGTTGCATTATATTTTGCAACATTATAACATTTCTAGAATTCGACCTTTTCTTACTTTCGACTCTGCAAAAACTCTTATTGTTTCTCTTATTCATTTTCGTCTGGACTATTGTAACTCTCTACTAATCGGCCTCCCTCTTACCAAACTCTCCCCTCTCCAATCTGTCCTGAATGCTGCCGCCAGGATCATATTCCTCACCAAACGTTATTCCGATGCCTCTACCTTTTGCCAGTCATTACACTGGTTACCCATCCGCTCCAGAATCCAGTACAAACTTATTACCCTCGTCCACAAAGCACTCCATGGCTCAGCACCACCCTACATCTCCTCCCTGGTCTCAGCCTACCACCCTACCCGTGCTCTCCATTCTGCTAATGACCTGAGGTTAACATCCTCAATAATTAGAACCTCCCACTCCCGTCTCCAAGACTTTTCACGTGCTGCGCCAATTCTTTGGAATGCACTACCCAGGTTAATATGATTAATCCCCAATCCCCACAGTTTTAAGCGTGCCCTAAAAATGCATTTGTTCAGACGGGCCTACAGTCTCAACCTAACTATCCCTGTGTTGCCCATTCGAAAAACTTAAACCATAATCAGGTTCCTCGCATCATGTACTCGTACGCTTTGTGCATTTAATAGCCCTCTGTGTCTGTACTGTTACATACTTAGGCTGATAACCGGTTCATGCAGCATTACATGAACACCCGATTCTTACACTATGGCTGGTCCAAACAACGAAAGCAATTGTTATGATCCACCTCTCATGTCTCCTCTTTTTCCTCATAGTTTGTAAGCTTGCGAGCGGGGCCCTCATTCCTCTCGGTATCCATCTTGATCTGTGTTTATTGTTATGCTGTAATCTCTATTGTCTGTATAAGTCCCCTCTATAATGTAAAGTGCTGCGGAATATGTTGGAGCTATATAAATAAAAATTATTATTATTATTATTATTATTATTTTGTGGGGTGCTGCATTATACCCTATGAGGGGGGCTGCACTATATTCTATGAAGGGCTACATTATATTCCATGAGGTGGGCTGCATTATATTCCATGAGAGAGACTGCATTATAATCTACATGGGGACTACATTATATTCTATGAGGGGGTTACCCCAAGTCCTGCTATATAATTAAGATGTGTACTACCTTATATTGTACCCTGATATTAGTGCGTTTTACCACACAATTGGTGGTCTTGTATTTTTATTTTTATGTAGCTACACAGTGGGCACAAGAATAATTTTCTCTGATGCGCCCAAGGTGCTCCAGTCCGACGCTGGCTGTATACAGCTCTGGCAAAAATTAAGAGACTACCACATCAAAACCCTGTCATGGGCAGCCCAATCTCCAGACCTGAACCCCATTGAAAACCTCTGGAATGTAATCAAGAGGATGATGAACAGTCACAAGCCATCAAACAAAGAAGAACTGCTTACAATTTTGCGCTAGAAGCAGTGTGAAAGACTGGTGGAAAGCATGAAAACATGCATGAATGCTGTGATTAAAAATCATGGTTATTCCACAAAATATTGATTTCTGAACTCTTCCGAGTTAAAACATTAGAATTGTTGTTTCTAAATGATTATGAACTTGTTTTCTTTGCATTATTTATGGTCTGAAAGCACTGTTTTGATTTATTTTGACCATTTTTCTTTGTCAGAAAAAAATACAAAATATAATGCTTGGAAATTTGGAGACGTTGTCAGAAGTTTATAGAATAAAAGAACAATTTACATTTTACTCAAAAATATACCTATAAAGAGAAAAATCAGACAAACTGAAAATTTTGCAGTGGTCTCTTAATTTTTGCCAGAGCTGTACAAATACTGCTGTGCTCTTTCACCCTGGAAAATCGTCCTTCACAGAACATGGGAAGGAGAAGCCATCTTGGCAGCATGACTGTTCAGAGGAAACCTCTATATATTTAATTCATTCTCAGCCTTTTTTGCAACTTGTCACTACTGGGATTTAAAGTCAAGAGCTATGGAGTGGAAGGCAGAAACATTAATATTAAGTAACTAGATTGTGGCCCGATTCTAACGCATCGGGTATTTTAGAATATGCATGTCCCCGTAGTATATGGACAATGATGATTCCAGAATTCGCCGCAGACTGTGGCCGTCGCTGATTGGTCGAGGCAACCTTTATGACATCATCGTCGCCATGGCAACCATTATGACATCTACGTCGAAACTGTGCCCGTTGCTGATCAGACGCAGGATGTCTACGTCCTTTATGACATCATCGTCGCTGTGCCCGTCGCTGATTGGTCGAGGCCTGGCGGCCTCGACCAATCAGAGACGCGGGATTTCTACGTCGATACTGTGCCCGTCGCTGATTGGTCGAGGCCTGGCTTGACCAATCAGAGACGCAGGATTTCTACGTCGATACTGTGCCCATCGCTGATTGGTCGAGGCCTGACTCGACCAATCAGAGACTCGGGATTTCCAGGACAGACAGACAGACAGACAGACAGACAGACGGAAAAAGACTTAGACAATTATATATTAAGTAATATGCTCTATTGCTGTTGTGACAGGGTCACTGGCACTGTATGTGAGGGGAGATATGTGTCCCAGAGATTACTTTCCTCCGTGATCTAGAAACCCATACGTTTCTTTTCAGCATGCTATGTGCTGAAGGAGTTAGCAGCCATGTCATGGTCAAGTTTTTAGGTGAGTAGGTAAGAGATGGGGGGGGACCCTACTCACCATACCTCCACAAAATAAATGTTCAGGTAGTTTTTTTTCTCTGTCTGATTGTGGAGGTAGGAAGTCTCCTGACTGCTAGCTTCTGTGAGAGCTACCATATGTGTTGTCCCAGAGGAACTGGGCAGGACTCTATATGAACTTTTTATTTTCATTTGAGCCCGACAGGTGGTTTTCCTGTTACTAGCTTGGGTTGTTGGTTAATGATGCGATAAACCACACAGAGACTTTAACCACATGTGTGCCTGTGTCTACCTCGAGGTCCAGCTAAGTGAGCCGACCTTCCACAAGTGGTGGAGAATGTGGGCAAATGTTCCAGGAACATGAGTAGCAGCGGTGGACAAATCGTATGTCCTGGGTTAAGGCAGCTATGGAGATGGAACAGCGGTCGGATAAAATGGAGGAGCTACTCAAGCACCTGATCCTGAGCCAGTAACAACACCAGGTACAACAGGAGACAAATAAACTCCTTATACAACAGCTGCAACAACGGCAAAGGCAGATGGAACTCCTGGCGGGAGATGTCCACGGCAGAGAAACCAAAGCTCCCCCACATCAAGTTGATGACTTGTGTGTCCAGAAAGCGGTAAGATGAGCCAGGCAAAAGATGACCCCAGGGGATGATATAAAGACATTTTTGACTGTTTATGAGCAGGTTGCAGAGTGGGAGAGGCTGTCCCTAAGCAGCGGGCGGAGGTGCTGGCCCCGTATCTGAGAGGTGAACACCAGAAAGCCTATTTTGACTTGACTTTGCAGGATGCCCAGGAATATGCCAAGTTGAAAACTGAGATACTGGCAAGTTCAGGTGTCACTATGTCTGTCAGAGCCCAAAGGGTTCATCATTGGGCGTATTGTGACAAATCTCCCTGCTCACAAATGTTTGACTTGTTGCATTTGTTCCAGAAATGGTTACAGCCGGAGTCTTTGACTCCAGTCCAGATGGTCGAACACTGTCCTGGACACATAGCAGCCCGTTGTCCTATGTTTCCTGAGCAGATGGATTGTAGCCTGGGCAGGTGCTGCTCATATTATTCCTACCCAGCCTGCAGTGAGGACTATCAGCCCGGAGAGGGGCCCAGTCATGCCCCATGACCATAAAAGGAGTACTAGTATCAGGACTCTTAGACTCCAGGAGTTTGGTCACCCTGATAAGGGCCACACTTCCAAACCAGTTGATCTCAGGGAAACGTGTGGACGTACACTGTATCCACGGGGATGCCAAAGACTACCCTGTTGCCAGAGTGCTGATTAAAATGAGTCGGTGTGCAGAGTCCCATGAGGTTGGGGTAGTCACAGACTTACTACACCCCGTGATAATCGGGCGGGACTTCAGCCTGTTCTGGGACTTGTGGGGAAAGGCAGGGTTGCCCAGTAGTTCAGGCAGGAGCCAGTGCAATTTAACTAAAAAAATAAGGAGAAAATGAATACCCTAAACAAATATAACTTATTCTATATCATCTAGATTTCAAGTAGACACCTCAGCACTTAAAACAAAAAAAAAACAATTGAAAATAAATTACTAATAATCACTTAATATATTCATTTTATTTTATTAAATGTAGACACCAAACAATGACAAACTATTAAAAAGAGAGAGAAGTGCCACGACATAATAAAAAACAAGAAACATATACAGGTCCTTCTCAAAAAATTAGCATATAGTGTTAAATTTCATTATTTACCATAATGTAATGATTACAATTAAACTTTCATATATTATAGATTCATTATCCACCAACTGAAATTTGTCAGGTCTTTTATTGTTTTAATACTGATGATTTTGGCATACAACTCCTGATAACCCAAAAAACCTGTCTCAATAAATTAGCATATTTCACCCATCCAATCAAATAAAAGTGTTTTTTAATAACAAACAAAAAAACCATCAAATAATAATGTTCAGTTATGCACTCAATACTTGGTCGGGAATCCTTTGGCAGAAATGACTGCTTCAATGCGGCGTGGCATGGAGGCAATCAGCCTGTGACACTGCTGAGATGTTATGGAGGCCCAGGATGCTTTAATAGCGGCCTTAAGCTCATCCAGAGTGTTGGGTCTTGCGTCTCTCAACTTTCTCTTCACAATATCCCACAGATTCTCTATGGGGTTCAGGTCAGGAGAGTTGGCAGGCCAATTGAGCACAGTAATACCATGGTCAGTAAACCATTTACCAGTGGTTTTGGCACTGTGAGCAGGTGCCAGGTCAGCATGAAGTGCTCCAAAATCTCCTGATAGCTAGCTGCATTGACCCTGCCCTTGATGAAACACAGCGGACCAACACCAGCAGCTGACATGGCACCCCACACCATCACTGACTGTGGGTACTTGACACTGGACTTCAGGCATTTTGGCATTTCCTTCTCCCCAGTCTTCCTCCAGACTCTGGCACCTTGATGTCCGAATGACATGCAAAATTTGCTTTCATCAGAAAAAAGTACTTGGGACCACTTAGCAACAGTCCAGTGCTGCTTCTCTGTAGCCCAGGTCAGGCGCCTCTGCCGCTGTTTATGGTTCAAAAGTGGCTTTACCTGGGGAATGCGGCACCTGTAGCCCATTTCCTGCACACGCCTGTGCACGGTGGCTCTGGATGTTTCCACACCAGACTCAGTCCACTGCTTCCTCAGGTTCCCCAAGGTCTGGAATCGGTCCTTCTCCACAATCTTCCTCAGGGTCCGGTCTCCTCTTCTCGTTGTACAGCGTTTTCTGCCACATTGTTTCCTTCCAACAGACTTACCATTGAGGTGCCTTGATACAGCACTCTGGGAACAGCCTATTTGTTGAGAAATTTCTTTCTGGGTCTTACCCTCTTGCTTGAGGGTGTCAATGATGGCCTTCTTGACATCTGTCAGGTCGCTAGTCTTACCCATGATGGGGGTTTTGAGTAATGAACCAGGCAGGGAGTTTATAAAAGCCTCAGGTATCTTTTGCATGTGTTTAGAGTTAATTAGTTGATTCAGAAGATTAGGGTAATAGGTCGTTTAGAGAACCTTTTCTTAATATGCTAATTTATTGAGACAGGTTTTTTGGGTTATCAGGAGTTGTATGCCAAAATCATCAGTATTAAAACAATAAAAGACCTGACAAATTTCAGTTGGTGGATAATGAATCTATAATATATGAAAGTTTAATTGTAATCATTACATTATGGTAAATAATGAAATTTAACACTATATGCTAATTTTTTGAGAAGGACCTGTAATAAAGCCAATGGGGAGCAGGTCAGCATACACAGCATTATTATTGATCAATGAATACAAAGGATTCTAATTCCACAGTATAAAGTACCAGGAGCCCAAGGAAGCAAATTCAATAAAACATCAATTGGTATAAAGTGCAGTGCAAATACTGTATATACATTATTAACAGTCATGACGATTATGCTTCCCTAGTCTCCCAGGAATCTGCACTGGAAGAACAATCAGTAGACAAAAAGGTCACAACAAAATATCAATAATATGATTACAAAAAAGTATTGCCAATGGCAGAGGGTATATAATATAATTTAAATATTGCAAGTAAGTTAATCAGAAACATGATGTGATCACTTCCTGACGAAGCAACGTGTGAAATGTGCGTTGGAGTTTGGGGTGGCGGCACCAGCACATCCAGCATGAGTACTTGTTAGTATTATTTACTCTTTAGGGTATGTGCACACGCTGCGGATTTTGGTGTGGATCTGCAGCGGATTGGCCGCTGCAGATTCGCAGCAGTTTTCCATGCATTTACAGTACCATATAAACCTATGGAAAACAAAATCCGCAGTGCACATGCTGTAGAAAAAAACGCGCGAAAACTTAGCGTTGTTTATTCCGCAGCATGTAAATTCTTTGTGCTGATTCCGCAGCGGTTTACACCTGCTCCTTAATAGGAATCCGCAGGTGAAATCCGCACAAAAACCGCAAAAAAAAAAAACCGCGGTAATTCCGCAGGAAATCCACCTTGCAGATTCCCTGCGGATTTACCAAAATCAGTCCTTAAAAATCTGCAGAGTAATCCGAAATGTGTGCACATAGCCTTATAATCTAAGCACGAACTTACCTGCAATATCTGAAAGGCACTATGCACTTTTTTGGTACTGGCAATACTTTTTTTTATCGTGTTAATAATATCCTTTTGTGATCAGTGCTGTGTGTGCTGACCTGCTTCCCTTTGGTTTTATTATATGTTTCTTGTTTTTTATTATGTCATTTCACTTTTCTCTTTTTTTAATAGTTTGTCATTGTTTGGTGTCTACATTTAATAAAATAAAATGAATATATTAAGTGATTATTGTTAATTTTTTTTCAAGTGTTTTTTTATTGTTTTAGGAGCCGGCGCAACCCTGATGAATCCCTGTCGCAGTCGGAGGTGGAGGAGTTTCCCTTGTGTGTCCTAGCTGGTGATGAGGACAAAATGGTGACCAGTGACCAGTTCCTGATCTGGGGGTTTCTGGGGAAAATTTTTGAACTGCTCAAATGTGGGATCTTACCATAAAAGTGGCCTTTGCAAATGTGTCTGTGATTGATGGGGTTGCTCAAGAGCCGGGGACTGACACCAGGTAGCCACACTTTGCAGTCAATAGCGAATTGTTGTATAGAGTGACTACACTGAAGGGAGGTCAAATAGTGGAGTAGCTGTTGGATCCAGGGCCATACTGGCGGAGGGTTCTAGACATGGCCCATTCACATGCTTTGGGGGAACATCTGGGGGTGGAGAAAATGCAGGAGAGAATATTGCAAAGGTTCTATTGGCTGAGATGTTATCGGGAGAATCATTGTATGTTCTGCCCCACCTGTCAGATAACTGCTACCAGTAATAGAGATCCCATTTGAGCGAATTGCCATGGACCTAGTAGGTCCTTTAGTTAAGTCTACTAGTTAAGTCTACACAAGGGCACCAATATATCCTAGTGCTCATGGACTATGTGACCCGCTACTCTGAAGCAGTACCCCTTAGGACCTCTTTGGCTTAGAGTATCGCCAGGGAACTTGTTCATATTTTTGCTGGATCTGTCGAAGGAGATTCTGGAAGACCAGGGAACCCCCTTCATGAGCAAGGTAATTAAAAAACTCTGCAGGGTCCTCCAGATTGCCCCGCTGTGAACCTCAGTGTACGATCCACAGATCGACAGCCTAATAGAACGCTTCTATAACACCTTGAAAGCCATGCTCAAAAAGGTAATTGAGAAGGCCGGTCGAGACTGGGACTACCTGCTTCTGTTTTTGCAGTTCTCTGTCAGGGAACTTCCCCAAGCCTCTACAGTCTTCTCGCTGTTTGACACCTGTATGGTCGACATCCGCGAGGGCTTCTGGATATCACCAAGGAAACATGGGAAGCTGAGGTCAAGCCACACCAGAGCATCATAGAGCATGTCGCCCAGCTGCAGGAGAGAATTGCGAAAGTGATGCCTATCGCGAAGGAGCATCTACTCGAGGCAAAGGCAAGGGTGTATAACCAATCAGCAAGGCTGAGGCAAATCCAGCCCAGGGACCACGTGCTAGTGCTTATCCCCGCGGTGTAGAGCATGTTCCTAGCCAAGTGGAAAGGCCCATATGAGGTGGTGGAAAAACTGGGTGAAGTTAATTACAAGGTACACCAGCCGGGCCGAATGAAGCCGCACCAAGTCTATCATATGAACTTCCTTAAACCCTGGCGAGATCGAGACTCGCTGGACACCCCTTGCCTGGGAGCCAGTCTCAAAGTCACAGGAGATGATGTCACCATTGCAGAGACTCTCACGCCAGCCCAGAGGCAACAGTGTTGGGAGCTGTTGCAGCAAAACCGTGACCTGTTCCCAGAGTTGCCGAGGCATACACAGGTGGTGGAGCATGACGTGTTGACAGAACTGCATGTAATGATGAACCTCAAACCCTATAGAATTCCGCAAGCACGGAGAGAGGTGATATCAAATAAGGTGAAGAGAATGCTATACCTTGGGGTGATAGAGGAGTTGAAAAGTGGATGGTTGAGTCCCATTGTCCTCGTATCGAAGTCCGACGGTGAACTACCACAGACTGAATGCAGTCTCAATTTTTGATGCTTACCCGATGCTTTATGTGGACAAACGCATTGAGAGACTTGGACCCCCGAGGTACATTACAACCCTTGATCTGATGAAGGGCTATTGTCAGATCCCCATGTCCTAGAGTGCCAAGGAGAAGATAGCT
The DNA here is from genome assembly GCF_032444005.1 of Ranitomeya imitator. Classification (NCBI taxonomy): domain Eukaryota; kingdom Metazoa; phylum Chordata; class Amphibia; order Anura; family Dendrobatidae; genus Ranitomeya; species Ranitomeya imitator. The sequence continues at coordinate 425,731,159 of NC_091285.1, read as the reverse complement.
TTCTAGACGCCTGATAGGTGTTTTGAATACACCAGGATGCCCTTCGGTCTGCAGGGGGCCACCTTCCAGAGGGTGATGGATCGGATCCTGGCTCCGCATAAGAAGTATGCTGCAGCATACCTTGGTGACATTGTGGTCTTTAGCCCTGACTGGGCTAGTCCTCTGCCAAAGGTACAGGTGGTTCTGGATGCTTCAAGAAATGCAGGGTTCACAATAAATCTGAAAAAATGTGCCATACTGAAGGAAGAGGCCAAGTACTTAGGTATGTTGTCAGGAGAACCGAAATTAAGCTGCAAATCAACAAGATCGAGGTGATTCAAGAGTGGCCGCAACCACTATCCAAGAAGCAAGTGAGGGCCTTACTTGGAATTGTGGGGTACTAACAGCAATTCATTCCGAGTTATAATAATAATAATAATCTTTATTTTTTATATAGCGCTAACATATTCCGCAGCGCTTTACAGTTTTGCACACATTATCATCACTGTCCCAGATGGGGCTTGCAATCTAGAATCCCTATCAGTATGTCTTTGGAATGTGGGAGGAAACCGGAGTGCCCGGAGGAAACCCACGCAAACACGGAGAGAACATACAAACTCTTTGCAGATGTTGTCCTGGGTGGTATTAGAACCCAGGACCCCAGCGCTGCAAGGCCGCAGGGCTAACCACTGCGCCACCGTGCTGCCCTCATTATGCTATAATTACGCTATAGCTACGCTATAATCGCCATTGACAGATCTTCTTAAAGGCACCAAATCGACGATGGACTGATGACACAGAGATAACGTTCCAGGAACTGAAGAGAACTCTGCATAAACATCTGGTTCTGGTCGCACCAGACTTCAGCAAAGAGTTCGTCCAGATGGATGCATCAGAAGTTGGCTTGGGAGCCGTGCTGTCTCAAGCACTAAATGGAGAAGAACATCCTATCCTGTATTTGAGCTGGAAGCTCTTGTAATGCGAGAAGAACTATGCCATCGTCGAGAAGGAGTGTGTAGACATAAAATGGTCCATAGATACAATGAGGTATTATCTACTAGGCCGGAGGTTCAAAGATTCAAACTTGTGTCCGATCATGTCCAACACAGCAACCCTCAGGTAACACCAGGCTTGGTTTGCGTCCAATGTCATGGGTCTTCCAGCAGGACAAAACCCCAAACAAACTTAAAGAAGTACTTAGAAATGGATGGAAACAAAGCGCTGGAGAAATCTGAAGTGGTCAGCAATGAGTCTGGATCTAAATACCATTGAACACCCACGGAGTGATCTTAAATTTGCTGTTCGGAAAAGGCACCCTTCAAATATAAGAGACCTGGAGCAGTTTACAAAAGAAAAGTGACAAGACTTCCGAGGGACTGACCGGCGGATTATCGGAGCCTGAGGAAGCTGGTGCAACAACAGACATGGCAGGAGCCTGTGGTCCTGATCTGGTCGATATTCCGGACCCACCAAGGCACAAACTCAGGCCGTATCCTTTACCGGGGTGTTTGTGGACTACAGATGGGAGAGCCAGGATTTAGGATCTGGTGAGTGGGCTGTGGGTTCTAGGCTGGCAGGAAGAGACAAGGTGAGCCAGGACCAGGTCTGGACAAATGTTACGCGCTCGCTAGCTGTAAAGTACTGACAGTTGGCATGCCGGGGGTGGTAGTTACTTATGATCGTCAGCGAAGAAGGGGTCATATGAAGAGTTTGTTATCCGTCATTACATCTCGTTCAACCATCAAAGGCTGCAAGAGCTGACAGCTGTAACTAGGGTCACATTCCCCAAAATGAACGGATGCTTGCATGCAGTGGGTGTGGTACCAAAAGGAAAGGAGCATGATGAGGAATGCTTCTTGAGGAATAAATGGGCCTGGGAGAGGCTCCTTGAGGCAGCTCGAGACACTACTGTTACCACCCCCGAGAGATCGTAATGTCCTTGGGGTTCCCCACCTCCTATGTGTGAGCAGTCGATGGTGCAGGTGACGTGGGCTGTTGCCCATTTCTATATGTCGGAGGCTCCAACATTGCCTGAATCTGGGTCACTTTTAGCCCAGACATGTGGAAATCGAGCTCCAGGAAGCAGGTGGAGGCAGTCCCACCAGCCACAAAGAAGGAGAAGATGAAGCAGACACTTGAAGAGGATTACTGTATTACCCTGATTATAATTTTTTCCTGGCTTTGTACTTTGTGCAAAGCCTTTACGAGTGTAAGAGTACTTAACTTCCGTACCAACTGATACAAACTTTCTGGAACATAGCATTCCTTGATGCAAAATCGCTATACTTTTCTTTCAGATTTCTTTCCACTTCACATAACACATGTTTTATACTATAGGAAACCACGTTTTATAATCATATGTCTAAAACAATAAAGTACAATAAAATGAGCGTAGAAATCAAACCTATGAAAATAAAAATTTAAAAATGCAAAGGCTACTATAAAAAATAATCAGATTTTTGTGGCAAATAAAGGTGTGGTAGCCTACAACAAAGTATCTGGATGTAAGTTAGTAGCATAGCTACTGCCCAGGTCTCACGCACATGGAGGGGACCATCCGGTGAGACGACCATTCTTTGCTGTATTAGCATGCATATATATTTTTAGGCTGGGACTATATGGTGCCATATAGGTCGTGTGGGCAAAATTTCCTGTGTAGCTCCTACATCACCACAGCACTATACAAGAAAACTGTGGCACATTGCGATGCCTAGGACACTGCGACACCACAGCCACATATATGCAGTATGAAGACCCCATAGTCCTCTATATACAGAATAATGCCCCACATCACCTCACATACAGTATGATGGCCACACAGCTTCTCTACAGTGGCATGTAAAAGTTTGTGGCACCCATGGTCAAAATGACTGTTATTGTGAACAAGCAAGTTGAATATGAAATGATCGCTAAAAGGGCTAAAGTTAAAGATGACACATTTCCTTTGTATTTTAGGGGAAAACAAAATATATATTCATCTTTTACATTTTCAAAATTACAAAATGGAAAATGTGTTAATGCAAAAGTTTGGGTTAGTACTAGTGTTGAGCGATACCTTCCGATATCGGAAAGTATCGGTATCGGTTTGGATCGGCCGATATTCAAAAAATATCGGATATCGCCGATACCGATACCCGATCCCAATGCAAGTCAATGGGACCAAAATATCGGAATTAAAATAAACCCTTTCTTTCCTTGTAGGTTCATTCTACATGAAGGAAAACAACTAAGAATAATGTAGGATGTATGGGGGAGGTGGCGGAGACATTAAAGGCAATGAGGATTAGTCCAATCAAATAGAATAGCATGATTTTTTTTTTTTTAAAGACGTTCGGATTGAAAAAGATATTGACTATGTAAATTTTTTTTATTTTGTCAGATATTGATGTTTCACTATTCCACGACCTTCCCCTTCTTTTTTTTCCTTTTCCCACACTTTCATCTTCATCATCATCAGCATCTTTGACATCAACTTCTTCACCTTATTCATCTTCTTCTTCATCTTCTACCTATATTTTTTTTTTTATTACATTCTTCATATTCATTTTCTTCAACTATTATTATTCTTCCTATTCTACATATTCTTTTTATTCCACTGTTATTATTCTTCCTATTCTACTTCTTCATCATATTCTCATTTGTGACAGGCATTCCCGTAGTTGTTATCTATAAAAGTTGGAAGATTACACCTTCCGTTCTGCCAGTCACAAAAGTTACATTTGTCCGCGTTCAGTTTGGCCTGCAGCATCAGGCTTTATCCAGGGGCACCACGAGGAGGAACGGACTCACCCCCATACACTGCTTAGTCTTCTTCTGCATATAATTTAGATAATATCTTTTGCTCTGATATTAAGTCTTATGCTTAATGTTCTTCTGCTCTTTGTTCTGCAGCCTCTTGTTCTTCTGCTTCTCGGTCTTCCATGTTGTCGTCTCCAGGGTCGTCGTCTCCAGTGTCGTCATCTCCGCCGTCGTCGTCTCAGCCGTCGTCGTCTCCGCCGTCGTCGTCTCCGCCGTCGTCGTCGTCGTCATCGGGGTGGTCTTCCGGGTCGTCGTCATCGGGGTGGTCTTCCGGGTCGTCGACGTTAGGGTCTTCAACTTGGAAATGTAGCAGAAGGTACAAGAAGGCTGAGAAAATGCCAAGAACCAGCTGATGGAACTGGAACTCGGATGGCTACCCGAAGGTTCAAGAGCCTATGGAACTACCGAGGACCAGCTGACGTTACTGGAACCCGGTTACTAAGCAGGAGGTACCCGTGCTAAAAAGCACTACCAAGGACCGCCTGACGTTGGCGGAACTCGGATACCCAGAAGGAGGCACCTAAGCCAAAGGCTCTGCCCGGAACCAGCTGACGTTACTGGAACCAGGATGGGGAGCAGAAGGTACAAGAGCAAAAGACACTGCCGAGAACCAGCTGACGGTACTGGAACCCGGATAGGTAGCCGAAGGTCCAAGAGCCAATGGAACTACCGAGGACCAGCTGACGTTACTGGAACCCGGTTACTAAGCAGGAGGTACCCGTGCCTGAAAGCACTACCAAGGACCACCTGACGTTGGTGGAACTTGGATACCCAGAAGGAGGCACCTAAGCCAAAGGCTCTGCCCGGAACCAGCTGACGGTACTGGAACCAGGATGGGGAGCAGAAGGTACAAGAGCAAAAGACACTGCCGAGAACCAGCTGACGGTGCTGGAACCAGGTGGTGGACCCGAAGGCCCACAGGAGAGGAGAGAACAGCTAGGCCGCGAGGCAGCCGCAGTTACCGAACCCCAACAGTCCTACAGGGGGAGCTGGGCCTACTGGCACTACAGAACCAGCCTTGACTACCAGTTCACGCAGCCCACATAGGAAGCTCCTAAACTGGAGGCACCCTGGAGTTGGCTAACTCGACCGCACCACGACGGGGCAAGCATAGGCGTCTCAGTGAAGTTGACACAACCCGGAAACAGCTGACGGTGCTGAAACCAGGCTTGGCACGAGGGAGTACCTGTGACAAGAACACTGCCGAGAACCAGCTGGCGGTGCTGGAACCCGGATGCGTTGCCCCAGTGTGCAAGAGCCAATGGCACGACCGAGGACCAGCTGACGGTGCTGGAACCCAGTTACTAAGCTGTAGGTGCCCGCGCTTAAAAGCACTACCAAGGACCGCCTGGCGTTGGCGGAACTCGGATACCCAGGAGGAGGCACCTAAGCCAAAGGCTCGGCCCGGAACCAGCTGACGGTGCTGGAACCAGGTGGTGGACCCCAAGGCCCACAGGAGAGGAGAGAACAGCTAGGCCGCGAGGCAGCCGCAGTTACCGAACCCCAACAGTCCTACAGGGGGAGCTGGGCCTACTGGCACTACAGAACCAGCCTTGACTACCAGTTCACGCAGCCCACATAGGAAGCTCCTAAACTGGAGGCACCCTGGAGTTGGCTAACCCGACCGCACCACGACGAGGCAAGCATAGGTGTCTCAGTGAGCTTGACACAACCCGGAAACAGCTGACGGTGCTGAAACCAGGCTTGGCACGAAGGAGTACCTGTGACAAGAACACTGCCGAGAACCAGCTGGCGGTGCTGGAACCCGGATGCGTTGCCCCAGTGTGCAAGAGCCAATGGCACGACCGAGGACTAGCTGACGGTGCTGGAACCCGGTTACTAAGCTGTAGGTGCCCGCGCTTAAAAGCACTACCAAGGACCGCCTGGCGTTGGCGGAACTCGGATACCCAGGAGGAGTCACCTAAGCCAAAGGCTCGGCCCGGAACCAGCTGACGGTGCTGGAACCAGGTGGTGGACCCCAAGGCCCACAGGAGAGGAGAGAACAGCTAGGCCGCGAGGCAGCCGCAGTTACCGAACCCCAACAGTCCTACAGGGGGAGCTGGGCCTACTGGCACTACAGAACCAGCCTTGACTACCAGTTCACGCAGCCCACATAGGAAGCTCCTAAACTGGAGGCACCCTGGAGTTGGCTAACCCGACCGCACCACGACGAGGCAAGCATAGGTGTCTCAGTGAGCTTGACACAACCCGGAAACAGCTGACGGTGCTGAAACCAGGTTTGGCACGAGGGAGTACCTGTGACAAAAACACTGCCGAGAACCAGCTGGCGGTGCTGGAACCCGGATGCGTTGCCCCAGTGTGCAAGAGCCAATGGCACGACCGAGGACTAGCTGACGGTGCTGGAACCCGGTTACTAAGCTGTAGGTGCCCGCGCTTAAAAGCACTACCAAGGACCGCCTGGCGTTGGCGGAACTCGGATACCCAGGAGGAGGCACCTAAGCCAAAGACTCGGCCCGGAACCAGCTGACGGTGCTGGAACCAGGTGGTGGACCCCAAGGCCCACAGGAGAGGAGAGAACAGCTAGGCCGCGAGGCAGCCGCAGTTACCGAACCCCAACAGTCCTACAGGGGGAGCTGGGCCTACTGGCACTACAGAACCAGCCTTGACTACCAGTTCACGCAGCCCACATAGGAAGCTCCTAAACTGGAGGCACCCTGGAGTTGGCTAACCCGACCGCACCACGACGAGGCAAGCATAGGTGTCTCAGTGAGCTTGACACAACCCGGAAACAGCTGACGGTGCTGAAACCAGGTTTGGCACGAGGGAGTACCTGTGACAAAAACACTGCCGAGAACCAGCTGGCGGTGCTGGAACCCGGATGCGTTGCCCCAGTGTGCAAGAGCCAATGGCACGACCGAGGACTAGCTGACGGTGCTGGAACCCGGTTACTAAGCTGTAGGTGCCCGCGCTTAAAAGCACTACCAAGGACCGCCTGGCGTTGGCGGAACTCGGATACCCAGGAGGAGGCACCTAAGCCAAAGGCTCGGCCCGGAACCAGCTGACGGTGCTGGAACCAGGTGGTGGACCCCAAGGCCCACAGGAGAGGAGAGAACAGCTAGGCCGCGAGGCAGCCGCAGTTACCGAACCCCAACAGTCCTACAGGGGGAGCTGGGCCTACTGGCACTACAGAACCAGCCTTGACTACCAGTTCACGCAGCCCACATAGGAAGCTCCTAAACTGGAGGCACCCTGGAGTTGGCTAACCCGACCGCACCACGACGAGGCAAGCATAGGTGTCTCAGTGAGCTTGACACAACCCGGAAACAGCTGACGGTGCTGAAACCAGGTTTGGCACGAGGGAGTACCTGTGACAAAAACACTGCCGAGAACCAGCTGGCGGTGCTGGAACCCGGATGCGTTGCCCCAGTGTGCAAGAGCCAACGGCACGACCGAGGACTAGCTGACGGTGCTGGAACCCGGTTACTAAGCTGTAGGTGCCCGCGCTTAAAAGCACTACCAAGGACCGCCTGGCGTTGGCGGAACTCGGATACCCAGGAGGAGGCACCTAAGCCAAAGGCTCGGCCCGGAACCAGCTGACGGTGCTGGAACCAGGTGGTGGACCCCAAGGCCCACAGGAGAGGAGAGAACAGCTAGGCCGCGAGGCAGCCGCAGTTACCGAACCCCAACAGTCCTACAGGGGGAGCTGGGCCTACTGGCACTACAGAACCAGCCTTGACTACCAGTTCACGCAGCCCACATAGGAAGCTCCTAAACTGGAGGCACCCTGGAGTTGGCTAACCCGACCGCACCACGACGAGGCAAGCATAGGTGTCTCAGTGAGCTTGACACAACCCGGAAACAGCTGACGGTGCTGAAACCAGGCTTGGCACGAGGGAGTACCTGTGACAAGAACACTGCCGAGAACCAGCTGGCGGTGCTGGAACCCGGATGCGTTGCCCCAGTGTGCAAGAGCCAATGGCACGACCGAGGACCAGCTGACGGTGCTGGAACCCGGTTACTAAGCTGTAGGTGCCCGCGCTTAAAAGCACTACCAAGGACCGCCTGGCGTTGGCGGAACTCGGATACCCAGGAGGAGGCACCTAAGCTAAAGGCTCGGCCCGGAACCAGCTGACGGTGCTGGAACCAGGTGGTGGACCCGAAGGTCCACAGGAGAGGAGAGAACAGCTAGGCCGCGAGGCAGCCGCAGTTACCGAACCCCAACAGTCCTACAGGGGGAGCTGGGCCTACTGGCACTACAGAACCAGCCTTGACTACCAGTTCACGCAGCCCACATAGGAAGCTCCTAAACTGGAGGCACCCTGGAGTTGGCTAACCCGACCGCACCACGACGAGGCAAGCATAGGTGTCTCAGTGAGCTTGACACAACCCGGAAACAGCTGACGGTGCTGAAACCAGGTTTGGCACGAGGGAGTACCTGTGACAAAAACACTGCCGAGAACCAGCTGGCGGTGCTGGAACCCGGATGCGTTGCCCCAGTGTGCAAGAGCCAATGGCACGACCGAGGACTAGCTGACGGTGCTGGAACCCGGTTACTAAGCTGTAGGTGCCCGCGCTTAAAAGCACTACCAAGGACCGCCTGGCGTTGGCGGAACTCGGATACCCAGGAGGAGGCACCTAAGCCAAAGGCTCGGCCCGGAACCAGCTGACGGTGCTGGAACCAGGTGGTGGACCCCAAGGCCCACAGGAGAGGAGAGAACAGCTAGGCCGCGAGGCAGCCGCAGTTACCGAACCCCAACAGTCCTACAGGGGGAGCTGGGCCTACTGGCACTACAGAACCAGCCTTGACTACCAGTTCACGCAGCCCACATAGGAAGCTCCTAAACTGGAGGCACCCTGGAGTTGGCTAACCCGACCGCACCACGACGAGGCAAGCATAGGTGTCTCAGTGAGCTTGACACAACCCGGAAACAGCTGACGGTGCTGAAACCAGGCTTGGCACGAGGGAGTACCTGTGACAAGAACACTGCCGAGAACCAGCTGGCGGTGCTGGAACCCGGATGCGTTGCCCCAGTGTGCAAGAGCCAATGGCACGACCGAGGACCAGCTGACGGTGCTGGAACCCGGTTACTAAGCTGTAGGTGCCCACGCTTAAAAGCACTACCAAGGACCGCCTGGCGTTGGCGGAACTCGGATACCCAGGAGGAGGCACCTAAGCCAAAGGCTCGGCCCGGAACCAGCTGACGGTGCTGGAACCAGGTGGTGGACCCGAAGGCCCACAGGAGAGGAGAGAACAGCTAGGCCGCGAGGCAGCCGCAGTTACCGAACCCCAACAGTCCTACAGGGGGAGCTGGGCCTACTGGCACTACAGAACCAGCCTTGACTACCAGTTCACGCAGCCCACATAGGAAGCTCCTAAACTGGAGGCACCCTGGAGTTGGCTAACCCGACCGCACCACGACGACGCAAGCATAGGTGTCTCAGTGAGCTTGACACAACCCGGAAACAGCTGACGGTGCTGAAACCAGGTTTGGCACGAGGGAGTACCTGTGACAAAAACACTGCCGAGAACCAGCTGGCGGTGCTGGAACCCGGATGCGTTGCCCCAGTGTGCAAGAGCCAATGGCACGACCGAGGACTAGCTGACGGTGCTGGAACCCGGTTACTAAGCTGTAGGTGCCCGCGCTTAAAAGCACTACCAAGGACCGCCTGGCGTTGGCGGAACTCGGATACCCAGGAGGAGGCACCTAAGCCAAAGGCTCGGCCCGGAACCAGCTGACGGTGCTGGAACCAGGTGGTGGACCCCAAGGCCCACAGGAGAGGAGAGAACAGCTAGGCCGCGAGGCAGCCGCAGTTACCGAACCCCAACAGTCCTACAGGGGGAGCTGGGCCTACTGGCACTACAGAACCAGCCTTGACTACCAGTTCACGCAGCCCACATAGGAAGCTTCTAAACTGGAGGCACCCTGGAGTTGGCTAACCCGACCGCACCACGACGAGGCAAGCATAGGTGTCTCAGTGAGCTTGACACAACCCGGAAACAGCTGACGGTGCTGAAACCAGGCTTGGCACGAGGGAGTACCTGTGACAAGAACACTGCCGAGAACCAGCTGGCGGTGCTGGAACCCGGATGCGTTGCCCCAGTGTGCAAGAGCCAATGGCACGACCGAGGACCAGCTGACGGTGCTGGAACCCGGTTACTAAGCTGTAGGTGCCCACGCTTAAAAGCACTACCAAGGACCGCCTGGCGTTGGCGGAACTCGGATACCCAGGAGGAGGCACCTAAGCCAAAGGCTCGGCCCGGAACCAGCTGACGGTGCTGGAACCAGGTGGTGGACCCGAAGGCCCACAGGAGAGGAGAGAACAGCTAGGCCGCGAGGCAGCCGCAGTTACCGAACCCCAACAGTCCTACAGGGGGAGCTGGGCCTACTGGCACTACAGAACCAGCCTTGACTACCAGTTCACGCAGCCCACATAGGAAGCTCCTAAACTGGAGGCACCCTGGAGTTGGCTAACCCGACCGCACCACGACGACGCAAGCATAGGTGTCTCAGTGAGCTTGACACAACCCGGAAACAGCTGACGGTGCTGAAACCAGGTTTGGCACGAGGGAGTACCTGTGACAAAAACACTGCCGAGAACCAGCTGGCGGTGCTGGAACCCGGATGCGTTGCCCCAGTGTGCAAGAGCCAATGGCACGACCGAGGACTAGCTGACGGTGCTGGAACCCGGTTACTAAGCTGTAGGTGCCCGCGCTTAAAAGCACTACCAAGGACCGCCTGGCGTTGGCGGAACTCGGATACCCAGGAGGAGGCACCTAAGCCAAAGGCTCGGCCCGGAACCAGCTGACGGTGCTGGAACCAGGTGGTGGACCCCAAGGCCCACAGGAGAGGAGAGAACAGCTAGGCCGCGAGGCAGCCGCAGTTACCGAACCCCAACAGTCCTACAGGGGGAGCTGGGCCTACTGGCACTACAGAACCAGCCTTGACTACCAGTTCACGCAGCCCACATAGGAAGCTCCTAAACTGGAGGCACCCTGGAGTTGGCTAACCCGACCGCACCACGACGAGGCAAGCATAGGTGTCTCAGTGAGCTTGACACAACCCGGAAACAGCTGACGGTGCTGAAACCAGGTTTGGCACGAGGGAGTACCTGTGACAAAAACACTGCCGAGAACCAGCTGGCGGTGCTGGAACCCGGATGCGTTGCCCCAGTGTGCAAGAGCCAATGGCACGACCGAGGACTAGCTGACGGTGCTGGAACCCGGTTACTAAGCTGTAGGTGCCCGCGCTTAAAAGCACTACCAAGGACCGCCTGGCGTTGGCGGAACTCGGATACCCAGGAGGAGGCACCTAAGCCAAAGGCTCGGCCCGGAACCAGCTGACGGTGCTGGAACCAGGTGGTGGACCCCAAGGCCCACAGGAGAGGAGAGAACAGCTAGGCCGCGAGGCAGCCGCAGTTACCGAACCCCAACAGTCCTACAGGGGGAGCTGGGCCTACTGGCACTACAGAACCAGCCTTGACTACCAGTTCACGCAGCCCACATAGGAAGCTCCTAAACTGGAGGCACCCTGGAGTTGGCTAACTCGACCGCACCACGACGGGGCAAGCATAGGCGTCTCAGTATAGTTGACACAACCCGGAAACAGCTGACGGTGCTGAAACCAGGCTTGGCACGAGGGAGTACCTGTGACAAGAACACTGCCGAGAACCAGCTGGCGGTGCTGGAACCCAGATGCGTTGCCTTGCCTATTAAAGATTGTCTTCCTAGAGCCCCAACTAGCGGTGTTGGAGCAAAGGGTAAGCAGGGGGAGATGAGTGTAGGCCGAAGCCTGCACTGGAGGCAGCTTTGTGTCTGCGTTGCGTTTGCAGGACACTTTGCCGGCTACACACTGGGGGAACAGCTGGCGTTGCTGAACCCCACTAACACAATGGCATGTGTTTTTCTCTGTGCAGCTAGCACTTGCGGGCAAAAACTAGCGATGTTAGAGCCCGTGTTGAAGCAGGAGGAGGAGGAGAGGAGCAGAGTGTAGGCCGAAGCCTAGTTGAACCAATTTCAAAGGAAACCTTTAACCCCCCCCTCAGGTGTTACAAAGTACAAGAGACACACCTTGTGCAGTATTAATGCTGCACAAGTGAAAGGTTGCTCTATTAATTTGTCTACTTGCACACGCTGAATGAAAGACATACACAATTTACCCCATTCTACAGTCAAACTGTAGTGGATGCGTGACTTGGTTTTTTGATGAGACGCAGCACAGGTGTCCAAAATAACGCCTTGGTGCTTGGCGCAGCTTCCTGAGCGTTGTTATTTGCTGTACAGGAGTCTGCGCTCTTGTGTTATCCCTTGGCAATGCCCTGTTAGCGCTGCCCATCTTATGACATCATTTCATGTTGGCCGGTGCGGTTAACGATGGCCATAAATCCCAGACCCACAGTGTCTTTTCATAAAGCCACACTGCGGTGCTGGGATTCGTGGCCTTGAGCAGTAAATATTTTGGCCGCTCACACACGTCCTTACACCTGCTTCAGACTGGGCGGCCTCTGCTGATCCCTTCTCGCATGCCGCGGCCATGAGGCTGCACAGTCTGAAGAAGGCGGAAGGAGATGAGTTAAGACAGGCGAAGATATGCACTGCTCGTGCCCATCAATCACACCCTCGCAGTCAAAATAATTAAGACAACGAGGAGCATTTTATTCAGGCAGGGCGGACGAACAGGCGCAAGTAGCCAACCAATGATGTCAGAAGACGGGAAGCGCTACCAAGGGTGGTGCTGCGTGTCATTACAAAGGAAAGTCACAAAGTCAGGGACAGTGGAATGGTCTCAAAGAGACACATTTTGTACGTGTTGAGTTCCACGTGGGCAAGGAGAAAACATCAGCCACCTTGTACAAATGCAGCAGTACTGCTGTACAAGGTGGCTGTTATACATAGAAACACCTGGGGGTGGGGGCCAGGCTCCCTTCAATTTCAGTTCATGTGCCTGCGTGGCGTTTGCAGGTCACGTTGCAAGCTGCACAGCAGGGGAACAGCTGGCGTTGCTGAACCCCACTGACACATTGACTGGTGTTTTTCTCTGTGCAGCTAGCATTTCCGGGCAAAAACTAGCGGTGTTAGAGCCCAGGGTCAGCAGGAGGAGGAGGAGAGGAGCAAAGTGTAGGCCGAAGCCTGCACTGGTGGCAGCTTTTGGTCGGTTGTGCCAGCGTGGCTTGTGCTGGACACGATGTCGGCTACACAGCGGGGGAACAGCTGGCGGTGCTGAACCCCACTAACACATTGGCTGGTGTTTTTCTCTGTGCAGCTAGCATTTCCGGGCAAAAACTAGCGTTGTTAGAGCCCAGGGTCAGCAGGAGGAGGAGAGGAGCAGAGTGTAGGCCGAAGCCTAGTTGAACCAATTTCAAAGGTTACCTTTAACCCCCCCTCAGGTGTTACAAAGTACAAGAGCCACTCCTTCTGCAGCATTAATGCTGCACAAGTAAAAGGTTGCTCTATTAATTTGTCTACTTGCACAAGCTGAATGCAACACGTACACTATTTAGCCCATTATACTGTTAAACAGTAGTGGAGGCGTGACTTGTCTTTTTAAAGAAAAGCAGCACAGGTGTCGAAAACAACACCTTTTTGCATGGGCGAAGCTTCCTGAGCGTTGTTAGTTGCTGTACAGGAGTCTGCGCTTTTGTGATCCTTTGGCCATGCGCCGTGAGCGCTTCCTGTCTTATGACCTCATTTCATGTTGGCCGTTGCGGTTAGCGATGGACATGAATCCCAGACACACAGTGTGTTTTTAAAAAATCACACTGCGGTGCTGGGATTCGTGCCCTGGTGCACTAAATATGTTTGCCGCTCACACATGTCCTTACACCTGCTTCAGACTGGGCGGCCTCATCTGATCCCTTATCGCCTGCCGCGGCCATGAGGACACCCAGTCTGAAGAAGGCGGAAGGAGATGAGTGAACACAGGCAAACATATGCACTGCACATGCCCATCAATCACACCCTCGCTGTCCAAAAAAATAAGACACCGAGGGGCGTTGTTTCGAGCAGGGGAGATGCACAGGCGCAGCCAGCTAACCAATGATGTCAAAAGACGGGCAGCGCTAACAAGGGTGGTGCTGCGTGTCATTACAAAGGAAAGTCACACCTCAGGGACATTGTAATGGTCTCTAATGAGACACATTTTGTACGTGTTGAGTTCCACGTGGGCAAGGAGAAAAAGTCAGCCACCTTGTACAAATGCAGCAGTACTGCTGTACAAGGTGGCTGTTATACATAGAAACACCTGTGGGTGGGGGGCAGGCTCCCTTCAATTTCAGTTCATGTGCCTGCGTGGCGTTTGCAGGTCACGTTGCAAGCTACACAGCAGGGGAACAGCTGGCGTTGCTGAACCCCACTGACACATTGACTGGTGTTTTTCTCTGTGCAGATTGCATGTCCGGGCAAAAACTAGCGGTGTTAGAGCCCAGGGTCAGCAGGAGGAGGAGGAGAGGAGCAAAGTGTAGGCCGAAGCCTGCACTGGTGGCAGCTTTTGGTCGGTTGTGCCAGCGTGGCTTGTGCTGGACACGATGCCGGCTACACAGCGGGGGAACAGCTGGCGGTGCTGAACCCCACTAACACATTGGCTGGTGTTTTTATCTGTGCAGCTAGCAGTTCCGGGCAAAAACTAGCGGTGTTTGAGCCCAGGGTCAGCAGGAGGAGGAGGAGAGGAGCAAAGTGTAGGCCGAAGCCTGCACTGGTGGCAGCTTTTGGTCGGTTGTGCCAGCGTGGCTTGTGCTGGACACGATGCCGGCTACACAGCGGGGGAACAGCTGGCGGTGCTGAACCCCACTAACACATTGGCTGGTGTTTTTCTCTGTGCAGCTAGCATTTCCGGGCAAAAACTAGCGGTGTTTGAGCCCAGGGTCAGCAGGAGGAGTAGAGGAGCAGAGTGTAGGCCGAAGCCTAGTTGAACCAATTTCAAAGGTTACCTTTAACCCCCCCCTCAGGTGTTGCAAGGTACAAGAGCCACACCTTGAACAGCATTAATGATGCACAAGTCAAAGGTTGCTCTATTTAATTTTGCTCCTTGCACACGCTGAATTAAACACGTACACTATTTAGCCCATTATACTGTCAAACAGTAGTGGAGGCGTGACTACTAGTCTTTTTAAGGAGACGCAGCACAGGTGTACAAATTTACACCTAGGTGCTGTGCGCAGATTCCTTACCGTTGTTATTTGCAGTACAGGAAACTGCGCTCTTGTGTTATCCCTTGGCAATACCCTGTTAGTGCAGGCCGTCTCATGACCTCATTTCATGTTGGCCGGTGCGGTTAACGATGGCCATAAATCCCAGACCCACAGTGGCTTTTCCTAAAGTCACACTGCGGTGCTGGGATTCGTGGCCTTGTGCAGTAAATATGTTCGCCGCTCACACATGTCCTTACACCTGCTTCAGACTGGGCGGCCTCAGCTGATCCCTTATCGCATGCCGCGGCCATGAGGCCGCACAGTCAGAAGAAGGCGGAAGGAGGGGAGTGAAAACAGGGGAACATATGCACTGCTCGTGCCCATCAATCACACCCTCGCAGTCAAAATATATGAGACAACGGGGGGCGTTGTGTCGGGCAGGGGGGACGCACAGGCACAGCCAGCCAACCAATGATGTCAGGAGACGGGCAGCGCTAACAATGGGGGTGCTGCGTGTCATTAAAAAGGAAAGTCACACCTCAGGGACATTGTAATGGTCTGTAATGAGACACATTTTGTACTTGTTGAGTTCCACGTGTGCAAGGAGAAAAAGTCAGCCACCTTGTACAAATGCAGCAGTACTGCTGTACAAGGTGGCTGTTATACATAGAAACACCTGGGGGGGTGGGGGGCAGGCTCCCTTCAATTTCAGTTCATGTTCCTACGTGGCGTTTGCAGGACACGTTGCCAGCTACACAGCAGGGGAACAGCTGGCGGTGCTGAACCCCACTAACACATTGGCTGGTTTTTTTATCTCTGTGCACCTAGCATGTCCGGGCAGAAACTGGCGTTGTTTGAGCCCAGGGTCAGCAGGAGGAGGAGAGGAGCAAAGTGTAGGCCGAAGCCTGCACTGGTGGCAGCTTTTGGTCAGTTGTGCCAGCGTGGCTTGTGCTGGACACGATGCCGACTACACAGCAGAGGAACAGCTGGCGGTGCTGAACCCCACTAACACATTGGCTGGTGTTTTTCTCTGTGCAGCTAGCATGTCCGGGCAGAAACTGGCGTTGTTTGAGCCCAGGGTCAGCAGGAGGAGGAGAGGAGCAAAGTGTAGGCCGAAGCCTGCACTGGTGGCAGCTTTTGTTCTGTTGTGCCAGCGTGGCTTGTGCTGGACACGTTGCCGACTACACAGCAGGGGAACAGCTGGCGTTGCTGAACCCCACTAACACATTGGCTGGTGTTTTTCTCTGTGCAGCTAGCATTTCCGGGCAAAAACTAGCGGTGTTTGAGCCCAGGGTCAGCAGGAGGAGTAGAGGAGCAGAGTGTAGGCCGAAGCCTAGTTGAACCAATTTCAAAGGTTACCTTTAACCCCCCCCCTCAGGTGTTGCAAGGTACAAGAGCCACACCTTGAACAGCATTAATGATGCACAAGTCAAAGGTTGCTCTATTTAATTTTGCTCCTTGCACACGCTGAATTATACACGTACACTATTTAGCCCATTATACTGTCAAACAGTAGTGGAGGCGTGACTACTAGTCTTTTTAAGGAGACGCAGCACAGGTGTACAAATTTACACCTAGGTGCTGTGCGCAGATTCCTTACCGTTGTTATTTGCAGTACAGGAAACTGCGCTCTTGTGTTATCCCTTGGCAATACCCTGTTAGTGCAGGCCGTCTCATGACCTCATTTCATGTTGGCCGGTGCGGTTAACGATGGCCATAAATCCCAGACCCACAGTGGCTTTTCCTAAAGTCACACTGCGGTGCTGGGATTCGTGGCCTTGTGCAGTAAATATGTTCGCCGCTCACACATGTCCTTACACCTGCTTCAGACTGGGCGGCCTCAGCTGATCCCTTATCGCATGCCGCGGCCATGAGGCCGCACAGTCAGAAGAAGGCGGAAGGAGGGGAGTGAAAACAGGGGAACATATGCACTGCTCGTGCCCATCAATCACACCCTCGCAGTCAAAATATATGAGACAACGGGGGGCGTTGTGTCGGGCAGGGGGGACGCACAGGCACAGCCAGCCAACCAATGATGTCAGGAGACGGGCAGCGCTAACAATGGGGGTGCTGCGTGTCATTAAAAAGGAAAGTCACACCTCAGGGACATTGTAATGGTCTGTAATGAGACACATTTTGTACTTGTTGAGTTCCACGTGTGCAAGGAGAAAAAGTCAGCCACCTTGTACAAATGCAGCAGTACTGCTGTACAAGGTGGCTGTTATACATAGAAACACCTGGGGGGGTGGGGGGCAGGCTCCCTTCAATTTCAGTTCATGTTCCTGCGTGGCGTTTGCAGGAAACGTTGCCAGCTACACAGCAGGGGAACAGCTGGCGGTGCTGAACCCCACTAACACATTGGCTGGTGTTTTTCTCTGTGCAGCTAGCATGTCCGGGCAGAAACTGGCGTTGTTTGAGCCCAGGGTCAGCAGGAGGAGGAGAGGAGCAAAGTGTAGGCCGAAGCCTGCACTGGTGGCAGCTTTTGTTCTGTTGTGCCAGCGTGGCTTGTGCTGGACACGTTGCCGACTACACAGCAGGGGAACAGCTGGCGGTGCTGAACCCCACTAACACATTGGCTGGTGTTTTTCTCTGTGCAGCTAGCAGTTCCGGGCAAAAACTAGCGGTGTTTGAGCCCAGGGTCAGCAGGAGGAGTAGAGGAGCAGAGTGTAGGCCGAAGCCTAGTTGAACCAATTTCAAAGGTTACCTTTAACCCCCCTCATGTGTTGCAAGGTACAAGAGCCACACCTTGTGCAGCATTAATGCTGCACAAGTAAAAGGTTGCTCTATTTGTTTTGCTCCTTGCACACGCTGACTAAAACACGTACACTATTTAGCCCATTATACTGTCAAACAGTTGTGGAGGAGTGACTTGTCTTTTTAACGAGACGCAGCACAGGTGTCAAAATTTGCACCTAGGTACTGGGCGCAGATTCCTGAGCGTTGTTATTTGCTGTACAGGAGTCTGCGCTATTGTGATCCCTTGGCCATGCGCTGTGAGCGCTTCCTGTCTTCTGACCTCATTTCATGTCGGCCGTTGCGGTTAGCGATGGACATGAATCCCAGACCCACAGTGTGTTTTCAAAAAATCACACTGCGTGGCTGGGATTCGTGGCCTTGTGCAGTAAATAGGTTTGCCGCTTACACATGTCCTTACACCTGCTCCAGACTGGGCGGCCTCAGCTGATCCCTTATCGCCTACCACGGCCAGGAGGCCGCACAGTCTGAAGAAGGCGGAAGGAGATGAGTTAAGACAGGCGAATATATGCACTGCTCGTGCCCATAAACCACACCCTCGCTGACAAAATAAATATGACAACGAGGGGCGTTGTTTCTAGCAGGGCGGATGCACAGGCGCAGCCAGCTAACCATGATGACAAAAGACGGGAAACGCTACCAAGGGGGGTGCTGCGTATCATTACAAAGGAAAGTCACACCTCAGGGACAGTGGAATGGTCTCAATGAGACACATTTTGTACGTGTTGAGTTCCACGTGGGCAAGGAGAAAAAGTCAGCCACCTTGTACAAATGCAGCAGTACTGCTGTACTAGGTGGCTGTTATACATAGAAACACCTGGGGGGTGGGGCCAGGTTCCCTTTTAATTTCAGTTCCTGTGCCTGCATGGCGTTTGCAGGTCACGTTGCCGGCTACACAGCAGGGGAACAGCTGGCGTTGCTGAACCCCACTAACACATTGGCTGGTGTTTTTCTCTGTGCAGCTAGCACTTCCGGGCAAAAACTAGCGGTGTTTGAGCCCAGGGTCAGCAGGAGGAGGAGAGGAGCAGAGTGTAGGCCGAAGCCTGCACTGGTGGCAGCTTTTGTTCTGTTGTGCCAGCGTGGCTTGTGCTGGACACGTTGCCGACTACACAGCAGGGGAACAGCTGGCGGTGCTGAACCCCACTGACACATCACCTAGTGTTTTTTCTGTGTAGACAACACTTCCAGGTGGCAACTGACAGTGTTGAAACCCAGGGAATCAAAGAGGAGCAGAGTGTAGGCCGAAGCCTGCAGTGGAGCAAGTTGAAAGGGAACCTTTAACCCCCCCCCCCCAGGCATTTGTTGCTGAAAGAGCCATCTTGTACAGCAGTAATACTGCACATGGAAAATGGTGGCTCCGAAAATTATGCTCCTTGCAAACGCTTAAGTACACACTCATATAATGTGTCCCCTCACACCGTCAAACCATCCCGGAAGTGGGACTTTCCTTTGTAATGTGACACAGCACAGCCGTCATTCCAACCCCCTTGGTGCCGGGCGCCACCTCCTCAACGTTGTTTGGTTCTTTCACGGAGCCCGCGCTGTAATGTTATCCCTTGGCCATGCACAGTTAGCGGTGCCCGTCTTCTGACATCATGTAGGTGTCAGGCTGGCAGTGCCTGTGCGTCCAAGCTGCCCGAGATCCAACCTTACAGTGTCATCTAATGTAGTCCCACTGCGGGCCAGGGATCCATGGGCATGCGCAGTGCATATCATCGCCTCTCACTCACCTCCTTCCTGCTTCTTCAGACTGTGCGGCGTCACGGCCGTGGCATGCTATTAGGGATCAGCTGACGCCGCCTAGTCTGAAGAAGCGTGAAGAAGGGGAGTGAGAGGCTAGTATATGCACTGCGCATGGCCATGGATACCAGGCCCACTGTGGGATCACATTAGACGACACTGCGAGGTGTGATTTCGGGCAGCGTGGACGCACAGGCGCAGCCAGGACGACAACAAATGATGTCAGAGGACGGGCAGCGCAAACTGTGCATGGCCAAGGGATAACATAACAGCGCAGGGTCCATGACGGAATCAAACAACGCTAAGGAGGCAGCGCACGGTGCCAAGGGGGTAGCAATGACGGCTGTGCTGCGTCACATTACAAAGGAAAGTCCCACCTCCGGGACGGTTGGACGGTGTGAGGGGACACATTACATGAGTGTGTAGTTCAGCGTTTGCAAGGAGCATAATTTCAAGAGCGACCTTTCCCTTGTGCAGTATTAGTGCTGCACATGGTGGCTCTTTCAGTAACAAACGCCTAGGGGGGGGGGGGGACAGGTCCCCTTACATTTTAGTTGTGCCAGCGTGGCGGTCGCATGACACGTTGCCGGATACACAGCTGGGGATCAGCTGACGTTACTGAACCCCAATAACAGAGGAGCGACTGTTGACTGTGCACACAGCACTTCCAGGCACCAACTGGCGGTGTTAGAGCCCAGGGACAGCAGGAGGAGCAGATTGGAGGTATTGCCGCACACACAGCTGGGGATCAGCTGACGTTACTGAACCCCAATAACAGAGGAGCGACTGTTGACTGTGCACACAGCACTTCCAGGCACCAACTGGCGGTGTTAGAGCCCAGGGACAGCAGGAGGAGCAGATTGGAGGTATTGCCGCACACACAGCTGGGGATCAGCTGACGTTACTGAACCCCAATAACAGAGGAGCGACTGTTGACTGTGCACACAGCACTTCCAGGCACCAACTGGCGGTGTTAGAGCCCAGGGACAGCAGGAGGAGCAGAGGAACAGAGTGTAGGCCGAAGCCTGATTGGAGCAAGTTGAAAGGAAACCTTTAACCCCCCCCCAAGACGTTTGTAGCTGAAAGAGCCATGTTGTGCAGCACTAAGGATGCAAAAGGAAAAGGTTGCTCTTTTAATTATGCTCCTTGCAAACACCGAAGTAAACACTAAAAATGTGTCCCTTTATACCGTTAAACCGTTCCGGAGGTGCGAATTTCCTTCGTAATGGGACACAGCACAGCTGTCATTCCTATCCCCTTGATGCCGTGCGCTGCCTCCTCAGCGTTGTTTTAAGCTGTCACGGAGCCTGCGCTGTTCTGTTAGCCCTTGGCCATGCCCAATTAGCGCTGCCTGTCTTCTGACATAATTTGGTGTCAGGCTGTCAGTGCCTGTGCGTCCACGCTGCTCCAGATCCCACCTCGCAGTCTCATCTAACGTAATCCCACTGCGGGCCTTGGAACCATGGGCATGCACAGTGCATAACCTCGACTCTCACTCCCCTCCTTCCCTCTTCTTCAGACTGTGCGGTGTCACGGCCGTGGCATGCTAGGGATCAGCTGACGGCGCACAGTCTAAAGAAGGCGGAGGGAAATGAGCGAGAGCCCGAGGGGAAGATATGCACTGCGCATGCCCATGGATCCCAGGCCCGCAGTGTGACTCAATCAGAAGACACTGCGAGGCGGGATCTCGGGCACCGCGGCCGCACAGGCGCAGCCAGCCTGACACCAAATTATGTCAGAAGACAGGCAGCGCAAATAGGGCATGCCCAAGGGATAACAGAACAGTGCAGGCTCCGTGACAGCTTAAAACAACGCTGAGGAGGCAGCGCATGGCACCAAGGGGGTAGGAATGACGGCTGTGCTGCGTCACATTACGAAGGAAAGTCCCAGCTCCGGGACGGTATAACGGTATCAGTGAACACATTTTATAAGTGTTAAGTTCTGCGTGTGCAAAGAGCTAAAAAAAAAAAGCTACCTTTTCCTTGTGCAGCATTACTGCTGCACAAGATGGCTCTTTCAGTAACAAACGACGGGGGGGGGGGACAGGTTCCCTTACATTTAGGTTGTTGTGCCAGCGTGGCGGTCGCAGGACACATTGCCGGCTACACAGCTGGGGATCAGCTGACGTTACTGAAACCCAATAACACTGGGTCGTATGTTTTTACTGTGCAGCCTGCACTTCTGAGCCGCAACTGGCGGTGTTGGAGCCCAGGAATAGCAGTTCAGGTGGTAGAAAGATGAACACAGCAGGAGACCTGGATGACACCCAATTACTTAATCAGGCAGAGGAGTGGCAAATTCCTGCGAGATCCAGGCCTGGTTCATTTTCAGGAAAGTAAGCCGGTCAACGTTATCGGAGGATAGTCGCATGCGACGGTCTGTTAGTACACCACCTGCGGCACTAAAGACACGTTCCGATAAGACACTAGCCGCAGGGCAAGCCAGCACCTCCAATGCATACTGGCTTAGCTCTGGCCATGTATCCAGCTTAGAGACCCAAAACTTGAACGGGGAAGAGCCGTCTGGGAGTACAGTAAGAGGGCAAGCCATGTAGTCTGTCACCATCTGACGGAACCGTTGCCTCCTGCTGACTGGAGCCGCTGGTGATGGTGTAGACATTTGGGGCGGGCACACAAAAGTGTGCCAGAGTTGTGCCATACTGGGCTTGCCTTGGGCAGAGGCACTGCTTCTGCTCCCTCTTTGGGCAGAGCCTCCCCCACTGCCTCGACGCACTGAGCTGCTTTGTAAAGCACTAGCAGCACTCCTCTCAGTTGGACAGGAGAAGATGATGGAATTCACCAGTGTGTCGTGGTACTCCCGCAATTTACGCTCCCGGGTCAACGCAGGGATGAGGTTTTGGACGTTGTCCCGGTAGCGAGGATCGAGGAGGGTGAACACCCAATAATCAGGCATGTTGAGAATGTGGTCGATGCGGCGGTCGTTTCTCAGGCA
Source organism: Ranitomeya imitator (assembly GCF_032444005.1). Lineage (NCBI taxonomy): Eukaryota > Metazoa > Chordata > Amphibia > Anura > Dendrobatidae > Ranitomeya > Ranitomeya imitator. The sequence goes on along the minus strand of NC_091285.1, from coordinate 425,708,851 downwards.
CTGCAGCATGAAATCCACCATGTGCTGCAGAGTGCCAACTGGCCCAGAAACGCTGTCCCCTGCTTGAGACATGATCTCTGCCCGCTCGTCATCACCCCACCCTCGCTGTACACACTGACCACTGGACAATTGTGTCGCTCCCTCCTCTGGACGGAGCTCTTCCTCCTCCATTGACTCCTCCTCATCCTCCTCACAAATTGGCCCCTGCGTACCCCTTTGTGAGGAACCACGTGGCGCTGACTCTCCAGAAGCTGATGGAAAAGGTGACTCCTCATCCTCCACCTCTTCCACCACATCATCCCTTAACCCTTGCAAAGTTTGCTGAAGCAGGCAGATAAGGGGGACAGTCATGCTGACTAGTGCATCATCTGCACTTGCCATCCGCGTGGAATAATCAAAAGGACGCAAAACCTGGCAGACGTCCTTCATAGTGGCCCACTCTGTGGTTGTGAAGTCTGATCGGCGCTGACTGCGACTTCTTTCGCCTGATGCAGCTGGTACTCCATAACTGCTTGCTGCTGCTCACACAACCGCTCCAACATATGTAACGTGGAATTCCACCGGGTAGGTAGGTCACATATGATGCGGTGTTCCGGAAGGCGGAATCGGCGCTGCAGAGCAGCAATGCGGGATCTGGCCAAGCTGGAACGCCGCAAGTGAGCACACTCTAGGCGGACCTTGTGCAGCAGGGCATCAAGATCCGGATAGTCCCTCAGAAAACTCTGCACAACCAAATTGAGCACATGTGCCAGACATGGGATGTGAGTGAGGTTGCCAAGGGCCAAAGCTGCCACCAGATTTCGGCCATTGTCACACACTACCATGCCTGGCTGGAGATTCGCTGGCAGTAACCACACATCGCTCTCCTGCTTGATGGCATTCCAGAGCTCCTGCGCTGTGTGGCTTCGATGCCCCAATGAAACTAGTTTCAAGACGGCCTGCTGACGTTTGGCCACGGCTGTGCTCATGTCGGTCATAGGTAAACGTTCACGGGTCCATGTGGGGGTGGACTGTGACGGATCCTGCAGAGAGGAATCAGAGGAACTGGTGTAAGAGGAGGAGTCGATGCGTACAGACTGGATTCCTGCAATCCTTGGAGTGGGCAGGACACGTCCTGCGCCACTCGCACGATCTGTACCTGGCTCAACAACATTAACCCAATGGGCAGTGAGGGAAACATATCGCCCCTGTCCATGCTGACTGGTCCACGCATCGGTGGTGAGGTGGACCTTGCTACTGACGGCGTTCAGTAGCGCATGTTTTATGTTTGCCTCAACATGCCTGTGCAGGGCAGGGACAGCCTGCCTGCTGAAGTAAAAGCGGCTGGGCACCTTGTACTGTGGGACTGCCAATGCCATCAAGTCACGGAAGCTGTCAGTCTCCACCAGCCTGAACGAGAGCATTTCCAGGGACAACAGTTTGGCAATGCCTGCATTCAGAGCCTGTGCTCGGGGGTGGTTGGCCGAGAATGCCCGCCTTTTCTCCCATGCCTGTACTACCGATGGCTGTAGAGTAGACTGGGAGTGTGAGGATGACTGGGAAGGTGGTGCTGTGGGTGGAATTACACAAGGTCTCTGGGAGGAAGCCAAACCAGCTGTGCGTGAGCTGGAGGAAGAGGCAACACGAGCTGAAGAGGTGGTAGCTGCCGCTGTTGGTTGGCCTACATCTTCAGTGTGTTTCTGTAACTCCACCGCGTGCCTGGTCCGCACATGTTTCCACATATTTGTGGTATTGAGGTTGCTGACATTTTTCCCTCTTTTTACTTTATGATGACACAGCTTGCATTTGACAAAACAAATGTCATCTGCAACTGTGTCAAAAAAGGACCAGGCACTGCAAGTCTTGGGAGCGCCCTTTTTGGCTTTGGAAAGAGACAGGCTCCTAACGGGTGCCAAAGTGGAGGCTACAGGCTCCGCAGTCTTCCCCCTCCCTCTCCCTCTTTGGCCCGTAAGAGGAAGCTCTTCCTCTGAGCTGCTCCCACCACCTTCCTGTTCCTCACGCCACGATGGGTCAAGGACCTCATCATCTCCACTACCCTCTGCCACCAACTGCTCCTCCTGGGTAGTCTCAGCAGCACAGTACGCACGAGAAAGCGGCACCTGAGTTTCATCATCAGATGCGTACTGCGCTGTGGTCACCGGAGGCACTGGCCCACCTGCCTCTTCAGAGTCAGAGAGAAAAAGGTGTTGGGCATCACTGCACACTGCCTCTTCTTCCATTTCTCCAATGCTGCTTGGCTGGCCCCCTGTTTCCAAGCCAAGAGATTCAGAGAACAGAAGTAGAGACGGCTCCTGTCCTGGGCTCTCTGACTGCCTGGCCAATTTGGCAGGTGGTGAAGAGACAGATGGCTGCTCTCCAGTGCTCTGTGCCTGAGAGGATGTGGCACTAACTGAAGTCGATGCCGAGGCGTTAGCTGCCATCCACCCGACAACGGCTTCAATTTGGTCTTCACGCAGCAGCGGTGCACGGCGCTCTCCGACAAAGCTGCGCATGAAGGACTGTTCCCTGCTGAAACTGAGTGACGACGAGTCACCGGCGCCCGCAGCAGGCACAGAATCACCACGTCCTCTCCCTGCTCCTCTCCCTGCTCCGCGCCCACGCCCACGTGCCTTACTCCCTGCCCTCTTCATCTTGGTTGACAGATAAAGATAAGCAGAAAAGTACTAAGGCCTTAGTGTGCTTATTCCTGTAATGCTCCTCCTAACAGGTGTAAGAAACACTAATGTTGTAAATTGTCGACTAAACTTTATTATTTTTCAAATGTGGCCTACACAAGTGTTAAGTTGTGTTTGGTGAACTTAACTTTTTTTTTGGTGCAGATCGGGCTACAGAGCTAGTTTAAATCACACGGAGACCGTGCAGACAGCCGTAAACGGCGCTGCAAGGCCAAAAAACCCTCCTCTAGGTTATCCTATATAGTGTTTTTCCACTATTTAGCTGGATACAAGTGGAAAGACACTAATAGGAATTTTTTTTTTCAAATTTTAAACTGGCTGCACTATTTGAAAAAAAGGAAATTGTTTTTCAAGGTATGAGGCAGTAACGCACCCTGAGCTGAATCCAACCGGCTATGGCTGCACACAGACTACAGGGCGAGCTGCGCTCACACAGAGACCGTGCAGACAGCCGTAAACGGCGCTGCAAGGCCCCAAAAAAACCCTCTAGGTTATCCTATGTAGTGTTTTTCCACAATTGAGCTGGAGACTGGTGGAAAGACACTAATAGGAATTTTTTTTTTTTCAAATTTTAAACAGGCTGCACTATTTCAAAAAAAGGAAAATTTTTCTCAAGGTATGAGCCAGTAACGAACCCTGAGCTGAATCCAACCGGCTATGGCTGCACACAGACTACAGGGCGAGCTGGGCTCACACGGAGACCGTGCAGACAGCCGTAAACGGCGCTGCAAGGCCAAAAAACCCTCCTCTAGGTTATCCTATATAGTGTTTTTCCACTATTTAGCTGGATACGAATGGAAAGACACTTATAGGATTTTTTTTTGTCAAATTTTAAACAGGCTGCACTATTTGAAAAAAAAGGAAAATTTTTCGCAAGGTATGAGCCAGTAACGAACCCTGAGCTGAATCCAACCGGCTATGGCTGCACACAGACTACAGGGCGAGCTGGGCTCACACGGAGACCGTGCAGACAGCCGTAAACGGCGCTGCAAGGCCAAAAAACCCTCCTCTAGGTTATCCTATATAGTGTTTTTCCACTATTTAGCTGGATACGAGTGGAAAGACACTAATAGGAATTTTTTTTTTCAAATTTTAAACAGGCTGCACTATTTGAAAAAAAGGAAAATTTTTCTCAAGGTATGAGCCAGTAACGAACCCTGAGCTGAATCCAACCGGCTATGGCTGCACACAGACTACAGGGCGAGCTGGGCTCACACGGAGACCGTGCAGACAGCCGTAAACGGCGCTGCAAGGCCCAAAAACCCCCCTCTAGGTTATCCTATGTAGTGTTTTTCCACAATAGAGCTGGAGACTGGTGGAAAAACACTAATAGGAAATTTGAGAAAAAATGTGCAGCAGGCTGCACTAAGAGCAAAAAAGAACAACTGTGTGAGGCAGTGTGAACCCCCCCTGAGCTGAATACAACCGGGTATATGGCTGCACACAGACTACAGAGTGAGCTGCACACACACACACACACAGAGACCTTGCAGAACGCTGTTAAAACAGCGCTGCAAGGCAAGAGCAAGGTGAACAGTGAAGAACACACAGCGTTTTGCTAAATTAGCCTTTGGAAAGGAAAATAAAGCAATTAGCAAGCTCAACTGGCCCTCAGTTAGAACACAGCGTCCTGTCCCTAACTGAAATCACAGCAGAGTGAGCGCAAAATGGCGGCAGCGCTTTTTTATAGTGCAGAGTGACATCATTTCAGCAGCCAATCCCAGCCTTGCCAGTACTTACATGCCCACCATGCTAAACAGGATGTGCCCACACTTTCATTCATTCCTCATTGGCTGCTGCGTTCAATTTGAATTCTGGGAACTTCCGATTCCGGTATCCGATACGCGGGAAGTATCGGAATTCAGTATCGGAATTCCGATACCGCAAATATCGGCCGATACCCGATACTTGCGGTATCGGAATGCTCAACACTAGTTAGTACGTAGAAGCACCCTCTTTTGAAAGTATCACAGCTTGTAAATGCTTTTTGTAGCCAGAGAAGAGACTTTCAATTCTTGTTTGAGGGATTTTTTTATCTATTTTTCTATGGGAAATTCTTTGAGTTCTGTGAGATTCCTGGGTCGTCTTGCACGCACTGTTATTTTGACGTCTAGCCACAGATTTCCAATGATGTTCAGATCAGGGGCCATGAGGGCCATTGTAAAACCTTCAGCTTGCACATTTTGGGACACTCTATTGTGGATTTTGACGTGTGTTTAGGATCATTTTCCCTTTGTAAAAGCAATCCTCTTTTTCAATTTCAGCTTTTTTTTTTACAGACGGTCTAATGTTTGCATCAAAGATATGTTGACATTTTATTGAATCATTCTTCCCTCTACCTGTGATATGTTCTCAGTGCCATTGGCTGCAACACAACCCTAAAGCATAATTGATCCACCTCAAAGGCGTAGCTAAGATTTTGGTTCAAGTGGGGGAACTTCTGAGTGAGCCCCTAAGAAGTAATCCTGATTACAATTATGGTGGTGTGTTTAGATGTTCTGTTGCACACTTCTGAAGTTGAATTTCATGGTGAGGATGCAGGAGGGGTTTTCAACTGATGATTCTTCCATGAAGGCAAAATTTGTGCAGATATCTCTGGAGTTGTGGTACATTGTTCTACTGTTTAGAGCCTGCTAATTCTTTCTGACAGTCTTTTTCAGTCAAGTGGGGGTTTCAATTTGCCTTTCTAGCAATCTTACGAGCAACCTCTCACTGAAATTTTGTTTGGTCTTTCAGACCAAGTGGTGGGACCAGAGATCATGGCTGTCATCGAGATGGTGGAGAATCGAGCATCTGAGTTGAGGCAGATGCTGACTAGGACAGCAGGCCACGGAGATAGAGCAGGCGGCAGTGGAAAGCAAATATCTGGGTGTGCATGTAGCAATACTCCCTCTCGTCCCAGAGTAGATGAAAGAAGATAACAGGAGAGAGGGGCCTGCATCTTTAAGGTACCTGGACATACCACAGTTCAATGAAGACACCTCAGATATTGATGAACATCTCTGGGTATTTGAGAACCTATGTCTGCTGCATGAGGTGTCAGTCAGCGACTGGCCCAGATTTTTGAGAGTTTTCCTGACTGGAAAAGCAAGAGAAGCTTTTAATAACTTTAATAATCCCCTTCTGGGGATCAGAGATGTTACTATACTATTCACAGCACATTACTAGAGAGGTATGCTGTCACGCACCGGGAGTTTGCCAACACATTGCGTACGGCATGCACTCGGTGGAAAGAAGGACCGGGGGCTCGGGAACAGGACATGTCTTTGATATATTCATGCTGGAACAATTTGTGACAAAGCTCTTGGGCGACTTAAAAGAATGGGTGACATAGAAAACCATTCAGTATGAATGAAGCTGCAAGACTGGCTGATAATTGGTGTGCCAATCGACCCAGGCTACGTAAAAGAACAGCCCCTACGACTCTGGAACAGGGGCTTGCAGGGAGGCCAGTGAGACACATGGAACAGCGAGAGGAGGAACTGCGGGGATTTCAGACTTCATAAAGTTGGGAAGGTTTCACAAGCCCCAAGTACATCCCGCATCGAGGGGGATTAAGCTGCTATAACAGTGGATGCATGGGACACTTTTGCCAAGGAATGCTGGGAACGTTCTAGCTCACATTATCGACATCCTCAACCGGTGAAAACTGTGCTGCAATGGGCATGGAATTCTGGGGAAGAGAAGATCCCACTAGTCCGACTGTAAGAGGCATATGTGGTACAAAGACTTGTGTCACCAGACTAGATGGGACACCTCAGCGACCATGAACCAGAATCTGCAATCGGTCTGGATAGAGAACGTGGAGGCTGCGGGGTTCCGTGACTCCGGAGCCAGTCACATTGATCAAAGAACATCTAGTACTAGACCAATGTATTGTTCTCACCAGCCAAATGTTAGTCAACATTGCCGGAGAAGAATCTCTGATCATTCGGAGGGTGCTACTACATTTAGACTGGGGTCACAGTAATGGAATGGGGGAAGTAAGGGTAGTGCTGTACACAGGTACGGACGGGGGATGAAATTCAGCCCTGGCATTTGAAATCACACAGGCCCATGGTGTCCCCATCCCCAAGAACCAGATGGGAGATATTACTAATATTACCCTGGATGGAGGAAAGGAAGATTTACTACAAGACCAATATTTCTAATTATACCCACGGCATGCTGAGGTAAGTGACGGAGTGACCGGCTTTGTGCTCCGTCACAACTGTTAACCCCTTTCTGACATTGGACGTACTATTCCGTCCATGTGGGGTAGGCCCTAATTCCCAAGGATGGAATAGTACGTCCAGTGCGATCGGCTATCGCAGCTGACATCCGGCACTATGTGCCAGGAGTGGTCACGGACCGCTCCCGGCACATTAACCCCCGGCACTCCGCGATCAAACATGATCGCAGTGTTTTCGGGGCATAGGGAAGCATCGTTCAGGGAGGGGGCTCCCTGCGTGCTTCACTGAGACGATCGGTACAAGGCGATGTGCTCACCTTGTACCGAGCATCTCCTCCCTGCAGGCCCCGGATCCAAAATGGCCGTGGGGCTATTTCCGGGTCCTGCACGGAGTACTTCCGGGTCCAGAGCAGGCTCTGGTAACTAAGCAGCAGGGCACGTCAGATCGCTGATCTGACACAGTGCTCTGCAAAGTGTCAGATCAGCGATCTGTCACTATACAGTGATGTCCCCCCTGGGACAAAGTAAAAAAGTAAAAAACAAATTTTTTTAGATGTGTAAAAAAAAAAAAAAAACCTAAATAAAGAAAAAAAAACGACCCGACCTATAAAACTATCCCACTAGTTAACCCCTTCAGTGAACACCGTAAAAAAAAAAAAAAACCGAAGCAAAAAACAACGCTTTATTATCATACTGCTGAACAAAAAGTGGAATAACACGCGATCGAAAAGACGGATATAAATAACAATGTTACCACTGAAAACAACGTCTTGTCCCGCAAAAAACGAGCTGCCATACAGCATCATCAGCGAAAAGATAAAAAAGTTACAGTCCTCAGAATAAAGTGATGCAAAAATAATTATTTTTTCTATAAAATAGATTTTATCGTATAAAAAGCGCCAAAACATAAAAAAATGATATAAATGAGGTATTGCTGTAAACGTACTGACCCGAAGAATAAAACTGCTTTATCCACTTTACCAAATGCGGAACGGTGTAAACGCCGACCCCCCCCCCCCCGCAAAAGAAATTCATGAATAGCCGGTTTTTGGTCATTCTGCCTCACAAAAATATAAAAAGCGATCAAAAAATGTTACGTGCCCTAAAATGTTACCAATGAAAACGTCAACTCGTCCCGCAAAAAACAAGACCTCACTTGACTCTGTGGACCAAAATATGGAAAAATTATAGGTCTCAAAATGTGGTAACGCAAAAAATATTTTTTGCAATAAAAAGCGTCTTTTAGTGTGTGACGGCTACCAATCATAAAAATCCGCTAGAAAATCCGCTATAAAAGTAAATCAAATCCCCCTTCATCACCCCCTTAGTTAGGGAAACAAAAACATTTAAAAAATGTATTTATTTCCATTTTCCCATTAGGGCTAGGGTTAGGGCTAGGGTTAGGGTTGGGGTTAGGGTTGGGGTTAAGGTTAGGGCTAGGGTTAGGGTTGGGACTAAAGTAAGGGTTAGGGTTTGGGCTAAAGTTGGGGTTGGGGCTAAAGTTAGGGTTGGGGCTAAAATTAGGGTTGGGGCTAAAGTTAGGGTTAGGGTTACATTTACGGTTGGGACTGGGGTTAGGGGTGTGTCAGGGTTAGGGTTGTGGTTAGGGATATGGTTGGGATTAGGGTTAGGGGTGTGTTGAGGTTAGGGTTTCAGTTAGAATTGGGGGTTTCCACTGTTTAGGCACATCAGGGCTCTCCAAACGCGACATGGCGTCCGATCTCAATTCCAGCCAATTCTGCGTTGAAAAAGTAAAACAGTGATCCTTCCCTTCCAAGCTCTCCCGTGCGCCCAAACAGGGGTTTACCCCAACATATGGGGTATCAGCATGCTCAGGACAAATTGGACAACAACTATTGAGGGTCTAAAAAAACATTTTTGTGGGAAAAAAATTAAGTTTTATTTTCACAACTCTGCGTTATAAACTGTAGTGAAACACTTGGGGTTCAAAGCTGTCAAAACACATCTAGATAAGTTCCTTAGGGGGTCTACTTTCCAAAATGGTGTCACTTCTGGGGGGTATCTACTGTTTAGGTGCATCAGGGGCTCTGCAAATGCAACGTGACGCCTGCAGACCAATCCATCTAAGTCTGCATTCCAAATGGCGCTCCTTCCCTTCTGAGCTCTGCCATGCGCCCAAACGGTGGTTCTTCCCCACATATGGGGTATCAGCTGTTGTGAATTCTGCTCTTGGGTTCCCTCCAGTGGTTGTAGGTGGGAATGCAGTTGTCTCTGAGTCACAGACCTGGCCAGGTGTATCGGATGATTACAATTCTGACTGGGATATTTAAGTGGGCAGGATCCTTTAGCCCTTGCCAGTAGTCAATGTTCCTTGTGAAGTGTTGGATCACTTGCTGGCTTCTCCTACTCGCTGCCAATTTCAGCAAAGATAAGTGTTTGGTTTTTGTTTCTGTGGCACACTGCCGGTGTGCTTGTTTCAGTTTTATTGCTGCTCTGATTGTAGGATTCACTGGAGTTGCAGATTTACGCTCCTACATCTTTCAGTAAGATGTAGGAAGTTTTTGTATATTCTGCTGTGGATGTTTTGAAGGGTTTTTATACATACCGCACAGAACTCTGTACTATCCTGTCCTGTCTAGCTAGAGTGGCCTCCTGTGATAATCCTGTTTTTCTGCCTGTGTATGTTTTTTCCTCTCAGACTCACCACCAATATTTGTGGGGGGCTGTCTATCCTTTGGGGATTTTCTCTGAGGCAAGATAGTATTCCTATTTCCATCTTTAGGGGTATTTGGTTCTCCGGCTGTGACGAGGTGTCTAGGTGTGTTAGGTACACTCCACGGCTACTTCTAGTTGCGGTGTTAAGTTCAGGATTGCGGTCAGTACAGTGGCCACTTTCTCCAGTGAAAGTTCTCATGCAGCTCCTAGGTCACCGGATCATAACAATCAGCGTACTCAGGACAAATTTGACAACAACTTTTGGGGTCCAATTTCTCTTGTTACCCTTGGGAAAATAAAAATTTGGGGGGCTAAAAAAACATTTTTGTGGGAAAAAAATTAATTTTTATTTTCACTGCTCTGCGTTAATAACTGTAGTGAAACACTTGGGGATTCAAAGTTCTCACAACACATCTAGATAAGTTCCTTAGGGGGTCTAGTTTCCAAAATGGTGTCACTTCTGGGGGTATCAACTGTTTAGGTGCATCAGGGGCTTTGCAAATGCAACATGAGGCCTGCAGACCAATCCATCTAAGTCTGCATTCCAAATAGCGCTCCTTCCCTTCCGAGCTCTGCCATGCGCACAAACAGTGGTTCCCCCCCAACATATGGGGTATCAGCATACTCAGGACAAATTGGGTAACAACTTTTGGGGTCAAATTTTTCCTGTTACCCTTGGGAAAATACAAAACTGGGGGCTAAAATATAATTTTTGTGAAAATTTTTTTTTTTTATTTTCACAGCTCTGCATTATAAACTGTAGTGAAACATTTGGGGGTTCAAAGCTGTCAAAACATAGCTAGATAAGTTCATTAGGGGGTCTACTTTCCAAAATGGTGTCACTTCTGGGGGGTATCTACTGTTTAGGTGCATCAGGGGCTTTGCAAATGCAACGTGATGCCTGCAGACCAATCCATCTGAGTTTGCATTCCAAATGGCGCTCCATCACTTCTGAGCTCTGCCATGCGCACAAACGGTGGTTCTCCCCCCCCCCCCCGCATATGGGGTATCAGCGTACTCAGGACAAATTGGATAACAACTTGTGGGGTCGAATTTCTCCTGTTAACCTTGGGAAAATACAAAACTGGGGGCTAAAAAATAATTTTTGTGAAAAAAATTTTTTTTTTCACAGCTCAGCATTATGAACTGTAGTGAAACACTTCAAAGCTCTCAAAACACAGCTAGATAAGTTCCTTACGGGGTCTACTTTCCAAAATGGTGTCACTTGTGGGGGGGGTTTCAATGTTTAGGCCCATCAGGGGCTCTCCAAATGTGACATGGTGTCCCATCTCAATTCCAGTCAATTTTGCATTGAAAAGTCAAATGGCGCTCCTTCCCTTCTGAGCTCTGCCATGCGCCCAAACAGTGGTTTACCCCCACATGTGGGGTATCGGCATACTCAGAATAAATGGCACAACAACTTTTGAGGTCCAATTTCTTCTCTTACCCTTGGGAAAATAAAAAATTGGGGGCAAAAAGATCATATTTGTGAAAAAATATGATTTTTTATTTTTACGGCTCTGCATTATAAACTTCTGTGAACCACTTGGTGGGTTAAAGTGCTCACCACACATCTAGATAAGTTCCTTAGGGGGTCTACTTTCCAAAATGGTGTCACTTGTGGGGGATTTCAATGTCTAGGCACATCAGGGGCTCTCCAAACGCAACATGGCGTTCCATCTCAATTCCAGTCAATTTTGCATTGAAAAGTCAAACGGCCCTCCTTCCCTTCCGAGCTCTGCCATGCGCCCAAACAGTGGTTTACCACCACATGTGGGGTATCGGCGTACTCAGAACAAATGGCACAACAACTTTTGGGGTCCAATTTCTTCTGTTACCCTTGGGAAAATAAAACAAATTGTAGCTGAAGTAAATTTTTTTGTGAAAAAAAAAGTTAAATGTTAATTTTTTTTAAAACACTCCAAAAATTCCTGTAAAACACCTGAAGGGTTAATAAACTTCTTGAATGTGGTTTTGAGCACCTTGAGGGGTGCAGTCTTTAGAATGGTGTCACACTTGGTTATTTTCTATCATATAGGCCCCTCAAAATGACTTCAACTTCAAATGTGATGTGGTCCCTAAAAAATATTGGTGTTGTAAAAATGAGAAATTACTGGTCAACTTTTAACCCTTATAACTCCCTAACAAAAAAATGTTTGGTTCCAAAATTGCGCTGATGTAAAGTAGACATGTGGGAAATGTTACTTATTAATTATTTTACATGACATATCTTTGTGATTTAAGGGCATAAAAATTCAAAGTTGGAAAATTGCAAAAAAAATTAAATTTTCGCCAAATTTCCATTTTCTTCACAAATAAACACAAGTTATATTGAAGAAATTTTACCGCTATCATGAAGTACAATATGTCACAAGAAAACTATGTCAGAATCGCCAAGATCTGTTGAAGTTTTCCAGAGTTATAACCTCATAAAGGGACAGTGGTTAGAATTGTAAAAATTGGCCCGGTCATTAACGTGCAAACCACCCTTGGGGGTAAAGGGGTTAACAGTATGGGTATCTTGAGAACATTGATTCTTTTAACAATGTAGCACACAAGGCAGCCCACAACCAGACCGGCCCTTCTGGCATTTGCCAGAATTTCCAATCGGCCAGTCCGGCCCTGCACGCACTGTGAGGCGGAGACTCTTTGAGCAAGGCCTGGTTTCAATGAGGGCAGCAAAGAAGCCACTTCTCTCCAGAGAAAACATCAGGGACCGCCTGATATTCTGTAAAAGGTACAGGGAGTGGACTGCTGAGGACTGGGGCAAAGTCATTTTCTCTGATGAATCCCCTTTTCGATTGTTTGGGACATCTGGAAAACAGCTTATTCGGAGAAGAAGAGGTGAGCGCTACCATTCATGTGTGGGGTTGCTTCTCAGCCAAGGGAATCGGCTCACTCATAGTCTTGCCTAAAAACACAGCCATGAATAAAGAATGGTACCAGAATGTCCTCCAAGAGCAACTTCTCCCAACCGTCCAAGAGCAGTTTGGCGCCCAACAATGCCTTTTCCAGCATGATGGAGCACCTTGCCATAAAGCAAAGCTGCTAACTAAATGGCTCATGGAACAAAACATAGAGATTTTGGGTCCATGGCCTGGAAACTCCCCAGATCTTAATCCCATTGAGAACTTGTGGTCAATCATCAAGAGACAGGTGGACAAACAAAAACCAACAAATTGTGGCAAAATGCAAGCATTGATTATGCAAGAATGGACTGCTATCAGTCAGGATTTGGTCCAGAAGTTGATTGAGAGCATGCCAGGGAGAATTACAGAGGTCTTCAAGAAGAAGGGTCAACACTGCAAATGTTGACTTGCTGCATTAACTCATTCTAACTGTCAATATAACCTATTGGTACTCATAATATGATTGCAATTATATTTCTGTATGTGATATAAACATCAGACAAACACTAATAAAAACCAGAGGGCAGCAGATCATGTGAAAATATAATTTTGGTGTCATTCTCAAAAATTTGGCCATGACTGTACATTTGCAGCCTGTTTTTGCTTTTTTTGCACTATTGTGATTGTCACCTTCAACCATGTCCCATAATTGTTATGATAGTTGTATATACCGTATTTTTCGGACTATAAGACGCACCGGACCATAAGACGCACCCCAAATTTGGGGTGAAAATTGCAGAAAAAAAGATTTTTTATAACATGGGGGTCCATCTTATTGTCCGAATTTACAGTATCTTATGGCGGTGGCAGAGCAGGGTCACAGGAGGCAAGGTGGGGTGATGCTGGGATGAGGAGGTGCTGGGATGAGAAGGTGCTGGGATGAGAAGGTGCTGGGATGAGAAGGTGCTGGGATCAGGAGGTGCTGGGATCAGGAGGTGCTGGGATCAGGAGGTGCTGGGATGAGAAGGTGCTGGGATCAGGAGGTGCTGGGATCAGGAGGTGCTGGGATCAGGAGGTGCTGGGATGAGGAGGTGCTGGGATCAGGAGGTGCTGGGATCAGGAGGTGCAGTGAGAGGTATGGCGTGAGAGGGGTCCCTGGCGTACCATGCAGGCTTACCTAGGTGGCAGAGGTGCGGTGGCAGAGGTCCTGTGGCAGAGGTGCGGTGGCGGGGGTGTGGCAGCAGAGGAGGCGCAGGAAGCGGGGTCCCTTTCCCCGGTATGGTGATGCAGCAGGCCCGGTATGCAGCAGAGCCGGGTGAATCCTCTTGTTATCGGTGGGCGCGGCCATCTTCCTGAGGCCGCGCGTGTGCAGATGAAGCGCTCTGCTCCCGGGGCTTTAGGAAAATGGCCGCGGGAGGCCGCACGTGCGCAGATGGAGATCGCGGCGGCCATTTTCCTGAAGCCCCGGGAAGCAGAGCGCTCCATCTGCGCACGCGCGGCCTCCGGAAAATGGCCGCCACCACCGATAACAAGAGGATTCACCCGGCTCTGCTGCATACCGGGCCTGCTGCATCACCATACCGGGGAAAGGGACCCCGCTTACTGCGCCTCCTCTGCCGCCACACCCCCGCAACCGCACCTCTGCCACCGGACCTCTGCCACCGCACCTCTGCCACCTAGGTAAGCCTGCATTGCGACTATTAGACGCACCCCCCATTTTCCCCCCTTTTTTTGGGGGGAAAAAGTGCGTCTTTTAGTCTGAAAAATACGGTATTTATTGTAACAGTGCAATACCTTCATCATTGGCACCGGACCCATGTGTTGGGTTTCCAGGGGGCTTCACCTCTCCTCTTTTTGGGGTTGTCTTATTATTGTTTTTAATGCTTATGTTTTTATGTAAATCTTTTTTGTGGAATGTGTTGTTTGGACTTTAATAAATTATCTCTAAATTTGTACATCGTGTATTCAGGGTGTTCCCCAATTTTTGGTATGTCTCTTTTCTTTTTTTTGTTATGTTCTATATTGACATACTTTGGGCAGATCCCCTATTATAATATTTCACTGCTATTGTTGATGGTGCCCTCCATCCCTGTTTTACTAACAGCCTTCCATCCATAGATTCTGTCAGTTGCTTGATCTGTTTACGATCAACATTGCGTGCAGCAGCCACCACAGCCTCCCAGACACTGTTCCGAGAGGTGTACTGTTTTCCCTCCCCGTAGATCTCACATTTTATGAGGGACAACAGGTTCTCTATGGGGTTCAGATCAGGTGAACAAGGGGGCCATGTCATTATTTTTTCTTCTTTGAGACCTTTACTGGCCAGCCACGCTGTGGAGTAGTTGGAGGCATCTGATGGAGCATTGTCCTGCATGAATATCATGTTTTTATTGAACGATACCGACTTCTTCCTGTACCACTGCTTGATGAAGTCTTCCAGAAACTGGCAATAGGTCTGGGAGTTGAGCTTCACTCCATCCTCAACCCGAAAAGGTCCCACAAGTTCATCTTTGATGATACCAGCCCATACCAGTACACCTCCACCTTGCTGGCGTCTAAGTTGGAGTGGAGTTCTCTGCCCTTTACTGATCCAGCCTCTGGCCCATCAAGAGTCACTCTCATTTCATCAGTCCATAAAACCTTTGAAAAGTCAGTCTTAAGATATTTCTTGGCCCAGTCTTGACATTTTATCTTATGTTTCTTGTTCAAAGGTGTTCGTTTTTCAGCCTTCCTTACCTTGGCCATGTCCCTGAGTATCACACACCTTGTGCTTTTTGTTATTCCATTAACGTTGCAGCTCTGAAATATGGCACAACTGGTGGCAAATGGCATCTTGGCAGCTTCACGCTTGGTTTTCCTCAATTCATGGGCAGTTATTTTACGCCTTTTTTTTGCCCAACACGCTTCTTGCGACCCTATTGGCTATTTGCTATGAAACACTTGATTGTTCAGTGATCACGCTTCAAAAGTTTGGCAATTTCAAGACTACTGCATCCCTCTGCAAGACAGCTCACAATTTTGGACTTTTCAGAGCCCGTCAAATCTCTCTTCTGACCCATTTTGCCAAAGGAAAGGAAGTTGCCTAATAATTAAGCACACCTTATATTGGGTTTTGATGTCATTAGACAACACCCCCTCCTCATTACAGAGATGCTCATCATCTGATTTACTTAAATTGTAGTTGGCTCTCAAGCCTGAACAGCTTGGAGTAGCACAACATGTATAAAAATCATTTGATCCCCAAAAAGACTTGTATTGCAGTATTTTCATCAAGTTCAGTTAAGAAGCTTTTGTCACTAGTCATGTGACTTGATGCTCCTGAGTCAATAAACCAGCCTGACAATAACTCTTTATCAGTTACTTTAAATCTACCATTCCAGTGACCTGCATGTGGGTTAGAAATTGTGCTTTTACTTTTTGTTTATTGTCCTTTTGGTGTAATTTCTGACGTTCTGCTTTCCATTTAGTACCGTCTTTCTTTAAATGTCCCTTTTTTTTACATCTGAAACATTCTCTTGTCTCTGTATTATGGGGCTTCTTGTCTGTCGCTTTAAGAGTATTTTCACTATCCCTTTTAGTGGAATCGTTTGTTTGCTCTTTCCTTCTATGATATTCATCTATAAGTCTGGTCTTCACAAACTTTTGTGTAATGTCTGCTTCAGGTCTTGTCTATAGTGCATTTATGAGAGCAGTGTATGAATCTGGTAAACTGCACAATAATCTAGCTGCTATATGGCTTTCCTTAATGTCCTCATCGACTGATCTCAGCTGTGCTACTACCTCCATCATGGAGTTGATATGCTCCGGCAAGTCTTTCCTTGCACTTAATCTCATCTTGTAAAGTTTTCTTAGCAGGAATAGTTTGTGATTTAAGCTGGATTTTTCATCTAGCTTTCTCAATGCTTCCCAATTCCCTTTGCTGTATTCTCATTCCTTATGTGGATTAACTGACCATCCTCCACTAATAAGCTGATAGTAGCTCTTGGTTGTCTGTTTCTCTTATCCCATGTCTAATTATTATCATTGGGTCTGTCAGTAGTGATTACCTCCCATAAATCATCTTTAGACAATAACATCTCCACTTTGAACTTCCATAACTGATAGTTGTCATTGTTCAGCTTAGCTACTGTGAGTCTCAGCTCTGAACTACTGCTCATCTTTAACTTATTTGTCTTACTTGTTTGGAGAGAATTGTTCTGAAGTATTCTTTTGCACTCACCAAGTCCTTTTTGTCTTCTATGCTGAACCCATAACCTGTTGCATAGTTTGGTCGCAGACAGGGCCGGTGTTAGGGGCAGGCAGACCAGGGGCCCCCAGCTAGCGGCACATCATGCAGCCACTATGGGGCCCCTGTGAGGCAGGGGGCCCGCCTGCTGCCAGCGCCAAATCCCCCGCCGCCGCATTGAACTATACCGGCGTCTGCCGGTACAGTTCAAAGCAATGATGGAGGAGAGAGCGTCAGCTGACGCTCCCTCTCCCATCATTCCCCGCTCTGTAGTGATATGTCGTTTGTGAATGATCCGAGACTAAGAGCTGGCTCTTTGATGTGAACGACGGGGGCCGGATCACCACTGGGAGCTGAGCTAATTTTTTTTTCCCCTGCTGTTTGCTTAGCTTCTTCCTTCCTGAATGGGGGCTGGTAGGAGCCGAGGAGGAGACATAGAGCAGAGTGTACAAGTGGGGAATGATTGGCAATGCTCTGTGGTGACTGGGCTCCTCCCACATGAACACATACATTACTATGATTGACTGCTCAGTGTAGTGAGTGTAGTCAAAATTACAGACTGGACAGTGGCGGATGTCTGGCAGCTGCAGGATGAGCAGAGGCACTGAGGTCAGGCACTGCCAGCGATTAGGTTAATAACAGGAGGAGGATTTCTACCTCTCATTAATTCCTGTAGTTCCTGCTGTACATTGGGAAACTAATAACATAAATCTTAGGCAGACAAAAACTGTGGACAGATGCAGATGTATGTAAAATAACAGTATCAGCAGCACTGACTCAAACACATGGCCTCTATAACCCCTCAAGGCCGGTTTCACACTTGCGTTTCAGTCCGCAGCATACGCCTACGCACTTTATTCCTTAAGTTCTGCATGTGTCTTGCGTACCTATGTTTAACAGCGTCCCTGTGCGTTGTTTTGACGAGTGCGGCGGGCATGTCAAAATGACACACAGGGATGTATCCGCACACAACGCATATCCCTGCATACACAATGTTAAACATAGGCACATGTGGATGTAAGGAAAAAAGTACACAGGCGTATGCTGCGGACTGAAACATAAGTGTGAAACCGGCCTAAGTGTGCAATCATGCAATGCTACTGTTTTTTTTTCTGCTCTTTCATTTTCCCCTCCCCTTCTTCTAAGGCTGGTTTCACACATCCATTTATTTCTGGTACCAGAAAAACGGTACCAGAGATATCAGTGTCCATGTGTGTAATACTTGCGGCACACATGTGGCATCCCTTGCCGCATCAATACCACAAAGACGGCTGGCAAGGAAGACGCACTACAGTAAGCGCTGTTTCCTGGCGCCGGGTGCAGAACGCAGCTCTCATCATTCTCCCCTGCTCTGCCAGCGATCGGCGCGAGCAGTGGAGAATGATGAGAGTAAGGCCAGGATCACACTTGCGAGTTCAATGCGAGAAACTCGTGCATCAAGTTCCTGCACTGCCACCGGCATTCGGGACTGGAGCATGCGGCAGTGCCGGTGGCAGTGCAGGGACTTGATGTGCGAGTTTCTCGCATTGAACTCGCAAGTGTGACCCCAGCCTTATATTCAAGTCAGAACAATGACATCAGGCTTTTTACTTAGTTTTTGGTGGAATTAGGTGTTAGGTGAGTATAACTGTGTTTATTATTTTTAAATAAAATAAAACACAGTTTTACTTTTTTATTTCCAATAAAGAACTTTATTCTGGCCATGTCTTTATTTGCCATACAACTTACTGTAGCACTTCTTCGCGTTGCCAATGAGTGTCACACGGAGGACAGCCATGTGTTCTCTGTGTGCACGTGTGCGGGACATTTTGCCGTCCGTGCTGACAGGAAAGAACGAACATGTCTACTTGTGGAGCACACGGACACACGGTCCGTGGAAATACACGGACATGTGCACAGACCCATTTATTTGACTGGGTCTACATGTGTACGTGTTTCCAGTATGTGTGAAAACTGTCACCACATGTACCAGAGACAGGGATGTATGAAAAAGGCCTAAGAGCTGTAGCTTTGACTTTGTCGGCGGCAAAATAAAAAATGTTGTGTTGGCTTGTTTTTTTTGTTTTTTTATTGAGTTGAAAAAAATTGAGAAATTCATAACAAAAAAATTACTTGAGTTGCAATTTTTCAAAACATCTGGGACTTCTATATATTAAATGTTGGGGTACAGTTGGGGTACATATGATGCTTTGATTGCTTCTTAATGCTTTTTTTTGTGGCATTGTGACCAAAACCCAACAATTCTGGCATTAAATAAACATTTTTTTTTAAATAGTTTTTACAGATCATGTTAATTTCAGATTTACATAGATTATACTTTTGTGGACACATTTATACTTTAAAATAAAACCTGCACTTCTTTATTAGGGCTCTTTCACACGTCACTATCTCCGGTACGTTTGGTGACAGTTTCCACACGTACCGGAGAGAGTGACACACACAGACCCATTTAAATAAATGAGTCTGCGCACATGTCATTGTGTTTCCACGGACCGTGTGTCGTGGATGACAGCACAGATCATATGGACCCATTCAAGTCAATGAGTTCATGTGACACGTACCCCACATGGATGCCATCCGTGCAACACGTATCGGAGCCTGGGAATCAGTGCACAGTTTGCTCTGTTCCCAAGCACCGAGTGCTGAACGCTGCCCTCATCATGGTTCTCAGCACCAGCAGGGGATAATGATGAGAGTAGTAGTCTGCTCCCACTGTCTCCACCTGTAAAAATAAGAATAAAATACAAAAAAATCCTTATACTCACCTGTTTTAAATGTCCCCCACTGTAGTCCATGTGACCAATCATGCAAAGGAGACGGGGAGAATGACGCCTGCAGAGAGCGGGCCCCGTGTCCTGTCACTCACTGAGGTCCAGGGCCGCTCGCTGCAGGCGTCATTCTCCTCGGCTCCGCTGCATGAGCGCATTCTCCCCGGCTCCGCTGCATGAGCGGTCAAGAGCATTACGGGGGGGGGGGGGGGGGGGGAGGGTTGGGGGGGACAATTAGAACAGGTGAGTACATGGATTTTAGAAAATAACACAAGTCAGAAATACAGACTAGGAGGGAGGGCCTGTTACCATGAGCTTACAATCTGAAATGATGGCAATGCTAAAAGCCTTCACTAGACACCTGTACAGCTGTATAATGAGGCCCATGCTTTATAGTTAAGGGACAGGAGTGATAAAAGTAGGAAAAGTAGCTCTATGTGCAAGAAGAGCCGTTTTTTGAGCCAAAAAGAGCCGACTCTTTTTGGTGAGTAGAGCCGAGTAAGCTGGGTCACCAAAAAGAGCCGGACTGCCCATCACTACAGCGCTCTGCCTCTGACACTGCGGGTGCGTGATGACGTCATCACATACTCACTGTATGCCAGGCAGTGCAGCTGCTGAGACAGGAGCAAGGACCAGCGCGGGCACGAGGAGAGGTGAGGAGTGTTTTTTTTTTTACTATAACAGTGAGTACTGGACTGTGGGGCTATTCTTGGGGGGGGTGCAGGGGGATGTGGGCTGTGCTCTATACTATGCGGGCTGTGCTCTATACTATGCGGGCTGTACTCTATACTATGCGGGCTGTGTTATATACTATGCGGGCTGTGCTATATACTATGCGGGTTGTGCTATATACTATGCGGGCTGTGCTATATACTATGCGGGCTGTGTTATATACTATGCGGTCTGTGCTATATACTATGTGGGCTGTGCTATATATTATGCGGGCTGTGAACAAAAAAATATAGCAGACCACAAATTACCACGATAATATAAAATATATATAGTAAAATAAATATGTACGTAATGATATGGCCGCTAAAACCTGTGAATGGCAAACCATTCGGATTAATGAATAAAAAGACAAGACCCCAAAATGTGAGTCAAACTGATCTATACATATAATTGCCTAGGGGTTTTTCCGTCTGTCTGTCTTTCTGTCTGTCTTTCTGTCTGTCTGTCCTGGAAATCCCGCCTCTCTGATTGGTCGAGGCCGCCAGCACGGAGACACCTTTTGTGTCACTTCATATATATATTTTTGTGTCACCTCATATATTCTTTCCACATACTTTGGGTATATATTACATATATATATTTTTATATTATGTACATTAATTGCTAGCACCCTTCACCTTTTTGTTACTGCCCTGTAGTACATACGTGTATATATTATTATTTTTATATATTATTTTTTGGCTCCCTCTGCATCTACAGTATATGCATACATGTTCCTTCACATGCATCCTTGCACGCCATAGGTCCAAGTGATTAAGTGATCTTCTATGAGCATCATTATTCTACCTTCTGGTGTGTCCGTTCACTTGTTTGTGCTATGGGTATTGGAATATTTTCCATCTTATAGGCTACTTTTTGATAGCACATATTTATTCATTGTGTCTCTTATATCTCCAAGCACAGGCACACTTTTGTAGTGCCACTTTTTATGATCTAATAAAGATACTATTTGGTTATATTATATTTGCCTTTTCCTCATTTTCTTGGTATATATTATAATATAAGTTTGACTTACAATTTGGGGTCTTGTCTTTTTATTATGCGGGCTGTGTTATATACTATGGGGGGTATATTATATTCTATGGGGAGGCTGTTATATACTATGTGGCTGTGTTCTATACTATTGGGGGGTATATTATACTATAGGGGGTATATTATATTCTATGGGGGAGGCTGTGTTATATAATATGTGGCTGTGTTATATACTATGGGGGTACATTATATTCTATGGGGGAGGCTGTGTTATATACTATGGGGGTACATTATATTCTATGGGGAAGCTGTGTTATATACTATGGGGACTACATCATATACTACGGGGAGGTTGTCTGTATTATATTCTGTGGGGGGGGCTACATTATATTCTATGGGGGGCTGTATTTTATTTATATTCTATGAGGGGTGATTGCATCATACTCTATGAGGGGGCTACATTATACTCTATAACCCTGTATGTAACCCCTTTCTCATGTACAGCACCATGGAATTAATGGTGCTATATAAATTAATAATAATAATAATATGAGGGGGGCTGCATTATATTCTATGGGGGGTTACATTATACTCTGTGAGGACTAGAGAGAGAGGGGGTCTGGAGGAGGCATCCTGACTATGGAATGTGGTCCTTCACTTGGGCCTGTCTTTGACCTTCCATATCAGTGTTAGTGTTAGTAACTGCACATCTGGCTCAGGCTATGATATGAGCACAGGATATGTGTGGTAAAATCCCTGCATATGAGAGAACCAGATGGTAATGGATCTTGAGGAGATTTTTAAACTACTGGACACCAGGAATGTTTCTCAGAAAAGTTCTCATTAACCATTTAACCACCAATAACGTAATGACTCATTTTTATTTGATTCCATGAAGAAGGAATTTTTACATTGTGGAAAAGAGAGATGAGGTGGTATCATAGTTTAACCTATTCATTAAACACCCTTCTCCAGCCTTGGTCAAAGGGGTGCTTTTAGAACTGATTGGACAGTATGAGACTATGCAGACAAATTTACTGTACATATTTAAAGTCCCTATGGAGTATTTGATGGCATATAAGTCTCCTTAAACTAGTCTGGCACTCTCCACAGGGACCAAACTTCCCCCTTAGACTGTGTAGGACACACTCCTAACTTGTAATGAGTTGTCAATTTAGTAATAAATTTATAAGAGGAATAACAGAAGAACAACACAATGAGCAATCAGATTGTACTAAAACACAAAAATCTGGTAATGAATCTGTAGTTTTGTTGCAGACCACACATGCGAAGGCTCTTGTTTCTGTACCTTCACAAATGACATGGAGGAAAAAGGTTGTCACAAAACAGTATACCTGATAAGAGTGAAAATATATTTTCTTGACTCTGCAAAGCCATTGGAACATTTTTGTGTGTTTTCTTTTTTAGGAAAATAAATTCCCAGTTAATCATATTGATTTCTCTTTGTCATTACATGCTGATTAATGATAATGTTCAACATGTCAGGCTATACATGCAGATTTAAGACTTCTACTGGATGTGACTTAGAGATCCAGTTGCTTGCAATCTCAGATCATTTTATTGTGCAGAATCCACAATGCAAAAACATATATTTTAGATGAATCCAAACATATTTTTGTGAAAATATACTGCATACAAAAGATACCCTGCCAGTGGCTTTGATATACCAAACTATAACTAAGTGTCTATTGTGTTTGAGTTGTCTGAGGGCAGCACAATGGCTCAGTGGTTAGCACTGCAGCCTTGCAGCACTGGGGTCCTTGTTCAAATCCCATCAAGGACAACATCTGCAGGTGAACACGCATTTAACTAAATCCCTCCCAGCAGTTTCTGGGAGTATTTACCATGTGTGCGCTTCCCCTTTAAGAACAGATGAGAACACACACGTTCCCTAGGCACAGAGGTGGTGTGCACAGAGGAGACAGGAGCATGCACCGCAGGCCGGTGCGGTGAAGAAGAAAGCGTTCCTGCATGGAGGGAGAAGGGGACACCATTCAGGGGTGCCGGCATAGTCCTACAGTACTCCCTTTTACGCCCCCTCTTCTTCAGGCTTCCAGTGCCTCTTTGCAGATAAGATGGAGCCAAATTCTTCCTTCACCACGCTGTAGCCCCAACGCGCGTTTCGCGTCAGCTTCGTCAGCCCCTGACGAAGCTGACGCGAAAAGCGCGTTGGGGCTACAGCGTGGTGTTCTCCTGAGTGCCATCTTGTGGGGTAAGGATTCAGGGTTTTTATGTGATCGTTCACTATACTGTCAGTGATTGGAGCCTGTGTACAGCGCTCAGGGATCCGTCCACACGGACTTGATTAGCCTCTTTAGACCTGATACACCCTGACCCCTTCCCCCTCTGTTTAACTGTCGCACTATGCACTTTATGAAAATATAAATTGGCATCAGTTTTTCTCCACGTTGTTTTTTATCTGTGCTACCATAGCTATCTCTTCTGCCTGCAATACCTTTGTGTACTACTTTTTGTATTGTTTGAAATTTGATTATTGTCTATGTACATTTAATAAACTTGATATTTTTATGAACATATACTCCGTTTTCTTCTATATAATGCAGTATTGGGAGTGTCCTATATGCAATTATGAATGATACTTCTCTGTAGTTTGGCTCCCCTATTGTGGTTGTGAGCATGGTGGAGAGGTCTCGCATTCTTTGTTTCAGTTTGGGCTTGTTATATTATTATTGTGTTGCAGGCCCACTTGCTGCTGCCCTGGTGGATGGCTGGGACGTGTCCGTGGCTGTTCGATGAAGGACCGCTCCAGATCCAGGTTCGAGGGTGCTGCTCCAGGTTCTGTGAAAATAAAAGAAAAACATTAGTACCAAAAATGTATAATAGTAAAAACACCATCTCCTGTGGACTAGAAAAAAACAGATTAATGAATACAACACAAAAATACTTACGTTCTCTAGGCAAGGACTGGTCTCCAAAATGCCAGCATGCGATATTTGTACTTTCTGATACTTGCTGCATCACCACTGTGAACCTGGCCCTCCTGACGAAGGTCCTTGTTGAAGTGATCCCTCATCGAACGCCAATGGGTTTTGACTTTGTTCATTGGAAAAAACAATAAAAAAAGTTACCACTCATTTTTTATGCACGGGTAACTGTCTCTATTTAAAGTAACCTACTTCAAACACCACCTGACGGCAACTTACATACCCACCACCAACTAAACCTTGCTTCACTACTGACGTTATCAGTAGTAAGTATACTTAACGTTGAGAGAACTGGATCACAGACATTTAGAATCACACTTGTAAAAGGGTGTATATCCTTCTGAGGCCGGGGACACACACAACGTATAAATATACGGTCCGTTTTACACGGACGAGAATCGCACAAATGTTTACAAAACAGTGATCCGTGTGCAGTGCGAGGATGCGATTTCCTCGCATCAAATTATCCGTGTGACATCCATATGGCAACCGCATGGCGAGACTTTCTCGCAGGCTTGCAAAATGGACATATAACGGTTTTCTTAAAAATAATTTAAATCATCATCAAGAACAATATTTAATGGCCCTAAAACAGGTGGCAGCCACCAATCTATGCAGTACAGTCCCTGCTTGTGTTGCTGGATTTCTTCTTGCTGAGCAACATGTCTGATCTACTGACTTTTAACACCACAGAGCGTGTGCTTTACAACTGGGTACTTTCCCAACGTTTTGGGGAGCCATACCCAGTTATTGTAGATCCGAGGAGGCGGAGACGGATGTGGGTACATCCATTTTTGAAGCAACGGATCAATATAGGTCTGTATGCTGCTCTGAGGACACATCCGGACTAGTTCTTCAACTATTGTCGGATGAGGATACAAACATTTGATATGTTGTTGGCGATTTTGCGACCAGGGATCACCAAGAAGGACACCAGGATGCGCAAATCTATTTCTGCAGAGGAGCGCCTTATCCTTACCTTACGTATGTATAAATCCTCTTTTTAGAAATAATGTTTTTAATTTCATTGTCTTACCCCTTTTTATAATTAGATCATTAAATTTTTAGGTAGCTTCAAGATCATATGTGCTTTTATAATATTTTATTTTATAGAACATTAAAGCCATTGCATGTCCTTAATGTTTGATTAAACATGGCTTCTTAGTTATCTAATCTTAGTTTTTGTCCATATAACACTGTAATGTGTTCAATTTTTTTAAAAAAACATACTCTGTTTTCTTTTAGATTCCTTGCCACTGGACTTTCATATGCGGCACTGCATTTAGAGTTTTTACTGGGCAAATCCACAATTTCTGGAATTGTGCGGGATACATGTTCGGAAATCTGGAGAAGACTCCATCAAGAGGTGATGCCTGAGCCTAAAATGGCAGACTGGTTACGTATTGCCCAAGGATTTCAGGACACGTGCCAGTTTCCGCACTGTATTGGTGCTGTGGATGGAAAGCACATCCGTGTGCGTAAGCCGCCAAACTCAGGGACCCAATTCTATAATTATAAACAGTTTTTTCTCTGTAGTGCTGTTGGCCCTGGTCGACAGCAACTACAGGTTTATAATTGTAGATATTGGGGCCTATGGGAGAACTGGAGACTCTAGAGTCTTCAGTTCTTCCATTATGGGTCGGCGGATGCGCAACAATGATTTGGATCTCCCACTCCCAAGTCACATACCAGGGGCTAATTTGGATGCGGTGCCTTACATGATGGTAGCAGATGAGGCGTTTCAATTATCAAGGAACATCATGAGGCCCTATCCATGGAGAGGCCTGGACTACAGGCGGCGAATTTTTAATTTGCGTCTTTCCTGGGTCCGCCGTCTGGTAGAATGTTCCTTCGGCATTCTCACTGCAAAATGGCGGGTACTTCAGTCAGTAATTCAACTGAGTGAAGGCAATGTCATTGGCGTGATAAAAGCATGTGTTGTTCTTCACAACTTTACAAGATACCATGATTGCCCATCATCTGCTGATGATGAAGTTGATTATGCAAATACTGTCTTGTCTACTACACGTGTTCTTCCTTCACGTCGTCAGCCCTCAGGCCTAAAAGTTCGTGATGTGTTAACAAATTATTTTGTGTCACCAGAGGGATCGACAGTCTGGCAAGACAAAGCTGTTTTGCTTTAATCTTTAGTTATATTCTAACTTAATAAATATCATAATGTTCCTGTTTGAATTGTGTAGTATGTTTGTCCTTACAAAATAATTATTTTGTTAACCCCTTCCCGACCTTTGACGCCACGTAGGCGTCATGAAAGTCGGTGCCAATCCGACCCATGACGCCTATGTGGCGTCATGGAAAGATCGCGTCCCTGCAGATCGGGTGAAAGGGTTAACTCCCATTTCACCCAATCTGCAGGGACAGGGGGAGTGGTAGTTTAGCCCAGGGGGGGTGGCATCACCCCCCCCCCCGTGGCTACGATCGCTCTGATTGGCTGTTGAAAGTGAAACTGCCAATCAGAGCGATTTGTAATATTTCACCTATTATAACTGGTGAAATATTACAATCCAGCCATGGCCGATGCTGCAATATCATCAGCCATGGCTGGAAACACTAATGTGCCCCCACCCCACCCCACCGATCGCCCCCCCAGCCCTCCGATCTGTCCGGTACACTGCTCCGGCTCCCCTCCGTCCTGTGCTCCGCTCCCCCCGTGCTCTTGTCCGCTCCCCCCGTGCTCCAATCACCCTCCCCGTGCTCCAATCACCCCCCCTGCACTCCGATCCACCCCCCCGTGCTCCGTTCCACCCCCCGTGCTCCGTTCCACCCCCGTGCTCCGTTCCACCCCTCCCGCGCTTTGATCCACCCCCCCATGCTCCGATCCCCCCCCGTGCTCCTCCCACCCCATCATACTTACCGATCCTGCCGGGGTCCGTCCGTCTTCTCCCTGGGCGCCGCCATCTTCCAAAATGGCGGGCGCATGCGCAGTGCGCCCGCCGAATCTGCCGGCCGGCAGATTCGTTCCAAAGTGCATTTTGGTCACTGAGATAGATTATATCTCAGTGATCAAAATAAAAAAGATAATAAATGACCCCCCCCCTTTGTCACCCCCATAGGTAGGGACAATAAAAAAATAAAGAATTTTTTTTTTCCACTAATGTTAGAATAGGGTTAGGGTTAGGGCTAGGGATAGGGGTAGGGTTAGGGGTAGGGTTAGGGGTAGGGTTAGGGGTAGGGCTAGGGTTAGGGCTAGGGCTAGGGTTAGGGTTAGGGTTTCGGTATGTGCACACGTATTCTGGTCCTCTGTGGATTTTTCCGCTGCGGATTTGATAAATCCGCAGTGCTAAACCGCGTTTTTCCTGCGCATTTCACTGCGGTTTTACAACTGCTATTTTCTATTGGAGCAGTTGTAAAACCGCACAAAGAAGTGACATGCTGCGGAATGTAAACCGCTGTGTTTCCGTGCAGTTTTTCTGCAGCATGTGTACAGCGATTTTTGTTTCCCATAGGTTTACATTGAACTGTAAACTCATGGGAAACTGCTGCGGATCCGCAGCGTGTGCACATACATTTAGAATTAGGCTATGTGCACACGGTGCGGATTTGGCTGCGGATCCGCAGCGGATTGGCCGCTGCGGATTCGCAGCAGTGTTCCATCAGGTTTACAGTACCATGTAAACCTATGGAAAACCAAATCCGCTGTGCCCATGGTGCGTAAAATACCGCGCGGAAACACTGCGTTGTATTTTCCGCAGCATGTCAATTCTTTGTGCGGATTCCGCAGCGTTTTACACCTGTTCCTCAATAGGAATCCGCAGGTGAAATCCGCACAAAAAACACTGGAAATCCGCGGAAAATCCGCAGGTAAAACGCAGTGCCTTTTACCCGCGGATTTTTCAAAAATGATGCTGAAAAATCTCACACGAATCCGCAACGTGGGCACATAGCCTTAGGGTTAGAATTAGGGTTGTGATTAGGGTTATGGCTACAGTTGGGATTAGGGTTAGGGGTGTGTTTGGGTTAGTGTTGGAGGTAGAATTGAGGGGTTACCACTGTTTAGGCACATCAGGGGTCTCCAAACGCAACATGGCGCCACCATTGATTCCAGCCAATCTCGTATTCAAAAAGTCAAATGGTGCTCCCTCACTTCCGAGCCCTGATGTGTGCCCAAACAGTGGTTTACCCCCACATATGGGGTACCAGCATACTCAGGATAAACTGCGCAACAATTACTGGGGTCCAATTTCTCCTGTTACCCTTGTGAAAATAAAAAAATGCTTGCTAAAACATCATTTTTGAGGAAAGAAAAATGATTTTTTATTTTCACGGCTCTGCGTTGTAAACGTCTGTAAAGCACTTGGGGGTTCAAAGTGCTCACCACATATCTAGATAAGTTCCTTGGGGGGTCTAGTTTCTAAAATGGGGTCACTTGTGGGGGGTTTCTACTGTTAAGCCACATCAGGGGCTCTGCAAACGCAACGTGACGCCCACAGAGCATTCCATCAAAGTCTGCATTTCAAAACGTCACTACTTCACTTCCGAGCCCCGGCATGTGCCCAAACAGTGGTTTACCCCCACATATGGGGTATCAGCGTTCTCAGGAGAAACTGGACAACAACTTTTGGGGTCAAATATCTCCTGTTACCCTTGGGAAAATAAGAAATTGCAGGCTAAAAGATCATTTTTGAGAAAATAATTTTTTTTTTTATTTTCATGGCTCTGCGTTATAAACTTCTGTGAAGCACTTGGGGGTTCAAAGTCCTCACCACCAGGGGCTGGCTGGCAAATTTTAGCCTGGGGGGCAAGCACAAGCAGTGGCCCATGAGTAGCGGCCCATCCTTAAAGGGGTTGTCAGATCTTAAGCTACATGTCTACAGTCACTATGTGTGAATCCTCATATCGTGCGCACTGTGCGCTATGAGGATTCTCTGGTGCCGGCAACAGGTGGTCTGGTGACTGCAAGAATGCGATAGATAGAGATATTATTTATATATATATATTGACACACACAGTCCCACTGTATCATGACACACACACACACACACCCACTGTATAATTCATGACACACACAGCCCCACTGTATAGTGACACACACACAGCCCCACTGTATAATGAGGAGTGGTACTGTGCAGTGTATAGATACAGAATAAGGCCACATTCACACGGTCAGTATATGGTCAGTATTTGACCTCAGTATTTGTAGCCAAAACCAGGAGTGGGTGATAAATACAGAATTGGTGCAGATGTCTCTATTATACTTTTCCTCTGGATTGTTCCACTCCCGGTTTTGGCTTACAAATACTGATGAAAACACTGAACAAATACTGACCGTGTGAACGTGGGCTTAATACAGGTGCTCATTAGGGTGGAATAACACTAGAATATGGCATCGGATGTGATATGCCAATGATACTCGGCTCTTGCTCTGCTGTGAGCGTGATCAGAGTGTCCGTGCTCCAATGCTCTCGCAGCACAGGTGTGGAGGAGACGGAGAAATTAATTTCTCCATCTCCTCAATGGTCTGACTCACCGTGTATCAGACTGCAACATCTGCTGAGAAAAAAAAACCACAACTGCACACGGACAGCAAGTGAGAAGATGATTGTACCACTTTTGTGGAAGAAAATGGAACCGATTTTTTTTAATACTCTTTATTAGTCAAAGTGGCAACATTTCACTTCCATATCAGAGAAATGTTCAGTTATGGATCCAAAACGTTGCCACATGGGCCAATAAAGAGTCCACTAGTTTTCTAACAATTAATCGGAGTGATAGATAGACAGATACACATATACATCAGAATAGATACTGAGAATTACACCATTTATGCAGGACATTAGAAGTATACACAGCTCCACAACATACCGTATATACTTGAGTATAAGTCGACCCAAGTATATGCCGAGACACCTAATTTTGCCACAAAAAACTGTGAAAATGTATTGAGTCGAGTATAAGCTGGGTATGCATTGTCCCCACATCCCGTCCTTGTATGCATGGCTCCCCTGTCCCTGTATGAATGGCTCCTCATCCCCATCCTTGTCTGCATGGCTCCTCATCCCCATCCTTGTCTGCTTGGCTCCTCATCCCCATCCTTGTCTGCATGGCTCCTCATCCTTGTCTGCATGGCTCCTCATCCCCATTCTTGTCTGCATGGCTCCTCATCCCCATCCTTGTCTGCATGGCTCCTCATCCCCATCCTTGTCTGCATGGCTCCTCATCCCCATCCTTGTCTGCATGGCTCCTTATCCCCATCCTTGTCTGCATGGCTCCTTATCACCATCCTTGTCTGTATGGCTCCTTATCCCCATCCTTGTCTGTATGGCTCCTTATCCCCATCCTTGTCTGCATGGCTCCTTATCCCCATCCTTGTCTGTATGGCTCCTTATCCCCATCCTTGTCTGTATGGCTCCTCATCCCCATCCTTGTCTGCATGGCTCCTTATCCCCATCCTGGTCTGCATGGCTCCTTATCCCCATCCTTGTCTGTATGGCTCCTCATCCCCATCCTTGTATGTATGGCTCCTTATCCCCATCCTTGTCTGTATGGCTCCTTATCCCCATCCTTGTCTGTATGGCTCCTTATCCCCATCCTTGTCTGCATGGCTCCTTATCCCCATCCTTGTCTGTATGGCTCCTTATCCCCATCCTTGTCTGTATGGCTCCTTATCCCCATCCTTGTCTGCATGGCTCCTTATCCCCATCCTTGTCTGTATGGCTCCTTATCCCCATCCTTGTCTGCATGGCTCCTTATCCCCATCCTTGTCTGTATGGCTCCTTATCCCCATCCTTGTCTGCATGGCTCCTTATCCCCATCCTTGTCTGTATGGCTCCTTATCCCCATCCTTGTCTGTATGACTCCTTATCCCCATCCTTGTATGCATGGCTCCTTATCCCCGTCTGTGTGTGCATGGCTCCTTATCCCCATCCTTGTCTGCATGAATCCTTATCCCCATCCTTGTATGCATGGCTCCTTATCCCTGTTCATGTATGCATGGTTCCTAAAAAATAATAAAAAACCACATCCTACTTACCTTCTTTGCATGGCCTCGCAGCATCTCGTTCCGGTGCCAGCAGCTCCGGCCGGGCGATCACATGTCCCCCGCTCATTAAGGTAATGAATATTTATCACACCTATGGGAGTGGAGAGGGGTGAATATTCATTACCTTAATGAGCGGAAGACTCGTGATCGGTCATCCTGAAGAGCTGCTAGCGCCGAAACGAGATGCAGCGAGGGTGCGCAGGGATGGTAAGTAGGATGTGTGCTGGAAGCCGGCGGCTGTGGCTGTCAATGCTACAAGAGAAATGAATATTCACTGCCAGTGCAGTGAATATTCATTTCTCTTTAGCAGCGGCACAGGCTTTAGCCACAGCCGCCGGCTCCTGCCTCTGTCACCTGCTGCTCCTTCTCCGTCTTTCTGGGACAATGATTTGTGTATAAGTCGAGGGGGGTGTTTTCAGCACAAAAAAAAATATGCTGAAAAACTCGGCTTATACACAAGTATAAATGGTATACTACAATATATTATATACACAGCGGCATATTATATACCGTGTTAAGGAATATAGAGCGGTGCATATATTATATAGTGTAGAGATGTGGCAGCAGTGTAAATAGTGTGAATTCCACACTATATGCATAGCGCCATACTATATAAACATCTCTACACTATAAACCTCTCTACAATATTCGGTAATTAAGACAGCATTATACTATATTATGATGCATACATCACATAGGAGACACTGCGACTGCTGAACATATATCACATTGAAACTACTGTATATACAATAGTCGATACTGCGACTGATGTGTGTAGTTGTAGTATCACCTATATATTGTATGTGATACTGTGACTGCTGTACACACATTGTATAGATGAAACTGATTATATATATATATATATATATATATATATATATATATACATACATACATACATACATACATACACATACACTAGATGGTGGGCCGATTCAAACGCATCGGGTATTCTAGAATATGCATGTCCACGTAGCATATTGCCCAGCCACTTAGTTTATTGCCCAGCCACGTAGTTTATTGCCCAGCCACGTAGTATATTGCCCAGCCACGTAGTATTCAGCACAGAGCCACGTAGTATATTGTCCAGCCACGTAGTATATTGCCCAGCAACGTAGTATATTGCCCAGTCACGTAGTATATTGCCCAGCCACGTAGTATATTGCCCAACCACATAGTATATTGCCCAGCCACATAGTATATTGCCCAGTCACGTAGTATATTGCCCAGTCACGTAGTATATTGCCCAGTCACGTAGTATATTGCCCAGTCACGTAGTATATTGCCCAGCCACGTAATATTCAGCACAGAGCCACGTAGTATATTGGCCAGTCACGTAGGTATGTAACACTGCCCACGCAGTATTTAGCAGTGTGGGCACCATATCCTTGTTAAAAAAAAAAAATTAAAATTAAAAATAGTTATATACTCACCCCTGGGATCCAGCGAAGCTGTGTGATGCGGCCGCCATCTTCCATTCCCAGGAAACCGCCAGTGAGACCGCCAAGTCTTCTGGGTAAGTTCGCAATGCATCTCTGGGAACGGAAGATGGCGGCCGGCTGGAGCGCATCGTCCAATGACGGAAGGTGAGTATAGCAGGTTTTTGGTTTTTTTTATTAATATTTTTAACATTACATCTTTTTACTATTGATGCTGCATAGGCAGAATCAATAGTAAAAACTTGGTCACACAGGGTTAATAGCAGCGGTAACGGAATGCGTTACCCGTGCCATAACGCGGTCTGTTACCGCTGGCATTAACCCTGTGTGAGCGCTGACTGGAGGGGATTATGGAGCAGGCACTGACTGCGGGGAGTAAGGAGCGGGGAGTATGGAGCGGGCGCTGGGGACACTGACTGCGGGGAGTATGGAGCGGGGAGTATGGAGCAGGCGCAGGGGACACTGACTGCGGGGAGTATGGAGCGGAGCGCCAGGCACACTGACTGCGGAGAGTATGGAGCGGGCGCCGGGCACACTGACTGCGGAGAGTATGGAGCGGGCGCCGGGCACACTGACTGCGGGGAGTATGGAGCGGGCGCCGGGCACACTGACTGCGGGGAGTATGGAGCGGGCGCCGGGCACACTGACTGCGGGGAGTATGGAGCGGGCGCTGGGCACTGACTGCGGGGAGTATGGAGCGGGCGCCGGGCACACTGACTGCGGGGAGTATGGAGCGGGCGCTGGGCACTGACTGCGGGAAGTATGGAGTGGGCGGCGGGCACTGTGACTGCAGGGGAGTAGGGGAGGGACTAATCGGACTGTGCCCGTCGCTGATTGGTCGCGGCAGCCATGACAGGCAGCTGGCGAGACCAATCAGCAACGCTGGATTTCCGTTACGGAAGTTGAGGACAGAAAGACGGAAGTAACCCGTAGGCAATTATATATATAGATTAGATACAAATAGATAGTGCGACTATACACAGCAGTGTCACCTATATAACGTATATACATTAGTCTGTACATTATATAGGTGATACTGCAAATGTTGCATACACGTTATATAGGCGATACTGCTACTGCTGTATATAATGATAGTATCACCTATATATCATATATACAGCAGTCTATATTCATTATATAGGCAATACTGCTACTGATGTGTATATACGTTATATATAGGTGTTACTGCTGTGTATATATGTACGTGTGTGTGTGTATACATACACACACACACACACCAGTATCACCTACATAACGACATATATACACAGAAGTATCACCTATATACACATCAGTAGCAGTATTGCCTATATAATGTGTATAGACTGCTATATATGCATTATATAGGTGATACTGCTGTATATAATCACTATACCACTATAATGCATGTATAGCAGTCTATATCTTATATGGGTGACACTGCTACTTATGCGTATATACCTTATATAGGTGACACTGCGGTGTGTGTGTGTATATATATATATATATATATATATACACATACACATATACATACACACACATTGCAGTGTCACCTATATAAGGTATATACGCATAAGTAGCAGTGTCACCCATATAAGATATAGACTGCTATACATGCATTATAGTGGTATAGTGATTATATACAGCAGTACCACCTATATAATGTATATATAGCAGTCTATACACATTATATAGGCAATACTGCTGTATATACATTAAAAAAAATCATCTTGGGACTCACCCAGGTCCCTGAGATGGGGGGAGGTCGGGAGGATGAAGAGCTGAGGTGGGTCGGGTGTCGCGTCCTGGCCAGCGTTGGCAGTGAAGAGGAGGAGAGGATCATCCCAGGGCCCAGGCATTGGTGAGCAGTCTTCTCTGACGCTGGTGCAGGCCGGCCAGCGTCAGACACCGTCTATGCGCGCGCGGCTTTTTGAA
This sequence comes from Ranitomeya imitator, assembly GCF_032444005.1. Taxonomy (NCBI): domain Eukaryota; kingdom Metazoa; phylum Chordata; class Amphibia; order Anura; family Dendrobatidae; genus Ranitomeya; species Ranitomeya imitator. Next base: position 425,674,461 of record NC_091285.1, on the reverse strand, counting down.
ATATCACCATGTGCGCGCGCGCGCGCGCATGGTCTCCTGCTTGCCCACTCTGACTGATGGGCAGCAGACGAGCACGCGCAGGAATGAGGACCGCGGCCGTGCTCGCACACTAGTGCGGGCCGCGCGCGCGCCTGGTCTCCTGCTTGCCCGCTCTGACATGGGCAGCGCAGCAGCTGGCAGACGAGCACACGCAGGAACAAGGACCGCGGCCGTGCTCGCACACTAGTGCGGGCCGCCGCGGCACTTGTCAGAGCAGGCAACGCGCGCACATAGGGCCGGCTGGAGGGATGCGGCGCGCTATGTATTAAAATAGCTGCTGCTCCTCCAGCGGCCCTGTGTACCTGCTCAGGCACCGGCCCGGGGGGCAGATGCATTCCTGCCACCCGGCCCAGTCCGCCCCTGCTCACCACACATCTAGATTAGTTCCTTTGGGGGTCTAGTTTCCAAAATGGGGTCATTTCTGGGGGATCTCCAATGTTTAGGCACACAGGGGCTCTCCAAACGTGACATGGTGTCCGCTAATGATTGGAGCTAATTTTCCATTTAAAAAGCCAAATGGCGTGCCTTCCCTTCCGAGCCCTGCCGTGCACCCAAACAGTGGTTTACCCCCACATATGGGGTATCAGCGTACTCAGGACAAACTGGACAACAACATTTGGGGTCCAATTTCTCCTATTACCCTTGGCAAAATAGGAAATTCCAGGCAAAAAAATCATTTTTGAGGAAAGAAAAATTATTTTTTATTTTCATGGCTCTGCGTTATAAACTTCTGTGAAGCACCTGGGGGTTTAAAGTGCTCAATATGCATCTAGATAAGTTCCTTGGGGGTCTAGTTTCCAAAATGGGGTCACTTGTGGGGGAGCGCCAATGTTTAGGCACACAGGGGCTCTCCAAACGCGACATGGTGTCCGCTAACGATGGAGATAATTTTTCATTCAAAAAGTCAAATGGCGCTCCTTCCCTTCCGAGCCTTACCATGTGCCCAAAAAGTGGTTTACCCCCACATGTGAGGTATTGGTGTACTCAGGAGAAATTGCCCAACAAATTTTAGGATCCATTTTATCCTGTTGCCCATGTGAAAATGAAAAAATTGAGGCTAAAAAATATTTTTGTGAAAAAAAAGTACTTTTTCATTTTTACGGATCAATTTGTGAAGCACCTGGGGGTTCAAAGTGCTCACTATGCATCTAGATAAGTTCCTTGGGGTGTCTAGTTTCCAAAATGGGGTCATTTGTGGGGGAGCTCCAATTTTTAGGCACACGGGGGCTCTCCAAACGTGACATGGTGTCCGCTAAAGAGTGGAGCCAATTTTTCATTCAAAAAGTCAAATGGCGCTCCTTCCCTTCCAAGCCCTGCCGTGCGCCCAAACAGTGGTTTACCCCCACATATGAGGTATCAGCGTACTCACGACAAATTGGACAACAACTTTCGTGGTTCAGTTTCTCCTTTTACCATTGGGAAAATAAAAAAATTGTTGCTAAAAGATAATTTTTGTGACTAAAAAGTTAAATGTTCATTTTTTCCTTCCATGTTGCTTCTGCTGCTGTGAAGCACCTGAAGGGTTAATAAACTTCTTGAATGTGGTTTTGAGTACCTTGAGGGGTGCAGTTTTTAGAATGGTGTCACTTTTGGGTATTTTCAGCCATATAGACCCCTCAAACTGACTTCAAATGTGAGGTGGTCCCTAAAAAAAAGGTTTTGTAAATTTCGTTGTAAAAATGAGAAATCGCTGGTCAAATTTTAACCCTTATAACTTCCTAACAAAAAAAAATTTTGTTTCCAAAATTGTGCTGATGTAAAGTATACATGTGGGAAATGTTATTTATTAACTATTTTGTGTCACATAACTCTCTGGTTTAACAGAATAAAAATTCAAAATGTGAAAATTGCGAAATTTTCAAAATTTTCACCAAATTTCCGTTTTTATCACAAATAAACGCAAAATTTATTGACCTAAATTTACCACTAACATGAAGCCCAATATGTCACGAAAAAACAATCTCAGAACCGCTAGGATCCGTTGAAGCGTTCCTGAGTTATTACCTCATAAAGGGACACTGGTCAGAATTGCAAAAAACGGCAAGGTCTTTAAGGTCAAAATAGGCTGGGTCATGAAGGGGTTAAGTAGTCACAGCATGTATGTAGTCATAACAATACATAACACTCATATTTGTAAAACCATTTTTACTGCTCAAAGCATACAGTGGGGCAAAAAAGTATTTAGTCAGTCAGCAATAGTGCAAGTTCCACCACTTAAAAAGATGAGAGGCGTCTGTAATTTACATCATAGGTAGACCTCAACTATGGGAGACAAACTGAGAAAAAAAAATCCAGAAAATCACATTGTCTGTTTTTTTAACATTTTATTTGCATATTATGGTGGAAAATAAGTATTTGGTCAGAAACAAAATTTCATCTCAATACTTTGTAATATATCCTTTGTTGGCAATGACAGAGGTCAAACGTTTTCTGTAAGTCTTCACAAGGTTGCCACACACTGTTGTTGGTATGTTGGCCCATTCCTCCATGCAGATCTCCTCTAGAGCAGTGATGTTTTTGGCTTTTCGCTTGGCAACACGGACTTTCAACTCCCTCCAAAGGTTTTCTATAGGGTTGAGATCTGGAGACTGGCTAGGCCACTCCAGGACCTTGAAATGCTTCTTACGAAGCCACTCCTTCGTTGCCCTGGCGGTGTGCTTTGGATCATTGTCATGTTGAAAGACCCAGCCTTGTTTCATCTTCAATGCCCTTGCTGATGGAAGGAGGTTTGCACTCAAAATCTCACGATACATGGCCCCATTCATTCTTTCATGTACCCGGAGCAGTCGTCCTGGCCCCTTTGCAGAGAAACAGCCCCAAAGCATGATGTTTCCACCACCATGCTTTACAGTAGGTATGGTGTTTGATGGATGCAACTCAGTATTCTTTTTCCTCCAAACACGACAAGTTGTGTTTCTACCAAACAGTTCCAGTTTGGTTTCATCAGACCATAGGACATTCTCCCAAAACTCCTCTGGATCATCCAAATGCTCTCTAGCAAACTTCAGATGGGCCCGGACATGTACTGGCTTAAGCAGTGGGACACGTCTGGCACTGCAGGATCTGAGTCCATGGTGGCGTAGTGTGCTACTTATGGTAGGCCTTGTTACATTGGTCCCAGCTCTCTGCAGTTCATTCACTAGGTCCCCCCCGCGTGGTTCTGGGATTTTTGCTCACCGTTCTTGTGATCATTCTGACCCCACGGGGTGGGATTTTGCGTGGAGCCCCAGATCGAGGGAGATTATCAGTGGTCTTGTATGTCTTCCATTTTCTAATTATTGCTCCCACTGTTGATTTCTTCGCTCCAAGCTGGTTGGCTATTGCAGATTCAGTCTTCCCAGCCTGGTGCAGGGCTACAATTTTGTTTCTAGTGTCCTTTGACAGCTCTTTGGTCTTCACCATAGTGGCGTTTGGAGTCAGACTGTTTGAGGGTGTGCACAGGTGTCTTTTTATACTGATAACAAGTTTAAACAGGTGCCATTACTACAGGTAATGAGTGGAGGAAAGAGGAGACTCTTAACGAAGAAGTTACAGGTCTGTGAGAGCCAGAAATCTTGATTGTTTGTTTCTGACCAAATACTTATTTTCCACCATAATATGCAAAAAAAATGATAAAAAAACAGACAATGTGATTTTCTGGATTTTTTTTTCTCAGTTTGTCTCCCATAGTTGAGGTCTACCTATGATGTAAATTACAGACGCCTCTCATCTTTTTAAGTGGTGGAACTTGCACTATTGCTGACTGACTAAATACTTTTTTGCCCCACTGTATAGCTAGTAGCCAACAACATATTCACATCATATGTAATTGTAGGCATATTAACCTGAGCAAACAAGAAAGCATAGCATGCCAAGGGCACAAATAACATTACACCAAAAACAGCGTAAATGACAGGCAAAAAACTTGTTTAAAAAAATTACAGATTCTGGTAGGTTTGGGGGGTGGTGATGGTGATGGCGGGTGTCCAGCATGTGCAGAACCTGGCCTAGGTGGATGACCAACCTGACTGTCAACCTGTGGTATGCCAGATATATATGGAGGGTGGTGTTGCAAGGATCTATCCTGTGTCGTCTGAGGTAAAAATTGTTGAGGGTAGAAGTGCATTAACTCCTGTGTACTGGATTGTCCCATTTGGTCATACCCCGCAATATGGCCATGTCGAGCAGACACATGTTGGGACCAGCCTCCAAACTTGTTACTGTTCAAGTGGTCAGATTGGGCAGTTGCTGGATAATCATAACTTGGCCTAAGTAGTGTTTGTTGGTTGCTTTGGGCAGGCTGTTGTTGTGGTGCTATATACGTGGCGGGGGTGGTGCTGCGACTGGTTGTTTGTTCCTGTGGAAGGTCTTGCACTGCCAGAAGGTTTGTTGATGACATTTGCCAAGTTTCTAGGTAGTTAAACACAGGAGTAGGGTTGTTTGGGGATGTTGCCGCATCTATCACTATTTGTAGACAACCTCTGGTCCGCAGCCTGAGCGAGCGCGGAATGGGACGTACGTAGCGGGCAAGGCTGCGGAAGTACGCTTCCTCCCCATCGTCATGGGCAGCCCTGGATAAATCGTCCAACACCCCTGTATCCAGTGCCTCCTGGTGCCAGTGGTAGAAGCCACCCTTCTGCGCCGACCATGGTGTGGTCTTGTAGTAGGCTGTGGTGATGTATCCAGAGCCAAGGTTGGACTGCTGCTATGGGCGCCTTCCTCCACCTCTGGATTGGCCTCCTGTGCGGCAGAAGACGCTGCTGCTGGTTGTGCTGCTGGTGGTGGTTGGTTGCTGCTTGTTGGTTGGCCAGATGGTCCAGCCATTTCGGCACCTTCACCAGCGGGGTCAATCACCACCTCGGAATCAGATGCAGTCTCCCTTTCTGTCAGATTTGACTCTGTTCTGGATTTAAAAAAATAAAAAAACATATTCACGTTATAACATGTGTTCAAAATTTTGTGACATGCATGCACTTACGGTCTGAGCTCCATCACCGGTGCAAGAAAATTAAGACGCTCAAAAAAAAGATATTTTCTTTTTTGGGGGGCTGCATCACCACTACGCCCAAAAAGTTGACGTTCACGCCGGTATTGGTCCCTGCAACTCCGCCAGCGTCTATTGACATCATTCACTGCAAAGAAACACAAGAATTGTTTTAACTATCAAGCACATAACTCCAACAGGTACAGGGTTTGCAATCGCACACGGGCCCTGGAGCCTAGGGGGACATAAAAGTCCCTTTGTCCTATATTAAAGGACTATTGCTAGTACATTTAAACAATATTTGTGAGATTTTAACATTTACCTCACTAATAAACACACCACATATGATGTGTTCTTGGTTAGTTTTATCAGGAACCCAATTTTATACACAATTTTGGTAAAGGATGGTACTTACAAATTTCTTGCTGAACCTCATGAGGTCGCTCATCAAAATCGGGGAACATGTGGCGACAGATTGCACTCCATGCTGCGTCTTTACGTGCACGGTCCACATAATGTGCGTCGCGCGTCGCGTTGGTCCCATAATTCTGGCCTATCATGGACCATAGCAATCAGCATCTCCACATTTATATGCCTGGCCATGCTGCTACACAGTACACTCCGTGGAGGCGTGCTTCCTGCTTTTCAATCCATCGTGGCCAAAATATTAGCATGCCAAAGCTTCCTCATAATGGATGATTCAATTTCCTTTCACCTGGAGAAGTCTTCCGTATTTCTCGCAATGCACACGCATGGTCCGTGTGTAATCCGATTTTTTCTCGCACCCATAGACTTGCATTGGCAATTCCCGGACGAGATACACTGACAATCGCAGCATGCTGCGATTTCACTCGGATCCTGAATACGGCCGAGAATGATGATGATGGAAGCTGCCCCATAGATTAACATTGGGACGAGTGCTATGCAATTTTTTTATCGCATTGCACTCGTCCATATAAGGCTGGTTTCACACTAGCGTTTTTGAACGCATGCGTTTTTACAAAAAAAAACGCATGCGTTTTTTTCCCTATATTTAACATTAAAAACGCGTGCGTTTTTTGATGTCCGCGTTTTTGAACGCATGCGTTTTTTAACTGCATGCGTTCACTTTCTAAAATGCAACATGTAGTATTTTGCAAAGCGTTTTTTTTTTTCAAAAAAACGCATGCGTTCACATGCGTTTTTTTTTTGGAAAAAAATTGCATTGGAGTCAATGGAGACGCATGCGTTTTTTTGGACATGCGTTTGCATGCGTTTTTTTTGACGCATGCGTTTTTTTGAAGCATGCGTTTTTTTTGGCACCATAGTTAAGATAAGGTTGTCTAGACACTGATAAGGCTCCCCCATAGCTGAAGGGTTATAAAAGGAAGGCTGGGGGAAGTTTCTGGTCACTTCTCATCAGACTCCAAGGAAGACAGCACCCTGCCCGGACGCATTGTTGGACAAGACACAGAGCAATGTGAGTATATCCTTGCCAATGCATTTATTCTTCAATTTTTTGGATCTACATGTCCTAATTTTTTCAATGTTTTTCTTTCAACACGCATCAGAATGTCTTCTCCGGTTTCTTCGTCTGATGATGAATTCCAGCCACGGCAATCAGAAGTGGATCACGTGAGCGAGGTAATTTTTTGTTCCGTCAGCTTGGTAAGTATTGACTGTCACATCGACACGAGGCAATTATATTTTTTTTATTCTATAGAGCACTTCAACTGAGGGACAGAGAGGTACGGAGCAGCGGAGTCAAGGTCCAGGTGGAAGACGGCAGCGGGTATGTATACCAGGCAGACTGTCCTTATTTAAGTTGTCTTTCATATTTCTGCCCTTTCTCATTTTTTTTTTTTTTTTTTTTAAATGTGGTTGAGCAAACTTAATTTTTTTTAATTAAATTTTAGGTTTCACAACGGGACGATGACCACATCGATAATGACCTGCTAATCACTCTGGTACAGGAGCGAGTCCCGTTGTGGGACAGCCGGGATCAACAGCACTCCGTCAATAGTGTTATCCGTCGTTTGTGGAGTGAGGTGGCCCAAGCGTTGTGGGATGGCTGGGAGAATTCAACGCCACGGGTCCGTAATGCATTTGGTAAGTATTGCACGATAGTGTGAAGAAACAGACCTTGGCCATGCTCTCTTGACTGTGTGTGATGACAGAAACTTTTCGTAGTTTCTGTCATCACACACAGTCACGAGAGCATGGCCAAAAGTCCTGATTCTGACCATTATATTTTATTGTTATTTCACAGTGGACAAAGTAAGAACACGTTGGCGTTCCATGAAGGACCGCTTCAACAAGGACCTGCGTGCAGAGAAGAGTGCAGCTAGTGGTTCCGGAGCAAGGCACCGGCTGTACAAGTACCACCGTGTGCTGGCCTTCCTGAGACCGGTCCTTCTCTTGAGAACGTAAGTATTTGTCACATGCCTCCGGTTGTATTGCATTGACATAATCTGTCATTTTTAATTCCATAGGATGTACCGTCTTGTTATCGTTTGGTATTAATTTTCTGTTTTATTTTTTCACAGCACACACTGCACGACTGTCGCCACAGGTTCTGGAGCGGTCCTTCAGCCGACAGCCACGGACCCGTCCCAGCCATCCAGCAGCGCAGCACCAGGTGGGTCTTCCACAGTCACTGGAGACCAGGGAGCTGGCCCATCAGGTCTTCCCCTTTCGCAGTCCTCTTTCGCTGCACCCATTTTTGCGGGCTCATCCCGGCAGCGACAGAGGGCTTCGGATAGGTCCCTCATGCCCGAGTTTTTGCACTTGAGCTCGGTTTTACACGAAGCTATCAAGGCTTTAAGTGACAAAATGGATGTGTCCCATAACCTGTTACAGTGCCGCATCCAGGATGTCGCTAAAAGCCTTGATCAAGTTAAAGCCGACCTCCAGAAGCCAGCTCATCATTTTTTTAATAAAATCCACCAGAGCATGTCGGAACACCTTAGCCCTGATCTCCAGCTGAGTGTGATGCAGGCCTGCAATGTTGCTTTGGGGCAGGCTATGCAGCAGAGTCAGAGTCGTAATGTGGCGGCATATCCAACTGTGCCGTCACTGTCCGAAGTAAACACCATTCCTACCTCTGCTGCATACCACTGCACGGCCACCTCTATTCCCTCAACAGGTGTTCTCCAGTACAGCGCCAACACGATGACGAGTGCTGTTGGACATCCCACCGCCACCACCGTGACGACCGCTGCTCCGGCTTGGACCTCCTCCGCTGACACCTCTATGACGCAGGACCCTGGCGTGGCTTATCGGCCCGGCAACCTCCCGATGCAGCAGGACCAATCCATGCAATATCGGACCGGCCCACCCCCGATGCAGCAGGACCCATCCATGCAATATCGGACCGGCCCACCCCCGATGCAGCAGGACAGAGGCCTGGCATATCTGACCGGACCCACCCCGATGCAGGAGGACCGAGGCCTGGCATATCGGACCGGACCAACCCCGATGCAGCAGGACCGAGGCGTTGCTTTCCGGGCAGGAAACCCCCCGATGCAGCAGGACACATCCATGGCGTATCGCACCGGGCACCCCATGATGCATGACCAAGCCATACGTTTCCGGGCAGGACCCACCCCGATGCACCAAGAACCATCCATGGCTTTATGTTCCCCCCCACCAGCAATGCAGCAGGACGCTGGTATGGGATTTGTTTCCCCCACCCCAACGATGCCCCAGGACCCTGGGAGGGTGTTAATTTCCCCCCCCCCCCCCCAACGAGGCACCAGGATCCTGGGAGGGTTTTTGTTTCCCCCCCCCCAACGAGGCACCAGGACCCAGGCGGGACTTTATCTTTCCCCCCATTGGACTCAGAGATTGCCGAGCGCTCCACAATGGAGACTGACTGTGAAATTGTGGAGCCGGGTCCTGACGTGTCTCCCACCCAAAGTTTACACCCTAGCCCCAAAAGACTTCCCCCAACCCGGAAAACACAGAAAACTGGCAAAACCCATAAGAAACAGAAAACTTTGTTTATTCCTCCCCCATCACCTTCCGATGTGTCTCTACCGTGCAGTTTGTCTCAAGCCCCTCATGTTTTAAGCCCCATCCCCGAACTTCCAGACCCTTCAAGTTTTGTTGCCCATTCTCCTGCAACCTCTGCCTCCTCCACGGTGAGCCAGGCTTCAGTTCTAAATACCCCCCAGTTACGGCACTCAACCCCAAGCCGGCGTGGTTCAACCCGGCGCGGTAAAAAAAAATAAATTTGTGTTTTTCCCCAATAAAAAAAAGTTTATTTTCAACAATTATGTTTGGTTTATTGTGTCTTTCACCGCTCTAAATACACACCAATAAACTGCGTTTACACACTTTTATTCTTTTGGCCTACACATATCTCCAGTAGTATAAAATACCAGACAACATCTATATGTGTTTCTTTAGTATACAGATATGAGTTGGCCAAAAAAATAGTAGTTATTTCCATACTCTTATTTTTAATTTTTAACTGGTGTAGTGTCACTGTACAAAGAGAAAATGGTGTAAATCAAGTTCAGAACTCAACTGAACCGGTCAGATGTCAAAATAGACACCTGACCTGTTTAGTTGATTACTGACTTGTATATTCACCATATTCTATATAGCACATTATGTGACAATGTTTGTCAAACTGATGGGACAATGGTTGGCACACGCTAACTATCTATCCTCACCTTGGCAGGTGTAAGAAATTTTGAATTCATGATCATGTTTATGTTCATCATGAATTCATTATTTCTTACACTTGACTTGACGGGAATAGAGAGCGTGCCAGTCGTGACGCAATGACGTCAAGAAGATTACCAATAAAGAAATTTAAATCTGGTTACATTATAAGTATGCGTGTTTATATCATTGTTTGTAAACCAAAATAGGGAGTGCAACAGAGGTCAATTATGATTAAAAAAATCAAATTATTACCTCATCAACTATCACCCACTCCTTGTTTTGGATTACAAATTATGATATACTACTACTGCCCATCTTTGTTCAACCTTTAGAGAGGAAAAAGACAGGAGACCTGGTGAACACAAAAAAGTTTATTAATTTGAAAAATTGGTATCAGTATTTAATATTTGGTAAACATTAACATACAACAGGACATTTAAACAACATTGTCCTGCCATGAAACCCGTCCAATATCGGACACAAAATAGGCCGCAAATTGGTCACGCATAAGACCAACGGCTGCAGTTGACCTCATCGGGTGATGATGAAAATCGGGCAATGGGTGTGAAATTGGTTCATCAAGTTCAATGTGGGGTCGCTCCTTAGCCATTATATAATTGTGTAGAACCACACAGGCTTTGACCACCTCGTCCACTGTTTCCACTTTTAGATTGATGGCTGTTGCGAGAATGCGCCATTTTGCAACCAGAATGCCAAAGCTGCACTCTACGGTTCTTCTTGCCCTTGTCAGTCTGTAGTTGAATATTCTGCGAGTATGGTCCAAGTCCCTACTAGAATATGGCTTCAGGAGATTTTCACACATCTGGAAGGCCTCATCCCCAACCATAACAAATGGCAGCGGTGACCCTTGAGTGTTGGGGAGAGGCTGTGGAGGTGGGAAATTAAAATTGTTGCCATACACACGGCGGCCCATATCAGAGCTCTTGAAGGTCTGGGAATCATTGCCACGGCCAAAAGCTCCAACGTCCACGGCGATGAAGCGACACTCCGCATCCGCTATTGCCATGAGCACTATCGAAAAATATTTTTTATAATTAAAAAACTCAGATCCGGTTCTTGCAGGTTTAACAATGCGGATGTGCTTCCCATCCACCGCCCCTAAACAGTTTGGAAAATCACACACGTTCAAAAATGTTTTGGATATTTCCCGCCACATGTCCACGGTGGGTACGGGTATAAACTCCTCACGGAGTACATTCCATAACGCACGACAGGTGTCCACAACAATTCCGGACAGGGTTGAGATTCCAAGGCGGTATTGGAAGTGCAGGGAAGATAAACTCTCTCCTGTGGCCAGAAATCTAGAAGGAAAAGAAACCAAAAAAAACATTATAAAACGGCTCTTATTTTATGTTGTTTTTCAATAAGAAAAATTTTAAAAAAACAACCCAAAATACATGTCATAACCCCAAAATTTGACTATCATTGGTTTATTTTTGGAACGTACCGTAATGTCACCAACAGACGTTCCTCGGGTGGAATTGCTCTACGGAGCCGTGTGTCCTGTCGCCGTATGGAACCTTCGACACGAGACAGTAATTCACGGAAAGAATCTTGCGACATTCTGGTGTAATCCTGGAATTTCTCCGGGTTGGCATTCAGCTCCGCATACAGGGTGTGATATGCTCCGCGGGTCTCACGCACTTCAATGATGGGGTGCCTCCAAAAACGCCGACGCTGTCTCCTTCTCCATCTTTGGCGGTTTCGGTCTTGCTCCCAAGCAAAAACACAGGCAAGGAAAATCTTGAAGCTGAACTCCAGTTGGAAATTAAAGTTCGCTATTGAAAGATCCATCGTGACACCGGAAACAGTAGCAAGCTCTGAAACTTTATGTACCCCTAGGGTCTATATATTGAGTCCCAATCATGTACGCCCTCTCTAGCCCACTCTATTCTCATTGGTTGGTTATTGTAACTTTTTTTTTTTTTTTCCAAAAATGCACAAAAAACGCAAACGCATGCAAAAACGCATGTAAACGCGTGTAAACGCTGCGTTTTTTTGACGCACGCGTTTAACGCGTGCGTAAAAAAAACGCAGCGTTTACACGCGTTTACATGCGTTTTTGTACCATGCGTTTTTAAAAAAAAACGCATGCGTTCAAAAACGCTAGTGTGAAACCAGCCTTACAGTCTAGTGTGACCCCGGCCTAAGCAGGAGGAACCGTTCAGCCTTGGAAAAAGCACTTTTAGCCATCACGACACCAGTAATAATTGTGGACACAAAAGAATCACGGTTCCCAACCGCATATTGCCTTTCAGTACCCAAGTGAGTAGAAATTCTATATCTCACTATTCTACTATATTTGTGAATTTGATTAACATATCCTTTAAAAAGATTCTACCAGCACCTGTAAGGGTTTATCAAAAAATCTACCTCATCATCAATGATGATCTAATGGGATGATATTTTGATCGCCTGTTATTGCATTTAAATGCAATGTTGTTTCGACTAAAAAAAACGTAATTCTGGCATTTTGACTTTTTCTTGTTAAGCTGTTAACGATTGGGTTAATTTTTTTTATATTGCTAGATCGGGCGATTCTGAATGCGGTGATACCAAATATGTTTATATTTGATTTTTTTATGGGGCGAAATGGGGTGATTTGAACTTTTATATTTTTTTAATATGCTCTTCTGTTCGTTGCATCCGGTCATGTGCTTACATGTGTTCAGTCCTCCTGACTAGGGTTGAGCGACCTTGACCTTTTTAGAGTCGAGTCGTGTTTCGCGAAACCCGACTATCTTAGAAGTCGAGTCGAGTGGAATCGGCCGATTATGGCGAAAAGTCGGGTATCTCCCGAAACACGAAACCCAATGCAAGTCAATGGGGGAGCATAGTCGGCAGTGAGTGGAGGCCAGGAAAACACCTACACTGCCCATTTTAATGGCAAAAACATCCATTCTTGTTACAGAAGCTTGTCAATCGTAATTTAGCTTATAATAATTGGAAGGCATTTGAAATTGGGGGTCATTTGGCTAAAGTTGTGGGGGGTAGGGCTGGTTCAAGTAATTAGTGGGCCCAGTAAATCTGGACCACGTCACAGCAGTGGAGCAGGGAGAGGTAAGTATTTCAACTTTGCAAGTGCTGTGATCCTGAGCAAGCAGGGGGGGCCCACTCGTTGGCATTGGCACTGGCACAGGGCCCCTCAAAGTACAGCGGTGTGTTTGCACGGCAGGGGCGCCTCCCACCGGCAGCAACACTTTTGCGTACTATGAGAGGCCCTGTGCCAGTGACGTCGCCAACTAGTATTCCTCCCCCCACCTGATGAAGGAACCTGCACTTTCATCTGCACCTTCCTCTTTGTCCCCGTGTAAGGTGGTATGGTATGCGGGAAGAGGAACCTGACTTTCAGCAGGGTCACAATCTTGCTGTGTAGCGTGCACGGGGAATTTTGCGTTATGGGTCAATGTACCAGCAGACTCATCTATCACTGGCTGGGCAATGGGCAGGATGAGGAGGAAACACAGATATAGGCTTAAAGAATAAAGTTGGCTAAATGCAGTTCAAAATTGGTAACACAGGACTAACCAGGGGGCATTGCAGTGGAGGACAACTGGAATGAGAGGCTGACACAGAGAGTAGGCCCAAATCAGTAAGTAGTCGAAATGCAGTTCAAAATTGGCAACCGTAGTAAACAGGCGGCACAGCTTTGTTCAGTGGAGAACAGCAAGGAGTGGCAGACACTGATAGTAGGCCCCAACCCAACTAGTAGGCCAAATGCAGTCTAACATTAACAACTACTTAACGAGAGCCTGAAAATGGAATTTCAGGACAGGAAACCAGGAGAACAGCAAGGAGTGGCAGACACCGATAGTAGGCCCCAAACCAACTAGTACGCCAAATGCAGTTGTTCCATTTAACCACAATTTAATGAGAGCCTGAAGATAGAAGTTCAGGAAAGGCAACCTGGAGAACACCTAGGAGTGTAACACACCATCTCTCTACACCCCATACCCAATTTGTAGGCCTAATGCAGTGTAGTTTTCAACAACTACTAAACGAGAGTCGGAAGATCGAAGCAATGTGGACGAAACCTGGGGAACACCTTGGAGTGTAACACACCGTCTCTCTACACCCCATACCCAATTTGTAGGCCTAATGCAGTGTAGTTTTCTACAACTACTAAACGAGAGTCGGAAGACCGAAGCAATGTGGACGAAACCTGGGGAACACCTTGGAGTGGAACACACCATCTCTCTACACCCCATACCCAATTTGTAGGCCTAATGCAGTGTAGTTTCCAACAACTACTAAACGAGAGCATGAAGATCGAAGCAATGGAGAGGAAACCTGGGGAACACCTTGGAGTGGAACACACCATCTCTCTACACCCCATACCCAATTTGTAGGCCTAATGCAGTGTAGTTTCCAACAACTACTAAACGAGAGCATGAAGATCGAAGCAATGGAGAGGAAACCTGGGGAACACCTTGGAGTGGAACACACCATCTCTCTACACCCCATACCCAATTTGTAGGCCTAATGCAGTGTAGTTTCCAACAACTACTAAACGAGAGCATTAAGATCGAAGCAATGGCGAGGAAACCTGGGGCACACCTTGGGGAGGCAGACACCGTTAGTAGGCCCTACCAAAGTTGTACCCCCAATGCAGTTTTAAAATTCCTAGAGGCTGAAAACAAGACTATTGACGCTCAGCTTTTTTCAAAGGAACACAGCTGAATTGAGTGGCGCAGACAGACACAGGTAGTAGGACTTAAACCAAAAATGTGGCTCACTGCAGCTTAAAAAAGTTACAGGGGTACACAAGCAGCAGTGCTCTGGGCAGTGGAGGACAATTTCAATAGTGGACCGCAGACAGACTTTGTACGCCTACTATTAAAAAAAGGATGCTCTATGCAATTAAAAATAGGTTCCAGGGGTCCACGGGCAGCAGTGGTGTGGTCAGTGGACGAGTATTGGAAGGAGGGACCGCAGACAGGCGTAGTAGGCCTAACATAACAAAATTAGGCTGTAGACACTGTAAAATTGGTTCCAGGGGTACACGGGCAGCAGTGGTGTGGTCAGCGGAGGAAAATTGGAATTAGGGACTGCAGACAGACTTTGTAGGCTGTCCCCTGTGGACCATGCATCCAACACATTAACCCAGTGCGCCGTAATGGACACGTAATTTTTTGTGGACATGCCTACTGGTCCATGCGTCTCTTGTCAGGTGCACCTTTCTACTGTTTGATTGCCTGAGTGCTATGACAATGCAGACTTTTTCATGCCGCTGGAGGGCTGGGATGGCTTTTCTCGCAAAAGAAATGTCGACTGGGTAGCTTGAACCGTTGCATAGCGTAGTTCATCTGGGCTTTCTAAATATAAAACAAAGAAAAAAAGGAGGCTATATGCACCTTCAGCTGGGTTCCAGGGGTACACGGCCAGCATTGGTCTGGTCAGTGGAGAACTATTGGAAGGAAGGACCGCAGACAGGCTTCGAAGGCCTAACATAATAACAGATGGCTGTAGGCAATTTTAAATTGGTTCCAGGGGTACACGGGCAGCAGTGGTGTGGTCAGTGGAGGCCTAGTGGAAGGAGTGACCGCAGACAGGCATCGAAGGCCTAACATAATAACAGATGGCTGTAGGCAATTTTAAATTGGTTCCAGGGGTACACGGGCAGCAGTGGTGTGGTCAGTGGAGGCCTAGTGGAAGGAGTGACCGCAAACAGGCATCGAAGGCCTAACATAATAAAATTGGGCTGGCTGTCGGCAATTTTAAATTGGTTCCAGGGGTACACGGGCAGCAGTGGTGTGGTCAGTGGAGGCCTAGTGGAAGGAGGGACCGCAGACAGGCTTTGAAGGCCTAACATAAAAAAATAGGGCTGTTGGCAATTTAAAATTGGTTCCAGTGGTACAAGGGCAGCAGTACAATGGTCAGTGGAGGCCTAGTGGAAGGAGGGACCGCAGACAGGCTTCGAAGGCCTAACATAAAAAAATAGGGCTGTTGGCAATTTAAAATTGGTTCCAGGGGTACACGGGCAGCAGTACAATGGTCAGTGGAGGCCTAGTGGAAGGAGGGACCGCAGACAGGCTTCGAAGGCCTAACATAAAAAAATAGGGCTGTTGGCAATTTAAAATTGGTTCCAGTGGTACAAGGGCAGCAGTACAATGGTCAGTGGAGGCCTAGTGGAAGGAGGGACCGCAGACAGGCTTCGAAGGCCTAACATAAAAAAATAGGGCTGTTGGCAATTTAAAATTGGTTCCAGTGGTACAAGGGCAGCAGTACAATGGTCAGTGGAGGCCTAGTGGAAGGAGGGACCGCAGACAGGCTTCGAAGGCCTAACATAAAAAAATAGGGCTGTTGGCAATTTAAAATTGGTTCCAGGGGTACACGGACAGCAGTACAATGGTCAGTGGAGGCCTAGTGGAAGGAGGGACCGCAGACAGGCTTCGAAGGCCTAACATAACAAAAATGTCAATACAATGGTATTGTCAGTGCCAGGCATTGAAGGATGTCAGCGCATAGACTAAACATTGGTGGAGCTGTGAGAGATAATTTTGCAAGTGGTAGAGCACTGTTTGAGCTGGGGGGGGAACTGTCTTGTGGCCGGCGATACAGGCCCAGGGCCCCTCATATTACAACGGTGTGTCTGACGTTGGGTGCGCACCACCACCGCCAGAGACACTTTATTGTACTATGAGGGACCCAGTGGCAGTGCCGTCGACCAAAAGCGGGCACACCCACCTCTTCAGACAAACAGCACTCTCACGGGTGCTGGCGCCAAGTGGCGATACCACGGCCCCGTGTGGGGAGTTTGGCCATTTAGTGAGGTGTAAACATGTCGTATGCTGGACAATCAGGTGCAGAAAATTACGAGATTGGAAAAGTCATTCAGAATAGTCCACAGGCAAGACCTTTTCATAGGAAAGCTAGGTGTCAGCCGGGCAAGGTGGGGCAAAAGATTTCGAAATCCAGTTGTGGTTCATTTTAATGAAGGTTAGATCATCTACATTTTGGGTAGCCAGACGAGTCCTTTTTTCTGTTAGTATTGAACCTGCAGCACTGAATACTCTTTCTGATAGGACACTAGCTGCCGGGCAAGCAAGCTCCTGCAATGCATATTCTGCCAATTCTGGCCAGGTGTCTAATTTGGATGCCCAGTAATCAAATGGGAATGACGGTTGAGGGAGAACGTCGATAAGGGATGAAAAATAGTTTGTAACCATACTGGACAAATGTTGTCTCCTGTCACTTTGAATTGATGCTGCAGTACCTGTCCTGTCTGCGGTCATAGCAAAATCACTCCACAACCTGGTCAGAAAACCCCTCTGGCCAACGCCACTTCTGATTTCTGCCCCTCTAACACCTCTGGTCTGCTGGCCCCTGCAGCTCGTGTGAGAACGATCACGGGCGTTGTGTGCAGGGAATGCCAGAAGCAAACGGTCAACAAGAGTTGATTGTTTGGTTGCTAATATTATTTCCAAGTTGTCATGTGGCATTATATTTTGCAATTTGCCTTTATAGCGAGGATCAAGGAGGCAGGCCAACCAGTAATCGTCATCGTTCATCATTTTAGTAATGCGTGTGTCCCTTTTGAGGATACGTAAGGCATAATCCGCCATGTGGGCCAAAGTTCCAGTTCTCAAATCTGCGGTTGTGCTTGGTTGAGGGGCAGTTTCAGGCAAATCCACGTCACTTGTGTCCCTCCAAAAACCAGAACCCGGCCTTGCCGCGCCAACAATTTCCAGTGGCCCCGGAAAAGCTTCCTCATTAAAAATATAATCATCCCCATCATCCTCCTCGTCCTCCTACTCCTCTTCGCCCGCTACCTCTTCCTGTACACTGCCCTGGCCAGACAATGGCTGACTGTCATCAAGGCTTTCCTCTTCCTCAGCTGCAGACGCCTGATCCTTTATGTGCGTCAAACTTTGCATCAGCAGACGCATTAGGGGGATGCTCATGCTTATTATGGCGTTGTCTGCACTAACCAGCCGTGTGCATTCCTCAAAACACTGAAGGACTTGACACATGTCTTGAATCTTCGACCACTGCACACCTGACAACTCCATGTCTGCCATCCTACTGCCTGCCCGTGTATGTGTATCCTCCCACAAAAACATAACAGCCCGCCTCTGTTCGCACAGTCTCTGAAGCATGTGCAGTGTTGAGTTCCACCTTGTTGCAACGTCTATGATTAGGCGATGCTGGGGAAGGTTCAAAGAACGCTGATAGGTCTGCATACGGCTGGAGTGTACGGGTGAACGGCGGATATGTGAGCAAAGTCCACGCACTTTGAGGAGCAGGTCGGATAACCCCGGATAACTTTTCAGGAAGCACTGCACCACCAGGTTTAAGGTGTGAGCCAGGCAAGGAATGTGTTTCAGTTGGGAAAGGGAGATGGCAGACATGAAATTCCTTCCGTTATCACTCACTACCTTGCCTGCCGCAAGATCTACAGTGCCCAGCCACGACTGCGTTTCTTTCTGCAAGAACTCGGACAGAACTTCCGCGGTGTGTCTGTTGTCGCCCAAACACTTCATAGCCAATACAGCCTGCTGACGTTTGCCAGTAGCTGCCCCATAATGGGAGACCTGGTGTGCAATAGTGGCAGCTGCGGATGGAGTGGTTGTGCGACTGCGGTCTGTGGATGAGCTCTTGCTTCTGCAGGAGGACGAGGAGGAGGAGGAGGGGGTGCGAACGGCTACAGCCAACTGTTTCCTAGACCGTGGGCTAGGCAGAACTGTCCCAAACTTGCTGTCCCCTGTGGACCCTGCATCCACAACATTCACCCAGTGTGCCGTGATGGACACGTAACGTCCCTGGCCATGCCTACTGGTCCATGCATCTGTTGTCAGGTGCACCTTTGTGCTCACAGATTGCCTGAGTGCATGGACGATGCGCTCTTTAACATGCTGGTGGAGGGCTGGGATGGCTTTTCTGGAAAAAAAGTGTCGACTGGGTAGCTCGTAGCGTGGTACAGCGTAGTCCATCAGGGCTTTGAAAGCTTCGCTTTCAACTAACCGGTAGGGCATCATCTCTAACGAGATTAGTCTAGCTATGTGGGCGTTCAAACCCTGTGTACGCGGATGCGAGGCTAAGTACTTCCTTTTTCTAACCATAGTCTCATGTAGGGTGAGCTGGACTGGAGAGCTGGAGATCGTGGAACTAGCGGGGGTGCCGGTGGACATGGCAGACTGAGAGACGGTTGGAGATGGTATTGTTGCCGCCGGTGCCCTAGATGCAGTGTTTCCTACTACGAAACTGGTGATTCCCTGACCCTGACTGCTTTGGCCTGGCAAAGAAACCTGTTATGAAAGGCAATTCAGAATCACAATGGACATGGAGGTCAGAGCACATTCAGTGAACTGACAATAACCCAAAATAATAGAACGAGCTCTGAGACGTGGGAACTCTGCAGACCACAATCCCTAAGCCTATCAAACCACATTAAAGGTAGCCGTGGAGCGCTCCTGACCAGAACCTAGGCGCCTCGTCACAGCCTGAGAAACTAGCTAATCCTGAAGATAGAAAAATAAGCCTACCTTGCCTCAGAGAAATTCCCCAAAGGAAAAGGCAGCCCCCCACATATAATGACTGTGAGCAAGATGAAAACACAAACATAGAGATGAAACAGATTTAGCAAAGTGAGGCCCGACTAGCTGAACAGAACGAGGATAGGGAAGATAACTTTGCGGTCAGCACAAAATCCTATAAAAAACCACGCAGAGGGGACAAAAAGACCCTCCGCACCAACTAACGGTACGGAGGTGGTCCCTCTGCATCTCAGAGCTTCCAGCAGGCGAGAAAAACCAATAAAGCAAGCTGGACAGAAAAATAGCAACAAAATAACATAAGCAAAACTTAGCTTTGCAGAGCAGCAGGCCACAGGAATGATCCAGGGAAAAAACAAGTCCCACACTGAAACATTGACAGGAAGCATAGATCAAAGCATCAGGTGGAGTTAAGTAGAGAAGAAGCTAACGAGCTCACCAGATCACCTGAGGGAGGAACCTCAGAAGCTGCAGTACCACTTTCCTCCACAAACGGAAGATCCCAGAGAGAATCAGCCGAAGTACCACTTGTGACCACAGGAGTGAACTCTGCCACAGAATTCACAACAGTACCCCCCCTTGAGGAGGGGTCACCGAACCCTCACCAGAGCCCCCAGGCCGACCAGGATGAGCCACATGAAAGGCACGAACAAGAGCGGGAGCATGGACATCAGAGGCAAAAACCCAGGAATTATCCTCCTGAGCATAACCCTTCCATTTAACCAGATACTGAAGTTTCCGTCTTGAAACACGAGAATCCAAAATCTTCTCCACAATATACTCCAATTCCCCCTCCACCAAAACCGGGGCAGGAGGCTCAACAGATGGAACCATAGGTGCCACGTATCTCCGCAACAATGACCTATGGAATACGTTATGTATGGAAAAAGAATCTGGAAGGGTCAGACGAAAAGACACAGGATTAAGAACCTCAGAAATCCTATACGGACCAATAAAACGAGGTTTAAACTTAGGAGAGGAAACCTTCATAGGAATATGACGAGAAGATAACCAAACCAGATCCCCAACACGAAGTCGGAGACCCACACGGCGTCTGCGATTAGCGAAAAGTTGAGCCTTCTCCTGGGACAAGGTCAAATTGTCCACTACCTGAGTCCAAATCTGATGCAACCTGTCCACCACAGTATCCACACCAGGACAGTCCGAAGACTCAACCTGTCCAGAAGAGAAACGAGGATGGAACCCAGAATTGCAGAAAAACGGTGAAACCAAGGTAGCCGAGCTGGCCCGATTATTAAGGGCGAACTCAGCCAAAGGCAAAAAGGACACCCAGTCATCCTGATCAGCAGAAACAAAGCACCTCAGATATGTTTCCAAGGTCTGATTGGTTCGCTCGGTCTGGCCATTAGTCTGAGGATGGAAAGCCGAGGAAAAAGACAAGTCAATGCCCATCCTACCACAAAAGGCTCGCCAAAACCTCGAAACAAACTGGGAACCTCTGTCAGAAACAATATTCTCTGGAATGCCATGCAAACGAACCACATGCTGGAAGAACAAAGGCACCAAATCAGAGGAGGAAGGCAATTTAGACAAGGGTACCAGATGGACCATCTTAGAAAAGCGATCACAGACCACCCAAATGACTGACATCTTTTGAGAAACGGGAAGGTCAGAAATAAAATCCATAGAGATATGTGTCCAAGGCCTCTTCGGGACCGGCAAGGGCAAAAGCAACCCACTGGCACGAGAACAGCAGGGCTTAGCCCGAGCACAAATCCCACAGGACTGCACAAAAGCACGCACATCCCGCGACAGAGAGGGCCACCAAAAGGATCTAGCCACTAACTCTCTGGTACCAAAGATTCCAGGATGACCAGCCAACACCGAACAATGAAGATCAGAGATAACTCTATTCGTCCACCTATCAGGGACAAACAGTTTCTCCGCTGGGCAACGATCAGGTTTATTAGCCTGAAATTTTTGCAGCACCCGCCGCAAATCAGGGGAGATGGCAGACACAATTACTCCTTCCTTGAGGATACCCGCCGGCTCAGATAAACCCGGAGAGTCGGGTACAAAACTCCTAGACAGAGCATCCGCCTTCACATTTTTAGAGCCCGGAAGGTACGAAATCACAAAGTCAAAACGGGCAAAAAACAACGACCAACGAGCTTGTCTAGGATTCAAGCGCTTGGCAGACTCGAGATAAGTCAAGTTCTTATGATCAGTCAATACCACCACGCGATGCTTAGCTCCTTCAAGCCAATGACGCCACTCCTCGAATGCCCACTTCATGGCCAGCAACTCTCGGTTGCCCACATCATAATTACGCTCAGCAGGCGAAAACTTCCTGGAAAAGAAAGTGCATGGTTTAATCACTGAGCAACCAGAACCTCTCTGCGACAAAACAGCCCCTGCTCCAATCTCAGAAGCATCAACCTCGACCTGGAACGGAAGAGAAACATCTGGTTGACACAACACAGGGGCAGAAGAAAAACGACGCTTCAACTCTTGAAAAGCTTCCACAGCAGCAGAAGACCAATTGACCACATCAGCACCCTTCTTGGTCAAATCGGTCAATGGTTTAGCAATACTAGAAAAATTGCAGATGAAGCGACGATAAAAATTAGCAAAGCCCAGGAACTTTTGCAGACTTTTCAGAGATGTTGGCTGAGTCCAATCATGGATGGCTTGGACCTTAACAGGATCCATCTCGATAGTAGAAGGGGAAAAGATGAACCCCAAAAATGAAACCTTCTGCACACCAAAGAGACACTTTGATCCCTTCACAAACAAAGAATTAGCACGCAGGACCTGAAAAACCGTTCTGACCTGCTTCACATGAGACTCCCAATCATCCGAGAAGATCAAAATGTCATCCAAGTACACAATCAGGAATTTATCCAGGTACTCTCGGAAGATGTCATGCATAAAGGACTGAAACACTGATGGAGCATTGGCAAGTCCGAACGGCATCACGAGATACTCAAAATGACCCTCGGGCGTATTAAATGCAGTTTTCCATTCATCACCTTGCTTAATTCGCACCAGATTATACGCACCACGAAGATCTATCTTTGTGAACCAACTAGCCCCCTTAATCCGAGCAAACAGATCAGATAACAATGGTAAGGGGTACTGAAATTAAACCGTGATCTTATTAAGAAGGCGGTAATCTATACAAGGTCTCAGCGAACCATCCTTCTTGGCTACAAAAAAGAACCCTGCTCCTAATGGCGACGATGACGGGCGAATATGCCCCTTCTCCAGGGATTCCTTCACATAACTGCGCATAGCGGTGTGCTCAGGCACGGATAAATTAAACAATTGACCTTTTGGGAATTTACTACCAGGAATCAAATTGATAGCACAATCACAATCCCTATGCGGAGGTAGGGTATTGGACTTGGGCTCATCAAATACATCCCGGTAATCAGACAAGAACTCTGGGACCTCAGAAGGGGTGGATGACGAAATTGACAGAAATGGAACATCACCATGTACCCCCTGACAACCCCAGCTGGACACCGACATGGATTTCCAATCTAATACTGGATTATGGGCTTGTAGCCATGGCAACCCCAACACGACCACATCATGCAGATTATGCAACACCAGAAAGCGAATAACCTCCTGATGTGCAGGAGCCATGCACATGGTCAGCTGGGTCCAGTATTGAGGCTTATTCTTGGCCAAAGGTGTAGCATCAATTCCTCTCAATGGAATAGGACACTGCAAGGGCTCCAAGAAAAACCCACAACGCTTAGCATATTCCAAGTCCATCAAATTCAGGGCAGCGCCTGAATCCACAAATGCCATGACAGAATATGATGACAAAGAGCAGATCAAGGTAACGGACAGAAGAAATTTTGACTGTACAGTACCAATGGTGGCAGACCTAGCGAACCGCTTAGTGCGCTTAGGACAATCAGAGATAGCATGAGTGGAATCACCACAGTAGAAACACAGACCATTCAGACGTCTATGTTCTTGCCGTTCAACTCTGGTCAAGGTCCTATCACACTGCATAGGCTCAGGTTTAAGCTCAGGTAATACCGCCAAATGGTGCACAGGTTTACGCTCACGCAAGCGTCGACCGATCTGAATGGCCAAAGACATAGACTCATTCAAACCAGCAGGCATAGGAAATCCCACCATGACATCCTTAAGGGCTTCAGAGAGACCCTTTCTGAATATTGCTGCCAGCGCAGATTCATTCCATTGAGTGAGCCCTGACCACTTTCTAAATTTCTGACAATACACCTCTATCTCATCCTGAGCCTGACAAAGAGCCAGCAAATTTTTTTCTGCCTGATCCACTGAATTAGGCTCATCGTACAGCAACCCAAGCGCCAGGAAAAACGCATCGATATTACTCAATGCAGGATCTCCTGACGCAAGAGAAAACGCCCAGTCCTGAGGGTCGCCGCGCAAACAAGAAATGACGATCATAACCTGTTGAATTGGGTCACTAGAAGAGCGAGGTTTCAAAGCCAGAAATAGTTTACAATTATTTTTGAAACTCAGAAATTTAGTTCTATCTCCAAAAAAACAAATCTGGAATAGGAATTCTCGGTTCAAGCAAAGAATTCTGGACCACAAAATCTTGAATATTTTGAACTCTTGCCGTGAGCTGATCCACACATGAAGACAGACCTTTAATGTCCATTGCTACACCTGTGTCCTGAATCACCCAAATGTCTAGGGGAAAAAAAAGACAAAACACAGTGCAAAGAAAAAAAAATGGTCTCAGAACTTCTTTTTTCCCTCTATTGAGAATCATTAGCACTTTGGGCTTCCTGTACTGTTATGAAAGGCAATTCAGAATCACAATGGACATGGAGGTCAGAGCACATTCAGTGAACTGACAATAACCCAAAATAATAGAACGAGCTCTGAGACGTGGGAACAATCCCTAAGCCTATCAAACCACACTAAAGGTAGCCGTGGAGCGCTCCTGACCAGAACCTAGGCGCCTCGTCACAGCCTGAGAAACTAGCTAATCCTGAAGATAGAAAAATAAGCCTACCTTGCCTCAGAGAAATTCCCCAAAGGAAAAGGCAGCCCCCCACATATAATGACTGTGAGCAAGATGAAAACACAAACATAGAGATGAAACAGATTTAGCAAAGTGAGGCCCGACTAGCTTAACAGAACGAGGATAGGGAAGATAACTTTGCGGTCAGCAAAAATACCTATACAAAACCTCGCAGAGGGGACAAAAAGACCCTCCGCACCGACTAACGGTACGGAGGTGGTCCCTCTGCGTCTCAGAGCTTCCAGCAGGCGAGAAAAACCAATAAAGCAAGCTGGACAGAAAAATAGCAACAAAATAACATAAGCAAAACTTAGCTTTGCAGAGCAGCAGGCCACAGGAATGATCCAGGGAAAAAACAAGTCCCACACTGAAACATTGACAGGAAGCATAGATCAAAGCATCAGGTGGAGTTAAGTAGAGAAGAAGCTAACGAGCTCACCAGATCACCTGAGGGAGGAACCTCAGAAGCTGCAGTACCACTTTCCTCCACAAACGGAAGATCCCAGAGAGAATCAGCCGAAGTACCACTTGTGACCACAGGAGTGAACTCTGCCACAGAATTCACAACAGAAACCTGCACAGATACTGCAGGTGGTGCGGAAAATGGTGGCCCTACACTGCCGGAAGGGATGTTGCGTTGATGACTAGCTTCATTGGCCGAGGGTGCTACAACCTTAAGGGACTTTGGTAGTTAGTCCAAGCTTGCAAATGCATGGTGGTTAAATGTCTATGCATGCAACTTGTATTGAGACTTTTCAGATTCTGCCCTCTGCTTAAGGTAGTTGAACATTTTTGACAGATGACTTTGCGCTGATCAATTGGATGTTGTGTAAAAAAATGCCAGACTGCACTCTTTCTAGCATCAGATACCTTTTCAGGCATTGCAGACTGAGCTTTAACCGGATGGCCACGCTGTCCTCCAACAGGATTTGGCTTTGCCACGCGTTTTGGGCAAGATACGGGCCCGGCAGATGGAACCTGTTGCGATGTTGATGCCTGCTGCGGCCCCTCCTCCTCCGCTTCAGAACTGCTGCCGCCTGCACCCTGTTCCCCCAATGGCTGCCAATCGGGGTCAAGAACTGGGTCATCTATTACCTCTTCTTGTAGCTCGTGTGCAACTTCGTCTGTGTCACCGTGTCGGTCGGTGGTATAGCGTTCGTGATGGGGCAACATAGTCTCATCAGGGTCTGATTCTTGATCATTACCCTGCGAGGGCAATGTTGTGGTCTGAGTTAAAGGACCAGCATAGTAGTCTGGCTGTGGCTGTGCATCAGTGCACTCCATGTCAGATTCAACTTGTAATGGGCATGGACTGTTAACTGCTTCACTTTCTAAGCCAGGGACGGTATGTGTAAAGAGCTCCATGGAGTAACCCGTTGTGTCGCCTGCTGCATTCTTCTCTGTTGTTGTTTTTGCTGAAGAGGACAAGGAAGCGACTTGTCCCTGACCGTGAACATCCACTAACGACGCGCTGCTTTTACATTTACCAGTTTCACGAGAGGAGGCAACAGAGCTAGAGGCTGAGTCAGCAAGATAAGCCAAAACTTGCTCTTGCTGCTCCGGCTTTAAAAGCGGTTTTCCTACTCCCAGAAAATGGAGCGTTCGAGGCCTTGTGTAGCCAGACGACGAACCTGGCTCCACAGCTCCAGACTTAGGTGCAATATTTT
Organism: Ranitomeya imitator; assembly: GCF_032444005.1. Classification (NCBI taxonomy): domain Eukaryota; kingdom Metazoa; phylum Chordata; class Amphibia; order Anura; family Dendrobatidae; genus Ranitomeya; species Ranitomeya imitator. Next base: position 425,648,625 of record NC_091285.1, on the reverse strand, counting down.
TTTTCCCACGACCACCTGATGCTCCACCACTACCACTACCCTCATTACCAGCTGACAATGAACGCCCCCGGCCACGACCTCTTCCACCAGACTTCCTCATTGTTTTAAAAACGTAACCAAACTAACGGTATTTGTTGCTGTCACACAACTTACACGGTGAGCTATAACTTCAGTATGATTTAGCTACCCCTTTACAGGTGGGTGAGACCACAACGAAAATCAGGCACAATGTTACACACTCTGTTTTTGGTGGCACCAAATGAGAGAGATGCCACACACGCAGGACTGTCACTGAAGCACAAATGTTAATATTAATCTCCCACTGTTTTTTTTTATTTTTTTTTTCAGGGAGACTTTAGAAACAAAATAAAATAAAATGATTTTTTCAGGAAGAATTTAGAAACCAAATAACATAAAATGATTTTTCCAATGACAATTTAGAAACCAAATAAAAAAAAATAAAATAAAAAAAAGGCATTCTATGCCCCACTGAGTGAGAGATGCCACACACAGGAGTCAGGAGTGGCACACAAGCCCAGAGGCCAATATTTTTCTCCCAATGATTGATGTAGTGATTTTTTCAGGTAGATTTTGGAACCCAAATCAAGCAAAAAAAATAATAGGCTTTCTATGGCCCACAATTGGAGAGAGAGAGAGAGAGATGGCACACCCAGGAGTCAAGACTGGCACACAAGCAGAAAGGGCAATATTAATCTCCCACTGATTTTTTTTTTTTTTCAGGGAGACTTTAGAAAAAAAAAATAATAGAATAAAATGATTTTTACAGGAAGAATTTAGAAAACAAATAAAATAAAATGATTTTTTCAGGGAGAATTTAGAAAACAAATAAAACAAAAAATAGGCTTTCTATGGCCCACTGAGTGGGAGATGACGCACACAGGAGTCAGGAGTGGCACACAAGCCCAGAGGCCAATATTGTTCTCCCAATGATTGATGTAGTGATTTTTTCAGGTAGATTTTGGAACCCAAATCAAGCTAAAAAAATAATAGGCTTTCTATGGCCCACAATTGGAGAGAGAGAGAGAGAGATGGCACACCCAGGAGTCAAGACTGGCACACAAGCAGAAAGGGCAATATTAATCTCCCACTGATTTTTTTTTTTTTCAGGGAGACTTTAGAAAAAAAAAATAATAGAATAAAATGATTTTTTCAGGAAGAATTTAGAAACCAAATAAAATAAAATGATTTCTTCAGGGAGAATTTAGAAAACAAATAAAACAAAAAATAGGCTTTCTATGGCCCACTGACTGAGAGATGGCACACACAGGAGTCAGGAGTGGCACACAAGCCCAGAGGCCAATATTAATCTCCCACTATTTTTTTTTTTTTTCAGGGAAAATTTATAAACCCAATAAAAAAAATAATAAATAGGCTTTCTATGGCCCACTATCTGAGAGAGAGAGATGGCACGCTTAGGACTGGCACACAAGCCCAAAGGCCAATATTAATCTCCCTTTTTTTTTCAGGGAGAATTTATAAAACCAAAAAAAATAAATAAATAGGCTTTCTATGGCCCACTATTTGTGAGAGAGATGGCACACTTAGGACTGGCACACAAGCCCAAAGGCCAATATTAATCTCCCACTGATTGATTTATTGATTTTTTCAGGTAGAATTTAGAACCCAAATAAAGCAAAAAAAAAAAAATAGGCTTTCTATGGCCCACTGAGTGAGTGATGATGCACACAGGAATCAGGAGTGGCACACAAGCCCTGAGGCCAATATTTTTCTCCCACTGATTGATGTAGTGATTTTTTCAGGTAGATTTTGGAACCCAAATCAAGCAAAAAAATAAATAGGCTTTCTATGGCCCACTGACTGAGAGATGGCACACACAGGAGTCAGGAGTGGCACACAAGCCCTGAGGCCAATATTTTTCTCCCACTGATTGATGTAGTGATTTTTTCAGGTAGATTTTGGAACCCAAATCAAGCAAAAAAATAAATAGGCTTTCTATGGCCCACTGACTGAGAGATGGCACACACAGGGATGGCACTCTAGCAGAAATGCCAATCTTAATCTCCCACAAAAAAAAAAAAAAAAGGGACTGTCCTACAATTACTATCTCCCTGCAGTAATCTCAGCCAGGTATGGCAGGCAGCAATAAGGAGTGGACTGATGCACAAATTAAATAAAAAGTGTGGACAAACAAACAAGATAGCTGTGCAGAAAGGAAGGAACAAGAGGATTTGTGCTTTGAAAAAAGCAGTTGGTTTGCACAGCGGTGTACACACAGCAATGCAGCTATCAGGGAGCCTTCTAGGGCAGCCCAATGAGCTACAGCGCTGAGGAAAAAAAAAAAAAATGTAGCTTCCACTGTCCCTGCACACCCAAGGTGGTGTTGGACAGTGCAAACTGCTACAGCACAAGCGGTTTGGTGGTTAATGGACCCTGCCTAACGCTATGCCTGCTTCTGACGAAGCGGCAGCAACCTCTCCCTAAGCTCAGATCAGCAGCAGTAACATGGCGGTCGGCGGGAACGCCCCTTTATAGCCCCTGTGACGCCGCAGACAGCAAGCCAATCACTGCAATGCCCTTCTCTAAGATGGTGGGGACCAGGACCTATGTCATCACGCTGCCCACACTCTGCGTTTACCTTCATTGGCTGAGAAATGGCGCTTTTTGCGTCATTGAAACGCGACTTTGGCGCGAAAGTCGCGTACCGCATGGCCGACCCTGCACAGGGGTCGGATCGGGTTTCATGAAACCCGACTTTGCCAAAAGTCGGCGACTTTTGAAAATGAACGACCCGTTTCGCTCAACCCTACTCCTGACATGTAGATCTGACAAAAGGCTCAGAATGTGATATGAACACAACCATAACAATGCCGCAGTAATATACTTAAAGTCTGTGGAATAAAAGCAAAAATTGATTTGGTCAGGTTCAGAAAGCCATATGGAAAAATGGGATATTCAAGTCTACATACAGTTGTGTGAAAAAGTATTTGCCCCCTTCCTGATTTCATATTTCTTTGCATGTTTGTCACACTTAAGGCTGCCGTCACACTAGCAGTATTTGGTCAGTATTTTACATCAGTATTTGTAAGCCAAAACCAGGAGTGGGTGATAAACTGCATAGCTAACATGACTGGCTTTGTCTGCTTGTCCATAGCCTGGACAGGTAAAGGCGCCTTCTTTACATTACATGCATCATTATGGTCTGTGAAAGTAGCACATGCTGTGATTTTTTTCTACGCAGACAAGCAGTACATGTGGAAAATCAGCCATGTGCACTGTCACAATAAAGGGTCACACAATAAAGTGGCACCCAAGGACAGCATACTTTCTAATTTTACATCTGAATGAGCCCTAGATAGACATTCATATGTGCTAAACACATACCATAAATGCAGTAGCATAGCTACCGGGGGGCAGAGGGTGCGGGCGCCCCAGGCCCCGCTCTCTGAGGGGGCCCACCCGGAGCTATGCTACTGTAACTGTATCGGCATGCACAGCGTGCCGATACAATTACATTCTGAGGCAGAGCAGGGAGACACAATATCCCTGCTCTGCCGCCCGGGTGCTATGGGGTCCCTGAGCAGGCGGGGGGGGGGGGCACAGTGCCAGCAGTGGGCCCCCCCCCACTTCTTATTGCAGGGTCCACTGTACTGGCATCTAGGTGATACAGCTGACCGAATTGATGGGAGGAGCGTTACGCTCCCTCTCCCATCATTCCCCTCTCAGCGTTTAACGCAGACACTGACAGCGGGCACGCTGAGGCACGCTGAAATCACTACTCGGCACCCGCTGTCAGGAGATGAGTGGGTCGGAGCTCAGAGCAGCGGAGGAAGCAGGAGGAAGAGAGGCGAGTATTTATTTGTTATTTTTTTAATGGGGTGCATTATAATAGAGAAGCTGCCTATGGGGGGGCTGCATTACAATAGAGAGTCTGCCTATGGGGGCTGCATTATAATAGAGAGGCTGCCTATGGGTGCTGCATTATAATAGAGAGGCTGCCTATGGGTGCTGCATTATAATAGAGAGGCTGCCTATTGGGGGCTGCATTATAATAGATAGGCTGCCTATGGGGGGCAGCATTCTAATAGAGAGGCTGCCTATGAGAGGGGGATGAATTATAATATATAGGCTGCCTATGAGAAGGGGGCTGCATTATAATAGGGAGGCTGCCTGAGAGGGGGGCTGCATTATAATAGAGAGGATACCTATCAGAGGGGGGGCTACATTATATTACAGAGGCTGCCTATGAGAGGGGGGCTGCGTTATATTACAGAGGCTGCTTATGAGAGGGGGGCTGCATCATAATACAGAGCCTGCCTATGAGAGGGGGCTGCATTATAATGCAGAGGCTGACTATGAGAGGGGGGCTGCATTATATTACAGAGGCTGCCTATGAGAGGGGAGCTGCATTATATTACAGAGGCAGCCTATGAGAGGGGGGCTGCATTATATTACAGAGGCTGCTTATGAAAGGGGAGCTGCATCATAATACAGTGGCTGCTATTGAGAGGGGGCTGCATTATAATATAGAATCTGCCTATGGGGAGTGCATTATACTATAGACTGCTTATACTATATGGAGACCTATGGGGAGTGCGCTATACTATATGGAGGCCTATAGGGAGTGCATTATACTATATGGAGGCCTATAGTTAGTACATTATACTATACAGAGGCCTATGGGGAGTGCATTATACTATAAATTCTGCCTGTAGGGAGTGCATTGTACTGTATTGAGGACTATCTGGTGTATTATGCCATATGGAGGCTATCTAGGGGGCCATCATAGTGTGGGGATTATAGTGATGGGGCCATCATACAGTGTTGGAGCCATTAAATAGTTTGGGGGATATTAAGGGGTCAGTATATATACAGTGAGGGGGCATTATACTGTGTATAAGAGAGCATCACACTGTGTATAGGGGAGCTGTACAGTGGGAGACTCAGGACATTATTAAATGTAAAGTGGGCACTTATTGTTATAGGGGAACTCGGGTTACTGTGACTGTCAAAAGGACATTATTACTTTCTAGGGGGCAAAATGTGGGCACTGTTTTCTAGGGCACTTGCACCCGGCATTACTATATTCTAGAGGGTTGCTTTAGAATTTAGAGGGCACAGAGAACCACACAGCAGGTGCAGTAATAGGGTCACATACGGCAGCAGCGGCTCAGTATTGGGGTATCAGGTGCAGTAATAGGGACACATACGGCAGCAGCGGCTCAGTATTGGGGTATCAGGTGCAGTAAAAGGGACACATGCGTCAGCAGCGGCTCAGCATTGGGGTATCAGCACGATGAGGAGTTTGTGCAGGTTGGGAATAGTCCCATTATTGATGGTGCTGAAAATGTGAGAAGTGAAAGGTGTCTTTGTTGTAATCTCTGCAGCCGAGTCCTGACTGGAAGAAGTTGTCATATCGGTCTGGGCCGGATGGAAAAGACGGGAAAAATGAACGATTCCATCAGAAAGAATGTCAGCAGTAAGTCATTATCTATAGCTAGGCAGTAATCTCTTATATGTTCCTTAGGTCTGTTATCTACCACTGACCATATGGCGGTAATATCAATATTGGTGTTTATATAGAGATTATTTTCAGCAACAGAGTGATCATCTGCTGAGGTTCTCCTGCACTATTAGGGTGCGTCACCCAGTTGTAATCAAAGTTACCTGGTTAGGGGCCCACTCAGACGTTTCGCCCCCCTGAACCAAAAACCTAGCTACGCCTCTGCATAAATGCATAGAAAGCAAACCCATACTGTACGAATGTGGTCATAAACAGAATCTGCAGAGCTTGAGAATAATTAATTGTGATACACTGTTCATTGCTCAGTAGAAATGTATTTTTTGTAGTGAGACACGTTAGTGCACTAATCTACTTCTGTAGCTTGTGTATTCAGACTCATTATAAAGATTCAGCATACACTGAAACAGACACTGAATAATTACTGAAAATAAAAATGTGACCTAATTGCTCATGAATGAATGAGTCAATGAACAATAGAATGTAAAATAACAAAATCATTGTATACACAGCCCACTACCACATTCCCTCAGCTGCCTCCATTCATAAAATATGGGAAGACAGATAAAACAAGGAGCTTTACTCATAGACACGACTGTGTGAAGCCTCAGCCTTTTCAACGCTTTTTAAAACTGGCATATAAAGCAACTTGCATATAAAGCAACTAGCATAAATTATGGAATGAAATATTTATTATCAAAATGCCCTTATAGTCCATCAAGTGACACTTAAACACTGGTTGCAGATTCTTTCAGAAATAAGTAAACCAACACAACAAGTACTAGAGGCAAATAGGATCAAAATAACATAATATTTAGTGAAATTCTTTAAAGGAAACCTGTCATCTTAGAAAACACTATTTGCCTGCAGTTTTAGGGTTAATTCTGCCCAACCACTTCCTTCCAGGAGCTGTTGGCTTTCAGTCATCATCATCATTATCCCCATTGGGGCTCACAATCTAAATTTCCTATTAGTATGTGTTTTTGGAATGTGGGAGGAAAACGGAATACCCGGAAGAAAACCCACGCAAACTCCTTGCAGATGTTGTCCTTGGTGGAATTTGAACCCAAAACCCCAGTGCTGCAAAGTGCTAACCACTGAGCCACCATGCTGACCCTAACTAAAGGCAGATCAACCCTATATCTACAGGCAAATAGCATTTTCCAAAGTGACAGGTTACCTTTAAAACAATACGATTAAAAAGGATTGTAAGGTCCTAACATTTGGTTAATAAACTAATAAAGGTGTAAAACCTTAATATATATATAAAGATAGGTAGTGGGCAAGTAACATTCAACAATAGGTACACATATAAATGAAATAGCCAGTGCGTCGGAGGCATATAGCCAAATTACCCATTAGGAAAAACCTAGTAGAAAAGCTATCACAATGTCCACATACCTGTTTTAAAACGGTGACACTATAGTGACAGTTTACCTCCACTGCCAGTTATTACCCTGCACCACTGCACATGCTTAGCCACTTCTCAAGACTAATTTAAATCTTTTAATCTTTATACATAACTGAGATCCCCTGTGCCCTTTATTAGCTTTGTGGCTCTTCTCTGTACTTTTTCTAGTTCCGGGGCATCTTTTTCAATAAACTGATGCCCAGAACTGAACTGCATATACCAGATGAGGTCATACTAATGCTTTGTAAAGTGCTACTTAGCTGACAAAAATGAACTGGAGTATAAGTTGGTATGTATGCAAAATGTAGGAGCATGTTCACACTGGCCATTAAAAAGACAAAACCCAAGATTGAAACAAAATGAACAAAATACAGGTGTGGAGCGATCAGACTAGCGAGGAGGAGTTTGGAGGGCATGGAATTTAATGCACATGCTATCATTGATTGAGATAGATCAGGTGACTCCGATGGGTCGGTCATATGAAGTAGTCACCGGACCCACTGTAGCCACGCCACCTGAGGAAGCGAGTGACGCAAAACGCAGGTTGGAATGTGAATGTGTACATAATTGTTGGTCCACTCAAAATATAATTGCATATAAAACTATTGCTGATTTTATGTTATATTTTGCATACTTTATATATGTATCTGTGGGTTTACTATAATTAGACATAAAAATTGTTATTCAAACACCAGATGTATATTTACCTCTTTTTCCATATGATTAGAGCAGCTAATATACTAGATGTCAGGTGATATTGATGCAATGCTGTGAAACACAATGTGTGAATGTCTGACTGTAAATTCCAACATACAATACATATTTTTTTGTGGAAACAATATAAATACATACAGTACAGACCAAAAGTTTGGACACACCTTCTCATTTAAAGATTTTTCTGTATTTGCATAACTATGAAAATTGTGCATTCACACTGAAGGCATCAAAACTATGAATTAACACATGTGGAATTATATACTTAACAAAAAAATGTGAAACAGCTAAAATTATGTCTTATATTCTAGGTTCTTCAAAGTAGCCACCTTTTGCTTTGATGACTGCTTTGCACACTCTTGGCATTCTCTTGATGAGCTTCAAGAGGTAGTCACCGGGAATGGTTTTCACTTCACAGGTGTGCCCTGTCAGGTTTAATAAGTGGGATTTCTTGCCTTATAAATGGGGTTGGAACCATCGGTTGTGTTGAGCAGAAGTCTGGTGGATACACAGCTGATAGTTCTACTGAATAGACTGTTTGAATTTGTTTTATGGCAAGAAAAAAGCAGCTAAGTAAAGAAAAACGAGTGGCCATCATTACTTTAAGAAATGAAGGCCAGTCAGTCCGAAAAATTGGGAAAACTTTGAAAGTGTCCCCAAGTGCAGTGGCAAAAACCATCAAATGTTACAAAGAAACTGGCTCACATGAGGACCGCCCCAGGAAAGGAAGACTAAGAGTCTCCTCTGCTTCTGAGGATAAGTTTATCTGAGTCACCAGCCTCAGAAATCGCAGGTTAACAGCAGATCAGATTAGAGACCAGGTCAATGACACACAGAGTTCTAGGAGCAGACACATCTCTACAACAACTATTAAAAGCAGTCTTTGTGCAGCAGGCCTTCATGATAAAATAGCTGCTAGGAAACGACTGCTAAGGACAGGCAACAAGCAGAAGAGACTTGTTTGGGCTAAACAACACAAGGAATGGACATTAGACCAGTGGAAATCTTTGCTTTGGTCTGATGAGTCCAAATTTGAGATCTTTGGTTCCAACCACCGTGTCTTTATGCGATGCAGAAAAGGTGAAAGGATGAACTCTACATGCCTGGTTCCCACCGTGAAGCATGGAGGAGAAGGTGTGATGGTGTGGGGGTGCTTTGCTGGTGTCACTGTTGGGGACTTATTCAAAATTGAAGGCATACTGAACCAGCATGGCTACCATAGCATCTTGCAACGGCATGCTATTCCATCCGGTTTGCGTTTAGTTGGACCATCATTTATTTTTCAACAGGACAATGACCCCAAACACACCTCCAGGCTGTGTAAGGGCTATTTGACCAAGAAGGAGAGTGACAGGGTACTACGCCAGATGACCTGACCTCCACAGTCACCAGACCTGAACCCAATTGAGATGGTTTGGGGTGAGCTGGTCCGCAGACTGAAGGCTAAAGGGCCAACAAGTGCTAAGCATCTCAGGGAACTCCTTCAAGATTGTTGGAAGACCATTCCCGGTGACTACCTCTTGAAGCTTATCAAGAGAATGCCAAGAGTGTGCAAAGCAGTCATCAAAGCAAAAGGTGGCTACTTTGAAGAACCTAGAATACAACACATAATTTCAGTTGTTTCACGCTTTTTTGTTAAGTATATAATTCCACATGTGTTAATTCATAGTTTTGATGCCTTCAGTGTGAATGTACAACTTTCATAGTCATGAAAATACAGAAAAATCTTTAAATGAGGTGTGTCCAAACTTTTGGTCTGTACTGTAAATTATTTTTTGTGTGAAAAAAGGTGCATGTTCATTTTTTTCCACATGCCAAAAATTCCTGTAAAGCACCTGAAGGGTTAATAAACTTCTTGAATGTGATTTTGAGTAGCTTGATGGGTACAGTTTTTAGAATAGTGTAACTTTTGGATATTTTCTATATCATATAGACCCCTCAAAGTCACTTCAAATATGAGGTGGTCCCTAAAAAAATGGTTTTGTAAATGTTCAATGGTCAATTTTTAACCCTTATAACTTCCTAACAAAAAAAAGTTGTGTTCCAAAAATTGTAATGATGTAGACTTGTGGAAAATGGTACTTATTAACTATTTTGTGTGACACATCTCTCTAATTTAAGAGCATAAGAATTTAAATTTTGAAAATTGCAAAATGTTTCAAATTTTTGCTAAATTTCCGTTTTTTTCACAAATAAACGCAAGTCATATCAAAGAATTTTTACTCCTATCATGAAGTAAAATATGTCACAAAAAAACAGTCTCAGAATCAGTGGGATCCCTTGAAGAGTTCCAGAGTTACGACCTCATAAACCGACAGTGGTCAGAATTGCAAAAATTGGCCTGGTCATTAATGTGCAAATCACCTTGGGGGCTAAAGGGAACCTGTCGCAGCATTCACTTATACAGCTCTGGCAAAAATTAAGAGCCCACTGCAAAATGTTCAGTTTGTCTGATTTTTCTCTTTATAGGTATATTTTTGAGTAAAATGTAAATTGTTCTTTTATTCAACAGTGTGTCCATAAAATCATGGTGCACTTTTGACCAGTCACTGGAAAGCAACAAAAAGCGATAGAAATGTGAAATGTGCTCCAAATAAAAGAAAAACTCTCCCAGTTTCATAGCTATTCAGTGAAGTTTGATGAGGGCTCCATTTGTGGCCCTACACACATCCAAACGATAGCATAAGCTTGTGTTTGCATGATTTCACAGACCTGGCAGTGTATTATTCAGAGTTCAGTTTATCAGGGGTTAATCTGACTGGGGGCTCAGCAACAGCTTAAGGTACCGTCACACTAAGCGACGCTGCAGCGATACCGACAACGATCCGGATCGCTGCAGCGTCGCTGTTTGGTCGCTGGAGAGCTGTCACACAGACAGCTCTCCAGCGACCAACGATGCTGGTAACCAGGGTAAACATCGGGTTACTAAGCGCAGGGCCGCGCTTAGTAACCCGATGTTTACCCTGGATACCATCCTAAAAGTAAAAAAACAAACGCTACATACTTACCTACCGCTGTCTGTCCTCGGCGCTCTGCTTCTCTGGTCTGGCTGTGAGCGCCGGGCAGCCGGAAAGCAGAGCGGTGACGTCACCGCTCTGCTTTCCGGCCGCTGTGCTCACAGCCAGACCAGAGAAGCAGAGCGCCGAGGACAGACAGCGGTAGGTAAGTATGTAGCGGTTGTTTTTTTTACTTTTAGGATGGTAACCAGGGTAAACATCGGGTTACTAAGCGCGGCCCTGCGCTTAGTTACCCGATGTTTACCCTGGTTACCAGCGAAGACATCGCTGAATCGGTGTCACACACGCCGATTCAGCGATGTCTACGGGGAGTCCAGCGACGAAACAAAGTTCTGGACTTTCTTCCCCGACCAGCGACAGCACAGCAGGGGCCTGATCGCTGCTGCCTGTCACACTGGACGATATCGCTAGCGAGGACGCTGCAACGTCACGGATTGCTAACGATATCGTCTAGTGTGACGGTACCTTTAGAGTTTGTAGACACAAAAGTGCACATCGAGGTCAAAAATACTCTGTTGTAAAAAAGTCTCAGTAAATAAGCAAGTGCTAGTCAAAAAATGAAAAAAATACAGGGTATTTAGTTAATGTTTTTTTTGCAAAAAAATGTATATTAACCCCTTAGTGACAGAGCCAATTTGGTACTTAATGACCAAGCCGATTTTTGCAATTCTGACCACTGTCACTTTATGAGGTTATAACTCTGGAACGCTTCAACGGATCCCGCTGATTCTGAGATTGTTTTTTCGTGACATATTGTACTTCATGTTAGTGGTAACATTTCTTCGATATTACTTGCGATTATTTATTAAAAAAACGGAAATATGGCGAAAATTTTGAAAATTTAGCAATTTTCAAAATTTGAATTTTTATTCCCTTACATCAAAGAGATATGTCACACAAAATGGTCAATAAATAACATTTCCCATATGTCTACTTTACATCAGCACAATTTTGGAATAAAATTTTTTTTTATTAGGGAGTTATAAGGGTTAAAATTTGACCAGCAATTTTTTATTTTTACAGCAAAATTTACAAAACCATTTTTTTTAGGGACCACCTCACATTTGAAGTCAGTTTGAGGGGTCTATGTGGCAGAAAATGCCCAAAATTGACACCATTCTAAAAACTGCACCCCTCAAGGTGCGCAAAACCACATTCAAGAAGTTTATTAACCCTTCAGTTGCTGCACAGGAACTGAAGCAATGTGGAAGGAAAAAATGAACATTTTACTTTTTTTCACAAACATTTTACTTCAGAACCAATTTTTTTTATTTTCACAAGTGTAAAAAAAGAAAATGAACCACATAATTTGTTGTGCAATTTGTCCGGAGAATACCGATACCCCATATGTGGGGAAGGACCACTGTTTGGGTGCACAGTAGAGCTCAGAAGGGAAGGAGCGCCATTTGGCTTTTTCAACATAGAATTCCCTGGAATTGAGATCGGACACCATGTCGCGTTTGGAGAGCCGCTGATGTGCCTAAACAGTGGAAACCCCCAACAAGTGACACCATTCTGGAAACTAGACCCCCTGAGGAACTTATCTAGGTGTGTGGTCAACACTTTGAACACCCAAGTGCTTCACACAAGTTTATAACGTAGAGCCGAAAAAATTAAAAATCATTTTTTTTTACACAAATGATCTTTTCACCCCCAATTTTTTATTTTCCCAAGGGTAGCAAGACAAATTGGACCCCAAAAGTTGTTGTGCAATTTGTCCTGAGTATGTTGATACCCCGTATGTGGGGGTAAACCTCTGTTTGGGTGCACAGTAGAGCTCAGAAGGGAAGGAGCGCCATTTGACTTTTTCAACATAGAATTCTCTGGAATTGAGATCGGACACCATGTCGCGTTTGGAGAGCCGCTGATGTGCCTAAACAGTGGAAACCCCCCATAAGTGACACCATTTTGGAAACTAGACCCCCTAAGGAACTTATCTAGGTGTGTGGTCAACACTTTGAACACCCAAGTGCTTCACAAGTTTATAACGTAGAGCCGAAAAAATTAAAAATCATTTTTTTTTCACAAAAATGATCTTTTCACCCCCAATTTTTTATTTTCCTAAGGGTAGCAAGAGAAATTGGTTCCCAAAAGTTATTGTGCAATTTGTCCTGAGTATGTCGATACCCCGTATGTGGGGGTAAACCTCTGTTTGGGCGCACTGCGGAGCTTGGAAGGGAAGGAGCGCCGTTTGAATTTTTAATCTCTTAATTGTGAGAGCGGACGCCATTTTGGGTTTGTAGATGTGCCTAACAGCAGAAACCCCCCACAACTGACCCCGTTTTGGAAACTACACCCCTCAAAGATTTTAATCAGGGGTATATTGAGCAATTTGAACCCACATGTATGGCACAGAGTTTGATAACATTAGGTCGTCATATTGAAAAAATTCATTTTTTTCCACGAGAATCTTGTTTTAGACCTGAATGTCTCACTTTTTCAGAAATAACATCAAAAAGTGGACCCCACAATTCGTTACCCACTTTATTATGAGCGCAGCGATATCCCATATGTAGTCAAAAAGTTCTGTTTGGACAAATGGCAGGGCTTGGACAGAAAGGGGCACAATGTGACAAATTTGGCTTTATTTGAAATTGAAGATCCAGGACCCATTCAAAGCTTCTAGAGACATTGAGCAAAAAAGAAAATCCTTCCAGGAATTATTACTCACAGAGGGAGGCATGCTCCTAAAACACAATGGCTGACTATAAAATTGGTCTTGCTAACAAAACAGTTGTCCCGCATTTGCGTATATTGTAGCAGGAAGAATAAACTGTACTGGAATGAAGGGCAAAATGTGTAGGAAAATGCAGCCAACTATGTGGCAAAGCGGAGTTTGTTCCAAAGATGAAAGAACACCATCAGGGCTAGAATGGCAGACACTTTCAGAGACTGGTCGTACAACGTCCTTTTAGCTCCATCAATCCCTATGAGAGACGAATGTGCCAATAGACGTGGTACACCATAGCAAGCTCCCACCCGCCAAGGTCAGAACCGCTATATGCACAAAACAACCAGTTCTCTATAGAAAGTATTGTCTGGTACCAGAGGTTCGGCAAGAACCATAAAGTAAAGCCCATAGTGTATAAGTACGGAACTTCCTAATTTTTTTAGAAATCCTACAATAAAATGATCATGCCCGTATCATCAACATAAATATAAGTAATATAAATGGAAGCCAAAGTTTTGTGTAGCAAGAGTCATAAAATAGTCAAAGTTAGATAAATGGTCAAAAATGTTTGTGAGTAATCAAGTCCTAGAATTCATTTTCAGATGATTTCACTTTTCAAGATCATTTCTGGGGTCCACATTCTACCTTGACATAGGTACGTGGACGAGAATTTGTTGAAATAGTAGTTTGGTATGGGATTGATCGAGTCGTAGAATTTTCAGATGACCTGACTTTGCAAGAACATTTGTGGGGTCCACACTCTAGAGCGTACAGACGTGGGTACGTGGATGAGAATTTGTTGGGATAGTAGTTTGGTATGGGATTGATCGAGTCGTAGAATTTTCAGATGACCTGACTTTTCAAGAACGTTTGTGGGGTCCACACTCTAGAGCGTACAGACGTGGGTACGTGGATGAGAATTTGTTGGGATAGTAGTTTGGTATGGGATTGATCGAGTTGTAGAATTTTCAGATGACTTGACTTTGCAAAAACATTTGTGGGGTCCACACTCTAGAGCGTACAGACGTGGGTACGTGGACGAGAATTTGTTGGGATAGTAGTTTGGTATGGGATTGATCAAGTTCTGGAATTAATTGTGAAATGGGGTAAAATGGGATCTACTAATTAAAATATTATTTATCAATTGTTCCAAATTGTACTACTGGGGCCACTAAGCAGAAAATAAAAAATTATTGAAAAAAAAGCAAACTAATAATTGTAGGTGGTGTGGTAGGTCTCAAAACAGGGGGAGATACAAAGGCCTGGTTGGGATGGGCATGTGGGGCAATAGAATCGGGAATCACTCCGCCTGCCATGCTTTCTGCAAACTCGGCACCTTTTTTGAGGATACCTTTGGGTGGGAGTGACAGGGACAGGGTGAGGAAAATGGCGTTCTGATAGTCTCTGGGAATCCTCAGAGTCGAAGGCTTCCCCGGTGCCATGGACTCAAATATGAGGCTCTCTACTACTTTTTCCTGAAAGTGCAGGAACGTAAGTGGTCCTTGAGATTTTTTATATAGGACAAAACTGTTATATGTGGCAGTTTGAATTAGATAGATTCCCACCTTTTTATACCACGCCCTGGTCTTCCTCTTGACCAGGTATGGTTGCAGAACCTGGTCTGACAGGTCTACGCCACCCATATGTCTGTTATAGTCTGTGACGCAGACAGGTTTTTCTTTGTCCCTGGTGGCACCCCTCTCTCTGACCGTCACAGTGGTGTCCGTATGCAGTGTGAAAAGCATATAGACGTCCTTCCTGTCTTTCCACTTCACTGCAAGAAGTTGGTCGCTTGCAAGTGAAAATGACGCCCCCCTCTCCAAACGTCTGGACACCAACTGTGACGGAAACCCCACTCTGTTTTTCCTCACTGTCCCACAGGCCCCTGTATTTGCAGCATGGAGGGATTTGTATAGGGGGATGCTCATGTAATAGTTGTCGGTATACACGTGGTACCCTTGATTGAGAAAGGGCGTCATTAGCTCCCAGACAATTTTGCCTGGGATACCAATTGTCTGGGGGCAGTTTGGGGGGTTTATTTGGCGGTCCCTACCTTCATAAATTAGGAAGGTGAACGTGTACCCTGATGAGCTCTCGCAAGCTTTATATAATTTTACGCCGTATTTGGCTCTCTTGGAGGGAATAAATTGGCGGAATAACAGACGGCCCTTGTAGCTCATCAAGGACTCGTCGACTGCCATATTTTGCTCTGGGGTATAGGAATTTAGAAAGGAAGTTTTTAGGAGGGAAATTAGGGGTCTTAATTTATTTAGCCGATCGTAGTTGGGGTCAGTTCTTGGGAGAGCTTGGGAATTGTCACTGAAGTGGAGGAATCTCATCAGGGCTTCGTAACGGGCTCGGGACATGATGGCTGCAAATACAGGGGTGCAGTGGACAGCTTTTGTTGCCCAGTAAGAGCGGAGAGTGTTTTTTTTTATTATACCCATATTCAGGGTGAGGCCTAAGAATTTTTTTATTTCAGGGACATTTGTGGGGATCCAGGAACGGGAATGAAAGGCAGTGGGTGTTTGGGAAATATATTGCCGGGCATATAGGTTTGTTTGGTGGACGATTAATTGCAGGACTTCGGGGCTAATGAAAATTTCAAAAAAATCAATGGGGGTAAAATTGGCGACATCTACTTTATTCCAGGGACTGCAGAAAAAGGGGGAATTTGAGGGGAAAATGAGGTGTCATTATACCACAGCGGTGGGGGGACTGCGGTACTTGGTCCTGCCTCTGAAGCTTCAGCAGTGACGACCGACTCCGCTACCACCGGGCTGGGGGATCCCGTGGAGGAAGAGTCGTCATCACTGTCTGAAAGCTGCTCAACTTCAGGGGCAGAATCTGTTTCGCTGCCGGAGCAAAGCAGGCTGTAAGCTTGCTCCGCGCTAAAAGTTCTGCGGGCCATTTTATCTAATTCCTCCCCTAACCCTAACAAAAAATTTTTTAAAAAAATTATAATTTTTTTTTTTTTCTTTTTTTTTTTTATAATCCTCTGCTGATGATGCAGGGATTACGGAGAACGGGGGTTGGTAAATGGGATGCTGGCGGAGGCAGATATTATGTTTTTTGTAACTGACAGGGCAGCACTTGAACTGTAGTCTCTCTCTCTTCTCTCCTAGAACAACTACAAGGAGAGAAGAGAAAGGTACAGCCCAAGTGCTGCCATGTTTATCAAATATTAGGGGTTTTGATCACTGTAATTGGACATATTACAGTAATCAAAACCCAGCAGCCAATGAGAAAATTCTCATAGGTTGCTGGGTCTCTGCTGGCAGATCATGGCAGGCGCACTGCGCATGCGCCCGCCATTTTCTTCCAGCAGAGAAGAAGAAGGGGGGCCAGGAGCCGTGGGCTGAGGACCGGGGACCATGGGCTGAGGATCGGGGACCGGGGACAGGAGCACTGATGTGCAGGAGGTATGGTGGGGGGCTCGGGGGCTCTATTTCTCTCCCATCTGATGTGCGATCACATCAGAGGGGAGAGAAATGCAAAGCATTTTTTTTTTTTTACAAACTATTTGCAGCGATCGCAACCCCGGGGGTCTGTAAAGACCCCCGGGATTGCGATCGCTCCAGGGGTCGGTAAAAACCGACCCCAATACACGGCGGGGGAAGCTAGGTTTTGGCGGGCGCATCTGCACTTGCGCCCGCCATTTTGGAGCCCGGACAGGAAGGAGGAGGGTCGGGGACCGGGGGGGCACCTTCACCGGTACATTAGGTACCGTGGGGGGCTCGGGGGACCCTATTTCTCTCCCCTCTAATGTCCGATCACATTAGAGGGGAGAGAAACACAACGCAAATCGCGTTTTTTTTTTTTTTTGCGATCGCCGGTAAACGGTTAATTACCGGCGATCGCAAATGCGGGGTGGGTAAAAAAAAACCCCGAATCATGTTCTCTGGGGTCTCGGCTACCCACCGGCAGCCGAGACCCCGGAGAAAATCGGACTCTGGGGGGCGCTATACACTTTTTCCACAGCGCCGTTAATTAACGGCGCTGTGGTTTAAGTACCCTTAGCGGCCGCCGTTAAAAGGCGTATCGGCGGTTGCTAAGGGGTTAAGCTGCTCCACCAATCGTCAAGGTATACCCATAATAGAGCAGTCCTATTTAATGTATATAATCCCTATCTGATGTATTTAAAAACCTGATCATCTGTATAGTACCTGTATAAGCAGGATTCAGAGAAAATATCCCTGTATTTTTTTCATTTTTTAACCCCTCTGTGACCTTAGACGTACTATCCCGTCGAGGTGCCCTGGGCTTATCTGACCCTGGACGGGATAGTACGTCATAGCCGATCGGCCGCGCTCACGGGGGGAGCGCGGCCGATCGCGGCCGGGTGTCAGCTGCTTATCGCAGCTGACATCCGGCACTATGTGCCAGGAGCGGTCACGGACCGCCCCCGGCACAGTAACCCCTGGCACACCGCGATCAAAGATGATCGCGATGTGCCGGCGGTGCAGGGAAGCACCGCGCAGGGAGGGGGCTCCCTGCGGGCTTCCCTGAGCCCCCCGCAGCAACGCGATGTGATCGCGTTGCTGCGAGGGTCTCACCTCCCTCCCTGCTCCCTCCAGCCCCGTATCCAAGATGGCCGCGGATCCGGGTCCTGCAGGGAGGGAGGTGGCTTCACAGAGCCTGCTCAGAGCAGGCACTGTGAAGCCTGCAGCGCTGCATGTCAGATCAGTGATCTGACAGAGTGCTGTGCAAACTGTCAGATCACTGATCTGTGATGTCCCCCCCCCTGGGACAAAGTAAAAAAGTTAAAAAAATAATTTCCAAATGTGTAAGAAAAATAAAAAAAAATATTCCAAAATAATGAAAAAAAAATATATATATTATTCCCATAAATACATTTCTTCATCTAAATAAAAAAAAAAAAACAATAAAAGTACACATATTTAGTATCGCCGCGTCCGTAACGACCCGACCTATAAAACTGTCCCACTAGTTAACCCCTTCAGTAAACACCGTAAGAAAAAAAAAAAAAAAACGAGGCAAAAAACAACGCTTTATTATCATACCGCCGAACAAAAAGTGGAATAACACGCGATCAAAAGGACAGATATAAATAACCATGGTACCGCTGAAAGCGTCATATTGTCCCGCAAAAAAAGAGCCGCCATACAGCATCATCAGCAAAAAAATAAAAAAGTTATAGTCCTGAGAATAAAGCGATGCAAAAATAATTATTTTTTCTGTAAAATAGTTTTTATCGTATAAAAGCGCCAAACCATAAAAAAATGATATAAATGAGGTATCGCTGTAATCGTACTGACCCGAAGAATAAAACTGATTTATCAATTTTACCAAACGCGGAACGGTATAAACGCCTCCCCCAATAGAAATTCATGAATAGCTGGCTTTTGGTCATTCTTCCTCACAAAAATTGGAATAAAAAGCGATCAAAAAATGTCACGTGCCCAAAAATGTTTTCAATAAAAACGTCAACTCGTCCCGCAAAAAACAAGACCTCACATGACTATGTGGACCAAAATATGGAAAAATTATAGCTCTCAAAATGTGGTATTGCAAAAAATATTTTTTGCAATAAAAAGGGTCCTTCAGTGTGTGACGGCTGCCAATCATAAAAATCCGCTAAAAAACTCGCTATAAAAGTAAATCAAACCCCCCTTCATCACCCCCTTAGTTAGGGAAAAATAAAAAAAAATGTATTTATTTCCATTTTCCCATTAGGGCTAGGGATAGGGCTAGGGTTAGGGCTAGGGCTAGGGTTAGGGCTAGGGTTAGGGCTAGGGTTAGGGCTAGGGTTAGGGCTAGGGTTAGGGTTAGGGCTAGGGTTAGGGTTAGGGCTAGGGTTAGGGCTAGGGTTAGGGCTAGGGTTAGGGCTAGGGTTAGGGCTAGGGTTAGGGTTAGGGTTGGGGCTACAGTTAGGGTTGGGGCTAAAGTTAGGGTTTAGATTACATTTACAGTTGGGAATAGGGTTGGGATTAGGGTTAGGGGTGTGTCAGGGTTAGAGGTGTGGTTAGGGTTACCGTTGGAATTAGGGTTAGGGGTGTGTTTAGATTAGGGTTTCAGTTATAATTGGGGGGTTTCCACTGTTTCGGCACATCAGGGGCTCTCCAAACACGACATGGCGTCCGATCTCAATTCCAGCCAATTCTGCGTTGAAAAAGTAAAACAGTGCTCCTTCCCTTCCGAGCTCTCCTGTGTGCCCAAACAGGGGTTTACCCCAACATATGGGGTATCAGCGTACTCAGGACAAATTGGACAACAACTTTTGTGGACCAATTTCTCCTGTTACCCTTGGGAAAATACAAAACTGGGGGCTAAAAAATAATTTTTGTGGGAAAACAAAAAGATTTTTTATTTTCACGGCTCTGCGTTATAAACTGTAGTGAAACACTTGGGGGTTCAAAGTTCTCACAACACATCTAGATAAGTTCATTGAGGGGTCTAGTTTCCAATATGGGGTCACTTGTGGGGGGTTTCTACTGTTTAGGTACATTAGGGGCTCTGCAAACGCAATGTGACGCCTGCAGACCAATCCATCTAAGTCTGCATTCCAAATGATGCTCCTTCCCTTCCGAGCCCTCCCATGCGCCCAAACGGTGGTTCCCCCCCACATATCGGGTATCAGCGTACTCAGGACAAATTGGACAACAACATTTAGGGTCCAATTTCTCCTGCTAACCTTGGAAAAATACAAAACTGGGGGCTAAAATATAATTTTTGTGGAGAAAAAATTTTTTTTTATTTGCATGGCTCTGCGTTATAAACTGTAGTGAAATACTTGGGGGTTCAAAGCTCTCACAACACATCAAGATGAGTTCCTTAGGGGGTCTACTTTCCAAAATGGTGTCACTTGTGGGGGGTTTCTACTGTTTAGGTACATTAGAGGCTCTGCAAACGCAATGTGACGCCTGCAGACCATTCCATCTAAGTCTGCATTCCAAATGGCGCTCCTTCCCTTCCGAGCCCTCCCATGCGCCCAAACGGTGGTTCCCCCCCACATATGGGGTATCAGCGTACTCAGGACAAATTGGACAACTTTTGGGGTCCAATTTCTCCTGTTACCCTAGGGAAAATACAAAACTGGGGGCTAAAAAATAATTTTTGTGGGAAAAAAATTTTGTTTTATTTTTATGGCTCTGCATTATAAACTTCTGTGAAGCCCTTGGTGGGTCAAAGTGCTCACCACACATCCAGATAAGTTCCTTAGGGGGTCTACTTTCCAAAATGGTGTCACTTGTGGGGGGTTTCAATGTTTAGGCACATCAGTGGCTCTCCAAACGCAACATGGCGTCCCATCTCAATTCCTGTCAATTTTGCATTGAAAAGTCAAACGGCGCTCCTTCCCTTCCGAGCTCTCCCATGCGCCCAAACAGTGGTTTACTGCCACATATGGGGTATCAGCGTACTCGGGACAAATTGGACAACAACTTTTGAGGTCCAATTTCTTCTCTTACCCTTGGAAAAATAAAAAATTGGGGGCAAAAATATAATTTTTGTGAAAAAATATGATTTTTTATTTTTACGGTTCTGCATTATAAACTTCTGTGAAGCACTTGGTGGGTCAAAGTGCTCACCACACCTCTAGATAAGTTCCTTAGGGGGTCTACTTTCCAAAATGGTGTCACTTGTGGGGGGTTTCAATGTTTAGGCACATCAGTGGCTCTCCAAACGCAACATGGCGTCCCATCTCAATTTCTGTCAATTTTGCATTGAAAAGTCAAACTGCGCTCCTTCCCTTCCGAGCTCTCCCATGCGCCCAAACAGTGGTTTACTGCCACATATGGGGTATCAGCGTACTCAGGACAAATTGGACAACAACTTTTGAGGTCCAATTTCTTCTCTTACCCTTGGAAAAATAAAAAATTGGGGGCAAAAATATAATTTTTGTGAAAAAATATGATTTTTTATTATTACGGTTCTGCATTATAAACTTCTGTGAAGCACTTGGTGGGTCAAAGTGCTCACCACACATCCAGATAAGTTCCTTAGGGGTAATATAAACAAATGTCCTCATAATATTAGTAAGACCCCTCCATCAATATATAATGGGCATAGAAAGAGAAAAAAATGAAGAGACTGGATCAAGGGTAAATATAGCCATAAAAACAATAAATTTATTAATTAACAACAGGATAAAATCAGCTTGACATAACACCAATAACAAAGTGAGAAGCAGTCACATAAGCGGAGTCGCTACAGAGCCAGAGACTGAGATAACCTCCCCCCAATACAAGTATCTGCCAATCAAGGCACGGCTAGTTAAACTATAAATGCACGGCATACGATAGGAGAACACCATAGGTCTGATCTCATAAGTAGAAACATCAAATATATAAGTAATCTAAACCTTACTTAGGTGTATACACTCATCCTACATTGATCAGATGCCGGTTAGCTAGCCCAGGCTACATAGGTGGTAAGAAGCAAAATAGTTATAATACCTGCAGTCATGTTGTATAGCCGAAGAGAGAGGGGGGTCACACAGCCCAGAGTGCACCTCGACGCGCGTTTCGCCGGACAGCCGGCTTCGTCAGGAGGTGGAATCCAAGTGCTGTCTCTGTCTTTTTATAGTGGACTTATTATCCTAGATCCCCGGCATGTGTGGAAAACGCCGCAACGACGTCATGATGGGACGCCGCCGAGAGAGATGGCGCTCAGTGCGCGCGTCATCCGGTCACATGCCCGGGTCACATGACCCGGCACGTAACCAAGACGACGCGTCGCAACAGTAGACCGCCCTCCCACAGCGGCGGCACAGCGCATGCACGTCGTGCGCCCACACACAAACCGGCAGGATGTAAGTCTCGCAGCGCTAGCGTCTGTATTGCCACAGTTACAGCATATCTACTGCTCAGAAATCAGGGGCAAATATGCAAACGCCCCAATAAATATACAACCACATCCCAAATATATTATTCAAATTAACACAGCCCACCAAAAAGACCAAAATACAAACAAAAGCATAATCATAAAACAATGTGGGATACCTAGGTAACGGCAACCTCTCATAGGAGTAGAGAGGTGTGTACATCCTACAGAATGTACCAACAACAGAAGAAGACATGTTTAAATTCTGTCCAGTCTTAGTGCGTCTGATGATCATAAGTATATCTTCATCATTGTTGCACGTGTAGAGAAAAAATGTTCACCTCCAGAGAAGTACTGTAACTGATGAAGTAAACATCATCCACCAGATATGCCAATGGTCGATGGTCGCCGTTACTATACTAGGATAAAATGCAAATGATAATTAACAAACATAAAACAACCCACATGAACATAATAAACAATGATAAAAATACCAAAAAAGGTAGAGCATAAACAAACAATAATACATACAACAGAGACAACCTAAAATTCGCGCTACCCTAAAAAGGATTTAAAGCTAACATATTCATTAAGACCCTTGGGGGCAACCGTATCCAGATCCACCATCCATCTGGTTTCTTTTTTAAGTAGCTCTTTTTTGTAATTGCCACCTCTGATCCCCAGCTGGACACGATCTATACCTCTAAATTTAAGCCATTTGGGATTACTATTGTGGTGTATCCTAAAATGTTTAGGTATTGTTTTTAACATGTTTATGTCCACCACTTGAGCTCCATTTTTTATATCTCGTACGTGTTCAAGAACACGCACACGTAATTCCCGTGTTGTCATTCCAATGTAGATTAAGCCGCATGCACATTTAGCATAATATACTACATCAGGTCGGCCCATCAGGTCGGCCCATCGTATCGGGGATAGGTAGTTTGACTGAAGGTGTATGTAGATTTATTGATTTTTACCTCCAACAATGTGTTGAGACATTACCTTCATTTATCCGCGATACGACTGACATTTTGAACCGCCTTAATGGTGTACAACTAGAGGACAACATGTATCTTGTAACATGTGATGTTGAGTCTTTATACACATCTATAGGGCATGACCATGGGATCACGGCGTGTAGTTTCTTTTTGAGCATGGCTAATTTAGATGAAGATTTGGGTTCTTTTATTTTAGAACTGTTACATTTTTCTTTAACACATAATTTTTTTGTCTTTAAGGACCGCTATTTCCTACAGCTCCAGGGAACAGCGATGGGGGCGACTTGTGCGCCCTCATACGCTAACCTTTTCCTGGGGCTGTGGGAAAGGGAAGTAGTCAACAACACCGAGGGTATTGACGCCGTGGTCTCATGGTCTCGCTATATAGATGATGTTTTGTTTATATGGCAGGGGTCTGAGTCTTCCCTCATTTTGTTTCTCAATAGGCTTAATGATAACCAACTGAACATTAATTTGACATGGAAATATAGCAAATATACAGTTGAGTTTTTGGATGTCATTCTTAACAAAGATGACAGAGGATTCGTCACTACCAACGTTTTTCGTAAGTCTACTGCTACTAACGCATTATTACATGCTAAGTCATCACATCACCCTCAAACTTTTCGCTCCGTGCCTATTAGCCAATTCCTCCGCATTAGACGGATCTGCTCAGATGATGAGACTTTTGAACAGCAAGCGAAAATATTGAAAAGTAATCTTCAGCAGAGGGGTTATAATCATAGAACCATACGAGCTGGCTACAGGAGGGCGAAATTTACAGCTAGAGACACACTTTTGGCTCAGTCCAGACACGAGCTGTCCAAGAAAAGCCCTATGAACCAGCCCGTGCGGTTCATAACCACGTTTAATTCGGAATGGAAAGAGATATCAGGTATCCTTAAGAAATATTGGCCTGTGTTGTTGGCAGATGAGGACGTTGAACCACACATCTCTCACCACCCGTCAATTACCTGGCGTAGATCTAAAAATCTTAAAGATCTGCTGACTAGAAGCCACTATGTGGCTCCGCACAGGCCAATTTTCTCGACATCAGTGGGTCTAAAATGGGGGTCGTTCCAGTGTGGAGGGTGTTCAGCGTGCAAATTTATGGAAAGAACCTTCTCATTTGCAAATAGTGATTCCACCAAAACCTTTTCTATTATGCATTATATCAACTGCAAAACTGAGAATGTAGTATATTATGCTAAATGTGCATGCGGCTTAATCTACATTGGAATGACAACACGGGAATTACGTGTGCGTGTTCTTGAACACGTACGAGATATAAAAAATGGAGCTCAAGTGGTGGACATAAACATGTTAAAAACAATACCTAAACATTTTAGGATACACCACAATAGTAATCCCAAATGGCTTAAATTTAGAGGTATAGATCGTGTCCAGCTGGGGATCAGAGGTGGCAATTACAAAAAAGAGCTACTTAAAAAAGAAACCAGATGGATGGTGGATCTGGATACGGTTGCCCCCAAGGGTCTTAATGAATATGTTAGCTTTAAATCCTTTTTAGGGTAGCGCGAATTTTAGGTTGTCTCTGTTGTATGTATTATTGTTTGTTTATGCTCTACCTTTTTTGGTATTTTTATCATTGTTTATTATGTTCATGTGGGTTGTTTTATGTTTGTTAATTATCATTTGCATTTTATCCTAGTATAGTAACGGCGACCATCGACCATTGGCATATCTGGTGGATGATGTTTACTTCATCAGTTACAGTACTTCTCTGGAGGTGAACATTTTTTCTCTACACGTGCAACAATGATGAAGATATACTTATGATCATCAGACGCACTAAGACTGGACAGAATTTAAACATGTCTTCTTCTGTTGTTGGTACATTCTGTAGGATGTACACACCTCTCTACTCCTATGAGAGGTTGCCGTTACCTAGGTATCCCACATTGTTTTATGATTATGCTTTTGTTTGTATTTTGGTCTTTTTGGTGGGCTGTGTTAATTTGAATAATATATTTGGGATGTGGTTGTATATTTATTGGGGCGTTTGCATATTTGCCCCTGATTTCTGAGCAGTAGATATGCTGTAACTGTGGCAATACAGACGCTAGCGCTGCGAGACTTACATCCTGCCGGTTTGTGTGTGGGCGCACGACGTGCATGCGCTGTGCCGCCGCTGTGGGAGGGCGGTCTACTGTTGCGACGCGTCGTCTTGGTTACGTGCCGGGTCATGTGACCCGGGCATGTGACCGGATGACGCGCGCACTGAGCGCCATCTCTCTCGGCGGCGTCCCATCATGACGTCGTTGCGGCGTTTTCCACACATGCCGGGGATCTAGGATAATAAGTCCACTATAAAAAGACAGAGACAGCACTTGGATTCCACCTCCTGACGAAGCCGGCTGTCCGGCGAAACGCGCGTCGAGGTGCACTCTGGGCTGTGTGACCCCCCTCTCTCTTCGGCTATACAATATGACTGCAGGTATTATAACTATTTTGCTTCTTACCACCTATGTAGCCTGGGCTAGCTAACCGGCATCTGATCAATGTAGGATGAGTGTATACACCTAAGTAAGGTTTAGATTACTTATATATTTGATGTTTCTACTTATGAGATCAGACCTATGGTGTTCTCCTATCGTATGCCGTGCATTTATAGTTTAACTAGCCGTGCCTTGATTGGCAGATACTTGTATTGGGGGGAGGTTATCTCAGTCTCTGGCTCTGTAGCGACTCCGCTTATGTGACTGCTTCTCACTTTGTTATTGGTGTTATGTCAAGCTGATTTTATCCTGTTGTTAATTAATAAATTTATTGTTTTTATGGCTATATTTACCCTTGATCCAGTCTCTTCATTTTTTTCTCTTTCTAAGTTCCTTAGGGGGTCTACTTTCCAAAATGGTGTCACTTGTGGGGGGTTTCAATGTTTAGGCACATCAGTGGCTCTCCAAACGCAACATGGCGTCCCATCTCAATTCCTGTCAATTTTGCATTGAAAAGTCAAATAGCGCTCCTTCCCTTCCGAGCTCTCCCATGCGCCCAAACAGTGGTTTACTGCCACATATGGGGTATCAGCGTACTCAGGACAAATTGGACAACAACTTTTTGGGTCCAATTTCTCCTGTTACCCTTGGTAAAATAAAACAAATTGGAGCTGAAGTAAATTTTTTGTGTAAAAAAGTTAAATGTTCATTTTTATTTAAACATTCCAAAAATTCCTATTAAACACCTGAAGGGTTAATAAACTTCTTGAATGTGGTTTTGAGCACCTTGAGGGGTGCAGTTTTTAGAATGGTGTCACACTTGGGCATTTTCTATCATATAGACCCCTCAAAATGACTTCAAATGAGACGTGGTCCCTAAAAAAAAATGGTGTTGTAAAAATGAGAAATTGCTGGTCAACTTTTAACCCTTATAACTCCCTAACAAAAAAAAAAATTGGTTCCAAAATTATGCTGATGTAAAGGAGACATGTGGGAAATGTTACTTATTAAGTATTTTGTGTGACATATCTCTGTGATTTAATTGCATAAAAATTCAAAGTTTGAAAATTGCGAAATTTTCAAAATTTTCGCCAAATTTCCGTTTTTTTCACAAATAAACGCAGGTACTATCAAAGAAATTTTACCACTATCATGAAGTACAATATGTCACGAGAAAACAATGTCAGAATCACCAGGATCCGTTGAAGCGTTTCGGAGTTATAACCTCATAAAGGGACAGTGGTCAGAATTGTAAAAATTGGCCTGGTCATTGACGTGCAAACCACCCTTGGGGGTAAAGGGGTTAAGCTCTCAGCCAACCCCAGATCATGAAAAATGGAGACGCTACCAGTATCGGAAAATGGCGCAATTTTTTTTTTTTTAGCAAAGTTTGGATTTTTTTTTCACCACTTAGGTAAAAAATAACCTAGACATGTTAGGTGTCTATGAACTCGTAGTGACCTGGGGAATCATAATGTCAGTTTTAGCATTTAGTGAACCTAGCAAAAAAGCCAAACAAAAAACAAGTGTGGGACTGCACTTTTTTTGCAATTTCACTGCACTTGGAATTTTTTCCCCGTTTTCTAGTACACGACATGCTAAAACCAATGATGTCGTTCAAAAGTACAACTCGTCCCGCAAAAGATACGCCCTCAAATGGCCAAATTGACGGAAAAATAAAAAACTTATGGCTCTGGGAAGGAGGGGAGTGAAAAACGAACACGGAAAAATGGAAAATCCCCCGGTCATGAAGGGGTTATACATAATGAGATGTAGCGCTAGATGTTTCAATACTTCTCACTATGCGAATAATGGTGTAAAATGTATTTATCTTTCACACTTTTTTGGGGACCAAAATACACAATACAACGGCAACCTGACAAACCGGCTTCAAAATATCTTTTTTTTTTTAACCACGTCTTGCCCGTTCGATGGCTATGCCGCCTTGTACATGTGACTACGCTCTGTATAATTCAGGCGTTTCTGTGCAGCGGCGCCCTGTGCAAATGTGAACAGAGCCTGAGCCGTCGTGTCGAAGGCTCGGAGTGTGCAGCCCTATGCTCTTCTATGGGAGCTGTGCTCCTGTGTATGTCTGCACAGTACAGAGCTGTGCTCGCTGTGCTGTTATGGCCGCTCCTCTCATTGCTCCACATTTCTCTGCTGCTCATATAATTGCACACATTGATCGCCCGTGCTCAGCCTTCTATCTGCTCTCTGAGGTGGAGAGTCACAGCTGCAGCGCACACTCCGCTGATGACCGTCCGTGCACTGCTCGGTAGGAGGAGGCCGGCTGCTCCAGCCTCACACAGGGACGAAGAACCAAAGACTGAGTGCGAGGAGATAGCCTGATGTAGGCGGAGGAAAGACTACAGTTCCCGCCATGCATTGCTGCTCCCTGGTCACGTGGTGTTGCAGGCGGCTGTATAACCAGCATGTGCTGTGGTAATGCTGCCCCCTACCTGCAGCAGTGTTACCTGTATGCTCTTTTTGACTTCCTCATTTCTCCTCTGTCACGTGGCTCTGTAGCAGCACTGTCTTCCCCATATATACCCGCCTGTAGCTACAGTTATTGCACTGGGACAGTACTTCCTGCTGGGAATGCATTAGATGTCTGCCTTCCTCTATAAGGCTGCATTACTGTCACCATTTCCCAAGTGTTCAGGAGACACAAGCCCTGAAGAAAGTGTTATTATCTCCATAATGAACGTTTTATGACAGCAGGTTCTGAGGAAGAAGAAGACCCCAAACTGCTTAGTTCACCATGACCCCCTTCATCATCCTCATATGTCTTCTGTGTCATGCTGCCACGTCGTCTGATCCCCCCAATTTCATCCTGATCTTCGCTGATGACCTTGGCTATGGTGACCTGGGGTGCTATGGACACCCTACTTCCCATACTCCTAATCTTGACATTATGGCGGCCAGAGGACTGCGCTTCACAGATTTCTACTCCGCCGCCGCTGTGTGCTCACCGTCCAGGTAATATGATGTCCTCCGGGGATGGTTGATGTCACTAGGTCATAGTATGGTGGCATTGCTCTGCAGAGTTGTCCAGGCTTGGGACAAAAGTCTGCAGTCTCTGAATTTGACTGCAGTCTAATTGTACAGTGTGCACACAGTCAGGATTCCCCGGTGCGAGCGGTGGTGATGTGATTGTAGAACTTCTCTCCGTTCACTTGTATTGTACTCGGACGAGTCTATACGGCACGTGACGCCCAAGTAGTCAGATAACACCGTCACTCACACTGGAAAATGACAACGTGCACACTGTCACGATTCAGCAGTCACCTAGAGTGACTCCAGAGACTTTGTCCCAAGCTGGACAATCTCTTTAATAGCTGATTATTTTTGATTTTCTGATTTTTGTGGCCTATGCCTATTTGCATCTATGAAGGAGGTGGAATCGAGCCAGTAGAAAACGTATGTGACTTACTAAAATGACGCATTATATTTTATTTATTACAATTGTGTCTAGGGAGAAATTACAGAAAGTGTTTTTCATACAGAGAAACCGCAGCAGTGTCCTAATTATACTATAGCTGGATAACACATGCCACAGTTTTATTTGTATCACTGGTGCTTTTATTTGTTTCACCTACTAACTGCATGATGTCCACCAATCGCTACAAGTACATATAAAGACTGGCAAGGTTACTACTACTAGGTGGCGCACCTGATTCGTGGATCCACTTTGCCCAGAGGCGTAGCTAGGGTTTTGGTTGGGGGGAGGGGGGGTAGAACCTCAGCAGATGACCGAGCTGTTACTGAAGATAATCTCTATGCAAAGACCAACATGGATATTACCGTCATATGGTCAGTGGTAGATACCAATCCTACAGAACATAGATTACAGCACAGTTACAGATAATGACTTACCGCTGACGTTCTTTCTGATGGAATCGTTCACTTTTCACGTCTTTTCCATCTGGCCCAGACCGACATGACAACTTCTTCCAGCCAGAACTTGCCTGCAGAGAATACAACAAAGACACATTTCACTTCTCATATTCAAGCCATCGCCATCTATTCCCAAGCTGCCCAGACTGCTCATCCTGCTGATATCCCAATACTGAGCCACTGCTGCCCTATTACTGCACCTGATACCCAATAGTGAGCCGCTGCTGCCGTATGTTTCCCTATTACTGCACCTGATACCCAATAGTGAGCCGCTGCTGCCGTATGTGACCGTATTACTGCACCTGCTGTGTGGTTCTCTGTGCCCTCTAAATTCTAAAGTAACCCTCTATAATATAGTAATGCCAGGTGCAAGTTCCCTAGAAAACTGTGCCCATATTTTGCCCCCTAGAAAATAATAATGCCCTTTGTGCCCCTTTGATAGTCACAGTAACCTTAGTCCCCCTATAACAATAAGTGCCCACTTTACATTTAATAATGTCTGTCCCCTGTACCGCTCCCCTATACACAGTATGATGCTCTCTTATACACAGTATAATGCCCCCTCACTGTATAGTACCACCCACACAGTATACTGACCCCTTAGTAGCCTCCAAACTGTTTGATGGCTCCAACACTGCATGATAGCCCCTTCACTGTAATCCCCACACTGTACGATGGCCCCCTCACTGTAATCTGCACACTGTATGATGCCCCTCCAGATAGCTTCCATATAGTATAATGCACCAGATAGTCCTAAATGTAGTATAATGCACTCCCCCTAAGCCTCCATATAGTATAATACGTTCCCCATAAGCCTCCAAATAATATAAAGCACTCCCCATAGGCCTACTATATATTGTATAATGCAACCCCCATAGGCAGACTCTATAGCACAAGGCAGCCCCCATAGGCAAACTCTATATTGTATAATGCATCCCCCATAGGCAGACTCTACAGCACAAGGCAGCACCCATAGGCAGACTCTGTAGTGTAAGGCAGCACCCAATAGGCATACCCTGTCGTATAAAGCAGCACCCCCATAGGCAGACCCTGTAGTATAAGGCAGCACCCCACAGGCAGACCCTGTAGTATAAGGAAGCACCCCTGTAGTATAAGGAAGCTGCAACCCATAATGAGGTCCTGGTTAAAGGGGGACTTTAACTACCCGGATATTAACTGGGAAACAGAAACCTGTGAAACCCATAAAGGCAACAGGTTTCTGCTAATAACCAAGAAAAATTATCTTTCACAATTGGTGCAGAATCCAACCAGAGGAGCAGCACTTTTAGACCTAATACTATCTAATAGACCTGACAGAATAACAAATCTGCAGGTGGTCGGGCATCTAGGAAATAGCGACCACAATATTGTACAGTTTCACCTGTCTTTCACTAGGGGGACTTGTCAGGGAGTCACAAAAACACTGAACTTTAGGAAGGCAAAGTTTGACCAGCTTAGAGATGCCCTTAATCTGGTAGACTGGGACAATATCCTCAGAAATAAGAATACAGATAATAAATGGGAAATGTTTAAGAACATCCTAAATAGGCACTGTAAGCTGTTTATACCTTGTGGGAATAAAAGGACTAGAAATAGGAAAAACCCAATGTGGCTAAACAAAGAAGTAAGACAGGCAATTAACAGTAAAAAGAAAGCATTTGCACTACTAAAGCAGGATGGCACCATTGAAGCTCTAAAAAACTATAGGGAGAAAAATACTTTATCTAAAAAACTAATTAAAGCTGCCAAAAGGAAACAGAGAAGCACATTGCTAAGGAGAGTAAAACTAATCCCAAACTGTTCTTCAACTATATCAATAGTAAAAGAATAAAAACTGAAAATGTAGGCCCCTTAAAAAATAGTGAGGAAAGAATGGTTGTAGATGACGAGGAAAAAGCTGACATATTAAACACCTTCTTCTCCACGGTATTCACGGTGGAAAATGAAATGCTAGGTGAAATCCCAAGAAACAATGAAAACCCTATATTAAGGGTCACCAATCTAACCCAAGAAGAGGTGCGAAACCGGCTAAATAAGATTAAAATAGATAAATCTCCGGGTCCGGATGGCATACACCCACGAGTACTAAGAGAACTAAGTAATGTAATAGATAAACCATTATTTCTTATTTTTAGGGACTCTATAGCGACAGGGTCTGTTCCGCAGGATTGGCGCATAGCAAATGTGGTGCCAATATTCAAAAAGGGCTCTAAAAGTGAACCCGGAAATTATAGGCCAGTAAGTCTAACCTCTATTGTTGGTAAAATATTTGAAGGGTTTCTGAGGGATGTTATTCTGGATTATCTCAATGAGAATAACTGTTTAACTCCATATCAGCATGGGTTTATGAGAAATCGCTCCTGTCAAACCAATCTAATCAGTTTTTATGAAGAGGTAAGCTATAGGCTGGACCACGGTGAGTCATTGGACGTGATATATCTCGATTTTTCCAAAGCGTTTGATACAGTGCCGCACAAGAGGTTTGTACACAAAATGAGAATGCTTGGTCTGGGGGAAAATGTGTGTAAATGGGTTAATAACTGGCTTAGTGATAGAAAGCAGAGGGTGGTTATAAATGGTATAGTCTCTAACTGGGTCGCTGTGACCAGTGGGGTACCGCAGGGGTCAGTATTGGGACCTGTTCTCTTCAACATATTCATTAATGATCTGGTAGAAGGTTTACACAGTAAAATATCGATATTTGCAGATGATACAAAACTATGTAAAGCAGTTAATACAAGAGAAGATAGTATTCTGCTACAGATGGATCTGGATAAGTTGGAAACTTGGGCTGAAAGGTGGCAGATGAGGTTTAACAATGATAAATGTAAGGTTATACACATGGGAAGAAGGAATCAATATCACCATTACACACTGAATGGGAAACCACTGGGTAAATCTGACAGGGAGAAGGACTTGGGGATCCTAGTTAATGATAAACTTACCTGGAGCAGCCAGTGCCAGGCAGCAGCTGCCAAGGCAAACAGGATCATGGGGTGCATTAAAAGAGGTCTGGATACACATGATGAGAGCATTATACTGCCTCTGTACAAATCCCTAGTTAGACCGCACATGGAGTACTGTGTCCAGTTTTGGGCACCGGTGCTCAGGAAGGATATAATGGAACTAGAGAGAGTACAAAGGAGGGCAACAAAATTAATAAAGGGGATGGAAGAACTACAATACCCAGATAGATTAGCGAAATTAGGTTTATTTAGTCTAGAAAAAAGACGACTGAGGGGCGATCCAATAACCATGTATCTATATATATAATTGCCTAAGGGTTTTTCCGTCTGTCTGTCTGTCTGTCTGTCTGTCCTGGAAATCTGTCTGTCTGTCTGTCCTAGCGGCCTCGACCAATCAGCAACGGGCACAGCGACGATGATGTCATAAAGGACGTAGACATCTCACGTTTCTGATTCAGCGACGGGCACAGTATCGACGTAGATGTCATAATAGTTGCCATGGCGATGAAGATGTCATAAAGGTTGCCTCGACCAATCAGCGACGGGCACAGTGTGCCGCTAATTCTGGAATCATCATTGTCCATATACTACGGGGACATGCATATTCTAGAATACCCGATGCGTTAGAATCGGGCCACAATCTAGTAAGTATATAAGGGGACAATACAAATATCTCGCTGAGGATCTGTTTATACCAAGGAAGGTGACGGGCACAAGGGGGCATTCTTTGCGTCTGGAGGAGAGAAGGTTTTTCCACCAACATAGAAGAGGATTCTTTACTGTTAGGGCAGTGAGAATCTGGAATTGCTTGCCTGAGGAGGTGGTGATGGCGAACTCAGTCGAGGGGTTCAAGAGAGGCCTGGATGTCTTCCTGGAGCAGAACAATATTGTATCATACAATTAGGTTCTGTAGAAGGACGTAGATCTGGGGATTTATTATGATGGAATATAGGCTGAACTGGATGGACAAATGTCTTTTTTCGGCCTTACTAACTATGTTACTATGTTATAGGCAGACCCTGTAGTATAAGGCAGCACCCCACAGGCAGACCCTGTAGTATAAGACTGCACCCCCATAGGCAGACCCTGTAGTATAAGGCAGCACCCCATAGGCAGACCCTGTAGTATAAGACAGACCCCCATAGGCAGACCATGTAGTATAAGGCAGCACCCCCACAAGAAGACTCTGTAGTATAAGACAGCACCCCCATAGACAGACCCTGTAGTATAAGGCAGCACCCCCATAGGCAGACCCTGTAGTATAAGGCAGCACCCCTATAGGCATACCCTGTAGTATAAGGCAGCATCCCCCCCACACAGTCAGACCCTGGAGTGTAAGGCAGCCCACACAAAAATAAATACCTTGCTTCCTCCGCAGCTCTGAGCTCCCGCTCATCTCCTGACAGCGGGCGCCTGTTAGTGACGTAATCTTGCCCCCTGTCAGTGGGAGAATGATGGGAGAAGGAGCGTAGCGCTCCTCCCA
Source organism: Ranitomeya imitator (assembly GCF_032444005.1). NCBI lineage: Eukaryota > Metazoa > Chordata > Amphibia > Anura > Dendrobatidae > Ranitomeya > Ranitomeya imitator. The sequence goes on along the minus strand of NC_091285.1, from coordinate 425,614,722 downwards.
TCAATGTGATCAGCTGTATCAGCTAAATGCCAGTACAGCCGACCTTGCGATGACGGGCCCCATAGCGGCCAGGCGGCAGAGCAGTGAGATCGTTTCTCCCTGCTCTGCCGCAGAATGTAACTGTATCGGTGTGCTACTGACTGTGCCACAGACCAGACTTACCCTGGAGGGGTGTGACTAAGCAGCTACCTAGGTGTTAGCTGGAGCCTCTAGTGGTGAGGATAGACGTTTGCAGCAGGTCGCTGCCAGGTACCACTCCAGGGAGCTGTCCGACATTAGCCGCTGACCCCAAAGGTACAGAGACGTCACTTCAGATAGTCAGAAAAAGCAGGACTGCCTCATGAGACAAGTTCACATAGGACAGCCACTGTGACAGGTTCTCCTTGGGCAGACAGGGCAGCCACAGGGATAAGTTCACAATGCTGGCCTGGGTATTAAGCTCCCAGGATTGCAGACAGGTACTGCCAAGTGGTCACAGGAAACAAGGGCTAACTATGGCAGACTAGCGGGAACATGGGAATCTGGGCACTAACCGACTAGGGAAGGAGGACCTGGCAACATACAGTTACCACCAACCACCTAACAGAACTATAGGGGTTGCTCAGGCACCTGCCAGTAGTGGAGGATGCCTTATATACAAGACGTCTCCCTGCTGGGAGCATTTACCATGTGCCGCACTACACCTTTAAGAACAGGGGAGAGTGCATGCTGCCGTGGCACAGTGCTGCGTGCACAGAGGAAGAAGGAGGCAGGAAAAGGAGCATGCTGGGGATAGTGCCACGGGCCGGGGCAGTGAGTAAGCCGGCGTCTCCGTATGGTGGCAGAATGGGACATCATGCAGGGTCACCGGGCATAACGCTTCACAAGGATTATTATATTAACTCGATGGTTGCCCGATTCTAACGCATCGGGTATTCTAGAATATGCATGTCCACGTACTATATTGCCCAGCCACGTAGTATATTGCCCAGCCACGTAGTATATTGCCCAGCCACGTAGTATATTGCCCATTGATGTAGTATATTGCCTAGCCACGTAGTATATTGCCCAGCCACGTAGTATATTGCCCAGCCACGTAGTATATTGCCCAGCCACGTAGTATATTGCCCAGTGATGTAGTATATTGCCTAGCCACGTAGTATATTGCCCAGCCACGTAGTATATTGCCCAGTGATGTAGTATATTGCCTAGCCATGTAGTATATTGCCCAGCCACGTAGTATATTGCCCAGCCACGTAGTATATTGCCCAGTGATGTAGTATATTGCCTAGCCACGTAGTATATTGCCCAGCCACGTAGTATATTGCCCAGTGATGTAGTATATTGCCTAGCCACGTAGTATATTGCCCAGCCACTTAGTATATTGCCCAGCCACGTAGTATATTGCCCAGCCACGTAGTATATTGCCCAGCCACGTAGTATATTGCCCAGCAATGTAGTATATTGCCCAGCGACGTAGTATATTGCCCAGTCACGTATTGCCCAGCCACATAGTATATAGCACAGCCGACGTAGTACGGTATATTGTCCAGTCACGTAGTATATTGCCCAGCCACGTAGTATATTAGCCAGTCACGTAGTATATTGCCCAGCAAAGAGCCACGTAGTATAGAAAATTAAAAAAATATATATATATACTCACCTATAGCCCGTTGAAGTCCTGCTATACTTACCCTCTGCCGCCTTTCTCGCTCCTCGCCACGCTCCCGGGACCGCTCCATTGCAAGCGGCAGCTTGCGGTCCCGTGCCAGGGCTGGTGTGAGCAGGACCTATGATGATGTCACGGTCACATGACCGTGACGTCACGGCAGGTCCTTGTCGCACACCAGCCCTGGGACGGGAGCGGAAGCTGCCGCTTGCAATGGAGCGGTCTTGGGAGCGTGGAGAGGAGCGAGAAAGGCGGCGGAGGGTGAGTATAGCAGGTTTTTTGTTTTTTTAATTATTTTTAACACATATTTTTACTACTGATGCTGCATAGGCGGGCGGGCAGTGAGTGCAGGGGAGTAGGGGAGGGACTAATCGGACTGTGGCCGTCGCTGATTGGTCGCGGCAGCCATGACAGGCAGCTGCCGAGACCAATCAGCGAACGAATAACCGTGACAGAAGGACAGACGGTAAGTACCCCTTACACAATTTATGTATATAGATAATAGATGGTGGCCCGATTCTAACGCATCGGGTTATAGAATATGTATTTATGTATGTATATAGCAGCCACATAGTATATAGCACAGGCCGCGTAGTATATAGGAGCCATGTAGTATATAGCAGACAAATACTACGTGGCCTGTGCTATATACTATGTGGCTGCTATATACATGCATATTGTAGAATACCCGATGCCTTAATACAGGCCACGCAATATATAACAGTGGCCACGCAGTATATAGCACAGCCACGTACTATATAACAGCCCACGCAGTATATAGCAGCCACGCAGTATAGAACACAGGCGATGTAGTATATAACACAGGCCACGCAGTGTATAACACTGGCCACGTAATATATAGCACAGCCCACGCAGTATATAGCAGCCATGTAGTATATAACACTGCCCACGCACTATATAACAGTGGCCACGTAATATATAGCACAGCCCACGGAGTATATCACAGCCCACATAGTATATAACACTGCCTATGTAGTATATAGCAGCCACGCAGTATCTAACACACGTAGTATACAGCAGTGTGGCACCATATCCCTGTTAAAAAAAGAATTAAAATAATTATACACTCACCCCTGGGATCCAGCGAAGCTCCGGCGATACACACGCGGCTGCCGCCATCTTCCGTTCCCAGGATGCATTGCGAAATAACCCAGATGACTTGGTCTCGTGAGACCGCTAAGTCTTCTGGGTAATTTCGCAATGCATCGCCGGGAATGGAAGATGGCAGCAGGAGCGTGCGGCTCGGAGGACTACGAAGGGTGAGAATAGCAGGTTTTTTTGTTATTTTTTTACTATTGATGCCGCATAGGCAGCATCAATAGTAAAAAGTTGGGGACACACAGGGTTAATAGCAGCGGTTACGGAGTGTGTTACCCGCGGCATAACGCGGTCCGTTTCCCCCGGCATTAACCCTGTGTGAGCGGTGACTGGAGGGGAGTATGCGGGCGCTGGGCACTGACTGCGGGGAGTAAGGAGCGGCCATTTTCTTCCAGACTGTGCCCGTCGCTGATTGGTCGTGGCTGTTTTGCCGCGACCAATCAGCGACTTGGATTTCCATGACAGACAGAGGCCGCGACCAATGAATATCCGTGACAGAAAGACAGAACGACAGACAGAAAGACGGAAGTGACCCTTAGACAATTATATAGTAGATAAGAGTGCTGAAAAAGTGCAAGAAATGTTGATTGGTCAAGTGATGTTTAGTAGATTCCGACCAATGGAATAGATAAATACCTAACGTTTCGGCCGGACTGGCCTTCATCAAGGTTTATGTGTGAAATAGTGCACATATGAACATATTAACCATAAATACAATAATGTACAGAAATTATCAGAGATTACCAATCATAATGTCTGTTCTCGTTTTCCTGTGTCCACTGCCTTCAGCTTTCTCCCTGCTGTATTTTGCATTGTATGTTCCCTTTCTCCTTTAACCGGTACTTATTACCTGTACACACAGTGATCCATGTCCCTTTTTCTCTACAGTGACTCGTGAACCACCCTTTGAGTCCTGAATACTCAGTATTACTACTGTAAGCTTTACTTGCCTTATACCTAGGGCTTTTTGGTGACCATTTTCTGACTTCCTGCCTGAACCGCATACAAGCACTAATACTTACCGCTTGTTATATGATATTCTATTTACTTTAGCATATATCACGTTCAACTTGTAAATGCAGATTATGGTTGGTACTCTCTAATAAGGTCTACATTATTGTACATATGGTTAATATGTTCCTGTGTGCACTGTTTCACCCAAATAAACCTTGATAAAGGCCAGTGCAGCCGAAACGTTGGGTATTTATCTTTTTTCTTCGCCACGACAGCACCCACCAAGAGAGGGGATCTGCCCCTAGGAACAGGAAACCCTATGGGGAGATAAAAGGGGCTGTCCCCCTTGCTCACACAGTTGGTTTCCTGTTCCTAGGGAACCTGTGGAGAGAAGAGGATACCTGGGCTATATGCCGCTTGCGCGGTTGCTGTTGGAACGGCAGGGGCCCCAGCACCAGAAGCGGCGTTGGGAGATTCCTGTTGTCAGCTCCCCCCTCAGCTGACAGGACACCATGAGGCCACAATCCGGAGAGTCGCCCTGGCTCACGGAGAGCGCGTTATGGCTGGAGGGATTGATGCCTGTACGGGGCTGCACATGCTGGAGGAGGTAACATGGATGCGCGCAGCCACGGCGTGTTTTGCCGGAAGTGACCGACTAACTTCCGGAAGGTACCAGGGGGTTGAGGTTGCGCCTGCATACAAGCAGCGATGCCGCGCAGGCGTGCACAGTGCGGCTGTTATCCAGAAGTACTGAGTACTTCCGGGAGAAGAAGAAAAAAACGAGATCAGTTCTGGCGTTTCAGCATAAAACACCAGCGGGAAGGCCACCGGTGTGCAAGATGGCATCCCCAGAAAACGCCGCTGTACTTCCCTTGGAGGATAGAGCAATCACAGTACACAGCAGCCGCAAAAGCAGCAGTGGATGCTCTAAACAGAGCAGGTCCTCACCAAAGAGTGTAAAAGACGAAGGATCTGGACCCTGGTCCACATCACAGCCTGTGCCCTCTCTTCCACAACCGATACCATATTGACAGAAGCTTCACTGGGTGAGTGTTATTCCCACCTATTAAGCTGATAGCCCCTTTTTTCTTCTATATACCCTAGGCAAAAAAAAGCCGGAAAGTCTAAGCATAAACAATGAACCCTGTGTTCCCAGCTCCTTCCGGACAGCTACCCAAAAAGGATTTGTCATATATGCATTGAAAATACCCTACAAGAAGAGTCCTCTATAGGAACACAGGATATCAGACTAATCATTAGGGAGAATTGCAGGCCTTAAAGGGTTCAGGTAGCGTTACGGGAATAAAATCCAATAAGAAATATGACTCACTGAGATCATTCCTCGGATATTGATGATAGAGGCTCAGATTTCTCCCAAGAGTCCCATTCCTCAGAAGGAGAACAAGATACATGTTTTCCAACTGAAAATATTGACAATCTTGTCAGGTCAGTTCGAGGGACCATGGGTCTTACGGACACTAGAGATCCCAAAACCCCCCAGGACATTATGTTCGCAGGTCTATCCGAAAGAAAGACACAAACATTTCCTGTGATTACAGCAATTAATCAGTTAGTCAAAAAGGAATGGGAGAAACAAGGACAAAAAGGTCTTCCTTCAACATCCAAAAGACATTATCCCTTTGATAATCTGTCTACATGGGCAAAAGCCCCAAAGGTGGATGCGGCCATAGTGTCCACATCAAAACGATCCTTGTTACCTGTAGAGGACTCAAGTACCTTACAGGACCCGCTAGATCGTAAAGCAGATTCCCTTCTAAAAAGATCTTGGGAATCAGGTACAGGGGCATTTAAGACGGCAATATCGGCTACATGTACGGCAAGATCCATGTTAATATGGTTAAACGATCTGGAAGAAGGCATAAAAGGCGGCCTATCCAGAGATAAATTAATGTCCTCAATCCCTCTGATTAGAGGCGCCACAGCCTTCTTAGCGGACGCCTCAGCCGATTCTATACGCCTAGCGGCCAAGTTAGCAAGGCTGATCGATGCAGCACGTCGGGCTCTATGGTTAAAGGGTTGGAAGAGAGATGCACAGACCAAATCCAAGCTCTGCAGCCTACGATGCCAGGGTGAGTAACTGGTACAAAATTGGATGAGATTCTCATCAAAGCGGGTGATAGGAAGAAGGGGTTTCCTAATAATTACATACCATCCTATAGGAGAGCCTTCCAGAAACCCGCATTTAACAGGAGGAAGGACTTTAGAAACCCGGACCGCTGGGCCTACAGAGAAACCAAACTAAAAGGTGCCTTGTTCGGCAAACGTCCATTCAGATTGGAAGATAAACCACGTTAAATCTGACCTGCCGGTGGGTGGTAGACTATCCTTTTTCTGCCAGCAATGGATGGAGATAACATCCAACTCATAGGCTATTAGCCTTGTAACATCAGGCTTAAAGTTAAAATTTGCCCGTCTTCCCCCGGACACCTTCCTATTGACTTCTCTAAAATCCCAATCTCAACAGGTGGTTTTGGAGCTGGAAATAAGAAATCTATTGTCCAAACAGGTTCTAATAGAAGTTCCGGCACATCAAAGGGGAAGGAGGTTCTACTCCCCTCTATTCCTGGTATCTAAACCAGATGGTTCATATAGGACCATAATAAATCTGAAAAAATTGAATGTCTTTTTAGAAAACCAGACTTTCAAGATGGAGTCCATCCAATCAACTATAAAATTTTTGTTTCCCAGGTGCTTTGTCGGTCCTCAACCTCAAAGATACGTATTACCATCTACCAATATATCGAGCATCAACAATAACTCCACGTGGCGATCATGATGGAAGGTCAAGTTTGTCACTTCCAGCATACAGCAATGCCCTTCGGGCTGTCTGTGGCTCCCGGAGTCTTCACCAAATTGATGTCAGAGGTGATGTCATATTTGAGGTTAAAGGACACTCTTATAGTCCCATACCTGGATGACCTACTGGTGGTAGGAAATTCTGCTTCAGTGTCAGCGACGTCTAGTTAATGTAATCTCATTTTTACAGGAGTTGGGATGGTTAATCAATTGGGAAGAGTCCTGTTGTGAATTCTGCTTTTGGGCTCCCTCCGGTGGTTGTAGGTGGTAATGCAGTTGTCCCTGGCCTGCAGTCCTGGACAGGTGTATCTGCTAATTGCAATTCTGACTGGGGTATTTAGGTTTGCAGGACTCATTAGTCCTTGCCAGTTGTCAATGTTTCTTGGGAAGTGTTGGATCCCTGTCTGGCTTCTCCTGCTTAGCTGCCAATTCAGCAAAGATAAGTGTCTGTTTCTTTTTCTATGGCACACAAGCTGTGTGCTTGTTTTTTGATTGTATTCCTGCTCTGAGTGTAGGAGTCTCTGGAGTTGCAGATATACGTTCCACGTCTTTAGTTAGATGGAGGAATTTTTTGTATAATCTGCTGTGGATATTTTTGGAAGGGTTTTAATACTGACCGCACAGGACTCTGTTCTATCTTTTCCTATTTTAGCTAGAGTGGCCTCTTGTGCTAAATCCTGTTTTCTGCCTGTGTTTGTCTTTCCTCTCCTACTCACAGCCAATATTTGTGGGGGGCTGCCTATCCTTTGGGGTTCTGCTCTGAGGCAAGATAGTATTCCTATTTCCATCTATAGGGGTATCTAGTCCTCCGGCTGTGACGAGGTGTCTAGGATTTGTTAGGCACACCCCACGGCTACTTCTAGTTGCGGTGTTAAGATCAGGATTTGCGGTCAGTATAGTTACCACCTACTCCAGTGAAAGTTTTTATGCTGCTCCAAGGTCACCGGATCATAACAGAGTCCAAACTGTGCCCGGTAACCTGTCAAACATTCCTGGGCCTTCTCCTAAACTCCGTAAGTCAGAGGTGCCTCCTTCCAGAAGCAAAACAACTAACTATAATTAATAAAGTACGGTCAGTGATCAACAACCCTACAATATCCTTTAGGCAGGGCATGTCCCTTCTTGGTTCTTTTACATCATGTATTCCAGCAGTCCCATGGGCTCACTTCCATACTAGACAGCTACAGTATACCATACTGCAGGAAGAATAAAGACTACTCGGTTGTTTAGGAGTTTTTTTGTCCTTATCAGCAGAAATAATTGAATGTCTAACCTGGTGGCTAGAGCCAGACCATCTCTTACAAGGGATTCCTTGGGTTACTATTACTAAACCGTCAAAGATAATTTTCACAGATGCCAGTCCTAGAGGTTGGGGTGCTCACCTAGAAGAACAGATAGTTGAGGCAATGGTCTATTAGTGAAGCAAATGATTCTTCAAATGTAAGGGAGTTGAAGGCCATCTATCATGCCATATCTAAATTTCTTCCGCAGTTACAAGGAACACACGCAAGAGTACTATCCGACAATATGACATCCGTGGCATATATAAATCATCAAGGAGGAACAAGATCAGGAGCTCTCATGTCTATTGCGGACAAAATCCTAATAGCTGAGAAACATTTCCTATCCTTGTCATCTCTGCATGTCAGGGGAGTAGACAACTCCAAAGCAGATTTCCTCAGCCGTCGGACCTTGCACCAAGGAGAATGGGTACTCCAATAGAAATAGACCTTTTTTGCGACGAGGAGCAACAGACAAGTTGAAAAGTTTGCTTCATTACTGTATATATGACAGACAACCCGGATATTCTCGACTCCCTTTAAGTCCCATGGACATTTCATCGGGCGTATGCATTACCTCCTCCAATGATAATTCTGCCAATAGTTATCAGGAAGATAAGGACAGAAAAGGCGAATGTGATTCTAATATCAGCATTTTGGCCCAAGAGACCATGACATGGTTCTCCTGGCTCAGACCCCTGGATTTTCCCGGGAGATCAGGATCTGCTGTCTCAGGGGCCCTTCTACCACCCTCAAGTGAAGGGCTTGTGGCTGACAGCCTGGAATTTGAGAGGCAATTACTAAGACTTAGAGGTTTTTCTGAGAAACTAATTGATACCCTTTTACAAAGCAGAAAAACGGCCATCACAAAAATTTATGTAAGGGTATGGAGGAAATTTCTTAGTTTCCATTCAGCATGTCTTTCCAGAGAAGTTCCCATTCCTGCTATTTTAGAGTTCCTACAGAAGGGGCGTGAATTAGGCCTTTCAGTCAATGCTTTGAAAGTACAAATATCTGCTCCAGGGGCCTTATATAGTCACAATGTTGCAGGGGACAAATTGGTAGCTCGCTTCATTTCAGCATGTCAAAGGGCAGAGCCGGTACAGATTCCCCAGATACCTCCTTGGGATCTCAACTTAGTCTTAGAAATTTTGACAGAAGTCCCATTTGAGCCACTACACTCGGCCCCGATAAAATATGTTTCCCTCAAAACGGCCCTAATGGTGGCCCTAGTGTCAGCAAGAAGGGTAAGTGACATTCAGGCATTGTCAATAGATCCCCCCCTTCTGTCAATACTTCAAGATAAAATAGTCCTGAAAACAGACCCTTCCTACTTGCCTAAAGTATCCACTAGATTCCATAGGTCTCATGAAATTTTCCTTCCTTCTTTTTATAATAACCCCTCAAATCAGGAAGAAGAAAGATATCATACACTGGATGAGAGAAGGGCTATAATAGCTTCTTTAGATAGGACTAGCCCCTGGAGGAAGAGCAGGGCTCTCTTTGTCTCTTTCCAGGGCCACAAGAAGGGATCTGGAATCACGAAAGGCACGCTATCTCAGTGGATTCGAGACGCAATTTGTCTGGCTTACTCATCGAAAGGAGAGAACCCGCCTGAAGGTGTGAAAGCACACTCCGCTCGAGCTTAGCATCATCCTGGGCTGAAAGAGCGGATGTCACAATCGAACTAATATGTAAGGCCGCAACTTGGTCTTCACCTTCCACCTTTTACAGTCACTACAGACTGGACTTATCTTCCTCTACCGACTTAGTTTTTGGTAGATCAATTCTTAACACGGTGATCACCTCCCCCCCCCCCCCCAGGTGATTGTCTCTAGAAATCTCCCAGTGGGTGCTGTCGTGGCGAAGAGAAAAAAATGGATTACTTACCGGTAATGCTTTTTTATAGAGCCACGAGAGCACCCACTCACTTCCCTCCCTAATAGTAGTTACGCATAGTTAACTTGTAGGGGTGAATAGTTCATTTGTTTAGTTGTATAGTTAAATAAATACAGATAGAAATATTGGATAGCCTACTAAAATTGGTGGGCGGTTCCTCTCATTCTTTGTAACCCAACTGTGGGAGCGAGGGGGACCACCCCTTTTATCTCTCTATAGGGTTTCCTGTTCCTAGGGGCGGATCCCCTCTCTCGGTGGGTGCTGTCGTGGCTCTATAAAAGAGCATTACCGGTAAGTAATCCGGTTTATTCCATTGGTTGGAGACTAATAAACACCACTCGAGCAATTAGTCTTTCTTGCATCTTGTGATTTTTATATTTCTTGACCTAAGGTCATTCTTTTGGGCACAAACCATTTGCAGTTGAGCAGACCATTTCTTACTCTACTCTTATTATATTAACATTCTTACGATTTTGTCTTTACTTTCCATCTATTCAGAGCCGGTCTTCTGACAGGTCGTTTCCAGACCCGTTCTGGGGTATACCCTGGAGTGTTTTACCCCAGCTCTGTGGGGGGACTTCCTCTGAGTGAGGTTACCATTGCAGAGGTACTACAATCTCGTGGATATGTCACAGCCATGGCAGGCAAATGGCATCTGGGACTGGGACGTAATGGGACTTTCCTGCCCACACGGCAAGGATTTCAGTACTATTTGGGAGTTCCTTATTCACATGATCAGGTAAAGTAGTTTTATTGAGGTATTTGACATAGAGATGGTGCAAATTGATTTGCACAAATTGGTCCATCGGCTACGTCAGTAGTCTTTGGCAGCTGGATAGAAACTGTGAGAATCTCCAATTACCTGCTGACATCCATGGCTCTTCTTTTGATTAGCCGGCCTAAGTAATCAAATGTCACTTGTGCATTATGCAATAATGATGACATTGCACCTTTCCGGCGAACCAAAAAAAGAACCACGGATGATGGTAAGTAAGGGTGTGTCCTCACCCAGTCTTTATGCTGAGTTTTTGAAGCAGAAATGGAGTGGTACTCCAAGTTTTTTAAAAGGATTTGGAAAGTTTCTGCTCAGTTTAATCTCTAAAAATCTCACTGTGAACATAGTCTAAGAACAGTTCTCCCAGCTTGCAGCCAGAGATTACTGACGTGGCCGATAGACTTGATGGGCGAATCGATTTACACCAATTTTAATTGCAATTCATTATGAACACTTCTAAACTTTTGTCATGAGACTAGTGCCGTATTGTATAATATTTATACCTCATGTGTTTCTATAGGGTCCCTGTCAGAACTTGACATGTTTCCCACCAAACACCCTGTGCTATGGGACATGTGACTTGGGGGAGACTCTTCTTCCTGTATTCATCAATGAGAACATCTTGGAGCAACCGGTGAACTTTCCTGGACTAGTCCCTCTATATCAGGAATTCAGTAAGGCATTCATTCATAAAGCAGTGACTGAAAAGAAACCATTCTTTCTGTACTACGCTCCACATGTAAGTGTTCCAAAGCATAATAGAAAATCTATACGTTTAAAGGAATCTCAAAAACTCTGTTTACCTGCAGATATAGTGTTAATCTGCACGTGAATAGTATTTTAGATCATATCTGGCAGGCTTATTGGCTGGGCTGTAGAGTCGGAGCCCATTTTGGTGGAGTCGGAGACAAAGTTGGAGTCGGTATAAAATAGACCAACTCAGACTCCTAAAATATATAATAACTTGGGTTCAGCAGTTCAATGCAGTTTGTGGGGAATATTTTTTTCATAAGAATTTGGGAAAGTTATGAAATGTCCTATAAATGTCTGTCCTATTCGTGATCTAAGGTCTAGACTTTTAGCTGAGATGAATCTGTGCCGCATTTTTTGTTCATGATAAGTAGTGAGGCTTCTCCTCTACAGATAAGGGGAAAAATAAACACACAGGGAAGAAAAGCCTACATTCATCCCAGAATTTCCGGAGTGAACAGGAAAGCAGGATTAAAGAAGGTAAGTACTTCCTAAAGCATATCTAAACTTTCAGTAAACTGTGCATAAATCAATAGTCCAGTATATGTGGTCTCTGTATGCTTGATGTTTTAGTTTGTTTTTCCTCTTATCTCATGTTTGGAGAAATTAGCTGCTCTGATCACTTATATGCACTATACATAGAATATAAGGGGCAAAAATGTTTTCTAACATCTCAAATTCAGAAATACAGTTATATATATATATATATATATATATATATATATATATATATATATATATATATATATATATATATATATGTGTGTGTTCTGGAATGTGATTCAGCACAAACATGCTCCCTCCCTCTTCCCCTCTTCATAGACTGTGAAAAAATATGATGTGAAGCATTTAGTGAGCTGTACCCTGCTGAGACAAGCCTTCATATTGAACTTTCAAAGTAAAGCTATTTAACAACACATTTTACAAACTTTATACTTATAATCTGTCCTATTGATTTATGCAAGGATTGTTTTATTTCTATTTCAAATTATACAGTGCATGATTCCCTATTCTTGCAAGAATTACAATGTACTTTATTTTTTTTTACAGGACAAAATTATTTTAAGAGCGAATTTACATAATTACAAAATGTCTAAGAAGCATTTTATGAAGTCCTCTGTATTTGAGCATTTCACAGTGACTCAAGATAATAAATATTTTGTGTGTCAGTGTATAAGTGACCCAGATGAAAACAAATGTTGTGATGCCAAACTCAGTGCATGCTCAGGCATTGGCAAAAATGCTCCTTCAAGAGCTTCCAATCTAAAAAGACATTTACAACGCTGCCACCCAGAAGTTTACAAAGCTGTGACTGAAAAAGATCACAGCAGCGCCAAGAAACCAGAGACCAGCACTTCCCGCCAGGCAAAGGAGGAGGAAAGAGCGTCTCAAACGTCAGTTACAAGATATTTTGTAAGTGACAAAGTTACTGTGACGGAGGCTGTGTTTAAGAGACAGCTCATCGAGCTTGTTGTGAAGGACTGTGTACCATTATCATTATTTGCACGGCCAGCTTTTACAGCTCTTGATGGAGAATTGGCTCGCAAACTTGGTGTTTCTCTGGCAAGAGAAAGTATTAGAAAATTAGTGATTGAAGAAGCCCTTAACCAAAAGGAAGATCTTAAAAAGACTCTCAAGATGCTTTGTATTTCTTTAAATGGATGCCTGCACACATCAGAGTGAACTATTTTGCTATCAACATTCGATATGTTTGTGACAACAAAAAAATTGTTACTAAAACACTGGCAATGAAACTTACTAAAGCTCATCACAGCATCCAGTTTCTCCAGACCTTACTGGAAAAAGTTCTGCAAGATTATGAGCTCAAAAAAGAACAGGTTCTTGCTATTGTAACTGATAATGCTTCAAACATAAGTACAATTAAACTGATGAATGAGAATAATGAAGATGAACAGCAGTTAGAAGAACATTTCACATTCAGTATGTTGGAGATGGAAGGCAACAGTCTTGTTCCCATAACGGAGGAACAAACTGATATTACTACAGAACAGCAAAATGATTCTTTACAATTAGATGATCTTGTTGCAGCTGCTTCACACCTCTTTCCTATGCATTACATGCGCAGTATTGTGCACATGCTGCAGCTGGCAATAAGAAATATTGTGCAAGAGGGACATGCTGGATTTCTGACTAGCAAAGTGAGGAAATTGGCTATTCCTGCCAGATCCCCTAAAATTGATTCCATCTTGGAGAGACCTGCTGGAAAAGGGGCAATTGTGGATCAAGCCACTCGGGGCAGTACCTATTTTAATGATTGAGTGATGGCTTGAGCTGAAACCCTTCCTTGTAGATATGGCTAACCCTCAGGCAACACTACATGAAGGTCAATGGACACAGGTGGCTGAATTGAAGGAGTTGCTTAATCACCCATTTACAGTGACTAAAAAGTTACAAGCTGAGGATTTAACTGCATTTTATAAAGGAGTGGAAGATTTTGTTGTTTTGCCTGTCCCAAAGAGGAGGTTTAATCACAGATGGCATTGCTGCTTCAATGAAACGGAGAGAGACACTGCTATTAGAAAATAAAATTCTTCTGGCAGCTGTTTATATGGACCTGAGTCATCCTATATTGCTGGATGATCAACGGCTTACTAAAGGAAAAGAAGCTTTAATTGAGGTAGCAGTTAGGATGAGTGGGCTACAGGACGGCCAAGAGCAAGAGGGCTCGGGTACTGCTAGTGCTGCTGCTGCCGTTCCTTCATCCTCATCAGATGAGTTTGATTTCGACAAGTATTTGGACGACATGGAGCAGGCAAAGCGTTGCTACAGGGAAAATGATTCCACTCCCATAGAAAACAGATTGACCATATTTCAGCAAAATTTTTCACTTGCTCTCAAAGTAGAGGAATTCAATTGTTCATCATCAAAACTGACTGTGCACGATGCAATTCCTTTATACCCTGAAATTGTTAGAGATGTTGCCCATGTGATTACTGCTTTGCCACCAACCCAAGTTAGTGTAGAGAGGTTGTTCTCTAGCCTTAAAATAATTAGGTCAGATTTGAGGTCATCTATAAAAGAGGATCTGATAGAGGCGATACTATTTCTCAGAACAAATTCATAGACTGCATAAATGCTATTCAGTACGTTTTTGTTGAAAACTGTTTTTTCCCACTTACTGCAGAGTGTATAATAAATTGTAAATATGCAAAAAAAATTGTTCTAAAGTTGTATTCCAATAAATAGAACATAAAATCTATCTAAATTGCTTGATTATTGTATCATAATACAGATTAAAAACCTGATGTTACTATTTTACTACAGTAAATTTATCACTTAAACTTAAACATGAGCCATGTATGAGGGAGTCGGTGTCATGGGAATTGAGGAGTTGGAGTCGGAGGTTTGGCTTACCGACTCCACAGCCCTGCTTATTGTAACAGCAGCTACCGGGAGAAATTGCAGTTATATCCTCCTTACAGCTGCTCATTTCCAGTCATCTGGGCGAGGCAGGGAGAGGTTAGTCACCATTTGCTATACAGTGATTACTCTGTAATCCCTCCCCTGCACCAGGGCTGTGGAGTCGGAGCCCATTTTGGTGGAGTCGGTGTCATGGAAATTGAGGAGCCGGAGACAGAGGTTTGTCTTACCGACTCAACAGCCCTGGCAGGGCTGTGGCATTGGAGTCGGTGTCATGGAAATTGAGGAGTCGGAGGTTTGGCTTACCGACTCCACAGCCCTGCCCTGCACAATGACAGCTTGCTTTGCACTCATGTTGTGGAGTAGGTTATTGGTGAATGTGCATGGGAGGAATTACAGAGCAATCACTGTGTCGTGAGTGGTGACTGTATCGGCTCCCTGCACCGCCCCATTGACTGGAAGTGAACGACTGCATTGAGAATAAAACTTCATTTTCTCCCAGTAGCCACTCTTCCAATAAATTTTCCAGACATGATTGATCATTGCCTCAACTGCAACTGCTCCAGTCTGTTTTGGTTGTAGTTGTGCCTTCTCGTCAACAGCTCACATCATCAGTGTATGTAACCATTGAGCTGATCGGTTTGGCCAAGGAGACGGCATAAGTCAATGAACTCAGTAATAGGCTGTAGCAGTGATGTGAGCTGTCGATGTGACATCCTTTCTGCAGAAAAAAACCCTGAGACCGGAGCACTGGCTGAGAACTGGGGATTGAAAGGAGGCCACATTTATTTTTAAGTTTGGGCTATATGTTACACTATTTTTGAAAAGTTAGAGGGACTGTCTAGTAATATGATATTAAAGGCCTATCCTTAGGACATTGGTCCTCAACCTTTCTTAAGGCATCGTCTATCTCCAGCTTACCATAATGGAGTCTTTCTCTTCATAGCTGTTTGCTAGACCTTTTGCTAATGCACCAAGGTGGCAGACCTCCATGAGCCACACACCATGGCCCTGCGAGTCACATGTTGCTCCAGAGCCACAGATTGGGGACCCCTGCCTTAGGATATGTCACCAATGTCAGATCGTTGGGGTCCAACACCCAGCACCTTCATTGGTCAGCTGTTATTATCTTCAGTGGCAGCCAGATGTAAACGTTGAATAGTAGTTGATCTGCAGTACTCGGCATTAGCCTCTACACATTCTGTATGGGCAGTGTTATGACCTGGTGGTCAGGACAATAATGGACCTGGTGGTTAAGAGCACACGGAATGACCTGATAGTTACTGATAATAAAGGACGAGCTCTGGGATGTGGGAACTCTGCTGACCGCAATCCCTAATCCTATCAAACACACTAGAAATAGCCGTGGATTGCGCCTAACGCTCCCTATGCAACTCGGCACAGCCTAAGGAACTAGCTAGCCCTGAAGATAGAAAAATAAAGCCTACCTTGCCTCAGAGAAATTCCCCAAAGGAAAAGGCATCCCCCACATATAATGACTGTGAGTAAAGATGAAAATACAAACACAGAGATGAAATAGATTTAGCAAAGTGAGGCCCGACTTACTGAGCAGACCAAGGATAGGAAAGGTTACTTTGCGGTCAGCACAAAAACCTACAAAAAGTCCATGCAGAGGGCGCAAAAAGACCCTCTGCACCGACTCACGGTGCGGAGGCGCTCCCTCTGCGTCCCAGAGCTTCCAGCAAGCAAGACAACAATAAAAATAGCAAGCTGGACAGAAAAATAGAAAACCACAGAAATACAAGCTGGAACTTAGCTTCTGCTGGGAAGACAGGTCACAAGAATGATCCAGGAGTGAACTAGACCAATACTGGAACATTGACAAATGGCATTGACCAAAGATCTAAGTGGAGTTAAATAGAGCAGCAACTAACGAATTAACCTTGTCACCTGTGGAAGGAAACTCAGAAACACCCACGAGAGGAAGTCCATGGACAGAACCAGCCGAAGTACCATTCATGACCACAGGAGGGAGCCCGACAACAGAATTCACAACAGTACCCCCCCCCCCCCTTGAGGAGGGGTCACCGAACCCTCACCAGAGCCCCCAGGCCGACCAGGATGAGCCAAATGAAAGGCACGAACCAGATGGGCAGCATGAACATCAGAGGCAAAAACCCAGGAATTATCTTCCTGACCATAACCCTTCCACTTGACCAGGTACTGGAGTTTCCGTCTCGAAACACGAGAATCCAAAATCTTCTCCACCACATACTCCAACTCCCCCTCAACCAACACCGGGGCAGGAGGATCAACGGATGGAACCACAGGCGCCACGTATCTCCGCAACAACGACCTATGGAACACATTATGGATGGCAAAAGAAGCAGGAAGGGCCAAACGAAATGACACAGGATTGATAACCTCAGAAATCCTATACGGACCAATGAAACGAGGCTTAAACTTAGGAGAGGAAACCTTCATAGGAACATAACGAGACGACAACCAAACCAAATCCCCAACACGAAGTCGGGGACCCACACAGCGCCGGCGGTTAGCGAAACATTGAGCCTTCTCCTGGGACAATGTCAAATTGTCAACCACATGAGTCCAAATTTGCTGCAACCTATCCACCACAGTATCTACACCAGGACAGTCCGAAGACTCAACCTGCCCTGAAGAGAAACGAGGATGGAAACCAGAATTGCAGAAAAACGGCGAAACCAAAGTAGCCGAGCTGGCCCGATTATTAAGGGCGAACTCAGCCAACGGCAAAAAGGACACCCAATCATCCTGATCAGCAGAAACAAAGCATCTCAGATATGTTTCCAAAGTTTGATTAGTTCGTTCGGTTTGGCCATTTGTCTGAGGATGGAAAGCCGAGGAAAAAGACAAATCAATGCCCATCCTTGCACAAAAGGATCGCCAAAACCTCGAAACAAACTGGGAACCTCTGTCAGAAACGATGTTCTCTGGGATACCATGTAAACGAACCACATGCTGGAAAAATAATGGCACCAAATCAGAGGAGGAAGGCAATTTAGACAAAGGTACCAAATGGACCATCTTAGAAAAGCGATCACAAACCACCCAAATGACCGATATCTTTTGAGAGACGGGGAGATCCGAAATAAAATCCATAGAAATATGCGTCCAGGGCCTCTTCGGGACCGGCAAGGGCAAAAGCAACCCACTGGCACGAGAACAGCAGGGCTTAGCCCGAGCACAAGTCTCACAGGACTGCACAAAAGAACGCACATCCCGTGACAAAGACGGCCACCAAAAGGATCTAGCCACCAAATCTCTGGTACCAAAGATTCCAGGATGCCCAGCCAACACTGAACAATGAATCTCAGAGATAACTCTACTAGTCCATCTATCAGGGACAAACAGTTTCTCCGCTGGGCAACGGTCAGGTCTATCAGCCAGAAATTTTTGCAGCACCCGCCGCAAATCAGGGGAGATGGCAGTCAAAATTACCCCCTCTTTGAGAATACCCGCCGGCTCAGGAACACCCGGAGAGTCAGGCGCAAAACTCCTTGACGGGGCATCAGCCTTCACATTCTTAGAGCCCGGAAGGTACGAAACCACAAAATCAAAACGGGAGAAAAATAACGACCATCGAGCCTGTCTCGGATTCAACCGTTTGGCAGACTCAAGATAAGTCAAATTCTTGTGATCTGTCAAGACCACCACGCGATGCTTGGCTCCTTCAAGCCAATGACGCCACTCCTCGAATGCCCACTTCATGGCCAACAACTCACGATTACCAACATCATAATTACGCTCAGCAGGCGAAAACTTTCTAGAAAAGAAAGCACATGGCTTCATCACCGAGCCATCAGAACTTCTTTGCGACAAAACAGCCCCTGCTCCAATCTCAGAAGCATCAACCTCAACCTGAAACGGGAGCGAAACATCTGGCTGGCACAACACAGGGGCAGAAGAAAAACGACGCTTCAATTCCTGAAAAGCCTCCACAGCTGCAGAAGACCAATTGACCACATCAGCACCCTTCTTGGTCAAATCAGTCAACGGTTTAGCAACAGTAGAAAAATTAGCGATGAAGCGCCGATAAAAATTAGGAAAGCCCAGGAACTTTTGCAGGCTCTTCACAGATGTCAGCTGAGTCCAATCGTAAATGGCCTGGACTTTAACAGGGTCCATCTCGATAGTAGAAGGGGAAAAAATGAACCCCAAAAATGAAACCTTCTGAACTCCAAAGAGACACTTTGACCCCTTCACAAACAAGGAATTCGCACGAAGGACCTGGAACACCATTCTGACCTGCTTCACATGAGACTCCCAATCATCCGAAAAGACCAAAATATCATCCAAATACACAATCAGGAATTTATCCAGGTACTCTCGGAAGATGTCATGCATAAAGGACTTAAATACTGATGGAGCATTGGAAAGCCCGAATTGCATAACCAGGTACTCAAAATGGCCCTCGGGCGTATTAAATGCTGTTTTCCATTCATCGCCTTGTTTAATACGCACAAGATTATACGCCCCTCGAAGATCTATCTTGGTGAACCAACTAGCCCCTTTAATACGAGCAAACAAATCAGACAGCAACGGCAAAGGATACTGAAATTTGACTGTTATTTTATTAAGAAGGCGATAATCAATACAAGGTCTCAAAGAACCATCCCTCTTGGCCACAAAAAAGAACCCTGCTCCTAACGATGATGACGACGGGCGAATATGGCCTTTATCCAAGGATTCCTTTATATAACTCCGCATAGCGGCGTGTTCTGGCACAGATAAATTGAACAATCGGCCCTTAGGAAACTTACTACCAGGAATCAAATTAATTGCACAATCGCAATCCCTATGAGGAGGTAGGGCACTGGCTTTGGGCTCATCAAATACATCCCGATAATCCGACAAAAACTCTGGAACTTCAGAAGGAGTGGAAGACGAAATAGACAAAAATGGAACATCACCATGTACCCCCTGGCAACCCCAGCTGGACACAGACATAGATTTCCAGTCCAATACTGGATTATGAACCTGTAGCCATGGCAACCCCAAAACGACCACATCATGCAGATTATGCAACACCAGAAAGTGGATATCCTCCTGATGTGCAGGAGCCATGCACATGGTCAATTGGGTCCAGTACTGAGGCTTATTCTTGGCCAAAGGCGTAGCATCAATTCCTCTCAATGGAATAGGATACTGCAAGGGCTCCAAGAAAAAACCACAGCGCCTAGCATACTCCAAGTCCATCAAATTCAGGGCAGCGCCTGAATCCACAAATGCCATAACAGAATAGGATGACAAAGAGCAAATCAGAGTAACGGACAATAGAAATTTAGACTGTACCATACCAATGGTGGCAGACCTAGCGAACCGCTTAGTGCGCTTAGGACAATCGGAGATGGCATGAGTGGAATCACCACAGTAAAAACATAGCCCATTCCGACGTCTGTGTTCTTGCCGTTCAGCTCTGGTCAAAGTCCTATCACATTGCATAGGCTCAGGCCCATGCTCAGATAGTACCACCAAATGGTGCACAGCTTTATGCTCACGCAAGCGTCGATCGATCTGAATGGCCAAGGACATTGACTCATTCAGACCAGCAGGCATGGGAAATCCCACCATGACATCCTTAAGGGCTTCAGAGAGACCCTTTCTGAAGATTGCTGCCAGGGCACATTCATTCCACTGAGTGAGCACAGACCACTTTCTAAACTTCTGACAATATATCTCTGCTTCATCCTGACCCTGACACAGAGCCAGCAAGATTTTCTCTGCCTGATCCACTGAATTAGGTTTGTCATAAAGCAATCCAAGCGCCAGGAAAAACGCATCAACATCACGCAATGCCGGATCTCCTGCCGCAAGGGAAAATGCCCAGTCTTGAGGGTCACCACGTAACAAAGAAATAATGATCTTTACTTGTTGAACAGGGTCACCTGAGGAGCGAGGTTTCAAAGCAAGAAACAATTTACAATTATTTTTGAAATTCAAGAACTTAGATCTATCACCAAAAAAACAAATCAGGAATTGGAATCCTAGGCTCTGACATCGGATTCTGAACCACAAAATCTTGAATGTTTTGTACCCTTGTAGTGAGATTATCCATCCAAGAGGACAGACCTTGAATGTCCATGTTTACACCTGTGTCCTGAACCACCCAGAGGTAAAGGGGAAAAGAGAGACAAAACACACTGCAAAGAAAAAAAAATGGTCTCAGAACTTCTCTTATCCCTCTATTGAGATGCATTAGTACTTTGGGCCACCTGTACTGTTATGACCTGGTGGTCAGGACAATAATGGACCTGGTGGTTAAGAGCACACGGAATGACCTGATAGTTACTGATAATAAAGGATGAGCTCTGGGACGTGGGAACTCTGCTGACCGCAATCCCTAATCCTATCAGACACACTAGAGGTAGCCGTGGATTGCGCCTAACGCTCCCTATGCAACTCGGCACAGCCTAAGGAACTAGCTAGCCCTGAAGATAGAAAAATAAAGCCTACCTTGCCTCGGAGAAATTCCCCAAAGGAAAAGGCAGCCCCCCACATATAATGACTGTGAGTAAAGATGAAAATACAAACACAGAGATGAAATAGATTTAGCAAAGTGACGCCCGACTTACTGAACAGACCGAGGATAGGAAAGGTTACTTTGCGGTCAGCACAAAAACCTACAAAAAGTCCATGCAGAGGGCGCAAAAAGACCCTCCGCACCGACTCACGGTGCGGAGGCGCTCCCTCTGCGTCCCAGAGCTTCCAGCAAGCAAGACAACAATAAAAATAGCAAGCTGGACAGAAAAATAGCAAACCAAAGAAATACAAGCTGGAACTTAGCTTCTGCTGGGAAGACAGGCCACAAGAACGATCCAGGAGTGAACTAGACCAATACTGGAACATTGACAGGTGGCATGGAGCAAAGATCTAAGTGGAGTTAAATAGAGCAGCAGCTAACGAATTAACCTCGTCACCTGTGGAAGGAAACTCAGAAACACCCACCAGAGGAAGTCCATGGACAGAACCAGCCGAAGTACCATTCATGACCACAGGAGGGAGCCCGACAACAGAATTCACAACAGGGCAGCTTAAGAGGGGTTTTTATCATTGATGACTGAATCACTACACCACCACTGATCACATTATGTAATTAGAGGGGATGTAGTGCTCTGTAACTGCAGTATCTCGATACATAGTGTAATGGTTGTGAGTGCTACAGCTGGTCTCCCCAATCTAAGTGAAAGGACAACGGTGCACAAGAACTGCCACAGATCTGTACTCTGTGTAGTGGCTATGGATGGTACTACATGCCTGTCCTATTGATGTGAAGGGGTTGGAGTGCCTGTGAAAGGGACAGAACTTTCATGGCATTTGGGGCTACAACATAATGTATGGAGCTATGCCACTTCCCATGCACAATGACTGCTTCGTTCGGCTGACCAGTGAGGCTGCCAGGACCCCCACTGATCTGGTATTGATAACCCATCTTAAAGATTGACCACCTATATGAAAATTAACAGGAAGATCGTAAGTGGCCAGCTCTTGCTCTTAATTTTATCATGCTACTTACTTCAGTATTTTTTTTTTAATACAGTCTCAGGCATAGGGTTTTTTTCATTTAGTACTGATTTTATGTTTTTACCAAGGAGGCATTGCACACATTAATTTCCAGGGGGCGGTTTTTGTTGTTTTTTTTGTTTTTTTTAAGGTTGCCTGCATAATTGTTCTTTAAGCAACGCTCCCTGGTAAAGACTATAAGCGATGAATAAAAGGCCCATGTCTCTGGAAACATTTGACAGACTTAAAAACTAAAACACTGGGATACTTAGGGGAGAAGTATAAAATTAGAGCAAGAACTGGACCTGTCACCAGAGCCGGTGACGGGCCCTATTTAAAAGCACTAAATGCCATTAAAGAAGCACTTCCATCAAAAATGTTACCCATTAATATATTGCAATATTGCAATCATCATGTTATACAGCACTGTGTACTTTCAATTGCTCATTTTTCCTTTCTACCCAGCTAATTCTTCTCTTTTCCATTAGGTCTATGGCATCACGTGATTAAAATCAGATTGGCTGAATCCTTCTAAACTCTAAATAGAAACAGGAGGTACATTTTCCCTGTATAACTCATAAGTCACTTCAAATGTCAGGGGGAGGTGGAGGAGCGGAGCATTTGGTTGAGGAAGTCGAATAGCGGAATGATAAATGTAGGGAAAAGGGACTTCCTGGTTCTACATGGAGCAGAGAAAAGCAAACCGCAGTACTAGTACGGCGGCACGATCTCATGGTGAGCGCCGCAGCGATCGCATGCGGATGTCAGCTGTATGTGACATCTGACACCCCCCAGCAGTGCCCACGATCGGTGCTAGCGTCGATCGTGGGCATTTAACACCTCTGATGCCACTGTCAGTAGTGACAGCGGCATAGAGAACAATCGCGCAAGGAGGGGGCTCCCTGCGCTCTCCCACTGGAACAATGCGATGCGATCACGTTGTTCCCGTGGTCTCCATGGAGACCCCAGATCCAAAATGGCCGCAGGGTCCTTCAGTGAGGTGGCTTGTCAGCGCCTGCTGAGAGCAGGCGCCAGTAAGCCTCCTAACACTGCCTGTCAGATCGCTGATCTGACACAGTGCTATGCAAAGTGTCAGATCAGCGATCTGACTTTATATAGTAATGTCGCAACCTGGGACAATATTATAAAATAAAAAAATTAGAATGTATAAAAATATTTTTTAAAAATCCCCAAATAAAGAAAAAAAATATATATATTTTTCCAATAAATCCATTTTATTATGTAAATAAAACAATAAAAGTACACATATTTGGTATCGCCGCGTCCGTAACGACCCGCTCTATAAAACTATCCCACTAGTTAACCCCTTCAGTGAACACCGTAAAAAAATTAATAAACAACGAGGCAAAAAACAATGCTTCATCATCATACAGCCGAACAAAAAGTGCAATAAAACGCGATCAAAAAGACAGATGTAAATAAAAATGGTACCTCTGAAAATGTCATCTTGTCCCCAAAAAACAAGCTGCCATACAGCTCCATCAGCAGAAAATAAAAAAGTTATAGCTCTCAGAATAAAGCGATGCAAAAACAATTATTTTTTATATAAAATAGTTTGTGTAAAAGCGCCAGAACATAAAAAAATATATAAATGAGGTATCGCTGTAATCGTACTGACCCGAAGAATAAAACTGTTTTATCAATTTTACCACATGCGGAATGGTGTAAACGCTCCCCCCAAAAAGAAATTCAGGAATTGCTGGTTTTTGTTCATTCTGCCTCAAAAAATCGGAATAAAAAGCGATCAAAAAATGTAATGTGCCCGAAAATGGTACCAATAAAAATGTCAACTCGTCCTGCAAAAAACAAAACCTCACATGACTCCGTGGGCCAAAATATGGATAAATTATAGCTCTCAAAATGTGATGCAAAAACTATTTTTTGCAATAAAAAGCGTCTTTTAGTGTGTAACAGCAGCCAAACCTAAAAACCCGCTATAAATAGTAAATCAAACCCCCTTAGTTAGGGAAAAATAATAAAATAAAAAAATGTATTAATTTCCATTTTTCCGTTAAGGTTGGGGCTAAAGTTAGGGTTAGGGCTGGGGCTAGAGTTGGTGTTAGGGTTTGGATTACGTTTACAATAGGGGTGTGTTGGGGTTAGGGATGTGTTGGAGTTAGGGGTGTGTTCGGGTTAGTGGTGTGGTTAGGGTTGGGATTAGGGTTAGGGGTGTGTTGGGGTTAGGGTTGAAGTTAGAATTGGGGGGTTTCCACTCTTTAGGCACATCAGGGGTTCTCCAAACGCGACATGGCGTCCGATCTCAATTCCAACCAATTCTGATTTGAAAAAGTAAAATGATTCTCCTTCCCTTCCGAGCTCTGCCATGCGCCCAAACAGTGGTTTACCCCCAAATATGGGGTATCAGCATACTCAGGACAAATTGAACAACAACTTTTGCAGTACAATTTCTCCTGTTACTCTTGTGAAAATAAAAATTTGGAGGCTAAAAATCATTTTTGTGGAAAAAAATATATTTTTTATTTTCATGGCTCTGCATTATAAACTTTAGTGAAACACTTGGGGTTCAAAGTTCTCACAACACATCTAGATAAATTGCTTGGGGGGTCTATTTTCCAATATGGGGTCACTTGTGGGGGGTTTCTACTGTTTAGGTACATCAGGGGCTCTGCAAACGCAATGTGACTCCCGCAGACCATTCCATCAAAGTCTACATTCCAAGACGGCGCTCCTTCCCTTCCGAGCTCTGCCATGCGCCCAAACGATGGTTCCCCCCACATATGGAGTATCAACGTACTCAGGACAAATTGCACAACAACTTTTGGGGTCCAATTTCTCCTGTTACCCTTGGGAAAATAAAAAAAATTGGGGCGAAAAGCTCATTTTTGTGAAAAAAATATGATTTTTTTTATTTTACGGCTCTACATTATAAACTTGTTGAAGCACTTAGGGGTTCAAAGTGCTCACCACACATCTAGATAAGTTTCTTAGGGGGTCTACGTTCCAAAATGGTGTCACTTGTGGGGGTTTCCACTGATTAGGCACATCAGGGACTCTCCAAACTCGACATGGTGTCCGATCTCAATTCCAGCCAATTTTGCATTGAAAAGTCAAATGGCGCTTCTTCCCTTCCGAGCTCTGCCATGCGCCCAAACAGTGGTTTACTCCCACTTACGGGGTATCGGTGTACTCAGGACAAGTTGTACAACAACTTTTGGGGTCCAATTTCTCCTGTTACTCTTGGTAAAATAAAACAAATTGGATCTGAAGTAAATTTTTGGGAAAAAAAGTTAAATGTTCATTTTTTTAAGCATTCCAAAGATTCCTGTGAAGCACCTGAAGGTTTAATAAGCTTCTTGAATGTGGTTTTGAGTACCTTGAGGGGTGCAGTTTTTAGAATGGTGTTACTTTTGGGCATTTTCTGTCATATAGGCCCCTCAAAGTCACTTTAAGTGTGAGGTGGTCCTTAAAAAAAATGGTTTTGCAAATGTTGTTGTAAAAATGAGAAATCGCTGGTCAACTTTTAACCCTTATAACTTCCTAACAAAAAAAAATTATGTTTCCAAAATTGTGCTGATGTTAAGCAGAAATGTTATTTATGAACTATTTTGTGTGATATGACTCTCTTATTTAACCCCTTCACCCCAAAGCCTGTTTTCACCTAAGTGACAGGGCCAATTTTTACATTTCTGACCACTGTCACTTTGAGGTCATAACTCTGAAACGCTTCAATGGATCCTGGTGATTCTGACATTGTTTTCTCGTGACATATTGTACTTCATGATAGTGGTAAAACTTCTTCGATATGACTTTCATTTATTTGTGAAAAAAACAAAAAATTGTCGGAAATTATGAAAATTTAGCAATTTTCAAACTTTTAGTTTTTATGCCCTTAAATTAGAGAGTTATATCACATAATATAGTTAATAAACAACATTTCCCACATGTCTGCTTTACATCAGCACAATTTTGGAAACATAATTTTTTTTTTGTTAGGGAGTTATGAGGGGTAAAAGTTGACCAGCGATTTCTCATTTTTGCAACAAAATTTGCAAAACCATTTTTTTACGGACCACCTCACACTTGAAGTGACTTTGAGGGGTCTATATGACAGAAAATGCCCAAAAGTGACACCATTCTAAAAACTGCACCCCTCGAGGTACTCAAAACCACATTCAAAAAGTTTATTAACCCTTCAGGTGCTTCACAGGAATTTTTTGAATGTTTAAAAAAAATTGAACATTTAACTTTTTTTCCACAAAATTTTTAATTCAGGTCCAATTTGTTTCATTTTATCAAGGATAACAGGAGAAATTGGACCACAAAAGTCGTTGTACAATTTGTCCTGAGTACGCCGATACCTCATATGTGGGGGTAAACCACTGTTTGGGCACATAGCAGAGCTCGGAAGGGAAGGAGCGCCATTTGACTTTTCAATGCAAGATTTGCTGGAATTGAGATCGGAGCCCATATCACGATTGGAGAGCCCCTGACGTGCCTAAACAGTGGAAACCCCCACAAGTGACACCATTTTGGAAAGTAGACCCTCTAAGGAACTAATCTAGATGTGTGGTGAGCACTTTGAACCTCCAAGTGCTTCACAGAAGTTTATAATGTAGAGCCGTAAAAAAAATTTCATATTAATTTTCACAAAAAATGATCTTTTTGCCCCCAATTTTTTTTTCCCAAGGGTAACAGGATAAATTAGACCCCAAAAGTTGTTGTGCAATTTGTCCTGAGTACGCTGATACTTCATATATGGGGATAAACCACTGTTTAAGCGCATGGCAGAGCTCGGAAGGGAAGGAGCGCCATTTGACTTTTCAATGCAAAATTGGCTGGAATTGAGATCGGAACCCATGTCGCATTTGGAAAGCCCCTGACGTGCCTTAACAGTGGAAACCCCCCACAAGTGACCCCATTTTGGAAAGAAGATCCCCTAAGGAACTTATCTAGATGTGTGGTGAGCACTTTTAACCCCCAATTGTTTCACTAAAGTTTAGAATGTAGCGGTGTGAAAATTAAAAAATCATTTTTTCTTTCCACAAAATGATGTTTTAGCCCGCAATTTTTTTTTTCGCCAAGGGTAACAGGAGAAATTGGACCACAAAAGTTATTGTCCAATTTGTCCTGAGTACGCTGATACCCCATATGTTGGGGGGAACCACCGTTTGAGTGCATGGCAGAGCTCGGAAGGGAAGGAGCGCCGTTTGAAATGCAGACTTAGATGGATTGGTCTGCAGGCATCATGTTGCATTTGCAGAGCCCCTGATGTACCTAAACAGTAGAAACCCCCCACAAGTGACCCCATATAGGAAACTAGACCCCCCAAGGAACATATCTAGATGTGTTGTGAGAACTTTGAACCAACAAGTGTTTCACTACAGTTTATAACGCAGAGCTGTGAAAATAAAAAATATTTTTTTTTCCACGAAAATTATATTTTAGCCCCCAGGTTTTTTTTTCCCAAGGGTAACAGGACAAATTGGACCCCAAAAGTTGTTGTCCAACTTGTCCTGAGAACGCTGATACCTCATATGTTGGGGGTAACCACTGTTTGGGCGCACAGGAGAACTCGGAAGGGAAGGAGCAGTGTTTTAGTTTTTCAAAGCAGAATTGGCTGGAATTGAGATCGGACGCCATGTCGCGTTTGGAGAGCCCCTGATGTGCCGAAACAGTGGAAACCCCCCAATTATAACTGAAACCCTAATCCAAACACACCCCTAACCCTAATCCCAACGGTAACCCTAACCCCAACCCTAGCCCCAACCCCAACTCTAACCCTAGCCCTAACCCTAGTCCTAATCCTAGCCCTAACCCTAATGGGAAAATGGAAATAAATACATTTTTTTACATTTTATTATTTTTCCCTAACTAAGGGGATGAGGAAGGGGGGGTTTGATCTACTTTTATAGCGTTTTTTTTGGCGGATTTTTTAGGGTTGGCAGCTGTCACACACTAAAAGACGCTTTTTATTGCAAAAAATAGTTTTTGCATCACCACATATTGAGAGCTATAATTTATCCATATTTTGGCCCACAGAGTCATGTGAGATCTTGTTTTTTGCGTGACGAGTTGACGTTTTTATTGGTACCATTATCGGGCAGATGACATTTTTTGATCGCTTTTTATTCCGATTTTTGTGAGGCGGAATGAACAAAAAACAGCAATTCCTGAAATTCTTTTAGGGGGGGCGTTTATACCGTTCCACGTGTGGTAAAATTGATAAAGCAGCTTTATTGTTCAGGTCAGTACGATTACAGCGATACCTCATTTATGTAATTTTTTTATGTTTTGGTGCTTTTACACAATAAAAACTACTAAAACCAATCTAATCAGTTTTTATGAAGAGGTAAGCTATAGGCTGGACCACGGTGAGTCATTGGACGTGGTATATCTCGATTTTTCCAAAGCGTTTGATACTGTGCCGCACAAGAGGTTGGTACACAAAATGAGAATGCTTGGTCTGGGGGAAAATGTGTGTAAATGGGTTAGTAACTGGCTTAGTGATAGAAAGCAGAGGGTGGTTATAAATGGTATAGTCTCTAACTGGGTCGCTGTGACCAGTGGGGTACCGCAGGGGTCAGTATTGGGACCTGTTCTCTTCAACATATTCATTAATGATCTGGTAGAAGGTTTACACAGTAAAATATCGATATTTGCAGATGATACAAAACTATGTAAAGCAGTTAATACAAGAGAAGATAGTATTCTGCTACAGATGGATCTGGATAAGTTGGAAACTTGGGCTGAAAGGTGGCAGATGAGGTTTAACAATGATAAATGTAAGGTTATACACATGGGAAGAAGGAATCAATATCACCATTACACACTGAATGGGAAACCACTGGGTAAATCTGACAGGGAGAAGGACTTGGGGATCCTAGTTAATGATAAACTTACCTGGAGCAGCCAGTGCCAGGCAGCAGCTGCCAAGGCAAACAGGATCATGGGGTGCATTAAAAGAGGTCTGGATACACATGATGAGAGCATTATACTGCCTCTGTACAAATCCCTAGTTAGACCGCACATGGAGTACTGTGTCCAGTTTTGGGCAACGGTGCTCAGGAAGGATATAATGGAACTAGAGAGAGTACAAAGGAGGGCAACAAAATTAATAAAGGGGATGGGAGAACTACAATACCCAGATAGATTAGCGAAATTAGGATTATTTAGTCTAGAAAAAAGACGACTGAGGGGCGATCTAATAACCATGTATAAGTATATAAGGGGACAATACAAATATCTCGCTGAGGATCTGTTTATACCAAGGAAGGTGACGGGCACAAGGGGGCATTCTTTGCGTCTGGAGGAGAGAAGGTTTTTCCACCAACATAGAAGAGGATTCTTTACTGTTAGGGCAGTGAGAATCTGGAATTGCTTGCCTGAGGAGGTGGTGATGGCGAACTCAGTCGAGGGGTTCAAGAGAGGCCTGGATGTCTTCCTGGAGCAGAACAATATTGTATCATACAATTAGGTTCTGTAGAAGGACGTAGATCTGGGGATTTATTATGATGGAATATAGGCTGAACTGGATGGACAAATGTCTTTTTTCGGCCTTACTAACTATGTTACTATGTTATATAAAAAAAATAATTGTTTTTGCATCGCTTTATTCTGAGAGCTATAACTTTTTTATTTTTTTGCTGATGATGCTGTATGGAGGCTTTTTTTTTGCGGGACAAGATGACGTTTTCAGCGGTACCATGTTTATTTATATCCGTCATTTTGATCGCGTGTTATTCCACTTTTTGTTCGCCTGTATGATAATAAAGCAATGTTTTTTGCCTTGTTTTTTATTTTTTTTTGCGTTGTTTACTGAAGGGGTTAACTAGTGGGATAGTTTTATAGAGCGGGTCGTTACGGACGCGGCGATACCAAATGTGTACTTTTATTTTTTTTTTAATTTACATAAATGGATTTACTGGGAAATGTGTTTTTTTCTTTATTTCGGGATTTTTTTAAAATTTTTTTTATACATTCTATTTTTTTTTTTTTTTACTTTCTACCATTGTCCCAGGGTGGGACATCACTGTATTAGATCAGATCGTTGATCTGACAGAGTGCATAGCACTCTGTCAGATCAACGATCTGACAGGCAAGTTCAGGAGGTTTTCCGGCGCCTGCTCTCAGCAACTCTCAGCAGGCGTCGGCTAGCCAGGTCATTTCATGACCCGGAAGGAGTCCTGCGGCCATCTTGGATCCAGGGACTCCTTCCGGATCACCGGAGCAACGCGATCTCATCGCGTTTCTCCGGTGGGAGAGCGCAGGGAGCCCCGTCCCTGCGCGATCCCCCTCTATGCCGCTGTCACTACTGACAGCGGCATCAGAGGGGTTAAATGCCTGCGATCGGCGCTACCGCCGATCGTGGGCATTGCTGCGGGGTGTCAGCTGTCATATACAGCTGACACCCGCCCCCGATCACCGCGGCGCTCAGCGCGAGACCGCAGTGATCGGTGCGCTGTACTAGTACTGCTGCTGGCACAAATGCAGTGCCGGCAGCGCAGTACTAGTACGGCGCATGTCACGAAGGGGTTAAGGGCATAAAAATGAATTTTGAAAATTGCAAAATTTTCGCTAAATTTCTGTTTTTTTTTACAAATAAACGCAAGTCTTATCGAAGAAATGTTACCACTATCATAACGTACAATATGTCACGAGACAACAATCTCGGAATCATCAGGATCCGTTAAAGCGTTTCAGAGTTATGACCTCATAAAGTGACAGTGGTCAGAATTGAAAAAAATGGCTTGGTCAGGAAGTTGAAAACAGGCTTCGGGGTGAAGGGGTTAACTGGGTACAAAAACAAAAACGAGCAATTGTAAGTACACAGTGCTGTATAATATGATTGCAATATATTAAGAGAATAAAAACTGTAGTGAGAGTACTTATTTAACAGTTTACATGATTATACAGTGGCACTTAAAAGTTTGGGTACCCCTGATCAAAAATACTGTTATTGCGAACAGTTAAGCAAGTTTACGATGAAATGATCTCTAAAAGGTTTAAAGTTAAAGATGACACATTTCCTTTGTAATTTAGGCAAAAAAATGTGTTTTTTTTTTTTTTTTAAATTTTACAAAAAGGAAAATGGGTTTGGTTTGCACTGTAACCTTGTATTTCTGTATTGGATGTACTGTGGTTTCTTGATCACCATGTACTTTGTTTTTCCCTCTCTTCCCCTTGCTCCCTCCCTTCTTCCTTCTTTCCCTTGTTGGTGGTATGTGATATGTGATGTGTTATGTTCTCCTTTTTTTTTGCTCAATAAAAAGTTAATTGGTTAAAAAAAAAAAGGAAAATGGGCAGATGCAAAAGTTTGGGCACCCTTTGAGATTTGTAGAGAACTTTGACCAAGGTTTCCAACCTTAAGGAAGGTACCGCGTTTGTAGCTCATTTATAAATCACTGTAATGTAGCATAAGATGCTGTTATAACCAAGTTTTGAATATATGTGAAATGTATTTTGTGTGTTAAATGACTTTAAAGGGACTCTGCCACCTGAATTTGGAGGGAACAATCTTCAGCTATAGGGGCGGGGTTTTCGGGGTTTTGATTCACCCTTTCCTTACCTTTCCTTGCTGGCTGCAATATTGGATTGAAGTTCATTCTCTGTCCTCCGTAGTACATGCCTGCACAAGGCAATCTTGCCTTGCGCAAGCGTGTAATATGGTTAAATAAACACACAGCCAGAATAAAGTATTTTAATGAAATAAAACACTACACAGTTTCCAATCTTTATTATTCAGCTAATCCATGCAACGCCCTCGATCTTTAAAAAACAATAAAATAATAAACCAGCAGTATACTCCCTGTTCCCGAACACACACACACACGCAGATACACACAGACATGTACATATTCACAACTCACAGTCTCCGCCCACACACTCTTCCTCCTCCCTATCTGCAGCATTTATCGCACGCAACTCCGCATCAAAACCACAGATTTTTACACCTGCGGTTTTGCTGCGGATTGGCCTAACTCAATGGTAGTCAATGGGTGCAGAAACGCTGCAGATCCGCAAAAAGAATTGACATGGTGCGAAAAATAAAACATGTGCACAACAATTAATCAATAAAAGCATGTGCAAAACAATTCTCAATTTCCCACTGACTAACATTGGTGGTGCACTTCACTGCGGATTTGATGCAATTCCGCACATCCAAAAACGCTGCAGAAGAGAATCAAAATTCTATTCCATGTGTATCTCTCTCCCCATCACGCTCCATGTGTCTCACCCCTGCTATTCCATGTGTATCTCCCTCCCCATCACGCTCCATGTGCCTCACCCCTGCTATTCCATGTTTATCTCTCTCACATCACGCTCCATGTGTCTCACCCCTGCTGTTCCATGTGTATCTCTCCCCATCATGCTCCGTGTGTCTCACCCCTGCTGTTCCATGTGTATCTCTCTCCCCATCACGCTCCATGTGTCTCACCCCTGGTGTTCCATGTGTATCTCTCTCCCCATCACGCTCCATGTGTCTCACCCCTGCTGTTCCATGTGTATCTCTCCCCATCATGCTCCATGTCTCACTCATCATTCTACATGTCTCGCTCTCCCATCAGTCTCTCTCAGCCATACTAATGTATCTCCCCTCCCTCCACAATGCCTGGCTATTCACTGCAGACCTGGATCTCCTTCTTATCTTACTGATGTATGAGTCACAGACAGCTCCACTCAGATAATGCTGCTCCATACACACCACATGTCTTCACTCTTCCTCCAGTCCACCATGCTGCAGAGTCCACCATCTTCTGCTCCTCTGTAAACAAGCTGTGCTTCTGATGCAGTAACTGCTGGTGATAGTAGGTCACAGGGCAGTCTCATACAAAATGGCGCTGCCCTGTGATGCTACTCTTCATTCTGCCCCAGGGATACTAGACCACCCAAAAGGGGAGGAAGATGGTGATATCAGCAGTTACTGCCCCAATTTTCCAGCTAACCGTAAAGCTGGTATGTCTCACTATAGCTGCTTGAGGTCTAAAACAGAAAATGCTGCCCCTAGTGGTAAATATATATTTGTAATAAAATATATATTTTTCATATAGAAATGTTTGCAAACACTGCAGACATTGCATTAATACATTTTATTTACTATTTTAAGCTTAATTTCACAAAAAAAAACTACAAGAAAACTGGTGGCACCTTCCCTTTAATTAGGGTTATGGCTTGTTCACTGTTATCATTGGGAAAGGACACGTGAATCATTACCAAGCTTTATAAAAACCCAGCATCCTCTAACCTTGTGGCAAAAAACTGCAGCCATTAGTTCTTCGAAGCAGCTGCCTAACACTCTGAAAATGATAGAGGTTCACAAAGCCAGGCGAAGGCTGAGTTCAAAATGTGATTAAGAAATGGCAGTTAACAGGAACAGTGGAGGTCAAGATAAGGTCTGGAAGATCAAGCAAAATTTCAGCGAGAGCTTCTCGTAAGATTGCTAGAGGGGCAATTCAGAACCCCCACTTGACTGCAAAAGACATTCAGAAAGATTTAGCAGTTGTGATACATTGTTCTACCATTCAGAGACACCTGCACAAATATGGCCTTCATGAAAGAGTCATCAGAAGAAAACCTCTCTTGCTTCCTCAACATAAAATGCCACATTATATGTATGCAAAAGAACACTTAAACAAGTTTGGTGCATTTTGGAAACGCGTCCTATGGAAAGATGAGGTTAAAATAGAACTCTTTGGCCACAATGAATGAATTCAATGAAATTTAATCAAATTCTTGATGCAAACATAACACCATCTGTTAAAAAACTGAAGTTGAAAAGAGGATGGCTCCTACAAATGGATAATGATCCTAAACACACGTCAAAATCCACAATAGACTACCTTAAAAGGTGAAAGCTGAAGGTTTACAATGGCCCTCACAGTCCCCTCATGTGAACATCATTGAAAATCTGCGGTGCACTGCGATGTGCTA
This sequence comes from Ranitomeya imitator, assembly GCF_032444005.1. Classification (NCBI taxonomy): domain Eukaryota; kingdom Metazoa; phylum Chordata; class Amphibia; order Anura; family Dendrobatidae; genus Ranitomeya; species Ranitomeya imitator. Next base: position 425,580,686 of record NC_091285.1, on the reverse strand, counting down.
GTGATTGACAGTGTGTACAGCCACTTACTTGTATAGCTCAAAAGCAGGGTTGCTGATATCGTGCTGTGGTTTCTAAAGGTGCAGGAAGACTGGAGCATTGGGAGTGTCATCCCTTGCTGCTTTCAGGCGTAGGTGCACAGGATCACAGGCGGTGATGTGTGGAGGCAGAAAGAGTAGCGGCGGGCTCCGGCCGGAAGTTTCGCCGCCGTAAAATAGAAAACAAAACTGCCGATCAGCTAGAGAATGTGACATCACGCGACTGGTAAGTCTGACCCCTATGCGCCCCCGTCCTTACCAGCCGCGTGACGTCACATTCTCTAGCCTCCACACATCACCGCCTGTGATCCTGTGCACCTCCTCCTGTAAGCAGCGAGGGAGGATGCTCCCCATGCTCCAGTCTTCCTGCACCTTTACAAACTACAGCACGATATTAGCAACTCTGCTTTTTATCTATACAAGTAAGTGGCTGCACACAGTGTCACTCACTAGCACATCGCAGTGCACCGGAGCTTTTTGTTACAGTGTTCCACATTGTTCCATCAGTTCAACATCCATTATCTGTGAGCCTCTGAGAGTAAGCGCAGTGATAACCCCTCTGTTTTTTTAATTAATATTAGTGTATTTAGCCAGATTTGCACAGAGCCTGCGCCTTGACTTGCGGCTACCAACCTATATATTTTAGTCTAGGAGCGCCAGTATACTTTTTTCTGTATACTTTTGTGACATCATTGAAAATTTGTGGCTAGACCTCAAAATAGCAGTGCATACAAGACGACCCAGGAATCTCACAGAACTGGAAACATTTCTACATTCAACATTTCTTCCATAGAAGAATAGATAAAAATCCCTCAAGCAAGAATTGAAAGTCTCTTGGCTGGCTACAAAAAGCAATAACAAGTTGTGATCCTTTCAAAAGGGGGTGCTACTAAGTACTAACCATAAATAACAAACCACTCCATAACACTCTGCCCCCTAAGAAGGGAAGTGAATGAAAAAAGCACATATAAACACAAATATAATAAAAATATCATATTTTTTTTATTAACAAATTTCATACAATAAATCCCAATGTTAAAATACAAATCAAGACCTCAGATGTGAGAGACACCTGGCTAAAGAATCCAATATACACGTAACATCAACTATCCTTTTGCTGTATAGCATTACAAAAGGTCAATGAGAAAAAGAGATAAATCAAAAAAATCCCTGCAGCCCCTTAGCTGATAATATATCCACATTACCTTCCTGTATATTTATGTAACAAATGGAAAAGGAGGCACAGGTGGTAAAGTTCGCATTAGTTTTTAATGTAATAGAACGTGGAACCTCTGGACCACGGTTCGGGGGGCTCCGAAGGGGACGTAACTACGTGAGCCCCAGACACCCATAGGAAGACCCCTCGAACAGGGTCGGAATGGGATACCTGGGGGACACGGGTGCTACCTCCAGTTAGACCCCAGACTCGTGGTAGCTGACCCAGCGGGACAGATGGACAAACAGGGTTAGCAGGTGACGTAAAGCTAACCGGTAGATACCAGGGGTACGGGTAGAAACTGGTTCCAGCGGTATCGACGTCCTGAGTTTCAGGTGACTGAATGGCGGGACGAGACGGAACTGGAATAAGCAGGTTGGAGATTGTCCAGAAAAGCCAGGTAACGTAGCAGATAGTCTGTGTAGACAAACAGTGTAAGCGAAGCACTGACAGACTTCAGAACAGAAGCACATGCTAGCAGGAAGATGAAGTTAGCAACCGATGATACTTGTTGCTCCGTCACCCTCCCTATTTTGGGGGGACTAGAAATAGCAATCATTCACACGCCATTGGTCAGAAGTACCTTTTGGAAAATGCGCACTGTCTCTTTAAGAGACCGGGAGCGAGTGCGCGCTCGCGACCTAAGCACTGTCATGCCGTTGCTGCCGCCATCACTCCCCACTGCAGCTCGCCGAGTGCGCGCGCACGTCGCATTCAGCTCTGCGCGTGCGCACATCTGATTCTTCTGTTGGCGCTCTTTCCTGTCCTCTCCGTCATCCTGGAGGACTGTAACCCGGAAGTAGCTCCCTTGCTGCTATGTAAACTGCTTCCTGCTGCTTCTCTGTGCCTGATGTTCATTTGTGTTTACAAGTGCTTCTGGTCACCTGTGGTCTCTGAGCGTTCCTAGCTCTCTGACTTTGGGTCTCCTCCGCCCTCTGCAGTGCCTGCCTGTTTCCTGTGTTCCTGCCTTGTTCCTTCAGTTCCTGTTCCTCTGCGGTACCTGCCCTGCTCCTATATCTTTTCCTTGCTCCCGTCAGCCTCAGTGTCTCCATTTTGTCCTGCCAGCTTCCATGCCTCCGTAGTGTTCCCATCTTCTCCCTTGTCTCAGTAGTTCCTTTCTGTTCCCTCTTTCTCTTTGTGCCTGCTGTGTACCCATCTGATCTCAGTCGCCCCTCCAGCTTCCGTGGCGATAGTCCCTCACGGGCCTGCCCCTAACTCTCCCTGTATAGGGGGCAGTCCACCTGGTCAGCTCGTCCGAGAGGGGTTCGTCATCACGGTCCAGTGGGTCCACTCTCCGTTTTTCACTGTTTGAATCTACATGCTCTTTAGGACTGCACTCGGGTGACATCCGAGTGCAGCCAGATTCTTACAGCGTCACAAGCACATAGCGCGAGGACCCGGTGGCTGCATGCCAGGGAGCAGAGGAGGGAGGAGAAGCAGGGGCCCTGTCCTGACAGCGCGGAGCCAGCACAGAGCGGGAGTCCCGACGGGGACCCCGCAAAGGTACAGGAACCGAACCGGGTGTAACAAGTTGGCTATATATCAGAGCAAATTGTGAATGAGCTTGGTCAATTACTGTCTTTACTTATCAGGCGCCCCCTGAAGAAGTGTGTACGAAACGCTTGTCGGGGTCGAGGGACACAGCATCGAATCCACACATTCAGTAAGTTATAAAGGAGAGATTTGTGCACTTTTTGAAATGTTTATGTACTAGCCATGCTGTGGATCTTTAGATAGAGGCATATCAGGCGTGATAAGTAGTAAGGACAGTAATTGACCAAGCTCATTCACAATTTGCTCTGATATATAGCCTAACTATACAGGAAGGTGGATATATTATCAGCTAAGGGGCTACAGGGATTTTTTTGATTTATCTCTTTTTCTCATTGACCTTTTGTAATGCTATACAGCAAAAGGATATTTGATGTTATGTGTATAATGGATTCTTTAGCCAGGTGTCTCTCACATCTGAGGTCTTGATTTGTATTTTAACATTGGGATTTATTGTATGAAATTTGTTAATAAAAAATTGTATTTTTATTATATTTGTGATTATATGTGCTTTTTTCGTTCACTTCTCCTTTCTTAGGGAGCAGAGTGTTACGGAGTGGTTTGTTATATATGTGTTTGGCACATGATATTGTTGGACTCTTTAGTGATTTAATAGGTACTAACCATGCAGGATGCCCAGACTATTGCATTGTCCATACCTTTTTGTAATGTTTAAAGTATAAAAGATTACATATTCCCCCTCCCCCCCCCCCCCAAAAAAAAAAAAGGAAGTGTCTAATTTAACGTTTGGCCTTTTAGAGATCATTTCATCTTCAACTTGCTTAACTGTTCATAATAACAGTAGTTTTGACCAAGGGGCCCAATCTTTTACATGCCACTGTATACTATCGTTTCTTACTTGGGTCATGGAACTCTAAGGGCAGTCCCACACATCCAGATAATTCCGGTACCGGAAAAATCGGTACCGGAATTATCCGTGTCCGTGTGCCCGTGCGTTTCTGTGGCACATCAGTGTGGCACACGTGTGGCAATCCACGGCTATTTCTAGTGTGTGTGATAGGATTAGGGATTGCGGTCAGCAGAGTTCCCACGTCTCAGAGCTCGTCCTATATTATTAGTAACTATCAGGTCATTCCGTGTGCTCTTAACCACCACCAGGTCCATTATTGTCCTAACCACCAGGTCATAACAGTACAGGTGGCCCAAAGTATTAATGCATCTCAATAGAGGGATAAGAGAAGTTCTGAGACCATTTTTTTTTCTTTGCAGTGTGTTTTGTCTCTCTTTTCCCCTTTACCTCTGGGTGGTTCAGGATACAGGTGTAGATATGGACATTCAAGGTCTGTCCTCTTGTATGAATAATCTCACTGCAAGGGTACAAAACATTCAAGATTTTGTGGTTCAGAATCCGATGTTAGAGCCTAGGATTCCAATTCCTGATTTGTTTTTTGGGGATAGATCTAAGTTTCTGAATTTTAAAAATAATTGTAAATTGTTTCTTGCTTTGAAACCTCGCTCCTCAGGTGACCCTGTTCAACAAGTGAAAATCATTATTTCTTTGTTACGTAGCGACCCTCAAGACTGGGCATTTTCCCTTGCGCCAGGAGATCCAGCATTGCGTGATGTTGATGCGTTTTTTCTGGCGCTCAGATTGCTTTATGATGAACCAAATTCAGTGGATCAGGCAGAGAAAATCTTGCTGGCTCTGTGTCAGGGTCAGGATGAGGTAGAGATATATTGTCAGAAGTTTAGGAAGTGGTCTGTACTCACTCAGTGGAATGAATGTGCCCTTGCAGCAATCTTCAGAAAGGGTCTCTCTGAAGCCCTTAAGGATGTCATGGTGGGATTTCCCATGCCTGCTGGTCTGAATGAGTCTATGTCTTTGGCCATTCAGATCGATCGACGCTTGCGTGAGCGTAAAGCTGTGCACCATTTGGCGGTATTATCTGAGCTTAGACCTGAGCCTATGCAGTGTGATAGGACTTTGACCAGAGCTGAACGGCAAGAGCACAGACGTCGGAATGGGCTGTGTTTTTACTGTGGTGATTCCACTCATGCTATCTCCGATTGTCCTAAGCGCACTAAGCGTTTTGCTAGGTCTGCCACCATTGGTACGGTACAGTCGAAATTTCTTTTGTCCGTTACTCTGATTTGCTCTTTGTCATCCTATTCTGTTATGGCATTTGTGGATTCAGGCGCTGCCCTGAATTTGATGGACTTGGAGTTTGCCAGGCGCTGTGGTTTTTTCTTGGAGCCCTTGCAGTATCCTATTCCATTGAGAGGAATTGATGCTACGCCTTTGGCCAAGCATAAGCCTCAGTACTAGACCCAATTGACCATGTGCATGGCTCCTGCACATCAGGAGGATATTCGCTTTTTGGTGTTGCATAATCTGCATGATGTGGTCGTTTTGGGGTTGCCATGGCTACAGGTCCATAATCCAGTATTGGATTGGAACTTTGTCTGTGTCCAGCTGGGGTTGTCAGGGGGTACATGGTGATGTTCCATTTTTGTCTATTTCGTCATCCACCCCTTCTGAAGTCCCGGAATTTTTGTCGGATTACCGGGATGTATTTGATGAGCCAAAATCCAGTGCCCTACCTCCTCATAGGGATTGCGATTGTGCTATCAATTTGATTCCTGGTAGTAAGTTTCCTAAGGGCCGACTGTTCAATTTATCTGTGCCCGCCTGAGCACGCCGCTATGAGGAGTTATGTAAAGGAATCCTTGGAGAAAGGTCATATTCGCCCGTCGTCGTCACCATTGGGAGCAGGGTTCTTTTTTGTGGCCAAGAAGGATGGTTCTTTGAGATCTTGTATTGATTACCGCCTTCTTAATAAGATCACGGTCAAATTTCAGTACCCTTTGCCGCTGCTGTCTGATTTATTTGCTCGGATTAAGGGGGCTAGTTGGTTCACCAAGATAGATCTTCGTGGTGCATATAATCTTGTGCGTATTAAACAGGGCGATGAATGGAAAACAGCATTTAATACGCCCGAGGGCCATTTTGAGTACCTGGTTATGCCATTCGGGCTTTCCAATGCTCCATCAGTATTTCAGTCCTTTATGCATGACATCTTCCGAGAGTACCTGGATAAATTCCTGATTGTATATTTGGATGATATTTTGGTCTTCTCGGATGATTGGGAGTCTCATGTGAAGCAGGTCAGAATGGTGTTCCAGGTCCTTCGTGCGAATTCTTTGTTTGTGAAGGGGTCAAAGTGTCTCTTTGGAGTTCAGAAGGTTTCATTTTTGGGGTTCATTTTTTCCCCTTCTACTATCGAGATGGACCCTGTTAAAGTCCAGGCCATTTATGATTGGACTCAGCCGACATCTGTGAAGAGTCTGCAAAAGTTCCTGGGCTTTGCTAATTTTTATCGTCGCTTCATCAGTAATTTTTCTAGTGTTGCTAAACCGTTGACTGATTTGACCAAGAAGGGTGCTGATGTGGTCAATTGGTCTTCTGCGGCTGTGGAAGCTTTTCAGGAGTTGAAGCGTCGTTTTTCTTCTGCCCCTGTGTTGTGCCAGCCAGATGTTTCGCTTCCGTTTCAGGTCGAGGTTGATGCTTCTGAAATTGGAGCAGGGGCTGTTTTGTCGCAAAGAAGTTCTGATGGCTCGGTGATGAAACCATGTGCCTTCTTTTCTAGAAAATTCTCGCCTGCTGAGCGCAATTATGATGTTGGCAATCGAGAGTTGTTGGCCATGAAATGGGCATTCGAGGAGTGGCGTCATTGGCTTGAAGGAGCAAAGCATCGCGTGGTGGTCTTGACGGATCACAAGAATTTGACTTATCTCGAGTCTGCCAAACAGTTGAATCCTAGACAGGCTCGTTGGTCTCTATTTTTCTCCCGTTTTGATTTTGTGGTTTTGTACCTTCCAGGCTCTAAGAATGTGAAGGCTGATGCCCTGTCAAGGAGTTTTGTGCCTGACTCTCCGGGTGTTCCTTAGCCGGCGGGTATTCTCAAAGAGGGGGTAATTTTGTCTGCCATCTCCCCTGATTTGCGGCGGGTGCTGCAAAAATTTCAGGCTGATAGACCTGACCGTTGCCCAGCGGAGAAACTGTTTGTCCCTGATAAATGGACTAGTAGAGTTATCTCTGAGGTTCATTGTTCGGTGTTGGCTGGTCATCCTGGAATCTTTGGTACCAGAGATTTGGTGGCTAGATCCTTTTGGTGGCCTTCTTTGTCAAGGGATGTGCGTTCTTTTGTGCAGTCCTGTGGGATTTGTGCTCGGGCTAAGCCCTGCTGTTCTCGTGCCAGTGGGTTGCTTTTGCCCTTGCCAGTCCCGAAGAGGCCCTGGACGCATATTTCTATGGATTTTATTTCGGATCTCCCTGTCTCTCAAAAGATGTCGGTCATTTGGGTGGTTTGTAATCGCTTCTCTAAGATGGTCCATTTGGTACCCTTGTCTAAATTGCCTTCCTCCTCTGATTTGGTGCCATTGTTTTTCCAGCATGTGGTTCGTTTACATGGCATTCCGGAGAACATCGTTTCTGACAGAGGTTCCCAGTTTGTTTCGAGGTTTTGGCGAGCCTTTTGTGCTAGGATGGGCATTGATTTGTCTTTTTCCTCGGCTTTCCATCCTCAGACAAATGGCCAAACCGAACGAACTAATCAGACTTTGGAAACATATCGGAGATGCTTTGTTTCTGCTGATCAGGATGATTGGGTGTGCTTTTTGCCTTTGGCTGAGTTCGCCCTTAATAATCGGGCCAGCTCGGCTACTTTGGTTTCGCCGTTTTTCTGCAATTCTGGTTACCATCCTCGTTTCTCTTCAGGGCAGGTTGAGTTTTCGGACTGTCCTGGTGTAGATACTGTGGTTGATAGGTTGCAGCAGATTTGGACTCATGTGGTGGACAATTTGACATTGTCCCAGGAGAAGGCTCAATGTTTCGCTAACCGCCGGCGCTGTGTGGGTCCCCGACTTCGTGTTGGGGATTTGGTTTGGTTGTCGTCTCGTTTTGTTCCTATGAAGGTTTCCTCTCCTAAGTTTAAGCCTCGTTTCATTGGTCCGTATAAGATTTCTGAGGTTCTCAATCCTGTGTCGTTTCGTTTGACCCTTCCAGCTTCTTTTGCCATCCATAATGTGTTCCATAGGTCGTTGTTGCAGAGATACGTGGCGCCTGTGGTTCCATCCGTTGATCCTCCTGCCCCGGTGTTGGTTGAGGTGGAGTTGGAGTATGTGGTGAAGATTTTGGATTCTCGTATTTCGAGACGGAAACTCCAGTACCTGGTCAAGTGGAAGGGTTATGGTCAGGAAGATAATTCCTGGGTCTTTGCCTCCGATGTTCATGCTGCCGATCTGGTTCGTGCCTTTCATTTGGCTCGTCCTGGTTGGCCTGGGGGCTCTGGTGAGGGTTCGGTGACCCCTCCTCAAGGGGGGGTACTGTTGTGAATTCTGTTGTCAAGCTCCCTCCTGTGGTTATGAATGGTACTTCGGCTGGTTCTGTCCATGGGCTTCCTCTGGTGGTTGTGAGTGGGGCTGCGGCTTCTGAGTTTCCTTCCACAGGTGACGAAGTTAATTCGTTAGCTGGCTGCTCTATTTAACTCCACTTAGATCTTTGCTCCATGCCACCTGTCAATGTTCCAGTATTGGTCTAGTTCACTCCTGGATCGTTTTTGTGACCTGTCTTCCCAGCAGAAGCTAAGTTCCTGCTTGTTTTTCTCTTGTTTGCTATTCTTCTGTCCAGCTTGCTATTTTGATTTTTGTCTTGCTTGCTGGAAGCTCTGGGACGCAGAGGGAGCGCCTCCGCACCGTGAGTCGGTGCGGAGGGTCTTTTTGCGCCCTCTGCGTGGTCTTTTGTAGTTTTTTGTGCTGACCGCAAAGTTACCTTTCCTATCCTCAGTCTGTTCAGTAAGTCGGGCCTCACTTTGCTAAATCTATTTCATCTCTTTGTTTGTAATTTTCATCTTTACTCACAGTCATTATATGTGGGGGGCTGCCCTTTCCTTTGGGGAGTTTCTCTGAGGCAAGGTAGGCTTTATATTTCTATCTTTAGGGCTAGCTAGTTTCTTAGGCTGTGACGAGTTGCATAGGGAGCGTTAGGAGCAATCCACGGCTATTTCTAGTGTGTGTGATAGGATTAGGGATTGCTGTCAGCAGAGTTCCCACGTCTCAGAGCTCGTCCTATATTATTAGTAACTATCAGGTCATTCCGTGTGCTCTTAACCACCAGGTCCATTATTGTCCTAACCACCAGGTCATAACAGGTACCACACGCACCGTGCAGGAGACAGCACTAAAGTTTAGCGCTGTCCTCTGCATCTGGTGCTGAAGCCGCCATTCATATCTTCCCTGCAGCAGCGTTTGCTGTAGAGAAGATATGAATATTCCTTTTTTTTTTGTTTCTCGTGTTTAAAATAAATATCCATGTCCCCACCCCCCTCCCACCCCCTGTGCGCCCACCCGCTGTTCTTAAAATACTCACCCGGCTCCCTCGCTGGCTGGCGCTCATACAGTAGAAGGTGCGGCCAGGTCAGGAAGCAGCGCCAGCCAGCGAGGGAGCCGGGTGAGTATTTTCAGAACAGCGGGTGGGCGCACAGGGGGTGGGAGGGGGGTTTGGGGACATGGATATTTATTTTAAACACGAGAAACAAAAAAATAAAAGGAATATTCATATCTTCTCTACAGCAAACACTGCTGCAGGGAAGATATGAATGGGGCTTCAGCACCAGTGGGGGGGACAGCGCTTACTGTAGCGCTGTCTCCTGCACGGCACACGGACTGCACACAGACAACGTGACTTTAATGGGTCCGTGTAATCCGTGCGCTCCCACGAACACTGACATGTCTCCGTGTTTGGCACACGGAGACACGGTCCGCAAAAAATCAATGAAATCTGCACAGATGCATTGATTTCAATGTGTCTACGTGTGTCAGTGGCTCCGGTACGTGAGGAAACTGTCACCAAATGTACCGGAGCCACTGACGTGTGAAACCGGCCTAAGGCTGTGTGCACACGTTGCGTTTTTTTCCTGTTTTTTCGTGTTTTTTTCGCTATAAAACGCATAAAAAACGCATACGTTATGCATCCCATCATTTAGAATGTATTCCGCAATTTTTGTGCACATGATGCGTTTTTTCTGTGAAAAATACGCATCGCGGTAAAAAAACGCAGCATGTTCATTAATTTTGCGCTATTTAATGCATTGGGAAGCTCCGGAAAAAAACACGAAACAACCGCATGCGGATTTCTTGCGTAAAATGTATGGTTTTGCTCAGGAAATTTCTGCAAAAAATCCTGAACGTGTGCACATAGCCTTAAACTTCAATTCACAGTATTTTAAGTATAGATTGTTTTTAGAACAAACTGAGAATTTACTCACTAATGTAACAGTATAAATAGTTTGTGTCCACTGTCTACTCACTGGATGTATTTGTTTCTGCTTTATCAGTTGGTATAGGATTGTCTCCATGTAGAAGTTAACTTAATGAGATATTTAGTCATTTAGTTTTCATGGCTCTTGTTTTTTTTCTCAGCATACACATTATCCTCAGTTTGCAAGTGCTCGGTATACGGGCCATCTCCAAGGGGAAAATTTGGGGATGCTTTGCTGGAAGTTGATGGAACAGTGGGAGAACTGGTCAAGTCTGTGTTTGATATGGGAGTTGAGAACAACACACTCATCATCTTTACTTCTGACAATGGGTAATGTCATCTATTATGAAGCGATAATGTTTTTGACCATTATGTAGACTGAAATGACAAAGATTTATAGTGTTAGGGCTGCCAGAACGCACCAAATAATATAAAGGAAGATATAAGGTGTGTTCGCAGCCCAGGGTCCACTGCGCAGAGCTATTACTTGCTACTCAGTAATGGCGGACAGAATATGGCGGTATAATGAGAACACACATGGGATAACATCACCCGATATGTAAGGAGACGGACCCTGTTGCATCACAGGGCCGCAATAACGCTGAATGAATGCTAGTATTCGGTCACAGGACTGTGTCCCAAGGACACGGGGTTAGAGTCCCTCTAAACCCATTAGCGCTCGACGCCGCACCTGCGGTGCCAGAGTAAACTAAACAATAGATTTCCAACAAGAAAAAATGAAGAAATGGCACCAGGGTCATATGCACTATTTGTATGGTGGATCTGTAAGTTAGACCAATGTGCAGTTTTGCAAAATATCGGGTAGTAGGTGCTCAGCATAAGTCAATGAGTAAATAAATGGAAATAGAAAAAAAAAAGTGCGGCACTCACCCTTTTGCATTGCTATCATAGTCTTTATTGCTCCATAAAAGGTTTAAACGATTTCAGTTCATGGGAACGGCAGGTGGTTTGAGGGGTGTGGGGAGAAGAAGGTGGACGACAGCCATTTCGCACACTGAGCACTTCAACGGGTCCAGGTGCTTCATTAACACGTCATTTCCTTTTAAAGGCTTTTGACGTGCGTACACAAACATATTGATAGTGAACAAAATATTCAATTAGTGTGCATATTTAAAAACGTGATAACATCATAATTGCGGACTATAATTTTTTACAAAAATACTGATAGGTTAGATCTATCATTTAAGCCAATTGGACCCTGTGCACCAGTTTCTATGATCCATCTGGCTTCATGTTGCATTAATATTGCTATTGTGGTTACCGCCCTGTGAGGGATGTTTAACCACTTCTAAGCCAGCAAACTTTAGTAAATCAGGATTAGAACTGTTTGTCCTTCATATGTTGGATTAATTTTAGGCATCCTTTTCCAGAAGTTATAGAGTTATAATGATCTTTAAATCTGGTGACCATTGGTCTGATTGTCTTTCCAATATAGAAAAATAAAAAGGGGCAGTGTAAAACATATACCACAAATTTGCTTTTACACGAAATAAAATCACGAACAGTATGTAAAATGGGACCGATGTGCAAAGGATTTTGAACATTATGCAGGTGACAAAAATTGCAGTTGCCACATTTATAATTCCCTTGTGGTGTGTTCTTTCTTAGCCAGTTATTGTTTACTCGTGGCAAACGATTATGAACCAGAACATCTGACAAATTATTAGAACACTTATATGCAAACTGTGGAGCATTAGCATAAATCTCGGTCAACTCTATCTGATTGCAATACTTGCCAATTCTTACGAATTGCTGAGTGTATTGGACTATCCATATTACTGTGTTTAAAGCAAAAGGTAAATCTCTATCTTGTATTTGTGATTCCTTTATTTCTATGTTCTTTTTCCTTTTTAATATACCGTATCCATTTGTGTAATGTTACTAATACGACTTTCAGCTTCATCTAATAAAATCGCTGGATATCCTTTTTTCAAAAACCGCACTTTCAATTCATCAACCTGTTTTTTAAAAGTCTTTTGATTATTATTGATTTTTCGTAGTCTCACCATCTGGCTAATAAGGGAGCCTTTTTTTGTATGTGCAGGATGTGCACTTTCATAGTGTAACATATTCGTCGCTGTGGGTTTTCTGTATATTTGTGTACTAATATTACCGTCAATGATATCGATTTTTACATCTAAAAATTCAAGGCTCTGATGTCCATAACTAGCAGGAAACAACATATTTTCTGCATTCGTTAGATTTAAATAACTGACAAAGTTTTCAAATTCATCCTTTGTACTGTCCCATGTGATGAAAATATCATCCACAAATCTCAGGTATAATCGTAAATGTCTAAATGGATTAGATATATTATTTATATAAGTTTCTTCGAAAACTGCTAAAAATAAATTTGCGAACACGCATGCAGTGGGCGTGCCCATAGCGGTCCCAACCTTTTGTGCATACCATTTATCCAAAAATCTGAAAGCATTATGGGATAAGATGAAATTCAGACCCTCCACTATAAAAGCTATCAAATCTGGATCTGTGTCAGTACTTATCAGTATTTTATGGATGGCTTCAATACCCTTGTTTTGGGGAATGCTGGTGCATAAATTTACCACGTCAATAGATGTTAATGAAAAGCTGATCTGCCAGTCGATTTCTTTTAATGCAAGGGCAAAATCCCCTGAGTCGTCCCTAATAAAAGAGGGGATAGATGGTAAAAGGGGTTTTAATAACCAATCGATGTATTGAGATAGCGGTTCCGTTATTGAGTTAATACCCGATATTATCGGTCGTCCGGGCGGTTTGTCAATGCATTTATGAATTTTTGGTATACTGTACCAATATGGAAATTGTGGGAATTCAGGGAGTAGATTTTCTGCTCTCCTCTTTGATAAAACGCCTTTTTCTACATATTTTCTCAATAGAGATCTTAATTTGTCCTTATATTTTTGAGTGGGGTTAATTTCTAAAGGGCAGTATGTATTACGATCATTTAATTGGGATAGGGCTTCATTCACATAGTATGCTCGATCTAGAACAACCAGATTACCTCCTTTATCTGCCCTCCTAATTATTACATCATCCCATTTTTTTAATTCTCCCAAAGCTTTAGATTCACCACTAGTCAAATTTTTATTCGGTGTACGGTAAAATATCGCCTCTACATCTTTAATAACTTGATCTTGAAAGAGATCAATCACATTTCCTGGTGAGATTGGCGGCATGAAATTAGAAGACACTCCCCCTTTGAAACATGCATTTACAGGAATAGGAGTTTTATCAAGGTTACCAGTCTGTGATATGGAGGGGTCGTTAATACTCATCAAAAGAGATGCATCTTCTGAGTGCACGCAGTGCCGCTCTGGTGGACGCCACTATCCACCCTTACTACGGACAGGAAAGCGCACTAGATGCGCATGGCGCCGCATGCTGGTAAATTGACGCTATAGGATCGTGCCTCGTGCTGGATGGCGCTAACTAGCACTAGTCAGCTCTAAACACCTGACCACACACAACACTAGGGAAGGGGTTGATTAGGAGCTTTCACCAGATAACATACACATAGCCACACACACACACACACTCCCACACACTCACACACGATTTCAGTTTATACTAGCGCATGGCCGAGCGGCCATGCAAACCTTTTATAGTTACAGCCTTCCGGGACCTTGCCAGTGGTCCAATCAGAGCCGCTTGAGGACCTGGGCATGCGACCCCCCGACCTCCAATGAGAGGTCATCCCACGGGCATGCTCAATAGACAAAAAGCAGGACTTAGTCCCAGGAGCATCTGCTCGCCGCTGACTAATGCTGGTTACCTGGGCTGGACTGGACCTGGGATGGCAGCAGTAACCAGACGCACAGCATCAGCTTGCGCAAGACGCTGGACCGACGTCTCTGCTGAGCAGGCTCCTGCAGCTGGGGAAGAATGGGAGACCGCAGAAGACATAGTTCGAGATTCCACCTGTGCAGTGGCGCGAACTCGACACCTAACATTACCCCCCTCCTAGGGGCCCCCTTCGGGCCTCTCTACGCTCAAAAGCTGCAATGAGCTGAGGAGCCCAAATGTGCTCAATAGACTCCCAGGTCCTGTCCTCTGGGCCATGACCCTTCCAGTCCACCAGATAGTACTTTTTGCCATGTACCACCTTGCACCCAACGATGCCGTTCACCTCAGAATCGTCCGTGGAGAAGCCCGATGTCCCGGCAGATGACTTGGAAAACCGGTACATGTGAACGGGTTTTAGGAGGGACACATGAAAGGTGTCGGTGATACCTAGGCTTGGAGGAAGGGCCAGACGATAGAGCACAGGGTTGACCTGTTCCAGGACCTTGAAGGGACCTATGTAGCGAGGCACAAACTTAGTGGACTCAACACGCAGCCTGATGTTACGGGCAGAGAGCCACACTACGTCGCCAGGAGCAAAAGTCAGAGCAGGGTGCCGGTGTGCATCGGCAGAGACCCTCATTCTCTCCTTGGAGGCCCGAAAGGCATCCTGTGTGCGGTCCCAAATGTCACGTGCCTCCACCGCCCAGTCTCTCACCTTGCATCTAACTCGCTCTTCGACAACCTACAATCTGGCTTCCGTCCCCACCATACCACTGAGACTGCCCTGACCAAACTTACAAAAGACCTACTTACAGCCAAAGCTATGGCCCAGATGTCACCTCTCTGCTCTCCAGAATCCCAGAGTGTCTATCAGCCATATCCTCCTTCTCCTCTCGCTTCCTCAAACTCAATGTGGACAAATCTGAACTAATTATCTTTCCTCCGTCTTGCACACCTTACCTGATCTATCTATCACAATAAATTAATTCACACTTTCCCCTGTCCCGGTAATCCGCTGCCTCAGAGTAACCCCTGACTCTACCCTGTCCTTTATACCGCACATCCAAGCACACGCCACCTCCTGTCGCCTCCAGCTCAAAAATATTTCCAGAATCCGTCCTTTCCTCAACCCTCACTCCACCAAAATTCTTATGCATGCCCTAATCATCTCCCACCTCAATTACTGCAACATCCTCCTCTGTCGCTTACCTTCTAACACTCTCGCACCCCTCCAGTCCATCCTTAACTCTGCTGCCCCACTAATTAATCTCTCTCCTCGCTACACTCTTGCTTCCCCTCTTTGCAATTCCCTTCACTGGCTCCCAATTTCCCAGCATATCCAGTTTAAACTACTAACACTGACCTAAAAAGCTATCCATAACCTTTCTCCTCCATATATTTCCAAATTAATCTCTCAATATCTTCCCTCACGTAATCTCCGATCCTCCCAAAGACCTCCTTCTCTCCTCCACGCTTATTCGCTTCTCACCCAATCGCCTCCAAGACTTCTCCCGAATATCCCCCATCATCTGGAATTCTGTGCCCCAACACGTCTGGATCCTTCAAACAGAACCTGAAAACCCATCTCTTCAAAAAAGCTTACAACCTGTAATGACCACATGGCCACCTCAACTCCATCAGAGCTACTGCAACCCCCGACTTACTGTCTCCTTCCCCATAAGCCTGTAGAATGTAAGCCCGTAATGGCAGGGTCCTCTTCCCTCTGTATCAGTCTTTCATTGTTAGTTTTGTCTACTATAAGTGATATTTGTATTTTGATGTAATTAATGGTGCTATAAAAATAAATAATATAATATATGAGTGATGATATTTTTTTCTCTTCATCAGACCAGAGACCATGCGTAAGGAAAGAGGGGGTAGCTCAGGGCTACTGAAATGTGGCAAAAGTACGACTTATGAGGGAGGATTACGAGAACCTGCTATTATGTATTGGGAAGGAAAGATAAAACCAGGTAAGAACATTGCCCGTCAAGTTTATTGACAATAAGGTAAAGAATAAAGCTGAGCGAATCCATTCCATAAGAATGAAATTTGTCAAATTTTATGATCCCAGCGAATTCAGACAATTTGAAATTAATTTTGTGTGAATTGCTAAAAAAATTGCCCAGCCCCATTTTGCACATTGCTGAAGAGTGCATCAGGCAACAAGGACTAGTATTGTCTCATGGGCTTCCTCATAATGCCTGTATAAAAGCTGACGCTCCATAGGCGTACATTGTAAAAGCCATTTCGGGGTCACACAGAGTAAGTGTGACTTGGAGAGTCTGACGAGCGGTCACTTAGAAACAGAGAAGGATGGCCCTGTATCACGGAGAAGGCAACGATAGATGAGTGTATTAATAGATACATGTACACAGATTTATTATATACAGCGTGTGCGTGTATAAAGTATAACATAAAAATGAGAAAAGAAAGTGGATTCTCACCAGTCTTGCAAACTGTGGGTGCAGTCCTCCTAATCTACTGGCTAATGGGTAATGATAAAATATAGGAAAAAGAAGTCTCGCACGAAACGTACCAAAAAACCTGAAAAAAAAATGTATTCCGTGCCAAAGGTACACAACTTTTGGCTCTGTGTGTATATTATGTATAATAAAAATAAATAAATATATATATATATAATTATAAAAATCAGCTTCTCTACATGTCTGACAGCCATTCCGTTCAAGTGTAAGTTGAATTCCAACCAGAGTACATCTCATTCTACTTAATGTGCTTTTGATTAGGTGATCACCTGAACCAAATCTTATTGTCATGCCATTCTGTCTGTTTCTGGTTTTTGGCATGACAATGCATATGTTTGCTTTAACCCTTTACTCTTTTCCCCCTAATTTGAGCTGGGATACTGCTGGCTGTTACCTTAATGGAGCCTTCTCAGTTCCCTGCTCTGCTGCGCAGTCGTACATGGGCATTTAGGTATTTGCCCTGCTGCATACCTTCCTCATGTGCGGTCCCTGGTTGCTGCTGTGAAGCTGTCCGCCGGTTGTGAGGTCATTTGCAGCTGGTGCATGACTTTCCACGTGGCTCAATGCATGCAGTCTCAGCCAGGTGCCCTGAGCCTTAGATCCTGCACTGTGTGTGCTGTAATGGTTTCTATGTGTGCTTAGGGCGTGCACGGCCACACCTCCCTTGCTTTTATCAGGGTTAGGGTGTGTACTTCAACAAATGCTGTCCCCAGCCAATTGCTGAGGGGCAGCTCATATATAAAGCTCCCCTGCCCTATGGGCAGGGCCTGAGCTACACTCACAAAGCTCGTGAATTTTGCTGTGTTATGTTCCTGGACCTCTCCTGTCTATGTTTTGGTACCAAAGTCCTTGCCTTGATTCCTGTTTTGTCCTGTTCTGGCGCCTGTTCTGGAGGCCGTATATCCAGGCCCGAATCCTGGATCCTGTACCTGAACCTGTCTGAACTGTGTCTGCTGTGATTATGTTCCTGGAATCCCTCTGCATCTGGAGCCTCACTCCCAGTGACTTTGAGTCTCTTGAAACCGGTGTTTCTGCTGAGCATCTACTACTCTGTGCTCTGAGTACCATGCGGTGTTAACCCCATCTGGCTCATGTCCAGTACGGCGGTGTCTGCACCATCACGCTTGAGTTCCTTCCTACCGTAGGTCCTATGCCCGGAGCCTGACGACCGCAGTCTTGAACCTGATGACCGCTGTCTGGAGCTTGGAGCCTGATGTCTCTGGTGGTGCCTGTAGGTCGTGTCGGATGTCCGGAACCGAACGACTCCTGTCTGATGTCTGCCGGTGACCCTGGGTCCAGATGTCCTGATGTCCTGTCTGTACCCTGATGTCCTGCCTGTGTCTTGATGACCTCATGGACCCTGATGTCCTGATATCCTGTCTGTTCCCTGATGTCCTCCCTGTGTCATATCCTGATGTACCTGATTTCCTGGGCTGCCACGCCAGTGTCCCAGCTGATGACCTGGGCTGCCACGCTAGTGTCCCAGATGTCTGTCCAATACACCTGTGTCCTGATGCCCTGCCTGTGTCCTGATGTCCTGATGTCCTCATGTACCCTGATGTCCTGCCTGGGTCCTGATGTCCCACCTATCTGTGCCTCGGTGATCCGTTGGTGCCTTGGGGTCCACTGGGTGGTACCCTTCTGAGGTGTGGAATCGGGAGCCTGACATCGTCATGTTTTGTTTATGTACTGTGTGACTTTGCTTTAAGTAAACTTTACTTTCTCTATACCTGAAGTATCAGTGAAATCATGTCCTACGTGTCTCTTTCCTTGTCCACATGCTCAGCTGCCACAGAACCCCGGTCTCTGCCCTCCCCCTAGTTCGGGTAGGCGGGTCCCCCTCTGCGGTTTAAAGGGTCCGTATTTCGTCCCCGGGGGACGTACGCCCCACGCCTTCCGAGGTTGGTCGGCTTGGGGGCATCTATGGGCTGGGCCGCTTCTGCGGCTGCAGCGGATCGTGACACTTATTTAACGAAGGAAAGTATAAAAAACCCTGCTGTGGTGTTCACAATCCTCTTGCAATAGGACAGACTGGATGCCAAAACAAGTGCTAGTAATATCTCAAAAGTAATTGGAATAAAAAAATAACTTTTAAACATGTCAGAGGAGTTGAAAAGAAAAGTCTTGAGTCACAAAAAGAAGGGATCAATTCAGGCTGTACTAGCAGGAGGACACAGTGAGCATTTTGAAAGGTTAAACTAAGAAAAATTAAAGCAGGCTTCATTTTGTGCTTTTCGACTCCATCTTGCTGTTTTAAGATACATTTTGTTACTAGGTAAAGTTCACAGCTGTTATGAGACCTTGACAGGACATGAGACTGAGGGTGTATTGTTTTACGAGACGTTGACGTACAGACTGCTCCTGCATTCTTATAGGTTAAGAACTGTGAGCGTGTTCTTATGTTGATTGGTTGAATTGTAACTTGTTAAGATTATGAAAAGTGCGACACAATAAACGGGGGCCAGAGATCTGCTCGATCCTCCCAAACAGAGACACACGTCTCAGTCTGGTCATTTTCAGTTACTGGCAACGCCCTGTGGATCAGTTTGAAAATCACTGAGTCAACCGTGAAGGATCACTTTAGATCCTCCCTCAACAGTGTCATGTTGCCTCCATCCTTAAAATTTCTAAGACGGCAGTCTATTACAACAAGGTTAAGCAGCAGACATTGGGGACAATGAAGCTACAGACCGGCAGAGGGCGAAAACAACTCTCCACTGATCGGGATGACCGTCATCTTATTCGAATGTCACTCAGCAACAACAGGTGACCTACAAAAGAAATGGCAGATGGGGTGAAGTGCATGGCAAGAACAGTTCATAACGGGCTCCTAGAGGCAGGACTTAAGTCTTTTAAAGCTAGAAAAATGCCTTTCATCCATGAGAAGCAAAGGAGAGCGAGGCTGAAGTTTGCCAAAGACCATAAGGATTGGACCATAGAGGACTGGAGTAAGGTAATCTTCTCTGATGAGTCTAATTTTCAGCTTTGCCCAACACCTGGTCATCTAATGGTTAGACGGAGACCTGGAGAGGCATACAAGCCACAGTGTCTTGCACCCACTGTGAAATTTGGTGGAGGATCGTTGATGATCTGGGGATGCTTCAGCAAGGCTAGAATTGGGCAGGTTAATCTTTGCGAAGGACGTATGAGTCAAGCCGCATACAAGGTTATCCTGGAAAAAGTTGATTCCTTCTGCTCTGGCAATGTTCCCCAACTCTGAGGACTAGTTTTCCAGCAGGACAATGCGTCATGCCACACAGCTAGGTCAATCAAGGTGTGTATGAAGGACCACCACATCAAATCTCTGTCATGGCCAGCCCAATCTCCAGACCTGAACCCCATTGAAAACCTCTGGAATGTAATCAAGAGGAAGTTGGATAGTTACCAGCCATCAAAGAAAGAAGCACTGCTAAAATTTTTGTACCAGGGGTGGCATAAGTTCACCCAAAAGCAGTGTGAAAGACTGGTGGAAAACATGCCAAGACACATGAAGGCTTTGATTCAAAATCATGGTTATTCCACAAAATATTGATTTCTGAACTCTTCCTGAGTTCAAACATTAGTATTGTTTCTAAATGATTATGAACTTGGTTGTTTTTTTTTTTCTTTTGCATTATTTGAGGTCTGCAAGCAATGCATTTTTTTGTTATTTTGACCATTTCTCATTTTCAGAAAATAAATACAAAATTTAGTGTTTGGAACATCAGAGACATGTTGTCAGTAGTTTGTAGAATAAAATAACAATTTTTACTCAAAAAATATACCTTAATTTTTTATATAATGTGATTTTCTGGATTTTATTTTTGATATTCTGTCTCTCAATGTTAAATTTAGCCTACCCTTAAAATTATAGACTGTTCATGTCTTTGTCAGCGGGCAAACTTACTAAATCAGCAACAGATCAAATACTTATTTCCTCCACTGTATGTACCACTGAGGTTGTTAGCTTCAGTAATATAAACCTGGGAAAAATCATTCAGCACACTAAGTGATGAGAGGGGTTAATCAGCCATGATTCGTGCTAGGATGATTGAACAGCTGTAGAGTAGGAGCAGTCCAGAGGATAAATACCCAGCTTTCTAGACAATTAAGTATGGGGTGGGTGTGGAGTTGCAAGCTCTAGAGATGGGCTTATATTTTCTTTTTTTTTTCTAAATAAAAGCTTGATTTTGCTAATAGTTATTCCTGTAAATAGTTATGTTATGATCAAAATATATATCCTTCTAACAACATGACCAAAGACCTGGGTATGTTTTACTCAATTCCTTTTTTTTTCCCCAACATTTCTGTGATGGTTATTCCTAATATGAAGTTTGTCATTCTAGGTTTTTATATCATGTCGGTAGCCTAAATTATTTCCTTATAAAGTTTGTGGTTATCTGTTCCCCTGCAGGTGTGACCTCTGAGTTGGCCAGTACACTGGACATTCTGCCAACAATAGCATCTTTAGCAGGCGCCCCTCTTCCTAAAGTCCCATTGGATGGATATGATCTAAGTGAACTTCTTTTTAGCGGTGAAAAGGTAAGCGATTTGAAATTATTGTAAATCATAGGCTAGATGATAAGTTAGCAGTGATTAGACTTCTCAGCAGTCTGATGGCGGTGTATAGTCTCATGCTCTCTAGGCTGAACTTCATAGGAGAACCACGATGGCATTGCAGTCTACTGTATAGGCATTTGAACAACCGCAGTTTTAAGTCCCCTAAGGGGACTAAAAAACAAAGTATAAAAGGAAAAAAGTTTTACATTTAAATCACCCCCTTTTCTTCCTTCCAAAATAAAGAATTTTAAAATGTAAAAAAAAAAATGAAACTCATTTTTTGGCCACAATACCAAATATATCCATCAAGATATAAAATTATTTAAACCTTACGTTAAAAGCCGAAAAGAAAAACAAATCGGAACACTAAAATTACCTTTTTTTTTTTTTTTGGTCTCTGCGCTTTTCTGGAATAAAATACCAATAGAATGTGTATTTTAACCCAAAATGGTATCATTGAAAATGTCAGTTTAGGTGTCCAAATAAAGCCCTCGCATAACTTTTTATTTTCCTGTCCATGGAGCTGTGGGTCACAAAATATGGCGACACAAACCAAACCCTTTTTTTTTCCTACAAATTTCAAGTGACCCTTTTCTTTCACGCAATGAATGTTGCAAGAACAAACCCCCCTCAAAAATGATGGAATTGAGTTTTTGTTTTCCTGCATTTTCACTGCACCTTCATCACGTGAGCTAATTTATTTATTTATTTTAATTTACCTATTTTTGTTTAAAATCCTAGACATTTTTGCTAACTCAATCAGATTTCTCCTTGCATAGTTCATTTAAATGGAAATGACTTGGGGAGAGTTGCTGAATCATTATGGGTACTGTAGCTGTTCTTTAACAGTTTTCTACATTTGCGTTGACGGTATACTTACAAATAAACAATTATCTCCCAGTTGGACTTCTGTCCTGTAACTAAGAACTCCAAAATGCCTACTGTTTCTGCAACCCCTCTGTGAGCAATGAAGATATCTTAAATTACACTGAGCTATCACCCCGACAGCTAGCGCTAAGGGAGTTTATATTGTAGTAAACCATATAGAACATAAACTGTTTTATTGTCTTGTCTTGTTTATTGCTGGTTATACATGCATTTATTATTCAGCCATACCATGGATGCCACCTGCCTTAGTGTTGAATAAGATGGGAGATGTCTTCAAATGTACTGTACTTGGCAGGGCTTTGTACGGCCCCCATAGCCAGGTTACACAACCCTTATCTTTATCGCCACTTATTGCACTTACCGAGGTAACCCGTCAGGGGTGTCCCTTGTCACCACTCTTATTTGTTCTGGCTTTAGAGCCTTTGACCTGCAATCTGTAAGATTCCAATCTGTACAAAGGTATACCTGTTAGTTCTCAGTAGGCCAAATTGGGGCTTTTCGCAGATTATGTGATACTTACGTGAGAATTAAAGTAAATGACCTGACAAACTGTATTCTTAAAATTACCCCCACTCTCAGAGAAAATTGTATCAGAATTTCAGAATTAGGGTGATCTCCGAGAATTTGTAACTGCTCAGAGAATAAGTTTTCATCGCCCTAGCAGCATGATTTGCGGCTACTAGACAGCTTGAATACATGTGGGGATTCCTTAGCAACCAGGCAACCCCCACATGTACTCAGGCTGGCTAGTAGCTGTAAATCATTCAACTGCGGCGAAAACTAAATCTCCGAACACTAACAAATACTCGGAGATCACCCGAGCATGCTCAGGAAAACCCGAACAACGAGTACACTCGCTCATCACTAGTAAATTTCCTTTCGGGGAAAAAAAGGCATGGGGAATCATAATGGCAGGTCAGTTTTAGCATTTGGTGAACCTGGTCAAAAAAAAAAAAAGTTATAGAATTGCACTTCTTTTTGCAATTTCACCACACTTGGAATTTGTTTCCTGTTTTCCAGTAAACGATATGGTAAAACCAATGGCGTCCTTCAAAAGTACAACTTGTCTCGCAAAAAACAAACCCTCACATGGCCATAGTGCCGGAAAAATAAAAAAGTTATGGCTCTGGGAAGCAGGGGAGCAAAAAACAGAAACACCAAAAAGAAAATGGGCTGGGCTAATGGTATAAAATATGAAAAATAATTGCAAAAGAATAAGAGGATAAAGTTTAGGATCACAGCGCAGAGCCATTTTGTTTCTGACTGCGATGTGATACCAAGATGTGGGCAATATCACCAAGGAACGCTGGCAGCGCCTTCATGTTAGTTGGCGCTGCTCTGCTCTTTACAGAGATCGGAGCGGAGCAGTCATATCATTGCAACTGCAGCACTCAGATCACAGTAATTGCACAACTGCTGACTCAATCATACTGTACATGATAGGATTAGATACACAGCTCATCGGACTGTATCACACAATATCAAATTAAATACATGGCCCTGCAGACTGAATTACACATGATAGGATCAGGTACATAACTCTGCAGTATATATCAAACATGATCATATTAGATACGTGGTTCTGTGCACTGCATCACACATGATAGGATTAGGCTACGTTCACATTTGCGTTCTGCCGGGCTGCGTCGGGCGCAGCCGCGGCGACGCCTGCGCCATGTGCCCCTATATTTAACATGGGGGCGCATGGACATGCGTTTGCATGCATTTTGCGATGCATGCGTCTTTTTTGCCGCAAGCGTTAGGGCGCAGAGGACGCAGCAAGATGCTTTTTTTTTGCGTCCAAAATCCGGCAAAAAAAGGACGCATGCGTCGCAAAACTATGCGTTTTGCATGCGTTCTTGTTTGCGTTGTGCGTTGCGTCGCCGACGCAGCCCCGCACAACACAAATGTGAACGTAGCCTTAGATACATAGCTCAGTAGATTCTTGACAGGTTTAGATACCGCCTCAATGGTTTGTGTCACACATGATAGAATTAGATACACAGTATTATTATTATTATTATTATTATTATTATTTATTTATATAGCACCATTGATTCCATGGTGCTGTACATGAGAAGGGGTTACATACAAGTTACAAATATCACATACAGTAAACAAACTAACAATGACGGACTGATACAGAGGGGCGAGGACCCTGCCCTTGCGGGCTTACATTCTACTCTGTCTCACACATGTTCGGATTAGATACATAAATAAGGAAGATTTGCGGATAATCTGCGCTGCTGGTATCCCATATGATAAATCCAATTCCAGACCAAAAGTATATGCGTACTACAGACTTCTTCATCAGGGCAAGAAATACATGCTTTTCCTGTCCTGATGAAGAAGTCTATAGTACTTCAAAACGTGGTATCTGAATAAAGAAAAACCGCATATACTTTCTGTCTGGACTTGTATCTATTATACGAGATACCAGCAGCACAGATTATCTGCAAATCCATCTTATCTGTGTTTTCCCGGTCTGATGTCCCGTTGGACATGCTAAAGCTGGATTTATAAGTGATGGAAATGTTGTGTATACACAACTAAACCAGGCTGGCACAACCTTATTTAAAACCCTATTGTGCTGTCTTTTTTCTACCAACTATTTCCAGATTGGATACATGACTCTGCGCACTGTATCATAGATGATCATATTAGATACACCGCTTTGCAGACAATTACTGTGATCTGAGTGGTGCAGCTGCAATAACATAACTGCTATGCTCAGATCACTGTGATCACCGATGAGCATGGGTCCGGGCACCAGGGCTGCACCATGATTTTATCCAGTGACATGTACCCCCCACTAAAGTGATGTGAGCAGAACAAGGCAGGCTAACCTTTGATCTCCATGCACATCAGTGAATCCTGGAAAACCTTGAGTCTGTTGCCAGTTCACCAAGTGTTCATCCTTTGACCATTTTGGTAGTTCTGACCTCTATATTGCAGGAACACACACCAAGACTTCTGGTTTGTAGAGGCTGTGATTTGCCATAGTCCTCTGGCCACTGCAATTTGACCCTTGTCAAAGCTGCTTAGATCTTTACCCATTTTTCCAACATCAACAAAGCAACTTCAGGAAATGATTATTTACTTGATGCTCAATATATTCCAATCCTTGTCAAGTGCTACTATTGACACATGGTAATCAATGGTATTTAGTTTACATAATCTTTCAGTGGTTTTAATGTTTTGACTGATCGCTGTCCATTCATGAGATTGTTTTCCCTACATTACTAAATGTTTCCTATTTTTACAATTCTTTAAGGTGTTTGCGCCCGGTTCAGAGAAACCATTAGTACTCTGGTTGCAAAGCAGTCTAAATAAATATATTCCATTTATGTTTCCTCTATTTGCTGGCTTTTTATATCTAATATATTGTTCTTTATGGTTCAACGAGAAGAGGAAACACAATTCATTGACTCCCTTCAAAAAGGAAATTGAGTATAAACATCTGACCTTGATTGGAGTGTATGCTGTCCTCAGTGAAATACGACTGGTGGAAAATAAGATCACCATACAAACTACAATCATGTAAAAATTCAAAGTGAACCTGTCATCGGCAAAATGCACTATTTACCTACAGGTATAGTTGCAATCTGAAGGTAAATGGCAATTAAATCATGCCTGGCAGACTTATTGGATCAGCGGCCAGCGAGAGAAAATGAAGGTATATCCTCCTTGTGGCGCTCATTTCCAGTCATTGGGGCAGTGTAGGGAGCATTAACCCACTGTGAACTGTGAACTCGCTGTAATCAATTCACTTCACATTGACTGACCTCCTGCTGCAAAGCTGACTGTCAGTCAATGTACTCTGACAGTGAATACCACATGTTATATCATATCTCCTCCACATTGAAATTGCAACACCAAGAAGGAAAGGTCTTGAAATTTTAGAAATCACAGGATCAATGGACATGTTAATTATCTGCAAGTGATAAAAAAAACATTGACATCTTGTTTTATTCATATTCAGTGCCATGCACAAGAATATTATCTTCCACGCTTAATGAGCATTCATCAAAATCTGCTGTTGGCAGTTCCCTTTGCAGTTGTTGACCAATGATGTCCCAGATGTGCTCAATGAGAGACCAGTCTTGAGATGCTTCAGGCCATGGATGCACATTTAGATCATGCAGGTTGCTCACACTAGCATAAGCCACATGTAGCCTGGTGGTGTCATGTTGAGTTGTGTATTTGCATCTGCACTATGTATATCCAGTCACACATTCATGTTCACACTCTGGGGGCCCCAGTACAAAAGCTTGAACAGGGCCCCCGATTATCACTGTTTTTTTCTTAGAATTGGTCTTCTCATATGAGCCAAAGAGATCTTTTGGGGTGCTCTGGGTGTTGCTGCAACCTTTGCACCCACCATAGGTATACCAAAACTCATGTCACTTACACCTTAAAAACATTAGCGGAATTCGCCATTTTCTTAACCATGGGAACTCCATAAACACCTACGCTGTGTGCAGAATTATTAGGCAAGTTGTATTTTAGAGGATTATTTTTATTATTGATCAACAACTATGTTCTCAATCAACCCAAAAGACTCATAAATATCAAAGCTTAATATTTTTGGAAGTTGGAGTGTTTTTTTTTAAAGATTTGGCTATCTTAGGAGGATATCTGTTTGTACAGGTAACCATTACTGTGCAGAATTATTAGGCAACTTAATAAAAACAAATATATTCCCATCTCACTTGTTTATTTTCACCAATATAACTGCACAAAATTTAGAAATAAATATTTCTGACATGCAAAAAGAAAACCCCAAAAAATTAGTGACCAATATAACCAGCTTTCTTTATGATGACACTCAGCAGGCTTCCATCCATAGATTCTGTCAGTTACTTGATCTGTTTATGATCAACATTCCATGCAGCAGCCACCACAGCCTTCCAGACACTGTTCCGAGAGGTGGACTGTTTTCCCTCCTTGTAGATCTCACATTTTATGAGGGACCACAGGTTCTCTATGGGGTTCAGATCAGGTGAACAAGGTGGTCATGTCATTATTTTTTCTTCTTTGAGACCTTTATTGGCCAGCCACGCTGTGGAGTAGTTGGAGGCATGTGATGGAGCATTGTCCTGCATGAAAATCATGTTTTTCTTGAACGATGCTGACTTTTTCCTGTACCACTGCTTGACGAAGTTGTCTTCCAGAAACTGGCAGTAGGTCTGGGAATTGAACTTCACTCCATCCTCAACCCAAAAAGGTCCCACAAGTTCATCCAGTACCCCACCTCCACCTTGCTGGCGTCTGAGTCGGAGTGGAGCTCTCTGCCCTTTACTGAGCCAGCCTCTGGCCCATCCATCTGGCCCATCAAGAGTCACTCTCATTTCATCAGTCCATAAAACCTTTGAAAAGTCAGTCTTAAGATATTTCTTGGCCGAGTCTTGATGTCTTATCTTATGTTTCTTGTTCAAAGGTGGTAGTTTTTCAGCCTTCCTTACCTTGGCAATGTCCCTGACTATCGCACACCTTGTGCTTTTTGTTACTCCAGTAACGTTGCAGCTCTGAAATATGGCAAAACTGGTGGCAAATGGCATCTTGGCAGCTTCATGCTTGATTTTCCCCAATTCATGGGCAGTTATTTTGCCCCTTTTTTGCCCAACATGCTTCTTGAGACCCTGTTGGCTATTTGCCATGAAACCCTTGATTGTTCGGTGATCACACGTCAAATGTTTGGTAATTTCAAGACTACTGCATCCCTCTGCAAGACATCTCACAATTTTTGACTTTTCAGAGCCCGTCAAATCTCTTTTCTGACTCATTTTGCCAAAGGAAAGGAAGTTGCCTAATAATTAAGCACACCTTATATAGGGTTTTGATGTCATTAGACAACACCCCTCCTCATTAAAGAGATGCACATCACCTGATTTACTTAATTGGTAGTTGGCTCTTAAGCCTGAGCAGCTTGGAGTAGGACAACATGTATAAAAAGTATCATGTGATCAAAATACAACTTGCCTAATAATTCTGCGCACAGTGTATTGTCGTTGTGATTCATTCTCATCATGCAACTACTAATCAGTTGTTTTCTTAACAAGCTATAACCTCTCCGATCTATTAGATGCCAAGATGTTTGTCATTGCATTTGTTTACCATCCTCTATAGAAAAGAATATAACCTTATCACAGTTTTCCACAAAGTTATCGCAAATGCCACACCATCCTACATCTCCTCCCTTATCTGTGTCTAACAACCCTATGTTCACTATCTGTTATAGCTATGATCTAACAGTAACATTCACAATAATCCAAACTCCCACTCCTGTCTTTAAGACTTTTCTCATGCTTCACCAGTTCTCTGGAATGCACTAACCCGAACGAATGTCAAAGTGTCCACAGTTTTATGTTCTCTACAAATACACCTTTTTGGGCAAAATTGACTTCTTCCTCTTGGATAAACCATTGTACTATTTATTCATATCTGGATTGACTGCATATTTCGTCAAACCAGGATAAAGCAACCTTTGGCCAAGTAGTCATGGTCCATTTAAGTTGGTTATTTATAACATCCTATATATTTATCTTGCCTCCATGTATTCTGGTATTTGTAATGTCGCTACTAAGTATTTTTAAAGTATTCCCTATATTGCACTTTAGGTCCAGTTCGCTATTGTCCTGGACTCAGTTATGTTAGCATAACACGCCATATTTTATTGTTATTTTTTTAATATTTATTAGCTGTTCTCATCACATTTCTATGCATTACTCTTCCTTTTTCTCACGGACACTCCTGTATAATTTTCCCTCGGTTCATACCATTGGTCTGTGCGCATGCTCTGTCTCGCTCCCCTCCTGGTATCTTGTCTTAGGCCGGCGTCACACACAACGTATAAAAAAAATTGGTCCGTTTTAGACGGACAAGAATCGTCATCCGTGTGACATCCGTATGGTGAGATTTTCTCGCCTGCTTGCAAAATGGACATATAATGGATTCATGGGCTCAAATACTCAAGAAAACACATAATTATATATGTATATATATATATATATACAGTGGGGCAAAAAGTATTTAGTCAGTTAGCAATAGTGCAAGTTCCACCACTTAAAAAGATGACAGGCGTCTGTAATTTACATCATAGGTAGACCTCAACTATGGGAGACAAACTGAGAAAAAAAAATCCAGAAAATCACATTGTCTGTTTTTTTATCATTTTTTTTGCATATTATGGTGGAAAATAAGTATTTGGTCAGAAACAAACAATCAAGATTTCTGGCTCTCACAGACCTGTAACTTCTTCTTTAAGAGTCTCCTCTTTCCTCCACTCATTACCTGTAGTAATGGCACCTGTTTAAACTTGTTATCAGTATACAAAGACACCTGTGCACACCCTCAAACAGTCTGACTCCAAACTCCACTATGGTGAAGACCAAAGAGCTGTCAAAGGACACCAGAAACAAAATTGTAGCCCTGCACCAGGCTGGGAAGACTGAATCTGCAATAGCCAACCAGCTTGGAGTGAAGAAATCAACAGTGGGAGCAATAATTAGAAAATGGAAGACATACAAGACCACTGATAATCTCCCTCGATCTGGGGCTCCACGCAAAATCCCACCCCGTGGGGTCAGAATGATCACAAGAACGGTGAGCAAAAATCCCAGAACCACGCGGGGGGACCTAGTGAATGAACTGCAGAGAGCTGGGACCAATGTAACAAGGCCTACCATAAGTAACACACTATGCCACCATGGACTCAGATCCTGCAGTGCCAGACGTGTCCCACTGCTTAAGCCAGTACATGTCCGGGCCCGTCTGAAGTTTGCTAGAGAGCATTTGGATGATCCAGAGGAGTTTTGGGAGAATGTCCTATGGTCTGATGAAACCAAACTGGAACTGTTTGGTAGAAACACAACTTGTCGTGTTTGGAGGAAAAAGAATACTGAGTTGCATCCATCAAACACCATACCTACTGTAAAGCATGGTGGTGGAAACATCATGCTTTGGGGCTGTTTCTCTGCAAAGGGGCCAGGACAACTGATCCGGGTACATGAAAGAATGAATGGGGCCATGTATCGTGAGATTTTGAGTGCAAACCTCCTTCCATCAGCAAGGGCATTGAAGATGAAACGTGGCTGGGTCTTTCAACATGACAATGATCCAAAGCACACCGCCAGGGCAACGAAGGAGTGGCTTCGTAAGAAGCATTTCAAGGTCCTGGAGTGGCCTAGCCAGTCTCAAGATCTCAACCCTATAGAAAACCTTTGGAGGGAGTTGAAAGTCCGTGTTGCCAAGCGAAAAGCCAAAAACATCACTGCTCTAGAGGAGATCTGCATGGAGGAATGGGCCAACATACCAACAACAGTGTGTGGCAACCTTGTGAAGACTTACAGAAAACGTTTGACCTCTGTCATTGCCAACAAAGGATATATTACAAAGTATTGAGATGAAATTTTGTTTCTGACCAAATACTTATTTTCCACCATAATATGCAAATAAAATGTTAAAAAAACAGACAATGTGATTTTCTGGATTTTTTTTCTCAGTTTGTCTCCCATAGTTGAGGTCTACCTATGATGTAAATTACAGACGCCTCTCATCTTTTTAAGTGGTGGAACTTGCACTATTGCTGACTGACTAAATACTTTTTTGCCCCACTGTATGTATGTATGTATGTATGTATGTGTGTATGTCTGGGATTGGCATCTGCACCGTCGCAGCTACAGCCACAAAATTTTGCACAATCGCACGTCTGGACCCCGAGAGCGTCATAGGCTATGTTGTAAGGCGAAATTTTAACCCCGCGTTCCAATTCGCTAAACAATTTTGCCCCTATCTACATAATGGGGAAAAAGTGAAAGGAAAAGTGTTTGAGGCAAATTGACAGCTGCCAGATGTGAACAAGGGGGACTTAGAGAATCAGCGCGATGGCGCCAAAGAGTATATACCATACAGTTGCTAAGGTGGGGCCCCGACATGGGATACTCACCACACACGGAGATATGAACACACACACAAAATGCACCACACACTACCACGTGCTTGAACACATATATCACCCTCAGCACACATTTCACCACACATACACCAACCTCGCCACATAAAAGTCGAAACACAAAAGTCACTGCTCAAAACTCGTAATGCGCAAAATTCGCCACATGCAAAACTAGGCTCACGCAAAACTCACCACACGTGCAAAACTCACCTCATGGAAAACTCGCCACACGAAAAACTTGCACATGCGGAAAAATTGCCACATGCACAAAAGTTGCAACACATGTGAAAGTTGCCTCACACAAAACTTGCACATACTCAAAAAGCACCACACATAAAACTCACCACGCGCAAAACTCGCCATGCGCAAAACTTCTTCACATAACTTGCTACACTAACCTGTCACATGCAACTCGACACACAAAAAGTTGCTACACGCATGTCGCCACACAACTCATCTCACAAAAGTCGCTACATGCATGTAGTCACATGCAGCTCAACACACACAACTTGACACATGAAACTCGTCCTAAAACACACACAAGTCTGCTATTATCCTTCAAAAATAAAAATCTGATTAATAAGCAGACAAACTACAAGAGCAATAAATGTACCATATAGGAAATGCAGCAGCTGTAAGTCACATGACCTGTCTATTATGTGTATGTGTGAGCTAATATATACTGCCAGGGGGGAGGGCTTCCTGTTGGCTGGGGATTAATCAGGCTGCCAATTTAGCTTACAAATAGTGAGGTAAAAATACTGACCAAATAACGTGTGAACGAGGTCTAATACAGGAGGAGATGACATACAGGTACATAGTATATACAGGGGAGATGACACACAGGTATATATTATATACAGGAGCAGATTACACACGGGTATATAATATATACAGGAGGAGATGACATACAGGTATATACTATATACAGGAGTAGATGATACACAGGTATATACAGGTCCTTCTCAAAAAATTAGCATATAGTGTTAAATTTCATTATTTACCATAATGTAATGATTACAATTAAACTTTCATATATTATAGATTCATTATCCACCAACTGAAATTTGTCAGGTCTTTTATTGTTTTAATACTGATGATTTTGGCATACAACTCCTGATAACCCAAAAAACTTGTCTCAATAAATTAGCATATCAAGAAAAGGTTCTCTAAACGACCTATTATCCTAATCTTCTGAATCAACTAATTAACTCTAAACACATGCAAAAGATACCTGAGGCTTTTATAAACTCCCTGCCTGGTTCATTACTCAAAACCCCCATCATGGGTAAGACTAGCGACCTGACAGATGCCAAGAAGGCCATCATTGACACCCTCAAGCAAGAGGGTAAGACCCAGAAAGAAATTTCTCAATAAATAGGCTGTTCCCAGAGTGCTGTATCAAGGCACCTCAATGGTAAGTCTGTTGGAAGGAAACAATGTGGCAGAAAACGCTGTACAACGAGAAGAGGAGACCGGACCCTGAGGAAGATTGTGGAGAAGGACCGATTCCAGACCTTGGGGAACCTGAGGAAGCAGTGGACTGAGTCTGGTGTGGAAACATCCAGAGCCACCGTGCACAGGCGTGTGCAGGAAATGGGCTACAGGTGCCGCATTCCCCAGGTAAAGCCACTTTTGAACCATAAACAGCGGCAGAGGCGCCTGACCTGAGCTACAGAGAAGCAGCACTGGACTGTTGCTAAGTGGTCCCAAGTACTTTTTTCTGATGAAAGCAAATTTTGCATGTCATTCGGAAATCAAGGTGCCAGAGTCTGGAGGAAGACTGGGGAGAAGGAAATGCCAAAATGCCTGAAGTCCAGTGTCAAGTACCCACAGTCAGTGATGGTGTGGGGTGCCATGTCAGCTGCTGGTGTTGGTCCACTGTGTTTCATCAAGGGCAGGGTCAATGCAGCTAGCTATCAGGAGATTTTGGAGCACTTCATGCTTCCATCGGCTGAAATGCTTTATGGAGATGAAGATTTCATTTTTCAGCACGACCTGGCACCTGCTCACAGTGCCAAAACCACTGGTAAATGGTTTACTGACCATGGTATTACTGTGCTCAATTGGCCTGCCAACTCTCCTGACCTGAACCCCATAGAGAATCTGTGGGATATTGTGAAGAGAAAGTTGAGAGACGCAAGACCCAACACTCTGGATGAGCTTAAGGCCGCTATTGAAGCATCCTGGGCCTCCATAACATCTCAGCAGTGTCACAGGCTGATTGCCTCCATGCCACGCCGCATTGAAGCAGTCATTTCTGCCAAAGGATTCCCGACCAAGTATTGAGTGCATAACTGAACATTATTATTTGTTGGTTTTTTTGTTTGTTATTAAAAAACACTTTTATTTGATTGGATGGGTGAAATATGCTAATTTATTGAGACAGGTTTTTTTGGTTATCAGGAGTTGTATGCCAAAATCATCAGTATTAAAACAATAAAAGACCTGACAAATTTAAGTTGGTGGATAATGAATCTATAATATATGAAAGTTTAATTGTAATCATTACATTATGGTAAATAATGAAATTTAACACTATATGCTAATTTTTTGAGAAGGACCTGTACTATATACATGAGGAGATGACATACAAGTATATACTATATAAAAGAGGATATGACACATAGGTATATACAGGAGGAGATGACATACAGCAGGTATATACTATATACAGGGGAGATGACATACAGTTATATATTATATACTGGAGATGACATACAGGTATATACTATATATAGGAGGAGATGACACACAGGTATATACTATATACAGAAGAGATGACATACAGGTATATACTATACACAGGAAGAGATGACACATAGGTTTATACAGTATACAGGAGGAGATGACATACAGCAGGTATATACGATATACAGGGGAGATGACATACAGGTATATACTATATACAGGGGAGATGACATACAGGTATATACTATATACAGGAGATGACATATAGGTGTATACTATATATAAGGGAGATGACAAACATGTATATACTGAGGGGAAAATGAGAGGTGTGAGGTGAAAATGAGAGGTGTGAGGTGAAAATGAGAGGAGTAAGGGAAAATAGTGGAGTGATCAGAAAATGACAGATGTGAGGTCGAAATGACAAGTGTTAGGGGGTTATGAGAGGAGTGAGGGGGGAAATAAGAGGTGTGAGGGAGAAAATGAGAGAAGTGATGTGCTAAATGAGAGGGGTGATGGGAAAATAAGAGAAGTTAGGTGCTATAACTAACCACAGATATTTACTATACTCAGGCAACGCCGGGCTCTTCAGCTAGTATATATATATATACTTCATGCAGAGCTAGATAGCAGAAAAGCCGGTAATTCATTTGTCGGCTTTTGCTAAATCATTACCGAACCTGACAGGATATGAGACATGGTTTACATACAGTAAACCATTGCATATCCGTTATATTTTTACATATGCCATTATTCAGTTTTTACTTTTGTATTTGCAATATTATGCTTGTTCTATTATATCTTCTTGCCATTTGATGTACTAGACCCATGAACAAGAGACATTGCTTATTTGTATTTACATAACCAAGCACATTATTTATATTGATTGGTATCTGCACTTTATGCTTTGGTTATGTCATATCATGCATGATCTATATAGGGGTGATGGTCATTGGTCCTATACTTAGGCCTATTTTAAATGGTTTTATTCTGTTTTTGTCTTTCTCTGAGGTGCAATTAAAGTATTTTGATTTTTTCGTACTATTTATGGGTGTGTATACCATTAGTGGTCTAGTCTTTTTTCTTCTGTGTTTTGCCTATAATTCTCCGGTGAACACCAGCACGTGGATATCGTGATTTTTTTTTTTTTTCCAGTACTTAGCTGTACTAATTCACTGCTATGTATTGCACAAATGATCAGATGATCGCAACTATTAAATACAGTAAAAAGTGAAGGGAAAAAAAATCAAATCACCTCCTTTTTGCCCCATTAAAAATAAACCATCAAAAAAAATTAAAAATATGCATATTTGGTATTGCTGCATTGGTAAAAAAAAAAAAGTCTGGTCTATACATAGTAACATAATAACATAGTTAGTAAGGCCGAAAAAAGACATTTGTCCATCCAGTTCAGCCTATATTCCATCATAATAAATCCCCAGATCTACGTCCTTCTACAGAACCTAATAATTGTATGATACAATATTGTTTTGCTCCAGGAAGACATCTAGGCCTCTCTTGAACCCCTCGACTGAGTTCGCCATCACCACCTCCTCAGGCAAGCAATTCCAGATTCTCACTGCCCTAACAGTAAAGAATCCTCTTCTATGTTGGTGGAAAAACCTTCTCTCCTCCAGACGCAAAGAATGCCCCCTTGTGCCCGTCACCTTCCTTGGTATAAACAGATCCTCAGCGAGATATTTGTATTGTCCCCTTATATACTTATACATGGTTATTAGATCGCCCCTCAGTCGTCTTTTTTCTAGACTAAATAATCCTAATTTCGCTAATCTATCTGGGTATTGTAGTTCTCCCATCCCCTTTATTAATTTTGTTGCCCTCCTTTGTACTCTCTCTAGTTCCATTATATCCTTTCTGAGCACCGGTGCCCAAAACTGGACACAGTACTCCATGTGCGGTCTAACTAGGGATTTGTACAGAGGCAGTATAATGCTCTCATCATGTGTATCCAGACCTCTTTTAATGCACCCCATGATCCTGTTTGCCTTGGCAGCTGCTGCCTGGCACTGGCTGCTCCAGGTAAGTTTATCATTAACTAGGATCCCCAAGTCCTTCTCCCTGTCAGATTTACCCAGTGGTTTCCCGTTCAGTGTGTAATGGTGATATTGATTCCTTCTTCCCATGTGTATAACCTTACATTTATCATTGTTAAACCTCATCTGCCACCTTTCAGCCCAAGTTTCCAACTTATCCAGATCCATCTGTAGCAGAATACTATCTTCTCTTGTATTAACTGCTTTACATAGTTTTGTATCATCTGCAAATATCGATATTTTACTGTGTAAACCTTCTACCAGATCATTAATGAATATGTTGAAGAGAACAGGTCCCAATACCGACCCCTGCGGTACCCCATTGGTGACAGCGACCCAGTTAGAGACTATACTATTTATAACCACCCTCTGCTTTCTATCACTAAGCCAGTTACTAACCCATTTACACACATTTTCCCCCAGACCCAGCATTCTCACTTTGTGTACCAACCTCTTGTGCAGCACGGTATCAAACGCTTTGGAAAAATCGAGATATACCACGTCCAATGATTCACCGTGGTCCAGCCTATAGCTCACCTCTTCATAAAAACTGATTAGATTGGTTTGACAGGAGCGATTTCTCATAAACCCATGCTGATATGGAGTTAAACAGTTATTCTCATTGAGATAATCCAGAATAACATCCCTCAGAAACCCTTCAAATATTTTTCCAACAATAGAGGTTAGACTTACTGGCCTATAATTTCCAGGTTCACTTTTAGAGCCCTTTTTGAATATTGGCACCACATTTGCTATGCGCCAGTCCTGCGGAACAGACCCCGTCTCTATAGAGTCCCTAAAAATAAGAAATAATGGTTTATCTATTACATTACTTAGTTCTCTTAGTACTCGTGGGTGTATGCCATCCGGACCCGGAGATTTATCTATTTTAATATTATTTAGCCGGTTTTCGCACCTCTTCTTGGGTTAGATTGGTGACCCTTAATATAGGGTTTTCATTGTTTCTTGGGATTTCACCTAGCATTTCATTTTCCACCGTGAATACCGTGGAGAAGAAGGTGTTTAATATGTTAGCTTTTTCCTCGTCATCTACAACCATTCTTTCCTCACTATTTTTTAAGGGGCCTACATTTTCAGTTTTTATTCTTTTACTATTGATATAGTTGAAGAACAGTTTGGGATTAGTTTTACTCTCCTTAGCAATGCGCTTCTCTGTTTCCTTTTTGGCAGCTTTAATTAGTTTTTTAGATAAAGTATTTTTCTCCCTATAGTTTTTTAGAGCTTCAATGGTGCCATCCTGCTTTAGTAGTGCAAATGCTTTCTTTTTACTGTTAATTGCCTGTCTTACTTCTTTGTTTAGCCACATTGGGTTTTTCCTATTTCTAGTCCTTTTATTCCCACAAGGTATAAACTGCGTACAGTGCCTATTTAGGATGTTCTTAAACATTTTCCATTTATTATCTGTATTCTTATTTCTGAGGATATTGTCCCAGTCTACCAGATTAAGGGCATCTCTAAGCTGGTCAAACTTTGCCTTCCTAAAGTTCAGTGTTTTTGTGACTCCCTGACAAGTCCCCCTAGTGAAAGACAGGTGAAACTGTACAATATTGTGGTCGCTATTTCCTAGATGCCCGACCACCTGCAGATTTGTTATTCTGTCAGGTCTATTAGATAGTATTAGGTCTAAAAGTGCTGCTCCTCTGGTTGGATTCTGCACCAATTGTGAAAGATAATTTTTCTTGGTTATTAGCAGAAACCTGTTGCCTTTTTGGGTTTCACAGGTTTCTGTTTCCCAGTTAATATCCGGGTAGTTAAAGTCCCCCATAACCAGGACCTCATTATGGGTTGCAGCTTCATCTATCTGCTTTAGAACTAGACTTTCCATGATTTCTGTTATATTTGGGGGTTTGTAACAGACCCCAATGAGAATTTTGTTACCATTTTTCCCTCCATGAATTTTGACCCATATGGACTCGACATCCTCATTCCCTTCGCTAATATCCTTCCTTAAAGTGGACTTTAGACAAGACTTTACATAGAGACAAACCCCTCCTCCTCTCCGATTTTTACGATCCTTTCTAAACAGACTGTAACCCTGTAAGTTAACTGCCCAGTCATAGCTTTCATCTAACCATGTCTCGGTTATTCCCACTATGTCAAAGTTACCTGTAGATATTTCTGCTTCTAGTTCTTCCATCTTGTTTGTCAGGCTTCTGGCGTTTGCGAGCATGCAATTTAGAGGATTTTGTTTTGTTCCAATCTCCTCGCTGTGGATTGTTTTAGAAATGTTCTTACCTCCCTTCTGAGTATGTTTTCCTGGGTCTTCTTTGTTCCAGTCTAATGTTTTTCTTCCCGTCCCCTCTTCTTCTAGTTTAACGCCCTCCTGATGAGTGTAGCGAGTCTTCTGGCAAATGTGTGTTTCCCAGGTTTGTTGAGGTGTAGTCCGTCTCTGGCGAGGAGTCCATCGTACAAGTAATTCACACCGTGGTCCAGGAATCCGAATCCTTGTTGTCTGCACCATCGTCTTAGCCAGTTGTTCGCATCAAGGATCCTGTTCCATCTCCTGGTGCCATGCCCGTCTACTGGAAGGATAGAAGAAAAAACAACCTGTGCATCCAGTTCCTTTACTTTCTTCCCCAACTCTTCAAAGTCCTTGCAGATTGTCGGTAGGTCCTTCCTTGCCGTGTCATTGGTGCCAACATGTATCAGAAGAAATGGGTGGACTGTTATGGCTGGCAATCAGGCAACACAGCGTGCAGTAATCAGCGCACATACAGAGATCTGGCAATAACCAAAAACAATAGGACGAGCTCTGAGACGTGGAATCTCTGTAGACTGCAGTACCTGATCTATCCTCACACAACTATAAGCAGCAGTGGATTGCGCCTAACAACTACCTATGCAACTCTGCACTGCCTGAGGAGCTGACTAGCCTGAAGATAGAAATACAAGCCTGACTTACCTCAGAGAAATACCCCAAAGGAATAGGCAGCCCCCCACATATAATGACTGTTAGCAAGATGAAAAGACAAACGTAGGAATGAAATAGATTCAGCAAAGTGAGGCCCGATATTCTAGACAGAGCGAGGATAGCAAAGAGAACTATGCAGTCTACAAAAAACCCTAAAACGAAAACCACGCAAAGGGGCAAAAAGACCCACCGTGCCGAACTAACAGCACGGCGGTGCACCCCTTTGCTTCTCAGAGCTTCCAGCAAAAGTTAATAGCAAGCTGGACAGAAAAAACAGAAAACAAACTAGAAGCACTTATCTAGCAGAGCAGCAGGCCCAAGGAAAGATGCAGTAGCTCAGATCCAACACTGGAACATTGACAAGGAGCAAGGAAGACAGACTCAGGTGGAGCTAAATAGCAAGGCAGCCAACGAGCTCACCAAAACACCTGAGGGAGGAAGCCCAGAGACTGCAATACCACTTGTGACCACAGAAATGAACTCAGCCACAGAATTCACAACAGTGGACGTCCTTGGAGCTGAAGAGCTTTGGTATCCTATCGGTCACATCCTTGATCATTGCACCTGGAAGGCAGCATACTTCTCTTGCGGTTATGTCCGGTCTGCAGATGGCTGCTTCTGTGCCTCTCAGTAGTGAGTCTCCCACCACCACCACTCTTCGTTGCTTCTTGGTTGTACTTTTTGCTGTCACTTGTTGCTGTGTGCCCTTTTCTTTTTTGCTTGCTGGTATTGCTTCATCCTTAGGTGTGCCATCTTCATCCTCAACAAAGATTTGATATCGGTTCTTCAGTTGTGTGGTTGGTTATTTCTCCATGGTCTTCTTGCTTCTTTTGGTCACATGCTTCCACTCATCTGCTTTTGGAGGTTCTCTGACACTTTTTTCCCCTTCTGTGACCAGTAGAGATGCTTCTGTTCTGTCTAGGAAGCCTTCATTCTCTTTGATGAGTTTCAAGTTGCTATTCTTTCTTCCAGACCCCGTACCTTTTCTTCTAAAAGGGCCACTAGTCTACACTTCTGACAGGTGAAATTGGATTCTTCTTCTGGTCGATCTGTGAACATGTAGCACATGCTGCAGCTCACCATGTAGGTTGTCACATCTGCCATGTTGCTCCTAGATCCTGCTGACTTGCTGTGTGTTTTCCTTCTTGTGTAATCTACTCAGCTAAGCTTTCTTGCAATAATGTCCTACAGGCAAAAATTTGCGCGCCGTAAGGCGCGCGGTTTGGTGATGCTTTCCAAGCAGCTGGTCCCGGCTGTACCCAACGATCTTCTTGCTGAGGGAGACTCTTCGCTTTTCCCAGAAGGCACCTGGAATATGCAAATTATCCTCCTCAAGCTTGAATCCCTGGTTTGGTGATGCTTTCCAATCTGTAAATGGCGTAGTGAAAAAGAAAAAATCAAAATTCCAGAATTAAAGTTTTTTGGCTTCCGCAACATTGCAATAAAATGCACCAAGAGGTAAAAAAATCAGCAAAAAATGGCCCAAAAATAAGCCCTCACAGAGCCCCATATCCCAAAAAATTAAAACGTTAGGGGTCTCGAAAAATGGCGACACAAGCAATTTTTTCAAAATTTTATTTCACCACTTAAATAATAAAAAAATGCATGTTTGGTATCGGTGTATTCGAACTGACCAGGAGAATCATATTGCCTGGTCAGTTTTACCATTATAGTGAACATGGAAAAAAAAAAAAAAAATTGTGGAATTGCTTTTATTTTCAATTTGAACGCACTTGGAATGTTTTTCCATTTTCTAGAATACTATGTGGTAGAATGAATGATGTACTTCAAAATTACAACTTGTCCCACAAAAAAATCCCTCATCCAGCTATATTGATGGAAAAATAAAAAAAGTTATATGTCTTGGAAGAAAGGGAGGAAAAAAACAAAAAAGGAAAATCGCCATGTCATGAAGGGGTTAACGATACCTTTTGATCATTGTTGCTTGATTTTATTTTATTCTTTTCAAAGTTTACAGACGTAAAATCTAATTGTGTTTATCTCATGGCAGAGTCCAAGAAACACTTTTTATTATTATCCTTCATCTATTGATCCTAGAAGAGGGATCCACGCCCTGAGGATGGGAAAATACAAGGCTCACTTCTATACACAAGGTAAATCCATCCTTTCTTTATCTGTACACTACCCAGTAGTTATTCAGTTTCTGAACTGAGAACCTCAATCTTTACAGCTTTCTTCTTTTTAATTTCCTTATTTTAGTAAATGATGTTTTTGTATTACTTCTCTAGCACCGTTACACTATTTACAGGAGAGAGCAATTTAAGAAATTGGGGAATTCCCAATCCCAATGCATCGTTATACAGGGGCTGTCTACAGAATGTAGACATGTTTTGCCCATTCTGCAAGTTCAGCGCGCCGATCTGGCTCATCCTCCTTGAGGTGCTGCAGCAGCTGGATTTTGTAAGGGTGCCATTAGTGAGTAGCTAATATCCGCCAAAGGAATGTTCGACTGGTGCCAGTTCGGCGCGCTGAATTTGCAGAATGGGTAAAACAAAAATTGGAACAGGACCCTGAGTTTACACAGAACATTATATTCAGTGATGAGGCAAACTTTTTTGGGTGGGCCATTTATATGGTGTAGCGTGGCTAAAGGGTGTCTAATCGACGGGAGATATGTGTCACATAGATGGCTTGCCGCTGTGATGTAACCATAGCTACCTATATGTGTTTCAGGACCTGTGGTGATGTCACAACCACATGTCTGGTCATGTGATAGGTTCTGGGTGTGGTTAGACATATAAAAGAAAGACTAATGCTTAACACTGTGGATGTATGTGGAGGTGCTAGCCTCCAGAGTGTGTTAAGGCTCCAGGACTGAGCCTGATGGACTGGACACTTGTTTTCTTTTCCTGAGCAAAAGGCTATTTGTTTTCTGTTATTTTTGCCATGTGGTTTATGAAGTAATAAACCCTGTGAACTTTTAAAGGAACATGCCTCCTGAGTGTCAGCCGTCGCACCTGAGTGAGTGAAATCCCTACAATTGGTGGTAGACGTGCGGGCAGCGTTCCCAGCGAAGACATAAGTCTATTATTGGATGTCCTGGGTCAAGTCTGTTGTAAGCCAGCAAGCATTGCCGGGAAAAATGGAGGAACTGCTGAAACACTTGGTCCAGTTGCAGTCACAGCAGCAAGAGACCAAAAGGCTGTTGCAGTCACAGCAGCAAGAGACCAACAGGCTGTTGATGCAGCATATACAACAGAGCCAGCAGGAGCAACGGCAGCAGATGCAACAGAACCAGCAGGAGCAACGGCAGCAGATGCAGCTTCTGGCAACCGCCATCCAGGGCAAGACGAGCGCCCCAACCCCAGGTCTGGCTGATGACACCCACGTCCGGAAGACGGTAAGACGCGCATTGCAGAAAATGACTCCCGGGGATGATGTTGAGGCCTTCCTGACGGTGTTTGAGAGGGTCGCTGAGAGGGAAAAACTTCCGCCAGAGCAGTGGGCAGAGGTATTAGCGCCTTACCTGACGGGGGAACCTCAGAAGGCGTACTATGATTTGACCTTGCAGGATGCCAAGGAATATCACAAATTGAAATCCGAGGTTATCGCATGTTTGGGGGTGACACTGACTGTTAGGGCACAGCGAGTTCACTGCTGGGCCTATCATCGGTACAATCCACCTCGCTCCCAAATGTTTGAACTGTTGCAACTGGTCCAGAAATGGCTGCAGCCAGAGTCCTCTACGCCTGCACAGATGGTAGAACGGGTGATGATGGATCGGTTTGTGCATTCCCTCCCGAGGTCCATACAGACTTGGGTTGCCCAGGGTGATCCCCAGAATGCCGACGAACTGATCGGACTGGTCGAGAGATACCAAGGGATGGAAGGCTCCTTTGGGAGGCAGCCCATGATGTACTGGGGATCCCAGAAAGGTGCTGAGTCCCAAAAAGGGGTGGGGCGTCCAAGGTCACAAAGGGCGGGGGAGGTGGTGCCCAAGGTCCCTACGGGTGATATTTTTTGCTGGAGGTGCCACGGGCCAGGACATATAGCTGCCCGTTGTTCCCAGACCACTGAGCAGATGGACTGCAGCATGGGACGCCGTAGTTCATACTATGCATATCCAGCCTGCAGTGTAAACTCTCCGCCCAACGAGGGGCCTCAAGCGTGTTCTGTAAAGGTGAACGGTCGAGCAGTAACAGCGCTGTTAGACTCGGGGAGCTTAGTGACCCTGGTGACGGCCACTTTCCCTCCCCACCTGCTCCCGGGAAAGAAGGCTGGCGTGCGGTGCATACATGGTGATGCCAAGGACTACCCTATGGCCAGGGTGGATATTGAAACGGCGTGTGGCACTGAGTCCCATGAAGTTGGCGTCGTTCGGGACTTGTTGCACCCTATAATTATTGGTCGAGATTT
The DNA here is from genome assembly GCF_032444005.1 of Ranitomeya imitator. NCBI lineage: Eukaryota > Metazoa > Chordata > Amphibia > Anura > Dendrobatidae > Ranitomeya > Ranitomeya imitator. Next base: position 425,537,883 of record NC_091285.1, on the reverse strand, counting down.
CTGTTTGTTTTGGGATTTATGGGGTAAGGGTTCTGAGGTCGCTAGCAAGAGTAGGGAACCAATGAACCCTAAAAAGGTATCGCCACACCCAGAGTCAGACAGGTTTCCTTTTTGTGTTCTGGTTGGGGATGAGGAGGAAGTGTCCCCTTCATCTGACATTCTGGAGTTAGAGGTGACCGGTGAAAATTTTGGGACTGCCCAACATAGGGACCCCACTCTGAGGGAAGCCTTTAATAATGTCACAGTTATTGACGGGGTGGTACAGGAGCCGGGGGCGGACACAAGATTTCCCCATTTTTTAATGAGTGGGGAGTTGTTGTACCGGGTCACGAAAATAAGGGAGGAGTTGGTAGAGCAGTTGGTAGTGCCGGGTCCATATAGACATAAGGTGTTGGACATGGCCCATTCACACATCTTGGGTGGACACCTAGGGGTGGAAAAAACGCAGGAACGGGTTGTGCAGAGGTTCTATTGGCCTGGGTATCACCGGGAAATAGTGAACTATTGCAGGTCCTGCCCTACATGTCAGCTAACTGCTCTCACTCCTCATTTGTGGAACCCCCTTGTGCCACTGCCCATTATTGAGGTGCCATTCGAGAGAATTGCCATGGACTTGGTCGGTCCCTTCATTAAATCAGCCCGGGGCCATCAGTATATATTAGTCATCCTGGACTATGCCACACGCTATCCTGAGGCAATTCCCTTGAGAAATTCTTCCTCAAAGAGTATAGCTCGCGAGTTGGTCCATGTCTTTTCCCGGACAGGTCTGCCGAAGGAGATCCTGACTGACCAGGGGACACCTTTCATGAGCAAGGTGATGAGGGAATTATGCAAAGCCCTGAAAATCTCCCAGTTGAGGACCTCGGTGTACCATCCCCAGTCAGATGGCCTTGTTGAGAGATTTAACAAGACACTGAAGAGCATGCTGAGAAAAGCTATAGAGAAAGACGGTAGAGACTGGGATTGTCTCTTACCCTATCTGATGTTTTCCATTCGTGAAGTTCCACAGGCCTGCACAGGGTTCTCACCGTTTGAGCTTCTATATGGCCGACATCCGCGAGGACTCCTGGATATAGCCAAGGAAACCTGGGAAGCCGAAGTCACGCCCCACAGAAGCGTCATTGAGCATGTGGCCCTGATGCAGCAGAGGATTGCAAAGGGGATGCCTATCGTGAAAGAACACCTCCTCCAGGCACAAGAAGCTCAGGCCAGAGTCTACAACCGGTCTGCAAGAGTGAGGCAGTTCAATCCGGGAGACCGAGTTCTTGTGTTAGTTCCGACGGTGGAAAGCAAGTTCTTGGCCAAATGGCAAGGGCCGTATGAGGTTGTCGAGAAACTTGGTGAAGTAAATTATAAAATTCACCAACCAGGAAGACGGAAACCATTCCAAGTATACCATGTCAACCTCATCAAGCCGTGGCAAGATAGAGAGCCGACAGTAACTCCATCGTTGTTAAGCAACCCAGAAGGTGAGGTTGGAGCGGTTACTATAGCGGAGACGCTATCGAAGACCTAGAAACAGCAGTGTCGGGAGTTACTCCAGAAAAACAGGGACCTGTTTTCTGAGTTGCCTGGGTACACGAAGGTCATAGAGCATGAGGTCCTGACAGAGCCACATGTGCGCGTGAACGTGAAGCCCTATAGAATTCCTGAGGCCCGTCGAGAAGTAGTCTCCAAGGAAGTGGAGCGTATGTTGAAGCTTGGAGTCATTGAGGAATCCAAGAGCGGTTGGTCGAGCCCAATTGTCCTGGTCCCAAAACCTGATGGGGAGTGGAGATTTTGCAACGACTATAGAAAGTTGAATGAGGTCTCCAAGTTCGACGCATATCCCATGCCCCGTGTTGATGAGCTCATTGAAAGGCTTGGGCCCGCCAGGTACATAACCACCTTGGATTTGACGAAGGGGTATTGGCAGATCCCCATGGCACAGGAAGCCAAGGAGAAGACAGCGTTTTCTACACCAGATGGATGCTTCCAGTATGTCCGGATGCCATTTGGCCTACAGGGAGCTCCGGCCACCTTCCAAAGGGCTATGGATAGAATCCTTGCACCCCACAAGGCATACGCTGCTGCGTACCTGGATGATATCGTCATCTTTAGCCCGGACTGGGAGAGTCATCTGGAAATGGTCCAAGCGGTGTTTGATGCTATAAGAGAGGCGGGGTTTACAATAAACCCGAAGAAGTGTGCCTTGGGTAAAGAAGAAGCTAAGTACCTTGGATATATAGTAGGTCATGGAGAAATAAAACCCCAAATCAGTAAAGTTGAGGCAATTCAAACATGGCCAAAACCAGTTTCCAAAAAGCAAGTTAAAGCCTTCCTGGGAATCGTGGGATATTACAGGAGGTTCATCCCAAACTTCGCCACGATGGCTGCGCCTCTGTGTGATCTGCTAAAAGGGACAAAATCAGTAATGGTTAAATGGTCTGAAGAAACAGAGATAGCCTTCCAAGAGATGAAAGAGGCTCTGTGTAAGCAACCCGTTCTGATGGCCCCAAACTTCAAGAAAGAGTTTATCCTTCAGACAGATGCCTCAGATGTTGGGGTAGGAGCAGTCCTTTCCCAACAACTACACGGGGAGGAGCATCCTGTTCTCTATCTGAGTAGGAAGCTGTCCTCATCTGAAAAAAACTACTCAGTCATAGAGAAGGAGTGCTTGGCCATAAAGTGGGCGGTGGACACATTACGGTACTATCTGCTGGGATGTAAATTTAGACTGATATCCGACCATGCCCCACTTAGGTGGATGAGGGAAACAAAGGGTAGAAATGCTAGGGTCACCTGTTGGTTCTTAGCCCTGCAGGACTTCTGTTTCCATGTGGAACATAGGGCCGGAAAGCTGCACGGTAATGCTGATGCCCTGTCAAGAATCCCTTGTCTAGTGGGCGAAAGTGCCAAGCCCCATGGCATTAGGCAGAGGGGGAGGTATGTAGCGTGGCTAAAGGGTGTCTAATCGACGGGAGATATGTGTCACATAGATGGCTTGCCGCTGTGATGTAACCATAGCTACCTATATGTGTTTCAGGACCTGTGGTGATGTCACAACCACATGTCTGGTCATGTGATAGGTTCTGGGTGTGGTTAGACATATAAAAGAAAGCCTAATGCTTAACACAGTGGATGTGTGTGGAGGTGCTAGCCTCCAGAGTGTGTTAAGGCTCCAGGACTGAGCCTGATGGACTGGACACTTGTTTTTCTTTTCCTGAGCAAAAGGCTATTTGTTTTCTGTTATTTTTGCCATGTGGTTTATGAAGTAATAAACCCTGTGAACTTTTAAAGGAACATGCCTCCTGAGTGTCAGCCGTCGCACCTGAGTGAGTGAAATCCCTACAATAGATACACCTAAATAGCATGGGAATGGTGACAGATTTCTTGCGTAGGGTGTCTTGCACTGAAATCTGCTGCATTGACCCGGGTACTGCGTTCACCAGACATCAACACAATTTCTATCCGCTCCTCACGTTTTAACCTCTGCGACATGTCAATGGCTGTAAACAAAGAGAAACTTGTAAATAACTCATGAAAGAATAAACTTATGTTAAAACCAAGTACGCCATTGTTTTTCTTGTGAAATTCTCAGTAAATTTGATGTCACATGACCCTCTTCCCATTGGAAAAAATAAAGTTGGACCCAAAATGGCCGACTTCAAAATGTCCACCATGGTCACCACCCATTTTGAAACGTTTTCCCTCTCCCATACACTAATGTGCCACAAACAGGAAGTTGATATCACCAACCATTCCTGTTTTATTTAGGTGTATCCATACACATGGTCCACCCTGTATAATATGCATTTATTTTCTAAGAATTATAGGATGCTTCATGTGACATGGAACTAATATATAGTCAACAAATGCATAAAATATTACAACACACAAAAGGTACATCAGAAAAGTTTTCGTTCTTAAGTGAACACGTCCTTTACATTATTCCATTTACAAGGCTGAGAGCGTAGAGCTGGCAGAATACATGGAATTTGTACAGCATCTGTTACACACATGCTAGCCACCTTAGGGAGAGACCCAAGTTGGGCTAAATGTAGCGGGACGAAAGAGACCGAAAAGCCCTCTACTTAAAGGAAATACACCGAGCCCCACTCCATACAGCCAACCAATTCCAGCCCTGTGCTGACGAGGGCCTAAAGCCCGAAACACGTGTCCACAGGTAGGAATTGGTTGGCTGTGTAAATTTAGAAGCTAATCCGCAGCATTGCACGCTTGGCGGTTCCAAGCGCTGTGGATTAGACTGGGGTGGAAAGAGATGATTTGCATAGCTCCGCCTACTGCAAAGGATTCTGGGTAAACATGCTATTCTTTGTATTATGCTGCTTGCAAGTACTTTCCGTTTCAGGAAAGCATCCACTATGTACAGCATCTGTATCATTTCAGTAAAAAGAGAAGGGGGGCTGATGTGATGGCCTCCAGCATAACAAAACATAAGAATGACTGAAACTCACATAAGATAAAGAGTCTATGTTTTTATGCAAACTATCTAATGTCCACCATGAATAAATGTCATGTAGCCATATGTGATGTTTTTATGAATACTTGCTCACGTTAAATTGACTTGAATTACCTATTTTTGTATTTTTGAACACCTTAAATGAGGTACGGTAACTTTGCAAATAGTCTCCTTGAGTTTTGTGTCTTGAGCTCCTATGCAGACCATAGGGTATCCATGGTTATAAGCAGTAAAAATAATTAATCCCTGGGTATAATGTTATTCTGATATTCTAATGCCCACCTCAAAGACTCAAAATCATGGTTCTCTGCAGCACATTGTTCGATGTAAGCAGATGATGTGCTCCTGAATTCACCGATCTGTTTACACAAGCCAATAGATGACCACAGACTTTTCTAAATGGGCCACTACTCTCATATCTATGTTTTATTCCCCAAATTTATCTTTTAAGACTTTTCATGTTTCTCTCTATCCACAGGAGCATTTCACAGTGAGACAACTCCAGATCCTGACTGCCACGTCACTGCTTTGCTGAAGGAACATAACCCTCCTCTGCTGTTTGACCTGGAGACAGATCCTGCCGAAAACTACAACTTACTGAACCCAGTTATCCCTGAAGAGCTAGAACCAATTGTCAATGAAATACTAAAGGAGCGAGATAGATTTCTGAAAAGTATGACTTATGCCAAAAGTGAGATTAACAAAGGCACAGACCCTGCATTGAGGCCATGCTGCAACCCAGAATGCACTCCAAAGCCAAGCTGTTGCCGCTGCTAATTCTGAAGTGAACCTCCGCTTATTTTCTGAATGTGCTTCAGGTCATGTGTCGGTTTGAAATCCAGATTTCTTGAAAAGCCTGTATTTGTAAGAAGTTGATGGATAAGCATGCAAGTCGTTCTCTTTTATTCTTTCTTGTGCTGTGTTCACACATGCAGTTCTGAGCAGTTTGTTTTCCAAGGTGTGGTGTGGATGTAGAAGGAATTGAAGTCTTTCCTTTTTCACATTGCCTCCTTTATGGTCCACACATGGTTTTCAAAAAGTGTGTAAAAAAAGAAAGAAAAAAAACTGCATGTGTGATTGAAGCCTAACCGCGAATTTGTGAACTCCGCCTTTATAATCAGGGAGCAGTGGCAGGTTGCCCATTCATTTCAGTATAGCGTGATTGCATATGAATGGCAATGTCTGCAGAGGAAATAGGAGATGGGACCTTCTTATTGCATTAAGAATAGACCCTCCTCACTTTGACTACTAATATGTCTGTGTTTGGAACCTCATTAACTTTAAAGTTTATCTGACAAGATTTCAAAATACAAACTGCATGTATTGAATAGATCTTTTAGAACTGATGAGGCTGGATTACTTACTTTGAAAATCCATATTGAAATGGTTAAATAATCTGGCTAAAGTGTGAGTGAGCTCATGAGTCTGTATGTACTCGATCCAGCCTGACGACAGCTGCAGCTTGTACTGAATAGTGAGATTTTATCGACAGCAGGGAGGAGGGACACTGAGGAGCTGTCAATCAGACTAGGGCAGAGCTTGCACAAAAAGTTTCCAAAAGGATTATCGAGCCATTCTAACATGAACTATCAAAATAAGTTGGCAAACCTCTTGAGTTCTAAGAAATCTATTGTATAATGTATGCAGTTTGCATTGTAAAATCTACTGACACTGTAATTTCCCATTGACCTGAATATACTGTAGGGGAATAAGTATCTCCTCTAAGCAATGCTAATGAAGTATTTCTGTTAACATGTTTATTAATTTATTTCTCAGTAAATATTGCTACACCTAGGAGCTGAAAGCCATCGTGCTCGTTAACACATAGTCAAGATCATCTTGCATTTGTGAGATTGAAAGATTTAAAGCGAACCTGTCACCTGTTTTGGCCGCTATAAAATGCAGCCATCGCCTTTCAGGGCTTATCTACAGCATTTTTTAATGTTGTAGATAAGTGTTGTGGATTCTGTTTTTGGGCTCCCTCTGGTGGTTACAGATGGTACTGGGTGACTTGTGTTCTCTGCGGTCTCTGGTGTCCACCTGTTCTATCAGGATATGGGAGTTTCCTATTTAACCTGGCTTTCTTGTCATTTCCTCGCCGGCTATCAATGTAATCAGTGTGTCTTGTTACCTCTGCTTCCCGCTTCTGTATTCTTCAGGACAAGCTAAGTTTTTGATTTTCCTGTTCCACGTTTTGCTTAATTTTTGTCTTAGTCCAGCTTGCAGATATGTGATTCCTTTTTGCTGGTTGCTCTAGTGGGCTGATATTACTCCTCATGTTCCATGAGTTGGAATATGAGTTCAAGTAATTTCAGGATGGTTTTTTTGTAGGGTTTTTCGCTGACCGCGCAGTTCACTTTTGTATCCTCTGCTATCTAGCTTTAGCGGGCCTCATTTTGCTGAATCTGTTTTCATAACTACGTATGTGCTTTCCTCTCATTTCACCGATATTACATGTGGGGGGCTGCTATTTCTGTGGGGTGTTTCTCTGGAGGCAAGAGAGGTCTGTGTTTCTTCTAATAGGGAAAGTTAGTTCTTCGGCTGGCGCGAGACGTCTAGAATCATCGTAGGCACGTTCCCCGGCTACAGCTAGTTGTGTGTTGAGGTTCAGGATCGCGGTCAGCTCAGTTTCCATCACCCTAGAGCTTGTTTTGTTTTTTGTGCTTGTCCTTTTGTGATCCCCTGCCATTGGGATCATGACAGTATAGCCGGCCAAAAAGTGGTAATCGTATTGGCTGAAGTAGGAGGAAAAGTAGTCTGAGGAAGTTTTTTTTTTTTTTTTTTTTTTTTCCCCTCAGAGTTTGCTGCATAGCCTTAATTGCAGCCTGGCTGCGTCTTACCTCCTCTTAATCCTTGAATGGCTCTGACCTCAGCTGTTTATCATGGACGTCCAGAGTTTGGCTTCCAGCCTGAATAATCTTGCTGCTAAGGTTCAAAATATACAAGATTTTGTTGTACATGCTCCTATGTCTGAACCTAGAATTCCTATCCCAGAGTTTTTTTCTGGAGATAGATCTAGTTTTCTGAATTTTAGGAACAATTGCAAGTTGTTTCTTTCTTTGAAATCTCGCTCTTCTGGAGACCCTGCTCAGCAAGTCAAGATTGTTATATCTTTCCTGCGGGGTGACCCTCAGAATTGGGCATTTGCATTGGCACCAGGGGATCCTGCGTTGCTCAATGTGGATGCGTTTTTTCTGGCATTGGGTTTGCTCTATGGGGAACCTAACCTAGAGATTCAGGCTGAATAAGCTTTATTGGCTCTCTCTCAGGGGCAAGATGAAGCAGAAATAGATTGTCAGAAATTTTGGAAATGGTCGGTGCTTACTCAGTGGAATGAGTGCGCCCTGGCTGCAAGATTCAGAGATGGCCTTTCTGAGGCCATTAAAGATGTCATGGTGGGGTTCCCTGCGCCTACAGGTCTGAATGAGTCTATGACTATGGCTATTCAGATTGATCGGCGTTTACGGGAGCGCAAACCTGTGCACCATTTGGCGGTGTCTTCTGAACAGGCACCTGAGACAATGCAATGTGATAGAATTCAGTCCAGAAGTGAACGGCAAAACTATAGGTGGAAAAATGGGTTGTGTTTTTATTGTGGTGATTCAGCTCATGTTATATCAGCATGCTCTAAACGCACAAAAAAGGTTGATAAGTCTGTTGCCATTAGTACTTTACAGTCTAAGTTCATTCTGTCTGTGACTCTGATTTGTTCATTATCAGCCATTTCCGTCGATGCCTATGTGGATTCAGGCGCTGCCCTGAGTCTTATGGATTGGTCATTTGCCAACCGCTGTGGGTTTAGTCTGGAGCCTCTGGAAGTCCCTATTCCTTTGAAAGGAATTGACTCTACACCTTTGGCTATGAATAAACCTCAGTACTGGACACAAGTGACCATGCGTATGACTCCCGTTCATCAGGAGGTGATTCGCTTCCTGGTACTGTATAATTTACATGATGTCTTAGTGCTTGGTCTGCCATGGTTACAAACTCATAACCCAGTCTTGGACTGGAAAACGATGTCTGTGTTAAGCTGGGGATGTCAGGGGGTTCATGATGATGCACCTCCGATTTCTATCGCTTCATCTACTCCTTCTGAGGTTCCGGTATTTTTGTCTGATTATCGGGATGTTTTTGAGGAGCCTAAGCTCAGTTCGCTTCCTCCTCACAGGGATTGCGATTGGGCTATAGATTTGATTCCTGGCAGTAAATTCCCTAAAGGTCGTTTGTTCAATCTGTCAGTGCCAGAGCATATTGCTATGCGGGATTATGTTAAGGAGTCCTTGGAAAAGGGACATATCCGTCCATCTTCGTCCCCTTTGGGAGCAGGTTTTTTTTTTTGTGGCCAAAAAAGATGGTTCCTTGAGGCCTTGTATAGATTACCGTCTTTTGAATAAGATTACAGTTAAATATCAGTATCCTTTGCCATTGTTGACTGATTTGTTCGCTCGCATTAAGGGGGCTAAATGGTTCACTAAGATTGATCTTCGGGGTGCGTATAATCTTGTGCGGATAAAGCAGGGTGATGAGTGGAAAACCGCATTTAATACGCCTGAGGGCCATTTTGAGTATTTGGTGATGCCTTTTGGACTTTCTAATGCTCCTTCTGTCTTCCAGTCCTTTATGCACGATATTTTCCGTGAATATCTGGATAAATTTATGATTGTGTATTTGGATGATGTTTTGTTTTTTTCGGATGACTGGGAGTCCCATGTTCAGCAGGTCAGGAAGGTGTTTCAGGTCCTGCGGGCCAATTCTTTGTTTGTAAAAGGTTCAAAGTGTCTCTTTGGAGTCCAGAAGATTTCTTTTTTGGGGTACCGTATATACTCGAGTATAAGCCGAGATTTTCAGCCCAAATTTTTGGGCTGAAAGTGCCCCCCTCGGCTTATACTCGAGTCACGGTAGCGGTGGGGTCGGCAGGTGAGGGGGTGAGGGCGCTGGGGTATACTTACCTAGTCCCAGCGATCCTCGCGCTGTCCCTGCCGTCCCACGGGCTTCTGTGCTGCAGCTTCTTCCTCTCTTCAGCGGTCACGTGGGACCGCTCATTACAGAAATGAATAAGCGGCTCCACCTCCCATAGGGGCGGAGCCGTTTATTCATTTCTCTAATCAGCGGTGCCGGTGACCGCTGATAGAGAAAGAAGCTGCGGCACCGAAGACAGGAGGGGACAGCGCGAGGATCGCCAGGACTAGGTGAGTATGTTATATTCACCTGTCCTCGTTCCAGCCGCCGGGCGCCGATCCATCTTCCCGGCCGGCGCCTCCATCTTCCCGGTGTCTGCGCTCTCTGACTGATCAGGCAGAGGGCGCGATGACGCATACAGTGTGCGCGGCGCCCTCTGCCTGATCAGTCAGAGCAGAGACGCCGGGAAAATGGAGGCGCCGGAACGAGACGCCGGGAGCTGCAATCAAGGGAGGTGAGTATGTGTTTTTTTTTCTTTATTGCGGCAGCGGCGGCACAAATTTATGTGGAACAGCTATGGGGCACAGTGAACGGTGCAGAGCACCGTATATGGCACAGCACAGCTATGGGGCACAGTGAACGGTGCAGAGCACCGTATATGGCACAGCACAGCTATGGGGCACAGTGAACGGTGCAGAGCACCGTATATGGCACAGCACAGCTATGGGGCACAGTGAACGGTGCAGAGCACCGTATATGGCACAGCACAGCTATGGGGCACAGTGAACGGTGCAGAGCACCGTATATGGCACAGCACAGCTATGGGGCACAGTGAACGGTGCAGAGCACCGTATATGGCACAGCTATGGGGCACAGTGAACGGTGCAGAGCACCGTATATGGCACAGCACAGCTATGGGGCACAGTGAACGGTGCAGAGCACCGTATATGGCACAGCTATGGGGCACAGTGAACGGTGCAGAGCACCGTATATGGCACAGCACAGCTATGGGGCACAGTGAACGGTGCAGAGCACCGTATATGGCACAGCTATGGGGCACAGTGAACGGTGCAGAGCACCGTATATGGCACATCTATGGGGCACAATGAACGGTGCAGAGCACCGTATATGGCACAGCTAGGGGGCACAATGAACGGTGCAGAGCACTATATGGTTCACACCTATGGGGAAATATGAACGGTGCAGAGCACTATATGGTTCACACCTATGGGGAAATATGAACGGTGCAGAGCACTATATGGGGCACAGCTATGGGGAAATAATGAATGGTGTAGAGCACTATATGGCACAGCTATGGGGAAATAATGATCTATTTTTATTTTTGAAATTCACCGGTAAATGCTGCATTTCCACCCTAGGCTTATACTCGAGTCAATAAGTTTTCCCAGTTTTTTGTGGCAAAATTAGGGGGGTCGGCTTATACTCGGGTCGGCTTATACTCGAGTATATACGGTATATTTTTTCCCCTTCTACTATTGAGATGGATCCCGTCAAGGTTCAGGCTATTTGTGACTGGACGCAGCCTACATCTCTTAAGAGTCTACAGAAGTTCTTGGGCTTTGCTAATTTTTATCGTCGTTTCATAACTAATTTTTCTAGTGTTGTTAAGCCTTTGACGGATTTGACTAAGAAGGGTGCTGATGTTGCTGATTGGTCTCCTGCGGCTGTGGAGGCCGTTCAGGAACTTAAGCGCCGGTTTTCTTCTGCTCCTGTGTTGCGTCAGCCAGATGTTTCGCTTCCTTTTCAGGTTGAGGTTGATGCTTCCGAGATTGGAGCGGGGGCGGTTTTGTCACAGAGAAGCTCCGATTGCTCAGTGATGAAGCCATGTGCGTTCTTTTCTAGAAAGTTTTCGCCCACTGGGCGGAATTATGATGTTGGTAATCGGGAGCTTTTGGCCATGAAGTGGGCATTTGAGGAGTGGCGTCATTGGCTTGAGGGTGCTAGACATCGTGTGGTGGTCTTGACTGATCACAAAAATCTGATTTACCTTGAGTCTGCCAAGCGTCTGAATCCTAGACAGGCTCGTTGGTCACTGTTTTTCTCCCGTTTCGATTTTGTGGTTTCATACCTGCCAGGTTCAAAGAATGTGAAGGCGGATGCTCTTTCTAGGAGTTTTGTGCCTGACTCCCCTGGAAATTCTGAGCCCACTGGTATCCTTAGGGATGGGGTGATTTTGTCGGCTGTCTCCCCAGACTTGCGACGTGCTTTGCAGGAGTTTCAGGCGGATAAACCTGATCGTTGTCCGCCTGAAAGACTGTTTGTTCCGGATAATTGGACCAGTAGGGTCATCTCCGAGGTCCATTCTTCTGCGTTGGCAGGTCATCCTGGAATATTTGGTACTAGAGACTTGGTGGCCAGGTCTTTTTGGTGGCTTTCCTTGTCGAGGGATGTGCGTTCTTTTGTGCAGTCTTGTGAAGTTTGCGCTCGGGCTAAGCCTTGCTGTTCTCGGGCCAGTGGATTGTTGTCACCTTTGCCTATTCCGAAGAGGCATTGGACGCACATTTCCATGGACTTTATTTCGGATCTCCCTGTCTCTCAAAAAATGTCCGTCATCTGGGTTGTGTGTGACCGCTTTTCTAAGATGGTTCATCTGGTACCCTTGCCTAAGTTGCCTTCCTCCTCTGAGTTGGTCCCTCTGTTTTTTCAGAACGTGGTTCGTTTGCATGGGATTCCGGAGAACATCGTTTCTGACAGGGGATCCCAGCTTGTGTCTAGATTTTGGCGGACGTTCTGTGCTAAGATGGGCATTGATTTGTCCTTTTCGTCTGCATTCCATCCTCAGACGAATGGCCAGACGGAACGAACTAATCAGACCTTGGAAACTTATTTAAGGTGTTTTGTTTCTGCTGATCAAGATGACTGGGTTACCTTTTTGCCGCTTGCCGAATTTGCCCTTAATAATCGGGCTAGTTCTGCTACCTTGGTTTCTCCTTTCTTTTGTAATTCGGGGTTTCATCCTCGTTTTTCCTCTGGTCAGGTGGAGCCTTCTGATTGTCCTGGAGTGGACATGGTGGTGGATAGGTTGCATCGGATTTGGAGTCATGTGGTGGACAATTTGAAGTTGTCCCAGGAGAAGGCTCAGCAGTTTGCTAATCGCCGTCGCCGCGTGGGTCCTCGACTTCTTGTTGGTGACTTGGTGTGGTTGTCTTCTCGTTTTGTTCCTATGAAGGTCTCTTCTCCTAAGTTCAAGCCTCGGTTCATCGGTCCCTATAGGATCTTGGAAATTCTTAACCCTGTGTCGTTTCGTTTGGATCTCCCGGCATCGTTTGCTATTCATAATGTGTTCCATCGGTCGTTGTTGCGGAAGTATGAGGTACCTGTTGTTCCTTCGCTTGAGCCTCCTGCTCCGGTGCTGGTGGAGGGAGAATTGGAGTATGTTGTGGAGAAGATCTTGGATTCTCGTGTTTCCAGACGGAAACTCCAATATTTGGTCAAGTGGAAGGGTTATGGTCAGGAGGATAATTCTTGGGTGGTTGCCTCTGATGTTCATGCTGCTGATTTGGTCCGTGCATTTCATAGGGCTCATCCTGGTCGCCCTGGTGGTTCTCGTAAGGGTTCGGTGACCCCTCCTCGGGGGGGGGTACTGTTGTGGATTCTGTTTTTGGGCTCCTTCTGGTGGTTACAGATGGTACTGGGTGACTTGTGTTCTCTGCGGTCTCTGGTGTCCACCTGTTCTATCAGGATATGGGAGTTTCCTATTTAACCTGGCTTTCTTGTCATTTCCTCGCCGGCTATCAATGTAATCAGTGTGTCTTGTTACCTCTGCTTCCCGCTTCTGTATTCTTCAGGACAAGCTAAGTTTTTGATTTTCCTGTTCCACGTTTTGCTTAATTTTTGTCTTAGTCCAGCTTGCAGATATGTGATTCCTTTTTGCTGGTTGCTCTAGTGGGCTGATATTACTCCTCATGTTCCATGAGTTGGAAGATGAGTTCAAGTGATTTCAGGATGGTTTTTTTGTAGGGTTTTTCGCTGACCGCGCAGTTCACTTTTGTATCCTCTGCTATCTAGCTTTAGCGGGCCTCATTTTGCTGAATCTGTTTTCATAACTACGTATGTGCTTTCCTCTCATTTCACTGTTATTACATGTGGGGGGCTGCTATTTCTGTGGGGTGTTTCTCTGGAGGCAAGAGAGGTCTGTGTTTCTTCTAATAGGGAAAGTTAGTTCTTCGGCTGGCGCGAGACGTCTAGAATCATCGCAGGCACGTTCCCCGGCTACAGCTAGTTGTGTGTTGAGGTTCAGGATCGCGGTCAGCTCAGTTTCCATCACCCTAGAGCTTGTTTTGTTTTTTGTGCTTGTCCTTTTGTGATCCCCTGCCATTGGGATCATGACAGATAAGCCCCCGGTCCGACCTGAAAAATAAGTTTTAGGGCATGTGTCCACGTTCAGGATTGCATCAGGATTTGGTCAGGATTTTATGTCAGTATTTGTAAGCCAAAACCAGGAGTGGCTGATAAATACAGAAGTGGTGCACATGTTTCTATTATACTTTTCCTCTAATTGTTCCACTCCTGGTTTTGGCTTACAAATACTGACATAAAATCCTGAGTCCTGACCAAATCCTGATGCAATCCTGAACGTGGACACATACCCTTATTATACAGGGTGAGCCATTTATATGGATAAACCTAAATAAAATGGGAATGGTTGGTGATATCAACTTCCTGTTTTTGACACATTAGTATATGGGAGGGGGAAACTTTTCAAGATGGGTGGTGACCATTGCGGCCATTTTGAAGTTGGCCATTTTGGATCCAACTTTATAAATGGCCCACCCAGGTGTATCCACATATATTGCCCAACATGTTCTCACGGGAGGGGCAGTCCGGTCCGATGGGTTTTACAGGTCTGGGTCCAGCGCCTCCCATCTTCTTGTGACGCCGCCCTCCTGCTTGCATTGTCGCTCCCCGGCATCGTGCTTTTGCACAGGCGTACTTCTCTACCCTGTTGAGGGCAGACCAAAGTACTGCAGTGCACAGCTGCTGGGAAAGGTCAGAGAGGCCCAGCGCCTGGGCACTGCAGTACTTTGCTCTGCCCTCAACAGGGCAGAGAAGTACGCATGCGCAGAAGCGCGATGCCTGGGAGCGACGATGAAAACAGGAGGGCGGCATCACAAGAAGATGGGAGGTGCCGGACCCAGGCCTGCGACACCCATCAGACCGGACCATTCCCCCGGGGTGAGTTTAATAAAACTTATTTTTCAGGTCGGATCGGGGGCTTATCTACAGCATTAGGCCGGCGTCACACTCAGCGTATGAAAATATGGTCCGTTTTTTACGGCCGTAATACGCAGAAATGTTCCCAAAATAGTAATCCGTATGTCATCCGTAGGCAGGGTGTGTCAGCGTATTTTGCGCATGTCATCCTCCATATGTAATCCGTATGGCATCCGTACTGCAAGATTTTCTCGCAGGTTTGCAAAACGGACATACAATGGATCCATGGTCTCAAATATTCGCTAAAACATAATAGGTATATATATATACCTATAATATATATATATATATATATATATAATATATAATTGCCTAGAATACTACTTCCTGCAATTTGTGCCAACTTCCGTGGCTTTGTCCGGAGCTAATGTCCGGAGCTAATGTCCGGAGCTAATGTTCGGAGATAAGTGACGTCAACAGTGTCCAGTGTCTGATTGGTTGCCACCTGCTGCGAGCGACCAATCAGAAACGTGCCATACTGTGACACACTCCGCCCGCCATTTTGGTGTGATTTTTGAATTTTTACCTCACAGCAAGTTTCTACTGCGTGGAGGCGGGCCCAGTGACGTTGCTCTTCAAGCTCCTGCCGAATTTCGTCAAAAAAATGATAATACCATTTACCAAAACTATATATATTTAGTTGTGAAGTGGTTCAGTGACATTTTCACACCAATTTTGAACTTTTGTTTGGTGTTTTCTCCATATACTGCCTATTATTTTTGTTCTTTCTTACTATTATTTATTAATTGTATTATTCTTACATTTGAATAAATAAAGTATATATGGATTCTAGACTCCCGATTCTTTAGAATCGGGCTGCCATCTAGTATATATATATAATTAATTATTAATCCAATAGTACGAAATGGTTAATAAAACACACACATTATTACAAATTATTTTAATGAAATAAAGACACAGGGTGTTTTAGTATTTTATTATACTCTTAATCCACCTGAAGACCCTTGTCACCTGGAACAAAGTTAAAAAAAACAACAACAATATTCCATACCTTCCGTCGTTCAGTCTTGTCCCACGCTGTAAATCCATCTGAAGGAGTTAAATCATTTTACACTCAGGAGCTCTGCTAATGCAGCTGTGCTCATGGCTGTAAAAACCCAGGGAATGAATGGAATGCAGGGGAATGACCTGTAGTTACCTCGAGTCGCGGTGATGCGCCCTCTGCTGGATGTCCTCATATGAACTCAAGCCTGGGAAAATATTGTGAAAAGCCACTGTCTCTGCACGGGTCACTGTCTCTGCACGGCCATCAGGGCGCACCTCTCCAGTCACAGCAGAGTTTGCTTTCACATAGTCCTCCTCCCTTAACCATGTGGTTTTTAATTACATCTAATTCACACTTGGTTCCGGCCAACCAATATGTAGGCTTTACTGAGAGAGGTGTCCACATTCACCCAAGCATAAAGACATTAGCCTTCGGTAAGTGTTCACATTTGGACAAGGAGGTCAGGGACCTATCAGATTAATGAGACCACCTTGACGATGGTTGATGGGCTCACACTATTTGGCTAAATTCTGTGCAAAGCGTCTCTCAAATATTTTTCCTAATGTTCAAAAGCCATTTTGCTATTCATATTTCATGTATTTCATATTAGACATGACATTTGGCACGATAGAGTGCAACCTTTTCTGTATATTGTATATGGAGGTAGCTGCTCCTGGTATGCACCTATTCACACCAGTTTGGATGTGCCGGTCGTTTTTCTGTCATTCACATACTCACATGATGCAGTCTTTCTGGACAGTCTCCCTGTATCAATAGAGAACCATGTGCACTACTAAGGAAGGTGCCGTAGTAGGATCCCACACCATGAAGTAATACAAAATAAACTAGGCACTCAACTTAAAGATGAATTTTTTTGACTTTTAATGTAGTCAAGGCAAAACGTTTCGGCCGCATCTGGCCTTTATCAATTACAAACTACAGGAGTGTCAGGGATTCGTGGGATCTTTCACAAGAGTATGGGACATCTAAAGGGGAAAAAACCCCAATGGTAAACAAGCCAGGGAACCTGAATGTGCGCACTTTCCTGGAGAAAGACGCAGTGTCCGCTGTTATGTTTGCTAATGACAGGTGTTATGAAGGCAATCCAGAAACACAGTGTGCTTAGCGATCAGAGCGCACACAGTGATCTGACAAATACCCAAAAATACAAGAACGAGCTCTGAGACATGGAAACTCTGTAGACTGCACACCTGATCCTATCCTAAACACAACTTAAAGCGGCTGTGGATTGCGCCTAACAACTACCTAGGCAACTCGGCACAGCCTAAGAAACTAGCTAGCCTGAAGATAGAAAAATAGGCCTGACTTGCCCCAGAGAAATTCCCCAAAGGAAAAGGCAGCCCCCCACATATAATGACTGTGAGTAAGATGAAAAGACAAAACGTAGGGATGAAATAGATTCAGCAAAGTGGGGCCCGATATTCTAGGACAGAGCGAGGACAGTATAGCGAACTTTGCAGTCTACAAAAAACCCTAAAGCAAAACCACGCAAAGGGGGCCAAAAAAAAACCCACCGTGCCGAACTAACGGCACGGCGGTACACCCTTTGCGTCTCAGAGCTTCCAGCAAAACAAAAGACAAGCTGGACAGAAAAAAAGCAACAAAAAAGCAAAAAGCACTTAGCTATACAGAGCAGCAGGTCACAGGAACAATCAGGAGAAGCTCAGATCCAACACTGAAACATTGACAAGGAGCAAGGATAGCAGCATCAGGCGGAGTTAAGTAATGAAGCAGTTAACGAGCTCACCAGAACACCTGAGGGAGGAAGCTCAGAAGCTGCAGTACCACTTGTGACCACAGGAGTGAATTCAGCCACAGAATTCACAACAGTACCCCCCCCTTGAGGAGGGGTCACCGAACCCTCACCAGAGCCCCCAGGCCGACCAGGATGAGCCGCATGAAAGGCACGAACAAGATCAGAAGCATGAACATCAGAGGCAAAAACCCAGGAATTATCTTCCTGAGCATAACCCTTCCATTTAACCAGATACTGGAGTTTCCGTCTAGAAACACGAGAATCCAAAATCTTCTCCACAATATACTCCAATTCCCCCTCCACCAAAACCGGGGCAGGAGGCTCAACAGATGGAACCATAGGTGCCACGTATCTCCGCAACAACGACCTATGGAATACATTATGTATGGAAAAGGAGTCTGGGAGGGTCAAACGAAAAGACACAGGATTGAGAACCTCAGAAATCCTATACGGACCAATAAAACGAGGTTTAAATTTAGGAGAGGAAACCTTCATAGGAATATGACGAGAAGATAACCAAACCAGATCCCCAACACGAAGTCGGGGACCCACACGGCGTCTGCGATTAGCGAAAAGTTGAGCTTTCTCCTGGGACAAGATCAAATTGTCCACTACCTGAGTCCAGATCTGCTGCAACCTATCCACCACAGAATCCACACCAGGACAGTCCGAAGACTCAACCTGTCCTGAAGAGAAACGAGGATGGAACCCAGAATTGCAAAAAAATGGAGAAACCAAGGTAGCCAAGCTGGCCCGATTATTAAGGGCGAACTCAGCCAACGGCAAAAAGGACACCCAATCATCCTGGTCTGCAGAAACAAAACATCTCAGATATGTTTCCAAGGTCTGATTGGTTCGTTCGGTCTGGCCATTAGTCTGAGGATGGAAAGCCGAGGAAAAGGATAGGTCAATGCCCATCCTACCACAAAAGGCTCGCCAAAACCTTGAAACAAACTGGGAACCTCTGTCAGAAACAATATTCTCAGGAATGCCATGCAACCGAACCACATGCTGAAAGAACAAAGGTACCAAATCAGAGGAGGAAGGCAATTTAGCCAAGGGCACCAGATGGACCATTTTAGAAAAGCGATCACAGACCACCCAAATGACTGACATCTTTTGAGAAACGGGAAGGTCAGAAATGAAATCCATCGAAATATGTGTCCAAGGCCTCTTTGGGACCGGCAAGGGCAAAAGCAACCCACTGGCACGAGAACAGCAGGGCTTAGCCCTAGCACAAATCCCACAG
Organism: Ranitomeya imitator; assembly: GCF_032444005.1. Lineage (NCBI taxonomy): Eukaryota > Metazoa > Chordata > Amphibia > Anura > Dendrobatidae > Ranitomeya > Ranitomeya imitator. Next base: position 425,519,255 of record NC_091285.1, on the reverse strand, counting down.
GACTGCACAAAAGTACGTACATCCCGTGACAGAGATGGCCACCAGAAGGATCTAGCCACTAACTCTCTGGTACCAAAGATTCCAGGATGACCAGCCAACACCGAACAATGAAGTTCAGAGATAAGTTTATTAGTCCACCTATCAGGGACGAACAGTTTCTCTGCTGGACAACGATCAGGTTTATTCGCCTGAAATTTTTGCAGCACCCGCCGCAAATCAGGGGAGATGGCAGACACAATGACTCCTTCCTTGAGGATACCCGCTGGCTCAGATAAACCCGGAGAGTCGGGCACAAAACTCCTAGACAGAGCATCCGCCTTCACATTTTTAGAGCCCGGAAGGTACGAAATCACAAAGTCGAAGCGGGCAAAAAATAACGACCAACGGGCCTGTCTAGGATTCAAGCGCTTGGCAGACTCGAGATAAGTCAAGTTCTTATGATCAGTCAATACCACCACGCTATGCTTAGCTCCTTCAAGCCAATGACGCCACTCCTCGAATGCCCACTTCATGGCCAGCAACTCTCGATTGCCCACATCATAATTACGCTCAGCGGGCGAAAACTTCCTGGAAAAGAAAGCACATGGTTTCATCACTGAGCAATCAGAACCTCTCTGTGACAAAACCGCCCCTGCTCCAATCTCAGAAGCATCGACCTGGAACGGAAGAGAAACATCTGGCTGACACAACACAGGGGCAGAACAAAAACGACGCTTCAACTCCTGAAAAGCTTCCACAGCAGCAGAAGACCAATTAACCAAATCAGCACCCTTCTTGGTCAAATCGGTCAATGGTTTGGCAATGCTAGAAAAATTACAGATGAAGCGACGATAAAAATTAGCAAAGCCCAGGAACTTTTGCAGACTTTTCAGAGATGTCGGCTGAATCCAATCCTGGATGGCTTGGACCTTAACTGGATCCATCTCGATAGTAGAAGGGGTAAAGATGAACCCCAAAAATGAAACTTTCTGCACACCGAAGAGACACTTTGATCCCTTCACAAACAAAGAGTTAGCACGCAGGACCTGAAAAACCATTCTGACCTGCTTCACATGAGACTCCCAATCATCTGAGAAGATCAAAATGTCATCCAAGTAAACAATCAGGAATTTATCCAGATATTCACGGAAGATGTCATGCATAAAAGACTGAAACACAGATGGAGCATTGGCAAGTCCGAACGGCATCACTAGATACTCAAAATGACCCTCGGGCGTATTGAATGCAGTTTTCCATTCATCTCCTTGCCTGATTCTCACCAGATTATACGCACCACGAAGATCTATCTTAGTGAACCAACTAGCCCCCTTAATCCGAGCAAACAAGTCAGATAACAATGGCAAGGGATACTGAAATTTAACAGTGATCTTATTAAGAAGGCGGTAATCAATACACGGTCTCAGCGAACCATCCTTCTTGGCTACAAAGAAGAACCCTGCTCCCAGTGGTGATGACGATGGGCGAATATGTCCCTTCTCCAGGGATTCCTTCACATAACTGCGCATAGCGGCGTGTTCGGACACGGATAAATTAAATAATCGACCTTTAGGGAATTTACTACCAGGAATCAAATTGATAGCACAATCACAATCCCTATGCGGAGGTAGAGCATCGGACTTGGGCTCTTCAAATACATCCTGATAATCAGACAAGAACTCTGGGACCTCAGAAGGGGTGGATGACGAAATCGACAAAAATGGAACATCACCATGTACCCCCTGACAACCCCAGCTGGATACCGACATGGAATTCCAATCCAATACTGGATTATGGGTTTGTAGCCATGGCAACCCCAACACGACCACATCATGCAGATTATGCAACACCAGAAAGCGAATAACTTCCTGATGTGCAGGAGCCATGCACATGGTCAGCTGGGCCCAGTATTGAGGTTTATTCTTGGCCAAAGGTGTAGCATCAATTCCTCTCAATGGAATAGGACACCGCAAAGGCTCCAAGAAAAACCCACAACGTTTAGCATAATCCAAATCCATCAGATTCAGGGCAGCGCCCGAATCCACAAACGCCATGACAGAAAACGACGACAAAGAGCATATCAAGGTAATGGACAGAAGGAATTTGGACTGTACAGTACCAATGACGGCAGACCTAGCGGACCGCTTAGTGCGCTTAGGACAATCAGAAATAGCATGAGTGGAATCACCACAGTAGAAACACAGACCATTCAGACGTCTGTATTCCTGCCGTTCAACTCTAGTCATAGTCCTATCGCACTGCATAGGCTCAGGTTTAACCTCAGGCAGTACCGCCAAATGGTGCACAGATTTACGCTCGCGCAAGCGTCGACCGATCTGAATGGCCAAAGACAAAGACTCATTCAAACCAGCAGGCATAGGAAATCCCACCATGACATCCTTAAGAGCCTCAGAGAGACCCTTTCTGAACAAAGCTGCCAGCGCAGATTCATTCCACTGAGTGAGTACTGACCATTTCCTAAATTTCTGACAATATACTTCTATATCATCCTGACCCTGGCACAAAGCCAGCAAATTTTTCTCAGCCTGATCCACTGAATTAGGCTCATCGTACAGCAATCCGAGCGCCAGGAAAAACGCATCGACACTACTCAATGCAGGGTCTCCTGGCGCAAGAGAAAATGCCCAGTCTTGAGGGTCGCCGCGCAAAAAAGAAATAATAATCAAAACCTGTTGAATAGGATTACCAGAAGAATGAGGTTTCAAGGCCAGAAATAGCTTACAATTATTTTTGAAACTTAGAAACTTAGTTCTATCTCCAAAAAACAAATCAGGAATAGGAATTCTTGGTTCTAACATAGATTTCTGATCAATAGTATCTTGAATTTTTTGTACATTTATAACGAGATTATCCATTGAAGAGCACAGACCCTGAATATCCATGTCCACACCTGTGTCCAGAATCACCCAAATGTCTAGGGGAAAAAAAAAAAAAGTGAACACAGCAGAAAAAAAAAAAAAAATGATGTCAGAACTTTTTCTTTCCCTCTATTGAGAATCATTAGTTAGGCTCCTTGTACTGTTATGTTTGCTAATGACAGGTGTTATGAAGGCAATCCAGAAACACAGTGTGCTTAGCGATCAGAGCGCACACAGTGATCTGACAAATACCCAAAAATACAAGAACGAGCTCTGAGACGTGGAAACTCTGTAGACTGCACACCTGATCCTATCCTAAACACAACTAAAAGCGGCTGTGGATTGCGCCTAACAACTACCTAGGCAACTCGGCACAGCCTAAGAAACTAGCTAGCCTGAAGATAGAAAAATAGGCCTGACTTGCCCCAGAGAAATTCCCCAAAGGAAAAGGCAGCCCCCCACATATAATGACTGTGAGTAAGATGAAAAGACAAAACGTAGGGATGAAATAGATTCAGCAAAGTGGGGCCCGATATTCTAGGACAGAGCGAGGACAGTAAAGCGAACTTTGCAGTCTACAAAAAACCCTAAAGCAAAACCACGCAAAGGGGGCCAAAAAAAAACCCACCGTGCCGAACTAACGGCACGGCGGTACACCCTTTGCGTCTCAGAGCTTCCAGCAAAACAAAAGACAAGCTGGACAGAAAAAAAGCAACAAAAAAGCAAAAAGCACTTAGCTATACAGAGCAGCAGGTCACAGGAACAATCAGGAGAAGCTCAGATCCAACACTGAAACATTGACAAGGAGCAAGGATAGCAGCATCAGGCGGAGTTAAGTAATGAAGCAGTTAACGAGCTCACCAGAACACCTGAGGGAGGAAGCTCAGAAGCTGCAGTACCACTTGTGACCACGGGAGTGAATTCAGCCACAGAATTCACAACAGTCCGCTGCTTGTCAGCTCCAAATACATGCAGCCGCACACTCCAGTCCCGAATGCCGATGGCACTGCCGGTGTTGATGCGAGAGACTCGGGCAAGTTTCTCGCATCACACTCGAAAATGTGACCCCGGCCACACAGGAAGTTCCCGAAAGCAGAGAGGTCAGTAAGGCTGGGGTTCCCCTATAATTAATAGCCAGAAAGGCTATGCAGACAGATGCTGGCTGATATTCATATCCTAAGAAGGGACCATGGTTATTGACACCAATGTGCTAAAAACACCAGCTCTCATTTTCCAAAAGGAGGACCCAGGAGCATTATCTTTCTAAAAAAAAATGATAAATGTACGAAGTTTATTGAAAAATCCAATAAAAAACACGTAAAAATACACCAAATGAGGACACCATTAACTGACATCCAGTACCATATCCATAACAGTAAAGGTAACACTCGCATAAATATTTGTGCGTAATAGTGTGGAAGGAAAGACATACCGCATCAAAAACCCCGGAACCATCAAGCCTATTAATTTGACCCACTATCACAAAGTCATGCTTGATCTGGCTATTACATAGGGGCCTGGCTCTTGGTAAGCCCGAGGTTCAGACCAACCTATGGGAAATCCCATGAGAAACATTCATATAGTGCCAACTGGCATCAAAACTCACATAGGGATAACACATAGTGGTTCTCTTACCCGGTACTGAAGTCCCCTGAATTGGGTGCCACCCCGACGTGCGTTTTGCTGCAACACTGCTCGCATGATAAAGCGTTTTCGCAGTTATTACGCATGTGACTAATCAATAGATGTGGTTTTACCGCATGTAATGATAGCCTATGGGAAATTTACACTGCGGGGACGGACAGTCTAGAAAGAAGCATCGTATGTCTGGTCACGTAGGTCTGCCGCCTGCGTCTCTGAACGCATAGTGGAGATGGGATTCCACTATGCTGTAACATCTGGACGCTGCGGGTTGGACGGTGCAGATGTACGCAGCGTCCAACCCGCAGCGATTACTGACCCTGTGCACATACCCTATCTGCAAACAGAAAATCACTTTTTTTTCCTTCAAAAAAGCCAACTTTCAGTAAGCTTTATTTCAAGTGACAAAAAAAAACACATGTATTGAAAAAACGCATGCGGAAGAAAATGCATGTAAAAAATGCAGGTGACCTGCCAGTGACCTCAGATGCAGATTTTACCTGTGTCAAATCCTGAGCAAATACTGAGCCATTCTTGACCGTGGAAACATACCCTAACAGCTTGATTATCAAGCCAACAGACAAAGGAGGGGCAATTGTTGTTATGAATAAATCTGACTATATATCAGAAATACTGTACATTGACAACTGAATGACACCTCCATTTATTCAGAATTATGAAATGACCCCACCTGTTGTGAATTCCGCTCTTGGGCTCCCTCCGGTGGTTGTAAGTGGCACTTTTCTGAGTTCTGCTCTTGGGCTCCCTCTTGTGGTTTCAAGTGGTATGGCTGCTCCTTGGAGTTAGCTGTCATCAGCTGCCTCCACTTATCGTCTCTTCTGCTCGGCTATATAGGCCTGGCTGTTCCTTCAGCCAGTGCCACTTGTAAATGGTTTCTGGTTGGATTCATATCTCTTTGGATTTCCCTGTTTTCCTGACCAGTTCAGCAAAGCTAAGTTCTTGCTTGCTCTGTTCTGTTCACAGATTGTGGACTTATCTGTTTAGTGCTTTCTATGTTTGTCCAGCTTATCAGTATGAATTAATTCTGTCTTGCTGGAAGCTCTGGGAAGCAGATTTACCCTCCACACCTTTAGTCAGGTGTGGAGATTTTTTGTAAACTCTGCGTGGATTTTTGTAGTGTTTTATACTGACCGCACAGTATCCCATCCTGTCATATCTATCAAGCTAGACTGGCCTCCTGTGCTCATCCTGGTTTCATTCTGTGTATGTCTTTTCCCTCTCCACTCAGTCATTATTTGTGGGGGGCTAATCTATCCTTTGGGGATTTTCTCTGAGGCAAGATAGTTTTCCTGCTTCTATCTTTAGGGGTAGTTAGCTCTTAGGCTGTGACGAGATGCCTAGGCAGAGTTAGGAGCATTCCACGGCTACTTCTAGTGTTGTGTTTAGCTTAGGGACTGCGGTCAGTACAGTTACCACTTCATTCAGAGCTCGTTCCATGTTGCTCCTAAACCACCGCATCATAACACCCATCTATGACATCCAATGTAAAATTAGTGACATACTTCTTAAGTAGTGATGAGCGAGCATTCTCGTTGCTTGGGTTTTCCAGAGCATGCTCGGGCGGTGGCAACCTCCACACGTACTCAGGCTGACTAACAGCTGAAAATCATGCATCTGCTTCAACAAAACTAAACCTCCGAGCAGTCACAGATACTCGGAGACCACCCGAGCGTGCTCGGGAAAACCCGGGCAACGGGAATACTCGCTCATCACTATTCTTAAGTTTACCGGTTTGTGCCTTCTGGATCAGAAAACTTGTGAATTCCTCACTAAAAATAACCTAGTGATTTTGGTTTTCTATACGCTACCAAAAATTCACAAGAATTTGGAACAGCCTCCCGGTAGACCCATAGTGGCCTCCACTGAACCTATTCTTTCTCCCATCTTTATTTACCTTGAGAAGCTCCTCACCCCACTCATCCAAAGGACTGAATCTTTTCTCCTTGACACTGGGGCCTTTTTACAAATCATCAAGGATTTGGATAGTATCCCCAAAGATGCCCTTTTGGTATCATTCGACGTTAGGGATTTATATACCTCAATCCCACATCAACTTGGTATACAATTAGTACTTCGACTTCTTGTCACATCTGACATGGATATGAATCAAACTAATCTCTGTGTGGAACTTCTCTCCGTAGTACTTTACAAATAACTTTTTTATGTTCAAGGATACTTTTTATTTGCAGATCCGGGGTACAGCAATGGGCTCAAATGTGGCACCTCTTACGCTAACTGCTACATGGCGGATTTTGAAGAAACAGCCATATATAGTAATCATCTTTATCAAAACACTGTCATACTTTGTAAACGATATATTGATTATGTTTTTGGCATATGGGGTGGCACATTGGAGTCCTTGGACCTACTTTTTTGATTTTCTCAATTCCTCTTGGCCTGGTCTCTGTTTCACGATGTCTTGTGACCCCTCCAAAATCAATTTCTTTGACACACTGATCATAAAGGATATGAATGGCACCCTCTCTGTTATGATAGGCAATTCAGTAACACAATGTACATAGCGATCAGAGCACATACAGTGATCTGACAATAACCCAAAATAATAGAACGAGCTCTGAGACGTGGAAACTCTGTAGACCGCAATTCCTGATCCTCTCCAAACACAACTAGAGGCAGCTGTGGATTGCGCCTAACGCTCCCTATGCAACTCGGCACAGCCTGAGAAACTAACTAGCCTGAAGATAGAAAAATAAGCCTACCTTGCCTCAGAGAAATACCCCAAAGGAAAAGGCAGCCCCCCACATATAATGACTGAGTAAGATGAAAAGACAAACGTAGGGATGAAATAGATTCAGCAAAGTGAGGCCCGATATTCTAGACAGAACGAGGATAGGAAAGATAACTTTGCGGTCTACACAAAACCCTAAAGAAAACCACGCAAAGGGGGCAAAAAGACCCTCTGTACCGAACTAACGGCACGGAGGTACACCCTTTGCGTCCCAGAGCTTCCAGCAAAACAAATAGACAAGCTGGACAGAAAAAATAGCAACAAATAGCAAAGAAGCACTTAGCTATGCAGAGCAGCAGGCCACAGGAATGATCCAGAGAAACACAAGTCCAACACTGGAACATTGACAGGAAGCATGTATCAAAGCATCAGGTGGAGTTAAGTAGAGAAGCAGCTAACGACCTCACCAGATCACCTGAGGGAGGAAACTCAGAAGCTGCAGTACCACTTTCCTCCACAAACGGAATCTCCCAGAGAGAATCAGCCGAAGTACCACTTGTGACCACAGGAGTGAACTCTGCCACAGAATTCACAACAGTACCCCCCCTTGAGGAGGGGTCACCGAACCCACACCAGAGCCCCCAGGCCGACCAGGATGAGCCACATGAAAGGCACGAACAAGATCGGGAGCATGGATATCAGAGGCAAAAACCCAGGAATTATCTTCCTGAGCATAACCCTTCCATTTAACCAGATACTGGAGTTTCCGTCTTGAAACACGAGAATCCAAAATCTTCTCCACAATATACTCCAATTCCCCCTCCACCAAAACCGGGGCAGGAGGCTCAACAGATGGGACCATAGGTGCCACGTATCTCCGCAACAATGACCTATGGAATACGTTATGTATGGAAAAAGAATCTGGAAGGGTCAGACGAAAAGACACAGGATTAAGAACCTCAGAAATCCTATACGGACCAATAAAACGAGGTTTAAACTTAGGAGAGGAAACCTTCATAGGAATATGACGAGAAGATAACCAAACTAGATCCCCAACACGAAGTCGGGGACCCACACGGCGTCTGCGATTAGCGAAAAGTTGAGCCTTCTCCTGGGACAAGGTCAAATTGTCCACTACCTGAGTCCAAATCTGCTGCAACCTCTCCACCACAGTATCCACACCAGGACAGTCCGAAGACTCAACCTGTCCTGAAGAGAAACGAGGATGGAACCCAGAATTGCAGAAAAACGGCGAAACCAAGGTAGCCGAGCTGGCCCGATTATTAAGGGCGAACTCAGCCAAAGGCAAAAAGGACACCCAGTCATCCTGATCAGCAGAAACAAAGCATCTCAGATATGTTTCCAAGGTCTGATTGGTTCGTTCGGTCTGGCCATTAGTCTGAGGATGGAAAGCCGAGGAAAAAGACAAGTCAATGCCCATCCTACCACAAAAGGCTCGCCAAAACCTCGAAACAAACTGGGAACCTCTGTCAGAAACAATATTCTCTGGAATGCCATGCAAACGAACCACATGCTGGAAGAACAAAAGCACCAAATCAGAGGAGGAAGGCAATTTAGACAAGGGTACCAGATGGACCATCTTAGAAAAGCGATCACAGACCACCCAAATGACTGACATCTTTTGAGAAACGGGAAGGTCAGAAATAAAATCCATAGAGATATGTGTCCAAGGCCTCTTCAGGACCGGCAAGGGCAAAAGCAACCCACTGGCACGAGAACAGCAGGGCTTAGCCCGAGCACAAATCCCACAGGACTGCACAAAAGTACGCACATCCCGCGACAGAGAGGGCCACCAAAAGGATCTAGCCACCAACTCTCTGGTACCAAAGATTCCAGGATGACCAGCCAACACCGAACAATGAAGTTCAGAGATAACTCTATTCGTCCACCTATCAGGGACAAACAGTTTCTCCGCTGGGCAACGATCAGGTTTATTAGCCTGAAATTTTTGCAGCACCCGCCGCAAATCAGGGGAGATGGCAGACACAATTACTCCTTCCTTGAGGATACCCGCCGGCTCAGATAAACCCGGAGAGTCGGGCACAAAACTCCTAGATAGAGCATCCGCCTTCACATTTTTAGAGCCCGGAAGGTACGAAATCACAAAGTCAAAACGGGCAAAAAACAACGACCAACGAGCTTGTCTAGGATTCAAGCGCTTGGCAGACTCGAGATAAGTCAAGTTCTTATGATCAGTCAATACCACCACGCGATGCTTAGCTCCTTCAAGCCAATGACGCCACTCCTCGAATGCCCACTTCATGGCCAGCAGCTCTCGGTTGCCCACATCATAATTTCGCTCAGCAGGTGAAAACTTCCTGGAAAAGAAGGCGCATGGTTTCATCACTGAGCAATCAGAACCTCTCTGGGACAAAACAGCCCCTGCTCCAATCTCAGAAGCATCAATCTCGACCTGGAACGGAAGAGAAACATCTGGTTGACACAACACAGGGGCAGAAGAAAAACGACGCTTCAACTCTTGAAAAGCTTCCACAGCAGCAGAAGACCAATTGACCAAATCAGCACCCTTCTTGGTCAAATCGGTCAATGGTTTGGCAACACTAGAAAAATTGCAGATGAAGCGACGATAAAAATTAGCAAAGCCCAGGAACTTTTGCAGACTTTTCAGAGATGTCGGCTGAGTCCAATCATGGATGGCTTGGATCTTAACCGGATCCATCTCGATAGTAGAAGGGGAAAAGATGAACCCCAAAAATGAAACCTGCACACCAAAGAGACACTTTGATCCCTTCACAAACAAAGAATTAGCACGCAGGACCTGAAAAACCGTTCTGACCTGCTTCACATGAGACTCCCAATCATCCGAGAAGATCAAGATGTCATCCAAGTACACAATCAGGAATTTATCCAGGTACTCACGGAAGATGTCATGCATAAAGGATTGAAACACTGATGGAGCATTGGCAAGTCCGAACGGCATCACTAGATACTCAAAATGACCCTCGGGCGTATTAAATGCAGTTTTCCATTCATCGCCTTGCCTGATTCTCACCAGATTATACGCACCACGAAGATCTATCTTAGTGAACCAACTAGCCCCCTTAATCCGAGCAAACAAATCAGATAACAATGGCAAGGGGTACTGAAATTTAACAGTGATCTTATTAAGAAGGCGGTAATCTATACACGGTCTCAGCGAACCATCCTTCTTGGCTACAAAAAAGAACCCTGCTCCTAATGGCGACGATGACGGGCGAATATGCCCCTTCTCCAGGGATTCCTTCACATAACTGCGCATAGCGGTGTGCTCAGGCACGGATAAATTAAACAGTCGACCTTTTGGGAATTTACTACCAGGAATCAAATTGATAGCACAATCACAATCCCTATGCGGAGGCAGGGCATCGGACTTGGGCTCATCAAAGACATCCCGGTAATCAGACAAGAACTCTGGAACCTCAGAAGGGGTGGATGACGAAATTGACAGAAATGGAACATCACCATGTACCCCCTGACAACCCCAGCTGGACACCAACATGGAATTCCAATCCAATACTGGATTATGGGCTTGTAGCCATGGCAACCCCAACACGACCACATCATGCAGATTATGCAACACCAGAAAGCGAATAACCTCCTGATGTGCAGGAGCCATGCACATGGTCAGCTGGGTCCAGTATTGAGGCTTATTCTTGGCCAAAGGTGTAGCATCAATTCCTCTCAATGGAATAGGACACTGCAAGGGCTCCAATAAAAACCCACAACGTTGGGGCGTGGCTATGTAACTGAGGAGGAAAGACGCACCTCGTGTGAGCTCCAGCGATCCTGAACTTATCCTGCCACTTGGACCCTTAATTAACGCGCTGTGCCGGCTGGTGCTGATACCGCATAGGCTCAGGAACCCAGCGGGCCCTCCGGACGGCTGCGGTGAGGATCTGGGACGAAGGAGCGGTGGTGGCCTGGACGGGCGGCAGACTCCACATGCAGCGGCGGCCATCTTGTGAGTGCGCGCGCTGAGGAGACCAGGCACAGCGCCGGCTCTTCCTGGTGTCGGGCGTCCTCCCTTTTGGAAGCGGAGTTCCCCGAACATAGCGGTGATCGCTGGAAAGTACCGGTGAGCGGGGGCAGAAGGACCGGAGGTGGACGGCGGTGTCCACGGGGGGGCACATCAACACAGCGCGCACCCTGACAGTGGGGGAAGCGGCGCTCTCAGCCTCATCTGCGGCGCAAATCAGGAGGTGAAAGATTAGCCTGACACAGCAAGGAGGTGGCACGGTGTGTGTGCCCTGAAAGATTGGGCCCCGTGCCCCCTGCCATACAAGCACTCCTCCTGCCAGCGCCATAACTTTAGAGGGGTTAACCCTCCCCCCCCTCGCTCTGCTGTTCCCCCTGTGGAGCCTGTGGATCTGCTCTAACATACAGAGCCTGGGTGCATATTAAAACTGCAGCATATAACACTCTCAATATCCCAGCTGCCCATCTAGTGGTCTCTCTGGAATACAATCCTACATTTAACTCCGCTGTGGCTGGATCTGGAGAGTGCACTGTATACACATATAACTGTAATTAACCAGTAGAGCCCTCTAGCTGCCTGCCATGCATCACTCTAAGGGAACAGGGGCTGCTGATAAACTAAGGAAGTATGCCAGGGAGGATCCTTCTGATAATACACGCACTCTCAGAAATAACCCTGCACAGACCCAACGTAAAAATCGTCTTTCTGATAGTAATGAGGAGGGAGAACAAGATGAACTGACTCTTAAACAGGCGTCAGAGCAGCTAATGCAAGCTATATCCCTCACTAGATCATCTCTCACAGAAAAAATTGAGGACGTACACACTGAGGTGGGTCGACTGCGGCATGATATGCAAGCTATGAGAGGGCGTATTTCGGAGGTTGAAACAAGAGTGTCTCATATAGAGGATACCATCACCCCTATGGAGGCTAAGTTGACAAAAGCCGCTGGCTCAGTAAACGCCTGGAAACAAAAGGCAGATGACTTGGAAAACAGACTGCGTCGTAATAATATCCGAATTATTGGTCTGCCGGAACGTTCGGAGGTTCAGCAACCCGAAAAATTTCTAGAGGACTGGCTTATGGCCTCCCTGGGGGAAGAATTTTCTTCAACTTTTGCAGTGGAGAGAGCCCATAGGGTCCCAACAAGACCTCTTCCCCCTGGAACTCCACCCCGACCCTTCCTGGCACGTCTTCTCAACTGTAGAGACAGAGATGCTATTCTTCGTCTGGCACGACAGAAGGGCCCTATTAAATTCAACAATGCTACCATATCAATTTTTCCGGATTTTTCCATGGAACTCCAAAAGCAGCGAGCGCGGTTCATGGACATCAAGAAACAACTTAGAGATAAGAGTATCATTTACTCCATGCTTTATCCGGCTCGACTGCGCATTGTTCATGATGGTTCCACCTTATTCTTCACAGATCCAGCGGAGGCGGCCGAATGGTTACGGTCTCGCAGGGTGTCTAATGTGAAAAGACTCCCAATTTATGCTCCTTGTCCAATGGTAACATAAATGGAGCTCTCTAAGTGGGTGCTAAGGTTGTTAACAATACCGGACGCAGGATTCAGTGTATCCCCTTTCATATTTGACTGTAGGAGTACAGGATCTTACTCCTCTACTGTTCAGTTTTTGTCAAATTGTTTTTTTCTTCTGTTAGATTTAATTAGTTTTAGTAGGTATTTGGGTAAGAACCGCCTCCAAAGCCATTATGACTTCCCATGCGTAATCAGCAGACTTTTCTCACCATCAATGCATACCATGTTTTTAAATGCTAGATATGGGGTCTGAGTTGATATGTATGACATGGAACATTCGGGGCATTAAATCACCCCGGAAGAAAATTAAGGTGTTCTCTCAAATTAGACGATATCATCCTCATATTGTGGCCCTGGTAGAGACACATCTAACTAGAGATACAGCCAGAGGTGTACAGAAACCATGGGTACAGTGGTATGCTCACGCGTTTCACACTAGCTACTCGAGAGGGGTATCACTATTAGTACACAAAGACGTCCAATGGGAGGCCCAGACGACTCGACGAGATCTAGAGGGACGTTTTGTTTTTGTTCATGCATTAATTCCCGCGAATACGTTATATTATGCATATATAACCCCCCCCCCCAGCTAATACTTCAGTACTTAAGATGGCAATGAGCTTTGCGTTAAGCTACCCGGACGCACATGTTATTTGTATGGGTGACTTCAACTTAGTTATGGACAGTAATTTAGATAGAATGCGGTTGGGAGATGGGTCGCTTGGGGAATCTTTGTCCTCTTCCTCTTCTTCGACCCCGACTCAGTTAACATTGTTCATGGAAGGTAGCGGCTGGGTAGATCTATGGAGGATGCATCACCCCGGGGAGAGGGGATATACCTGCCATTCATCCACTAGAAGTTCCCTTTCTCGCATAGATTATATCTTTGGATCCGGTGACCTGGTGCGGTGGGTGGATAGTGTGGAACACGGTAATAGAGGGGCCTCGGATCATAGTCCGATTATTCTTAAACTTGTATTTGGGACGTTAAATAATGGTAGAGTATGGAAATTGAATCCCTTTTGGCTTAAACTAATATATTCGGACGATAGAACAGTTGATCAGCTGAACTGCTTTATTCAGTCACATTCAGAACTTCAGAACATTAACTTACTTTGGGATACACTTAAGGCATATCTGAGGGGTTGTCTGTCTTCTACGATCTCATACATTAAAAGGGTAACATCGAGGGAGGACGATGAGATTGAACAACGTTTGAGAGATGCTGAGGCAACATATACAGCTGACCAGACTAATGATAATAGGGTTGAGTGGTTGACTCTGCAAAGATTATACACCCAACACATAGACACCAAGTCTAAACGTAAGTTATTTTTTACGCGACAATCGTACTTTGAAATGGGGAATCAAGCGGGGAAATTTCTGGCCTATTTGGTGCGTCAACATAATACATCTAACATGATATTGCAAATTCGCTCACCGGACGGCTCATTGAATTCCACTACTGAGGGAATACTACAATGTTTTTATAACTATTATAAGGGGCTGTATGAATCTAAGAGCGGTTTTGATGTTTCCGATTGTCTGAGATATTTGTCCGATATAACACTCCCTGTGCTGAGTTCCGCCCAGCAGACCTTTATGGATGCTGAATTTACCCTGGAGGAAGTGGAGCAAGCTATAACAGACATGGCCTCTGGAAAGGCTCCTGGGCCAGATGGCTTCCCTGTAGAGTTGTATAGGAAATACCGGGGGATACTGGCTCCGCTTCTACTGAAAGTGTTTAATGAGATATGGAAGGGAGGGTGTCTACCAGATACTTTTTACGAGGCACATATCATTGTACTTAAGAAGGAGGGGAAAGATCCTTTGGAATGCGGATCCTATCGTCCTATATCCTTGGTAAATGTGGATTATAAGATCCTTGCCAAGATACTGGCTACCAGGTTGAACTCCATTATACTGGATATTATACATCCAGATCAAACTGGCTTTATGCCCGGTAAGAGCACCTCTATAAATATTAGACGGGTCCAGTCGGTGATTCAGTGCAGTTCTTTGTTACCAGACAATGCCTGGGCATTGGCGTCACTGGACGCAGCCAAGGCGTTCGACTCACTTGAATGGCCCTTTTTGTCCGCTTGTCTGCAGAAATATGGCTTTGGGGAGAAATTTTTGAAATGGGTTGGTGTGTTATATCTGAAACCCAAAGCCCGTATAGTTATTAACGGCTCTATGTCTGAACCTTTTTCACTGTATAGGGGAACTCGTCAAGGGTGCCCCCTCTCTCCGGCCCTATTTGCTTTAGCAATAGAGGCATTAGCTGTTCGCTTGCGTTCAACTCCTGGTATTGATGGTATTAAGATAGCGGACCGCACTGACATCATTGGTATGTATGCTGATGATATGATAATATTTATGGATAGGGCAGAAGAAACGTTGCCAAAAATAATTGCTACCATAGATAAATTTAGTGGGTTCTCGGGCCTATATATTAATTGGGATAAATCTGCCCTATTACCTCTATCTCAACACCCAGCACCCGGTCTTAGTACTCTTTCTTTACTGCCCATAGTGTCCAAATTTAAGTACCTGGGCATCTACATGTCCCAATGCAGTGGGTTAGACCTACAGCTCAATGTTCTCCCCCTGTTGGAATACACTAAATTGAAATTTGCATCTTGGAGTAAGCTTCCATTGTCCGTAGCAGGCCGCATTAATCTTATAAAAATGATTTTGCTCCCTAAATTCAACTATTGTCTTCAGCATAGTGCAGTAACCATACCAAAATTCTTCTTTACCAGTTTAAATTCTCACGTTACTTCATTTGTGTGGGGGAAAGGCAGGCCCAAGCTCAAACTGACTACTCTGCAAAGACCTAAACAGGAGGGAGGAGCGGCACTGCCAGATTTCTTTTTATATTATTTGGCGGGACAGGCTAAAGCATTATGTAAATGGATGCCTCATAACTATCTCCCTAATTCTGAAAATCACTTAGTTAGTTCCGTTGGTGCTAGGTGTCCGCTGGGTCTTTTGGAATCGGGGAAAATAAGTGCTCCTGGTTTGCTGCCCATGATTCGATTGGCGAGATCCACTTGGAAGAAAATTAGGAGAGTTACTGGATTTGGGGACATTGTAGCCGAGATGCCTCTGTGGGATAACAGTTATTTTCCGATGTTAGTGAATCACCCGTCTACAAAATTTTGGGTTTCCTACGGGGTTCTTTTGTTGGGAGATTTATATGACCAGGGGGTTTTTATGTCCTTTGAACAACTACAAGATAAATATGACCTTCCAAGATCTCAATTTTTTCGATACCTGCAACTCAGATCTGCCGTTCAGTCATTTGTCAGGAATGAGGGAATGAACCGTAACATCTCCTCTTTGCCTCTGATAGGTATTCTTAAATCCCAGGGCCCTCAAGGTCTTATCTCGTCCCTATATACATATTTGTTATCAGCGGGAACGAACTCTGTTGTGGATTCGGTGAGAGGCAAATGGGAGGGGCTTTTTCCTGATACGCAAAGTGAGGAATGGGAGGATATTTTGGAATCACCCCTCAGAGTTTCCCCATCAGCCAATAATAAGATGACCCAATTATATATAATCCACCAGTCATATTTGACTCCATTGAGACTTTGTCGGATGGGTCGACACTCGACGTCGGAATGTTTGCGTTGCCACTCACCTGACGCTGATTTTGTACACATGATATGGCAGTGCCCCATAATCTCTCACTACTGGAAGGAGGTGACGTCATTATTAGCTTCAATACTATCAATTCCAATTCCTCTTGAACCCTTAATTTGCCTGTTTGGAGTGTGGGACGAGGAGGCCTGGCAACACTATACGGGGATTTTTCTACGAGAAACACTTTTCTTGGCAAGGAAGTTGCTAGCTATGCGGTGGATGGGGAATTCACCCCCCTCCGTTAGGTCCTGGATTGAACTGGTGAATACAGTCGTCCCCTATGAGCATACTCTTTACCAAAATAGGGGCTGCCCGTATAAGTTCAGTAAAATTTGGGATAGATGGAATTCCACTCATCTCACTTTGTGACCTGATTAAATGGGAGAAATGTGGTTTACCTGGTCCTTTGATCTGCAAATATTGCGCAATGGGAAAAGAACAAAATAAATAATGTATTTGGCTTTGGTCAAGTGGCGGTGTAGAAGTTTTGGAGGTTTAGTTGGGTTGTAGTTTAAGAACCCTATGTTCTGACTGTTTTTCTAAAAGTAAAATGATTGACATATGTATGTTCTGTCCTTTCCAATCCCTGTAATGTAACCATGCAGATTAATGACAAGGACAAATATGTATGCTGTAATTTTATTCTATGTTTAATAAATAAACGAATTTAAAAAAAAAAAAACCCACAACGTTTAGCATAATCCAAGTCCATCAAATTCAGGGCAGCGCCTGAATCCACAAACGCCATGACAGAATACGACGACAAGGAGCATATCAAGGTAACGGACAGAAGAAATTTTGACTGTACAGTACCAATGGCGGCAGACCAAGCGAACCGCTTAGTGCGCTTAGGACAATCAGAGATAGCATGAGTGGAATCACCACAGTAGAAACACAGCCCATTCAGACGTCTGTGTTCTTGCCGTTCAACTCTGGTCATAGTCCTATCGCACTGCATAGGCTCAGGTTTAATCTCAGGTAATACCGCCAAATGGTGCACAGATTTACGCTCACGCAAGCATCGACCGATCTGAATGGCCAAAGACATAGACTCATTCAAACCAGCGGGCATAGGAAATCCCACCATGACATCCTTAATGGCTTCAGAGAGACCCTTTCTGAAAATGGCTGCAAGCGCAGATTCATTCCATTGAGTGAGCACGGACCATTTTCTAAATTTCTGGCAATATAGCTCTATCTCATCCTGAGCCTGACAAAGAGCCAGCAAATTTTTTTCTGCCTGATCTACTGAATTAGGCTCATCGTACAGCAATCCAAGCGCCAGGAAAAACGCATCGATATCACTCAATGCAGGATCTCCTGACGCAAGAGAAAATGCCCAGTCCTGAGGGTCGCCACGCAAAAAAGAAATGACGATCCTAACCTGTTGCGCTGGGTCACCAGAGGAACAAGGTTTCAAAGCCAGAAACAGTTTACAATTATTCTTGAAACTCAGAAATGTAGTTCTATCTCCAAAAAACAAATCTGGAATAGGAATTCTCGGTTCTAACAAAGAATTCTGAACCACAAAATTTTGAATATCTTGAACTCTTGCCGTGAGCTGATCTACACATGAAGACAGACCTTTAATGTCCATTGTAACACCTGTGTCCTGAACCACCCAAA
The DNA here is from genome assembly GCF_032444005.1 of Ranitomeya imitator. NCBI lineage: Eukaryota > Metazoa > Chordata > Amphibia > Anura > Dendrobatidae > Ranitomeya > Ranitomeya imitator. The sequence continues at coordinate 425,501,232 of NC_091285.1, read as the reverse complement.
TGTCTAGGGGGAAAAAAAGACAAATCACAGTGCAAAGGAAAAAAAATGGTCTCAGAACTTCTTTTTTCCCTCTATTGAGAATCATTAGTACTTTGGCTATCCTGTACTGTTATGATAGGCAATTCAGTAACACAATGTACATAGCGATCAGAGCACATACAGTGATCTGACAATAACCCAAAATAATAGAACGAGCTCTGAGACGTGGAAACTCTGTAGACCACAATTCCTGATCCTCTCCAAACACAACTAGAGGCAGCTGTGGATTGCGCCTAACGCTCCCTATGCAACTCGGCACAGCCTGAGAAACTAACTAGCCTGAAGATAGAAAAATAGGCCTGACTTGCCCCAGAGAAATTCCCCAAAGGAAAAGGCAGCCCCCCACATATAATGACTGTGAGTAAGATGAAAAGACAAAACGTAGGGATGAAATAGATTCAGCAAAGTGGGGCCCGATATTCTAGGACAGAGCGAGGACAGTAAAGCGAACTTTGCGGTCTACAAAAAACCCTAAAGCAAAACCACGCAAAGGGGGCAAAAAAAACCCACCGTGCCGAACTAACGGCACGGCGGTACACCCTTTGCGTCTCAGAGCTTCCAGCAAAACAAAAGACAAGCTGGAAAGAAAAAAAGCAACAAAAAAAGCAAAAAGCACTTAGCTATACAGAGCAGCAGGTCACAGGAACAATCAGGAGAAGCTCAGATCCAACACTGAAACATTGACAAGGAGCAAGGATAGCAGCATCAGGCGGAGTTAAGTAATGAAGCAGTTAACGAGCTCACCAGAACACCTGAGGGAGGAAGCTCAGAAGCTGCAGTACCACTTGTGACCACAGGAGTGAATTCAGCCACAGAATTCACAACAGTACCCCCCCCTTGAGGAGGGGTCACCGAACCCTCACCAGAGCCCCCAGGCCGACCAGGATGAGCCGCATGAAAGGCACGAACAAGATCGGAAGCATGAACATCAGAGGCAAAAACCCAGGAATTATCTTCCTGAGCATAACCCTTCCATTTAACCAGATACTGGAGTTTCCGTCTAGAAACACGAGAATCCAAAATCTTCTCCACAATATACTCCAATTCCCCCTCCACCAAAACCGGGGCAGGAGGCTCAACAGATGGAACCATAGGTGCCACGTATCTCCGCAACAACGACCTATGGAATACATTATGTATGGAAAAGGAGTCTGGGAGGGTCAAACGAAAAGACACAGGATTGAGAACCTCAGAAATCCTATACGGACCAATAAAACGAGGTTTAAATTTAGGAGAGGAAACCTTCATAGGAATATGACGAGAAGATAACCAAACCAGATCCCCAACACGAAGTCGGGGACCCACACGGCGTCTGCGATTAGCGAAAAGTTGAGCTTTCTCCTGGGACAAGATCAAATTGTCCACTACCTGAGTCCAGATCTGCTGCAACCTATCCACCACAGAATCCACACCAGGACAGTCCGAAGACTCAACCTGTCCTGAAGAGAAACGAGGATGGAACCCAGAATTGCAAAAAAATGGAGAAACCAAGGTAGCCGAGCTGGCCCGATTATTAAGGGCGAACTCAGCCAACGGCAAAAAGGACACCCAATCATCCTGGTCTGCAGAAACAAAACATCTCAGATATGTTTCCAAGGTCTGATTGGTTCGTTCGGTCTGGCCATTAGTCTGAGGATGGAAAGCCGAGGAAAAGGATAGGTCAATGCCCATCCTACCACAAAAGGCTCGCCAAAACCTTGAAACAAACTGGGAACCTCTGTCAGAAACAATATTCTCAGGAATGCCATGCAACCGAACCACATGCTGAAAGAACAAAGGTACCAAATCAGAGGAGGAAGGCAATTTAGCCAAGGGCACCAGATGGACCATTTTAGAAAAGCGATCACAAACCACCCAAATGACTGACATCTTTTGAGAAACGGGAAGGTCAGAAATGAAATCCATCGAAATATGTGTCCAAGGCCTCTTTGGGACCGGCAAGGGCAAAAGCAACCCACTGGCACGAGAACAGCAGGGCTTAGCCCTAGCACAAATCCCACAGGACTGCACAAAAGTACGTACATCCCGTGACAGAGATGGCCACCAGAAGGATCTAGCCACTAACTCTCTGGTACCAAAGATTCCAGGATGACCAGCCAACACCGAACAATGAAGTTCAGAGATAAGTTTATTAGTCCACCTATCAGGGACGAACAGTTTCTCTGCTGGACAACGATCAGGTTTATTCGCCTGAAATTTTTGCAGCACCCGCCGCAAATCAGGGGAGATGGCAGACACAATGACTCCTTCCTTGAGGATACCCGCTGGCTCAGATAAACCCGGAGAGTCGGGCACAAAACTCCTAGACAGAGCATCCGCCTTCACATTTTTAGAGCCCGGAAGGTACGAAATCACAAAGTCGAAGCGGGCAAAAAATAACGACCAACGGGCCTGTCTAGGATTCAAGCGCTTGGCAGACTCGAGATAAGTCAAGTTCTTATGATCAGTCAATACCACCACGCGATGCTTAGCTCCTTCAAGCCAATGACGCCACTCCTCGAATGCCCACTTCATGGCCAGCAACTCTCGATTGCCCACATCATAATTACGCTCAGCGGGCGAAAACTTCCTGGAAAAGAAAGCACATGGTTTCATCACTGAGCAATCAGAACCTCTCTGTGACAACACCGCCCCTGCTCCAATCTCAGAAGCATCAACCTCGACCTGGAACGGAAGAGAAACATCTGGCTGACACAACACAGGGGCAGAACAAAAACGACGCTTCAACTCCTGAAAAGCTTCCACAGCAGCAGAAGACCAATTAACCAAATCAGCACCCTTCTTGGTCAAATCGGTCAATGGTTTGGCAATGCTAGAAAAATTACAGATGAAGCGACGATAAAAATTAGCAAAGCCCAGGAACTTTTGCAGACTTTTCAGAGATGTCGGCTGAATCCAATCCTGGATGGCTTGGACCTTAACTGGATCCATCTCGATAGTAGAAGGGGTAAAGATGAACCCCAAAAATGAAACTTTCTGCACACCGAAGAGACACTTTGATCCCTTCACAAACAAAGAGTTAGCACGCAGGACCTGAAAAACCATTCTGACCTGCTTCACATGAGACTCCCAATCATCTGAGAAGATCAAAATGTCATCCAAGTAAACAATCAGGAATTTATCCAGATACTCACGGAAGATGTCATGCATAAAAGACTGAAACACAGATGGAGCATTGGCAAGTCCGAACGGCATCACTAGATACTCAAAATGACCCTCGGGCGTATTGAATGCAGTTTTCCATTCATCTCCTTGCCTGATTCTCACCAGATTATACGCACCACGAAGATCTATCTTAGTGAACCAACTAGCCCCCTTAATCCGAGCAAACAAGTCAGATAACAATGGCAAGGGATACTGAAATTTAACAGTGATCTTATTAAGAAGGCGGTAATCAATACACGGTCTCAGCGAACCATCCTTCTTGGCTACAAAGAAGAACCCTGCTCCCAGTGGTGATGACGATGGGTGAATATGTCCCTTCTCCAGGGATTCCTTCACATAACTGCGCATAGCGGCGTGTTCGGGCACGGATAAATTAAATAATCGACCTTTAGGGAATTTACTACCAGGAATCAAATTGATAGCACAATCACAATCCCTATGCGGAGGTAGAGCATCGGACTTGGGCTCTTCAAATACATCCTGATAATCAGACAAGAACTCTGGGACCTCAGAAGGGGTGGATGACGAAATCGACAAAAATGGAACATCACCATGTACCCCCTGACAACCCCAGCTGGATACCGACATGGAATTCCAATCCAATACTGGATTATGGGTTTGTAGCCATGGCAACCCCAACACGACCACATCATGCAGATTATGCAACACCAGAAAGCGAATAACTTCCTGATGTGCAGGAGCCATGCACATGGTCAGCTGGGCCCAGTATTGAGGTTTATTCTTGGCCAAAGGTGTAGCATCAATTCCTCTCAATGGAATAGGACACCGCAAAGGCTCCAAGAAAAACCCACAACGTTTAGCATAATCCAAATCCATCAGATTCAGGGCAGCGCCCGAATCCACAAACGCCATGACAGAAAACGACGACAAAGAGCATATCAAGGTAATGGACAGAAGGAATTTGGACTGTACAGTACCAATGACGGCAGACCTAGCGGACCGCTTAGTGCGCTTAGGACAATCAGAAATAGCATGAGTGGAATCACCACAGTAGAAACACAGACCATTCAGACGTCTGTATTCCTGCCGTTCAACTCTAGTCATAGTCCTATCGCACTGCATAGGCTCAGGTTTAACCTCAGGCAGTACCGCCAAATGGTGCACAGATTTACGCTCGCGCAAGCGTCGACCGATCTGAATGGCCAAAGACAAAGACTCATTCAAACCAGCAGGCATAGGAAATCCCACCATGACATCCTTAAGAGCCTCAGAGAGACCCTTTCTGAACAAAGCTGCCAGCGCAGATTCATTCCACTGAGTGAGTACTGACCATTTCCTAAATTTCTGACAATATACTTCTATATCATCCTGACCCTGGCACAAAGCCAGCAAATTTTTCTCAGCCTGATCCACTGAATTAGGCTCATCGTACAGCAATCCGAGCGCCAGGAAAAACGCATCGACACTACTCAATGCAGGGTCTCCTGGCGCAAGAGAAAATTCCCAGTCTTGAGGGTCGCCGCGCAAAAAAGAAATAATAATCAAAACCTGTTGAATAGGATTACCAGAAGAATGAGGTTTCAAGGCCAGAAATAGCTTACAATTATTTTTGAAACTTAGAAACTTAGTTCTATCTCCAAAAAACAAATCAGGAATAGGAATTCTTGGTTCTAACATAGATTTCTGATCAATAGTATCTTGAATTTTTTGTACATTTATAACGAGATTATCCATTGAAGAGCACAGACCCTGAATATCCATGTCCACACCTGTGTCCAGAATCACCCAAATGTCTAGGGGAAAAAAAAAAGTGAACACAGAGCAGAAAAAAAAAAAAAAATGATGTCAGAACTTTTTCTTTCCCTCTATTGAGAATCATTAGTTTGGCTCCTTGTACTGTTATGTTTGCTAATGACAGGTGTTATGAAGGCAATCCAGAAACACAGTGTGCTTAGCGATCAGAGCGCACACAGTGATCTGACAAATACCCAAAAATACAAGAACGAGCTCTGAGACGTGGAAACTCTGTAGACTGCACACCTGATCCTATCCTAAACACAACTAAAAGCGGCTGTGGATTGCGCCTAACAACTACCTAGGCAACTCGGCACAGCCTAAGAAACTAGCTAGCCTGAAGATAGAAAAATAGGCCTGACTTGCCCCAGAGAAATTCCCCAAAGGAAAAGGCAGCCCCCCACATATAATGACTGTGAGTAAGATGAAAAGACAAAACGTAGGGATGAAATAGATTCAGCAAAGTGGGGCCCGATATTCTAGGACAGAGCGAGGACAGTAAAGCGAACTTTGCAGTCTACAAAAAACCCTAAAGCAAAACCACGCAAAGGGGGCAAAAAAAACCCACCGTGCCGAAATAACGGCACGGCGGTACACCCTTTGCGTCTCAGAGCTTCCAGCAAAACAAAAGACAAGCTGGAAAGAAAAAAAGCAACAAAAAAAGCAAAAAGCACTTAGCTATACAGAGCAGCAGGTCACAGGAACAATCAGGAGAAGCTCAGATCCAACACTGAAACATTGACAAGGAGCAAGGATAGCAGCATCAGGCGGAGTTAAGTAATGAAGCAGTTAACGAGCTCACCAGAACACCTGAGGGAGGAAGCTCAGAAGCTGCAGTACCACTTGTGACCACAGGAGTGAATTCAGCCACAGAATTCACAACAGGCACCTCCGCACCGTGAGTCGGTGCGGAGGTCTTTTTGCACACTCTGTGTGTTGTCTTTTGTAGTTTTTTGTGCTGACCGCAAAGATACCTTTCCTATCCTCTGTCTGTTTAGTAAGTCTGGCCTCCCTTTGCTGAAACCTGTTTCATTTCTGCGTTTGTGACTTTCATCTTTACTCACAGTCAATATATGTGGGGGGCTGCCTTTTCCTTTGGGGAATTTTTCTGAGGCAAGGTAGGCTTTATTTTCTATCTCTAGGGCTAGCTAACTCTTAGGCTGTGAAGGGAGGGAGAGTCAGGAACGCTCCACAGCTATTTCTAGTTGTTGTGATAGGATTAGGGCCTGCGGTCAGGACACAGGTGTAGATATGGACATTCAAGGTCTGTCCTCTTGTGTGGAACATCTCACTGCAAGGGTACAAAACATTCAAGATTTTGTGGTTCAGAATCCTATGTTAGAGCCTAGAATTCCTATTCCTGATTTATTTTCTGGGGATAGATCTAAGTTCTTGAATTTCAAAAATAATTGTAAACTGTTTCTAGCTTTGAAACTCCGCTCCTCTGGTGACCCCGTTCAACAAGTGAAAATCATTATTTCTTTGTTACGTGGTGACCCTCAAGACTGGGCATTTTCCCTTGCGCCAGGAGATCCTGCATTGCGTGATGTTGATGCGTTTTTTCTGGCACTTGGATTGCTTTATGATGAACCAAATTCAGTGGATCAGACAGAGAAAATCTTGCTGGCTTTGTGTCAGGGTCAGGATGAAGCGGAGGTGTACTGTCAGAAGTTTAGAAAGTGGTCTGTGCTTACTCAGTGGAATGAGTGTGCCCTGGCGGCAATTTTCAGAAAGGGTCTTTCTGAAGCCCTTAAGGATGTCATGGTGGGATTTCCCACGCCTACTGGTCTGAATGAGTCTATGTCCTTGGCCATTCAGATCGATCGGCGCTTGCGTGAGCGCAAAGCTGTGCACCATCTGGCGGTATTCTCTGAGCATAGGCCTGAGCCTATGCAGTGTGATAGGACTTTGACCAGAGCTGAACGGCAAGAACACAGACGTCGGAATGGGCTGTGTTTTTACTGTGGTGAATCCACTCATGCTATCTCCAATTGTCCTAAGCGCACTAAGCGGTACGGTACAGTCTAAATTTCTTTTGTCTGTTACTCTGATTTGCTCTCTGTCATCCTATTCTGTTATGGCATTTGTGGATTCAGGCGCTGCCCTGAATTTGATGGACTTGGAGTTTGCCAGGCGCTGTGGTTTTTTCTTGGAGCCCTTGCAGTATCCTAATCCATTGAGAGGAATTGATGCTACGCCTTTGGCCAAGAATAAGCCTCAGTACTGGACTCAATTGACCATGTGCATGGCTCCTGCACATCAGGAGGATATTCGCTTTTTGGTGTTGCATAATCTGCATGATGTGGTCGTTTTGGGGTTGCCATGGCTACAGGTCCATAATCCAGTGTTGGATTGGAAATCTATGTCTGTGTCTGGCTGGGGTTGTCAGGGGGTACATGGTGATGTTCCATTGTTGTCAATTTCGCCTTCCACTCCTTCTGAAGTCCCTGAGTTTTTATCAGATTACCGGGATGTATTTGAAGAGCCCAAATCCGGTGCCCTACCTCCTCATAGGGATTGCGATTGTGCTATTAATTTGATTCCTGATAATAAGCAAGAAAACACAGAAAACTATGGGACATCATGTTAATATACAATGTAATATATATAAACGTAACCCATAGTATATTGCAGGACGTACACGGACACACTGAAGTCCATAAAGAGAACACCACAGAGAAAAATCAGTGTACAAATGTCCAGAGACTGACACCAAAATCAATGCAAAAGTTTATTAATCATACAAACAAGACCCATAGACAGCACACATAGTAAAAAAGTAATGGGCACTCCCACAGACAAAACCGGCGGAGAAAGAGCATGTGAACCGACCCTAAGAGACAGCAGATTGTTATAAAGAGTAATACACAGTACCCATATTGCACAGTGGCCGTGTCTCTGGTAACATACCTAGTAGTGTGGCAGGTTCACATGCGTATTCCCGCCCTCCGTGAATACGCATGTGAACCTGCCACAAAGCAAAGTTCCTGATAGTTATTATTTGTTCATTGTTTTCTTGTTCAGCTGGTTATCATGATTTTGTCTTGCTAGCTGGAAGCTCTGGGATGCAGAGTGGCACCGACTCACGGTGCGGAGGTCTTTTTGCACACTCTGCGTGGTCTTTTGTAGTTTTTTTGTGCTGACCGCAAAGATACCTTTCCTATCCTCTGTCTGTTTAGTAAGTCTGGCCTCCCTTTGCTGAAACCTGTTTCATTTCTGCGTTTGTGACTTTCATCTTTACTCACAGTCAATATATGTGGGGGGCTGCCTTTTCCTTTGGGGAATTTCTCTGAGGCAAGGTAGGCTTTATTTTCTATCTCTAGGGCTAGCTAACTCTTAGGCTGTGAAGAGGTGTCTAGGGAGAGTCAGGAACGCTCCACAGCTATTTCTAGTTGTTGTGATAGGATTAGGGCCTGCGGTCAGCAGAGCTCCCACATCCAAGAGCTTGTCCTGCGTGAGTTTAACTATCAGGTCGTGCCGGGTGCTCCTAACCACCAGGTCATAACAGAGCAGCACATGACAGGATGGGGGCAGGGCCGTATTTGCCACTAGGCACTCGAGGGCACGTGCCTAGGGCGGCGACATTGTGGGGGGGCGGCACCTGGGCAAGGATTTTTTTTTTTTTAAAGTCACAAACGTGACCGACCGCAAAACCCTGCCCCCTCGCGCCCCCCCGCCCGCCTCCCCGCCTCCGCGTCCCACCCACCCTCCTTGAATACGATACTCACCTGCTCCAGCCTCCAGCGATGCCTGTTCTCACCATCTCAGCGCGTCCTGAGTGAGCGGTCACATGGTACCGGTCATTAAGGTCATGAATATGCGCATATTCATGACCTTATTGAGCAGTATCACATGACCGCTCACTCAGGAAGAAGGCGCTGCGGCGGGACAGAGCGCCAGAGGAATGTCGGCGGCTGCGGCGCGCTCGGTGTGTGGGACAGCAGGCAGCTGACAGGTGAGTATGAGGGACAGGGGACGGGGGGCGATGTTCTGCAGGGAGGAAGGGGGGGTGCGATGAAGTTCTGCAGGGAGGGAGGGGGGCGATGTTCTGCAGGGAGGAAGGGGGGCGATGTTCTGCAGGGAGGAAGGGGGCGCGATGTTCTGCAGGGAGGAAGGGGGGGCGATGTTCTGCAGGGAGGAAGGGGGGGTGCGATGATGTTCTGCAGGGAGGGAGGGGGGGCCATGAAGTTCTGCAGGGAGGGAGGGGGGGCCATGAAGTTCTGCAGAGAGGGAGGGGGGGCCATGAAGTTCTGCAGGGAGGGAGGGGGGGCGATGATGTTCTGCAGGGAGGGAGGGGGGGCGATGATGTTCTGCAGGGAGGGAGGGGGGCCATGAAGTTCTGCAGGGAGGGAGGGGGGGCCATGAAGTTCTGCAGGGAGGGAGGGGGGCCATGAAGTTCTGCAGGGAGGGAGGGGGGCCATGAAGTTCTGCAGGGAGGGAGGGGGGCCATGAAGTTCTGCAGGGAGGGAGGGGGGGCCATGAAGTTCTGCAGGGAGGGAGGGGGGGCCATGAAGTTCTGCAGGGAGGGAGGGGGGGCCATGAAGTTCTGCAGGGAGGGAGGGGGGGCCATGAAGTTCTGCAGGGAGGAAGGGGGGGCGATGATGTTCTGCAGGGAGGGAGGGGGGGATGATGTTCTGCAGGGAGGAAGGGGGGGCGATGATGTTCTGCAGGGAGGGAGGGGGGGGCGATGAAGTTCTGCAGGGAGGAAGGGGGGGGCGATGAAGTTCTGCAGGGAGGGAGGGGGGGCGATGAAGTTCTGCAGGGAGGGAGGGGGGGCGATGAAGTTCTGCAGGGAGGAAGAGGGCGATGAAGTTCTGCAGGGAGGGAGGGGGGGGCGATGAAGTTCTGCAGGGAGGGGGGCGATGAAGTTCTGCAGGGAGGAAGGGGGGCCTATGAAATTCTGCAGGGAGGGAGGGGGGGCGATGAAGTTCTGCAGGGAGGAAGGGGGGCGATGAAGTTCTGCAGGGAGGGAGGGGGGGCGATGAAGTTCTGCAGGGAGGGAGGGGGGGCGATGAAGTTCTGCAGGGAGGGAGGGGGGGCGATGATGTTCTGCAGGGAGGGGCGATGTTCTGCAGCTGTCGCGGTCCTGTAGAGTTATCGGACATGTTTGTCTTCTCTGTTGGGCGCAGATGGAGCAGATAACGGCAGATGACCCCCATCCTCCACACTGGGAGATCCCGCGTCCGCAGTCGCTTGTGCCGGTGTCGCCCGCGCGGATCAGCGCCGTCCTCCCGCGGAAATATCCGGTGATCAGACAGCGAGGCTTCTACTCTGATATTCTGACCTATAGCGCCGCTCCTCTGGTGAAAGTGAGTGCAGGCGTCACATGACCGGCAGCCGCGTGCTATACTGCACGTGTCCACGGCTACAGAGCGCTCTGTCCCCGCCGTTCTCCGGTGTCTCCTGGTGCTGCAGCTTCAGCCGCCATTTCCATTATATTGCAGGATGTCAGCGCCGGACCGAGCGTTCAACCGAATCTCCTGAGACAAGTGGACGAGGAGCGCAACACCCCGAAAGGTGAGCGGAGGATACAATGTAACAACCACAGGAAGGTAGACCCCGGCAACCAGATCCAACAGTCACAATAGGAGATGTCACAGCTCATCTCCTCCTCCTTAAAGGGAACCTGTCACCCCCAAAATCGCGGGTGAGGTAGGCACACCGGCATCAGTGGCTTATCTACAGCATTCTGGAATGCTGTAGATAAGCCCCCGATGTATCCTAAAACATGAGAAAAAGACGTTATATTATACTCACCCAGGGGCGTTCCCGCTGTTCGTCCGGGTCCAGGGCCTCCCATCTTCATCAGATGACGTCCTCTTCTGGTCTTCACGTACTGCATTGCGCAGGTGCCGGGAAAGGTCAGAGAGGCCCGGCTCCTGCGCACTGCTGTACTTTGCTCTGCCCTCAACAGGGCAGGCAAAGTACGCCTGCGCCGGAGCTGCGGCGTGAAGACCAGAAGAGGACGTCATCTGATGAAGATGGGAGGCGCCGGACCCGGATGAACAGCGGGAACGCCCCTGGGTGAGTATAATATAACGTCTTTTTCTCATCTTTTAGGTTACATCGGGGGCTTATCTACAGCATTTCAGAATGCTGTAGATAAGCCCCTGATGCCGGTGGGCTTACCTCACCCGCGATTTTGGGGGTGACAGGTTCCCTTTAACACCCTCCCATAGAAGTGAATGGTCCCCACAATACAGTCTGATGTTACTTACATATTACAGTGTCACCCGGGCTCAGTACATGGGGGGTCGCGCCCGTCACCCGGGCTCAGTACATGGGGTGTTGCGCCCGTCACCCGGGCTCAATACATGTGGTGTCTCGCCCGTCACTCGGGCTCAGTACAGTCATGGTCAAAAGTATTGACACCCCTGCAATTCTGTCAGATTATACTCAGTTTCTTCCTGAAAATGATTGCAAACACAAATTCTTTGGTATTATTATCTTCATTTAATTTGCCTTAAATGAAAAAACACAAAAGAGAATGAAGCAAAAAGCAAAACAATTATCATTTCACACAAAACTCCAAAAATGGGCCAGACAAAAGTATTGGCACCCTCAGCCTAATACTTGGTTGCACAACCTTTAGCCAAAATAACTGCGACCAACCGCTTCCGGTAACCATCAATGAGTTTCTTACAATGCTCTGCTGGAATTTTAGACCATTCTTCTTTGGCAAACTGCTCCAGGTCCCTGATATTTGAAGGGCGCCTTCTCCAAACTGCCATTATTAGATCTCTCCACAGGTGTTCTATGGGATTCAGGTCTGGACTCATTGCTGGCCACCTTAGAAGTCTCCGGTGCTTTCTCTCAAACTATTTTCTAGTGCTTTTTGAAGTGTGTTTTGGGTCATTGTCCTGCTGGAAGACCCATGACCTCTGAGGGAGACCCAGCTTTCTCACACTGGGCCCTACATTATGCTGCAAAATTTGTTGGTAGTCTTCAGACTTCATAATGCCATGCACACGGTCAAGCAGTCCAGTGCCAGAGGCAGCAAAGCAACCCCAAAACATCAGGGAACCTCCGCCATGTTTGACTGTAGGGACCATGTTCTTTTCTTTGAATGCCTCTTTTTTTCTCCTGTAAACTCTATGTTGATGCCTTTGCCCAAAAAGCTCTACTTTTGTCTCATCTGACCAGAGAACATTCTTCCAAAACGTTTTAGGCTTTTTTAGATAAGTTTTGGCAAACTCCAGCCTGGCTTTTTTATGTCTTGGGGTAAGAAGTGGGGTCTTCCTGGGTCTCCTACCATACAGTCCCTTTTCATTCAGATGCCGACGGATAGTACGGGTTGACACTGTTGTACCCTCGGACTGCAGGGCAGCTTGAACTTGTTTGGATGTTAGTCAAGGTTCTTTATCCAACATCCGCACAATCTTGCGTTGAAATCTCTTGTCAATTTTTCTTTTCCATCCACATCTAGGGAGGTTCGCCACAGTGCCATAAGCTTTAAACTTCTTGGTGACACTGCGCACGGTAGACACAGGAACATTCAGGTCTCTGGAGATGGACTTGTAGCTTTGAGATTGCTCATGCTTCCTCACAATTTGGTTTCTCAAGTCCTCAGACAGTTCTTTGGTCTTCTTTCTTTTCTCCATGCACAATGTGGCACACACAAGGACACAGGACAGACGTGGCCATTATACAGTATGGAGCATCATGTGTGGCCATTATACAGTATGGAGCATCATGTGGGACCATTATACAGTATGGAGCATTATGTGTGGCCATTATACAGTATTGAGCATCATGTGTGGCCCTTATACAGTATTGAGCATCATGTGTGGCCATTATACAGTATGGAGCACTGTGTGGCCATTATACAGTATGTAACATCATGTAGGGCCATTATACAGTATGTGGAGCACTGCATAGCCATTGTACAGCATGAAGCACTGCGTGGCCATATTTTTTTTGTTTTAATGTATATGAAACAGTGTGATCAGCAGTGCTAAATGGGTGTGGTTGGGACTTGGATATGGGTGTGATTAGTTGTGAAATGGGTGTGGTCAGAGGCGTGGCCTAAAATTTGCAGCGGCGCACGTAGTGCGCCGCAACCTTTAGACCTTTTTCCCTTCAAAAGTTGGGAGGTATGGCACCGCATTTCACAGATCACACCAAGTACCGCAAATCCCATAGGGAATGAATAAAACCAAACGCAGTGTTGCCGTAAGTGATCCATTACGCGGAAGATGCAGAAAAACTGCCCAATCTGCTGCAAAAGGCAACTTTCACAACAGCGATTCTTCCCAAAGTCACTGCCGATAGTGTCATACTCACCAGAGGGGGAGGCAGTGCTAAAAGTGCCTAGGGCAGCAGAAACTCTAAATACGGCCCTGGATGGGGGTGCAGGATGGAAGCAGCACATGGCAGAACGGGGGCGCAGGATGGGAGCTGTTGTGAATTCCGCTCTTGGGCTCCCTCTGGTGGTTTTAAGTGGTATGGCTGCTCCTTGGATTTAGCTGTCAGCAGCTGCTTCCACTGATTGTCTATTCTGCTCGGCTATTTAGCCTGGCTCTTTCCTTCAGCTTGTGCCACTTGTCAATGGTTCCTGGTTGGATTCACATCTCTTTGGATTTCCCTGTTATCCTGACCAGTTCAGCAAAGCTAAGTCCTTGCTTGCTCTTTTCTGTCCACAGGTTGTGGACTTATCCGTTCTGTGCTTTCTATGTTTGTCCAGCTTGTCAATATGAATTAATTCAGTTATGCTGGAAGCTCTGGGAAGCAGATTTACCCTCCACACCTTTAGTCAGGTGTGGAGATTTTTGTAAACTCTGTGTGGATTTTTTGTAGTGTTTTATACTGACCGCACAGTATTCCATCCTGTCCTATCTATCTAGCTAGACTGGCCTCCTGTGCTCATCCTGGTTTCATTCTGTGTATGTCTTTTCCCTCTCCACTCACAGTCATTACTTGTGGGGGCTATCTATCCTTTGCGGATTTTCTCTGAGGCAAGATAGTTTTCCTGTTTCTATCTTTAGGGGTAGTTAGTTCTCAGGCTGTGACGAGTGTTGTGATAGACAATTCAGTAACACAATGTACATAGCGATCAGAGCACATACAGTGATCTGACAATAACCCAAAAATAATAGTCTGAGGATGGAAAGCCGAGGAAAAAGACAAGTCAATGCCCATCCTACCACAAAAGGCTCACCAAAACCTCGAAACAAACTGGGAACCTCTGTCAGAAACAATATTCTCTGGAATGCCATGCAAACGAACCACATGCTGGAAGAACAAAGGCACCAAATCAGAGGAGGAAGGCAATTTAGACAAGGGTACCAGATGGACCATCTTAGAAAAGCGATCACAGACCACCCAAATGACTGACATCTTTTGAGAAACGGGAAGGTCAGAAATAAAATCCATAGAGATATGTGTCCAAGGCCTCTTCGGGACCGGCAAGGGCAAAAGCAACCCACTGGCACGAGAACAGCAGGGCTTAGCCCGAGCACAAATCCCACAGGACTGCACAAAAGTACGCACATCCCGCGACAGAGAGGGCCACCAAAAGGATCTAGCCACTAACTCTCTGGTACCAAAGATTCCAGGATGACCAGCCAACACCGAACAATGAAGTTCAGAGATAACTCTATTCGTCCACCTATCAGGGACAAACAGTTTCTCCGCTGGGCAACGATCAGGTTTATTAGCCTGAAATTTTTGCAGCACCCGCCGCAAATCAGGGGAGATGGCAGACACAATTACTCCTTCCTTGAGGATACCCGCTGGCTCAGATAAACCCGGAGAGTCGGGCACAAAACTCCTAGACAGAGCATCCGCCTTCACATTTTTAGAGCCCGGAAGGTACGAAATCACAAAGTCAAAACGGGCAAAAAACAACGACCAACGAGCTTGTCTAGGATTCAAGCGCTTGGCAGACTCGAGATAAGTCAAGTTCTTATGATCAGTCAATACCACCACACGATGCTTAGCTCCTTCAAGCCAATGACGCCACTCCTCGAATGCCCACTTCATGGCCAGCAACTCTCGGTTGCCCACATCATAATTTCGCTCAGCAGGCGAAAACTTCCTGGAAAAGAAAGCGCATGGTTTCATCACTGAGCAACCAGAACCTCTCTGTGACAAAACAGCACCTGCTCCAATCTCAGAAGCATCAACCTCGACCTGGAACGGAAGAGAAACATCTGGTTGACACAACACAGGGGCAGAAGAAAAACGACGCTTCAACTCTTGAAAAGCTTCCACAGCAGCAGAAGACCAATTGACCAAATCAGCACCCTTCTTGGTCAAATCGGTCAATGGTTTTGCAACACTAGAAAAATTGCAGATGAAGCGACGATAAAAATTAGCAAAGCCCAGGAACTTTTGCAGACTTTTCAGAGATGTCGGCTGAGTCCAATCATGGATGGCTTGGACCTTAACCGGATCCATCTCGATAGTAGAAGGGGAAAAGATGAACCCCAAAAATGAAACCTTCTGCACACCAAAGAGACACTTTGATCCCTTCACAAAGAAAGAATTAGCACGCAGGACCTGAAAAACCGTTCTGACCTGCTTCACATGAGACTCCCAATCATCCGAGAAGATCAAAATGTCATCCAAGTACACAATCAGGAATTTATCCAGGTACTCACGGAACATGTCATGCATAAAGGATTGAAACACTGATGGAGCATTGGCAAGTCCGAACGGCATCACTAGATACTCAAAATGACCCTCGGGCGTATTAAATGCAGTTTTCCATTCATCGCCTTGCCTGATTCTCACCAGATTATACGCACCACGAAGATCTATCTTAGTGAACCAACTAGCCCCCTTAATCCGAGCAAACAAATCAGATAACAATGGCAAGGGGTACTGAAATTTAACAGTGATCTTATTAAGAAGGCGGTAATCTATACACGGTCTCAGCGAACCATCCTTCTTGGCTACAAAAAAGAACCCTGCTCCTAATGGCGACGATGACGGGCGAATATGCCCCTCCTCCAGGGATTCCTTCACATAACTGCGCATAGCGGTGTGCTCAGGCATGGATAAATTAAACAGTCGACCTTTTGGGAATTTACTACCAGGAATCAAATTGATAGCACAATCACAATCCCTATGCGGAGGCAGGGCATCGGACTTGGGCTCAACAAATACATCCCGGTAATCAGACAAGAACTCTGGAACCTCAGAAGGGGTGGATGACGAAATTGACAGAAATGGACATCACCATGTACCCCCTGACAACCCCAGCTGGACACCAACATGGAATTCCAATCCAATACTGGATTATGGGCTTGTAGCCATGGAAACCCAACACGACCACTTCATGCATATTATGCAACACCAGAAAGCGAATAACCTCCTGATGTGCAGGAGCCATGCACATGGTCAGCTGGGTCCAGTATTGAGGCTTATTCTTGGCCAAAGGCGTAGCATCAATTCCTCTCAATGGAATAGGACACTGCAAGGGCTCCAATAAAAACCCACAACGTTTAGCATAATCCAAGTTCATCAAATTCAGGGCAGCGCCTGAATCCACAAACGCCATGACAGAATACGACGACAAGGAGCATATCAAGGTAACGGACAGAAGAAATTTTGACTGTACAGTACCAATGGTGGCAGACCTAGCGAACCGCTTAGTGCGCTTAGGACAATCAGAGATAGCATGAGTGGAATCACCACAGTAGAAACACAGCCCATTCAGACGTCTGTGTTCTTGCCGTTCAACTCTGGTCATAGTCCTATCGCACTGCATAGGCTCAGGTTTAATCTCAGGTAATACCGCCAAATGGTGCACAGATTTACGCTCACGCAAGCGTCGACCGATCTGAATGGCCAAAGACATAGACTCATTCAAACCAGCGGGCATAGGAAATCCCACCATGACATCCTTAATGGCTTCAGAGAGACCCTTTCTGAAAATGGCTTCAAGCGCAGATTCATTCCATTGAGTGAGCACGGACCATTTTCTAAATTTCTGGCAATATAGCTCTATCTCATCCTGAGCCTGACAAAGAGCCAGCAAATTTTTTTCTGCCTGATCTACTGAATTAGGCTCATCGTACAGCAATCCAAGCGCCAGGAAAAACGCATCGATATCACTCAATGCAGGATCTCCTGACGCAAGAGAAAATGCCCAGTCCTGAGGGTCACCACGCAAAAAAGAAATGACGATCCTAACCTGTTGCGCTGGGTCACCAGAGGAGCGAGGTTTCAAAGCCAGAAACAGTTTACAATTATTCTTGAAACTCAGAAATTTAGTTCTATCTCCAAAAAACAAATCTGGAATAGGAATTCTCGGTTCTAACAAAGAATTCTGAACCACAAAATTTTGAATATCTTGAACTCTTGCCGTGAGCTGATCTACACATGAAGACAGACCTTTAATGTCCATTGTAACACCTGTGTCCTGAACC
Source organism: Ranitomeya imitator (assembly GCF_032444005.1). NCBI lineage: Eukaryota > Metazoa > Chordata > Amphibia > Anura > Dendrobatidae > Ranitomeya > Ranitomeya imitator. The sequence continues at coordinate 425,483,899 of NC_091285.1, read as the reverse complement.
ACCCAAATGTCTAGGGGAAAAAAAAGACAAATCACAGTGCAAAGGAAAAAAAATGGTCTCAGAACTTCTTTTGTCCCTCTATTGAGAATAATTAGTACTTTGGCTTCCTGTACTGTTGTGATAGACAATTCAGTAACACAATGTACATAGCGATCAGAGCACATACAGTGATCTGACAATAACCCAAAAATAATAGAACGAGCTCTGAGACGTGGAAACTCTGTAAACCGCAATTCCTGATCCTCTCCAAACACAACTAGAGGCAGCTGTGGATTGCGCCTAACGCTCCCTATGCAACTCGGCACAGCCTGAGAAACTAACTAGCCTGAAGATAGAAAAATAAGCCTACCTTGCCTCAGAGAAATACCCCAAAGGAAAAGGCAGCCCCTCACATATAATGACTGTGAGTAAGATGAAAAGACAAACGTAGGGATGAAATAGATTCAGCAAAGTGAGGCCCGATATTCTAGACAGAACAAGGATAGGAAAGATAACTTTGCGGTCTACACAAAACCCTAAAGAAAACCACGCAAAGGGGGCAAAAAGACCCTCCGTACTGAACTAACGGCACGGAGGTACACCCTTTGCGTCCCAGAGCTTCCAGCAAAACAAATAGACAAGCTGGACAGAAAAAATAGCAACAAATAGCAAAGAAGCACTTAGCTATGCAGAGCAGCAGGCCACAGGAATGATCCAGAGAAACACAAGTCCAACACTGGAACATTGACAGGAAGCATGGATCAAAGCATCAGGTGGAGTTAAGTAGAGAAGCAGCTAACGACCTCACCAGATCACCTGAGGGAGGAAACTCAGAAGCTGCAGTACCACTTTCCTCCACAAATGGAATCTCCCAGAGAGAATCAGCCGAAGTACCACTTGTGACCACAGGAGTGAACTCTGCCACAGAATTCACAACAGACGAGGTGCCTAGGGAGTGTTAGGAGCATCCCACGGCTACTTCTAGTGTTGTGTTGAGCTTAGGGACTGCGGTCAGTACAGGTACCACTTCCTTCAGAGCTCGTCCCATGTTGCTCCTAAACCACCAGATCATAACAGGGAGCAGCACATTACAGAATCGGGGCGCAGGATGGGAGCAGCACATGACAGGATGGGGGTGCAGGATGGGAGCAGCACATGAGAGGATGGGAGCGCAGGATGGGAGCAGCACATGACAAGATTGCGGCGCAAGAAGGGTGCAGCACATGACAGGATGGGAATGCCGGATGAGAGCAGCACATGACAGGATGGGGGCAGCACATGATAGAATGGGGGCGCAGGATTGGAGCAGCACATGACAGAATGAGGGAGCAGGATGGGAGCAGCACATGACAGAATGGGGGCACAGGATGGATGCAGCACATGACAGAATGGGGGCGCAGGATGAGAGCAGCACATGACAGAATAGGGGCACAGGATGGATGCAGCACATGACAGAATGGGGGTGCAGAATGGGAGCACCAAATGACAGGATGGGAGCAGCACATACCAGGATGGGGGTGCAGGATGGGAACAGCACTTGACAGCATGGGGGCGCAGGATGGGAGCACCACATGACAGGATGGGGGCGCAGGATGGGAGCAGCACATACCAGGATGGGGGCGCAGGATTGGAGCAGCACATGACAGCATGGGGGTGCAGGATGGGAGCAGCCCATGGCAGCATGGGGGCGCAGGATGGGAGCAGCACATGACAGGATGGGGGCACAGGAAGAGAGTAGCTCATGACAAGATGGAGGTACGCAAAACAGGATGGGGCGCAGGATGGGGGCTGCACTTGACAGGATGGGGGCGCAAGATGGTAGCAGCACATGACAAGATTAGGGCACAGGATGGAAGCAGCACATACCAGGACGGAGACCATATACCAATATAAATGCTCGCCACCCGGGCGTAGAACGGGTTCAATAGCTAGTATATATATATATATATACTGTATATAGTGCCCAGCAAAAGTATTCAGCTCCTTGGAACTTTTTAACCTTTTCCCACATATCATGCTTCAAACATAAAAATACCAAATGTAAATTTTTGGTGAAGAATCAACAACAAGTGGAACACATTTGTGAAGTTGAACGAAATTTAAAGTGGGGCGTGCAATATTATTTGGCCCCTTTAACTTATTACTTTGTTGTGCCACCTTTTGCTGCGATTACAGCTGCAAGTCGCTTGGGGTATGTCTCTATCAGTTTTGTATATCGAGAGACTGAAATTCTTACCCATTCTTCCTTGGCAAACAGCTCGAGCTCAGCTCGAGCTCGGTGAGGTTTGATGGAGATCGTTTGTGAACAGCAGTTTTCAGCTCTTTCCACAGATTCTTGATTTGATTGAGGTCTGGACTTTGACTTGGCCATTCTAAGTGGATACATTTATTTGTGAACCATTCCATTGTAGATTTTGCTTTATGTTTGGGATCATTGTCTTGTTGGAAGACAAATCTCCTTCAGTCTCGGGTCTTCTGCAGACTCCAACAGGTTTTCTTCAAGAATGGTCCTGTATTTGGCTCCATCCATCTTCCCATCAATTTTAACCATCTTCCCTGTCCCTGCTGAAGAAAAGCAGGCCCAAACCATGATGCTGCCACCACCATGTTTGACAGTGTAGATGGTGTGTTCAGGGTGATGAGCTGTGTTGCCTTTACGCCAAACATATCATTTGGCATTGTTGCGAAAAAGTTCGATTTTGGTTTCATCTGACCAGAGCACCTTCTTCCACATGCTTGGTGTGTCTCCCAGGTGGTTTGTTGCAAACTTTAAACAACACTTTTTATGGCTATCTCTGAGAAATGGCTTTCTACTTGCCACTCTTCCATAAAGGCTAGATTTCTGCAGTGTACGACTGATTGATGTCCTATGGACAGACTGTCCAACCTCAGCTGTAGATCTCTGCAGTTCATCAAGAGCGATCATGGGCCTCTTGGCTGCATCTCTGATCAGTCTTCTCCTTGTTTGAGATGAAAGTTTAGAAGGACGGTGGGGTCTTGGTAGATTTGCAGTGGTATGATACTCCTTCCATTTCAATATGATCGCTTACACAGTGCTCCGTGGGATGTTTAAAATTTAGGAAATCATTTTGTATCCAAATCCGGCTTTAAACTTCTCCACAACAGTATCCCGGACCTGCCTGTTGTGTTCCTTGGTCTTCATGATGCTATCTGTGCTTCAAACAGAACCCTGAGGCTATCACAGAGCAGGTGCATTTATATGTAGACTTGATTACACACAGGTGGATTATATTTAACATCATTCGGCATTTAGGACAACATTGGATCATTCAGAGATCCACAATGAACTTCTGGAGTAAGTGAGTTTGCTGCACTGAAAGTAAAGGGGCCTAATAATATTGCACACCCCACTTTTCAGTTTTTGAATTTCCACAAAAATTTAAAATAACCAATAAATTTCGTTCAACTTTACAATTGTGTTCCACTTGTTGATTCACCAAAAATCTACATTTGGTATCGTTATGTTTGAAGCATGATATGTGGGAAAAGGTTGAAAAGTTCCAGGGGGCCTGAATACTTTCGCAAGGCACTGTATGTAATAGGCAGCAGCAGCAGACAGTAACGGAATGGACCCTCTTGATGTATGCAATGATATCTATATACCCACATACAGTGCCTGCATGCCTTGCACTGATAGGTATAGAGCCACATACACTCCCCTGCCTACCTAGCACTGCAATCTATATACTCTGGTTTACCTGGATTTGTGGATTTTATGATGGTAGACCCACACTAACTAATAAGTCCCCAAGTCTGACCCTATCTCAGAAGCAGCTCTCCCTACACTAGCTAAGTCTGGAGCAGAATGCAGCGAGCAGGTAGGTGCCAGGTCTCTTATAGTCCTGATGACGATGTGTGGCCAGCCAATCACTGTAATACCACAACAAAGATGGCTGCGGCATTACAGTGCGTGGCACACAATCCCTGCATGTTGATTGGCTCTCTAAAGAGCACCAAACATGCAGGGAGGTTACTTGAGTTCCCGTTGAGCAATCCCAGAAATGCTCGGCGCTCGCCGAGTACCACGAGTATAGTGATACTCGAGCAAATAACAAGCATTACCGAGTATGCTCGCTTATCAGTAATACCCAACGTTTCAGTGGCACTGAATGCCCATTTACCATTTCTTTATCTTCCACCAGGAAGAGATGTCAGAGGGGAGCTGGCAGTGAGAGAAATTCAGCAGACGCCCGAGACTGTAGGGCGTTGACCCAAATCTGGAACTGTCCGCTGTATACAGTTTGAACTAGAGATAGCAGATCGATTCACAGGAGTCTGGCCCTGTATCTACATAAGTGGTACCTGGCGGCTGGACGGATGGCCGTTAATCTCTTACCATCCGGCTTTCCCGGCGCTGCTATTGATTCACCAGAGTTGTTGTGATGTCACTTGGGCGACCTGCTCATCTCTTTTTTTTTTTTTTTATTTAAATATATTTTTATTAAGAATAAACATAAACATTACATTTTATCCATCTTCCAGTTTGTTACATACAAAGTTTCTTCATTTTCTAAACCCCCAACAATCCCAACGAACTCCAGCCCCCCCCCCCCATGACATCTCCTCTCCAATGATACTTCTATAACTAGTATTGATGACTCTATGAACCGCTTAACTCCCTTATGACCGCTTATTCGTCTAGCAGTTTCCACCATTCAAAGGCACTCAGCCTCCCATTTCCTTTACCTATTCATCCCAGCTCGAGCCACGGAGACCACATTTTGTCAAACGTTTCTATTTTCCCACGTCTCTTATAAACCCCCTTTTCCAGTTTGAGACCATGTTTTACGTATTGCAGGAATTCACCCCTTGCAGGCGGTTCCTCCTTTATCCAGTTCCGTGCTATCACCTTCCGAGCCATATATAATAGCCTAGCAATTGCTATCTTCCAGATGTTATCCACTCTAATTTCATCCACATATCCCAGTAAGCACACTATCGGATCTCTCGGCACCCTGCATCTATACGCACCTTCCACACGACTCAGAACTACCAGCCAAAAAGCAACCAGTCTTGGACACGTCCACATCATGTGATATATTCCTGCATTCTCAGTCCAACATCTCGGGCACTCAGAGTTAGCCCGCAACTCCGCTCTGTGCAAAACTTCCAGAGATTTATAGACTCTGTGCAAGATGTATAGCTGCAATAGTCTATACGGCTCACTTAGTGACACTCGTGGAACCCACTCCAATACCGACTCCCTGGTTTCATTCTCCATTGGGCCTAAATCTCTCTCCCACTTAGCTCTCGCTTTTAGAGGAAAATCCAACAAATATGTATGCAGTAGGTCCTTATATAGGGTGGAAATGACTCCCCTTGTAGTCCCATCCCCACACACGTATTCCAAAACTATGTCCTCTTGGATCCTAATGCCATCGCCCCTGTTTTGAGCTCCAAAAGCGTGTCTCATCTGAGCATATTGATACTCCCCAGAAGGTCTCAGTCCAAACTCCCCCTGCAACTGAGAAAAGGATTTTAACACTCGTTGAATTATCTGACTAACAAAATAAATTCCTTTTGCCTGCCACTCTACCAGCACTCCAAGAGCCGCAAACTCCTCTAAATTATTATTAATCCATATCGGTGTGAATTTAGTCAATCCCGTAACCCCCCGAATCTGCCGCAGTCTGATCCATAGCTTACGTATCAAAAACATAGTTGGATACAATTTCCCCAAAGCTCCCAAAGAGCCATCCTCCAAACACTGAACCACCGGGCGTCGGTTTGTCACCCCCTCCATCAAATGTTGTACCGCACTGGAGGACGCCTCCCGCGCCCAGCCCTTCAAATGCTGACTTTGGGCTGCAAGAAAATATAACTCAGGGTTGGGCAAAGCCAAACCCCATCTTCCTTGGGTCGCTGAAGCGTCTCCAGGCTAATACGTGGGTATTGCCGCCCCCATATCAAGCTTCTAAAAAGAGCATTAATCTGCCGGAATTTCCCACGTGGGATCCAAACTGGCGCGTTATGAAGGACGTAAAGTATTTTGGGCATCAGAACCATTTTAATAAGATTAACCCTACCTACCACCGATAGGTGTAACTTATTCCACGCATCCACTTTTGCCTTAAGCACGCCCATGAGAGGAGTCAAATTCCTATACAAAAACTCCGTAACTGGCACCGAGATCCATATTCCCAGGTATTTAAAATGGGATGCCACCTTAAGCCGCCCCTCTCCCAATGGCTCATTCCCACTCTCTTCCACCCCATCTACATCAAAGAGGACCGATTTATCCCAATTTATCTTCAACCCTGACAAGGCACCAAATCTCTCAATGATCTCGATGGCCCCTTTCAAAGAATAATCCGGGTCCGCCAGGAATAGCAAAATGTCGTCCGCATACAACGCTATCTTTTCCACAACACTCCCATATCTAAACCCAGGGACCCCGTCAGACTGTCGAATCTTGGCGGCCAGGGGCTACACAGCCAGAGCAAACAGAAGAGGCGAAAGCGGACATCCCTGTCTCGTGCCTCTGGCCAACTTTATAGGCTGAGAAAGTTCCCCATTTACTCTGATTCTAGCTGTCGGTAATGAATATAGCAGTTGAATCCAAGACACAAACTGCGGTCCAATACCCATACACTTCAACACCTGCCAGAGATATCCCCACTCCACACTGTCAAACGCCTTATGGGCATCCAAGGACGCAATAACCCTCTGGCCACAGTTGTCAGACTTCAGCTGCAGATTCATATACAGCCTCCGCAGATTAACCGCTGTAGATCTGTCAGGCATAAAGCCGGACTGATCCGGATGTACAAGGTTAGAAATGACCCTAGACAGACGGGAAGCTAACACCCTGGCCAAAAGCTTGACATCGATGGTTAGCAGAGAGATTGGGCGGTATGACTCAGGTTTCCCCAAATCCTTATCCTCCTTCAGAATAACCACTATAATGGCTTCCCTCATAGATGCTGGGAGGTACCCCTGGCACCCAGCCTCCTCCAGTACTAACTTTAATCTGGGAATCAACACCTCCCCCAAGCTTTTATAAATTTCGGCTGGCAACCCATCAACTCCAGGCGCCTTCCCATTGGCCATAGACTTCAGCGCCCGACTCAGTTCCTCCTCCGTGACAGGGGCATCCAAGCTCACCCTATCCTCCTCACTCAGTTTCGGCAACTCCAGACTCTCCAAGAAAGTCTCTGTATCTCTGGCTGACCCATCAACCCTGGAGGAATATAGGTCCGCGTAGAAGTCCGCAAAAACCTTTATAATCTCAGATGTTTCAGATATCCTGCTTCCACCAACAGATACTAACGAGTGTACATATGAGGTACTTCGCTGAGCAGAGGCCACCACCAATAGCATGTGTCTCCCTGTTTCTCCCTCCTGAAAATAGGTCACCCTTTGAAACTCCCGCTTCCTTTCTGCTTTTCCCAGCAGAATCTTCTCCATATGAGTTTGCGCTGTTCTCAACCTTTTCCCAGCCTCGGAAGTTCCCAATACTACCATCTCGTCCTCTGCAGCCCTTAACTCATCCACCGCCGCCTTCTCTGCCTTCCTCGTTTTCCGCTTACACCTACTAATATCTCTAAATAGTAGCCCTCTCAGGTACGCCTTCATTGCATCCCAAACAGTTAGAGCATCTGTACTCCCATCATTTAAAGCAAAGAATTCCGCCACCTCCTTCCCTATACTTTCCAAGTCAATACTATGTAACCAGTTAGGATGGATCTTCCATTCTCTCCCGTTTGCGGCCCGTGTCCCCAACAACTTAAACTCCACCTCAATTGGACTGTGATCCGAAAGGGCCCTCGGCAGATAATGCACCTCCCCCACCATTGTGTCTAACAGACGGTTACCCAGCGCCATATCAATTCTGGACAGCGTAGCATGAGCCGGTGAGTAGCACGAGTACCCTCTCTCCCCAACATGTCTAACTCTCCATAAATCAATCATGCCTATTTCACGAACATAGGTACCAAATGTTGTATTGTGCCCCCCCCCCCCCCCCCCCCCCCGACCTGTTCTGGGTGTTCTTATTTTTATCTCAAAAATCATCACAAATATTATTCAAATCCCCAATAATTAATAGTGGTAGCGGTCCCCATCGTTCCACCTTCTCCAACACCTCTCTAATCTTCTTGCTTGAGTATGGAGGTGGAATATACATTGCCGCAACACATACCCTCACTCCATATAATATACAGTGTATCACCACATATTGACCATCCACATCCACACATACCTTCACCTCTTCATACTGCACTCCCACCGGCACCAATACTGACATACCCGTTGAGTACGTCGAAAAGGTAGAATGATACCCCTTCTGAATCCATCGTCTATTTAGTACGTCCACCTTCTCCCGTACCAAGTGCGTCTCCAACAGACATATCATAGAAGCCCGTTGATCCCTTGCATACTGCAAACTCGCAGCTCGCCTAGACTTATCCGCCAGACCTCTCACATTCCAACTCAATATCTTAAAGCGGCCCCCTATTATGTGACTCATCATCTTTAGTTATGTCGTTACTCCCGGTCCTGAGCTGTCTAACTTCCCTCACCCCCCCTACCCAAACCCCCCCACCCCCGCAATCCCCTCCAATACTACTTTAACTACCCGGATATTAACTGGGAAACAGAAACCTGTGAAACCCATAAAGGCAACAGGTTTCTGCTAATAACCAAGAAAAATTATCTTTCACAATTGGTGCAGAATCCAACCAGAGGAGCAGCACTTTTAGACCTAATACTATCTAATAGACCTGACAGAATAACAAATCTGCAGGTGGCTGGGCATCTAGGAAATAGCGACCACAATATTGTGCAGTTTCACCTGTCTTTCACTAGGGGGACTTGTCAGGGAGTCACAAAAACACTGAACTTTAGGAAGGCAAAGTTTGACCAGCTTAGAGATGCCCTTAATCTGGTAGACTGGGACAATATCCTCAGAAATAAGAATACAGATAATAAATGGGAAATGTTTAAGAACATCCTAAATAGGCAGTGTAAGCGGTTTATACCTTGTGGGAATAAAAGGACTAGAAATAGGAAAAACCCAATGTGGCTAAACAAAGAAGTAAGACAGGCAATTAACAGTAAAAAGAAAGCATTTGCACTACTAAAGCAGGATGGCACCATTGAAGCTCTAAAAAACTATAGGGAGAAAAATACTTTATCTAAAAAACTAATTAAAGCTGCCAAAAAGGAAACAGAGAAGCACATTGCTAAGGAGAGTAAAACTAATCCCAAACTGTTCTTCAACTATATCAATAGTAAAAGAATAAAAACTGAAAATGTAGGCCCCTTAAAAAATAGTGAGGAAAGAATGGTTGTAGATGACGAGGAAAAAGCTAACATATTAAACACCTTCTTCTCCACGGTATTCACGGTGGAAAATGAAATGCTAGGTGAAATCCCAAGAAACAATGAAAACCCTATATTAAGGGTCACCAATCTAACCCAAGAAGAGGTGCGAAACCGGCTAAATAAGATTAAAATAGATAAATCTCCGGGTCCGGATGGCATACACCCATGAGTACTAAGAGAACTAAGTAATGTAATAGATAAACCATTATTTCTTATTTTTAAGGACTCTATAGCGACAGGGTCTGTTCCGCAGGATTGGCGCATAGCAAATGTGGTGCCAATATTCAAAAAGGGCTCTAAAAGTGAACCTGGAAATTATAGGCCAGTAAGTCTAACCTCTATTGTTGGTAAAATATTTGAAGGGTTTCTGAGGGATGTTATTCTGGATTATCTCAATGAGAATAACTGTTTAACTCCATATCAGCATGGGTTTATGAGAAATCGCTCCTGTCAAACCAATCTAATCAGTTTTTATGAAGAGGTAAGCTATAGGCTGGACCACGGTGAGTCATTGGACGTGGTATATCTCGATTTTTCCAAAGCGTTTGATACCGTGCCGCACAAGAGGTTGGTACACAAAATGAGGATGCTTGGTCTGGGGGAAATTGTGTGTAAATGGGTTAGTAACTGGCTTAGTGATAGAAAGCAGAGGGTGGTTATAAATGGTATAGTCTCTAACTGGGTCGCTGTGACCAGTGGGGTACCGCAGGGGTCAGTATTGGGACCTGTTCTCTTCAACATATTCATTAATGATCTGGTAGAAGGTTTACACAGTAAAATATCGATATTTGCAGATGATACAAAACTATGTAAAGCAGTTAATACAAGAGAAGATAGTATTCTGCTACAGATGGATCTGGATAAGTTGGAAACTTGGGCTGAAAGGTGGCAGATGAGGTTTAACAATGATAAATGTAAGGTTATACACATGGGAAGAAGGAATCAATGTCACCATTACACACTGAATGGGAAACCACTGGGTAAATCTGACAGGGAGAAGGACTTGGGGATCCTAGTTAATGATAAACTTACCTGGAGCAGCCAGTGCCAGGCAGCAGCTGCCAAGGCAAACAGGATCATGGGGTGCATTAAAAGAGGTCTGGATACACATGATGAGAGCATTATACTGCCTCTGTACAAATCCCTAGTTAGACCGCACATGGAGTACTGTGTCCAGTTTTGGGCACCGGTGCTCAGGAAGGATATAATGGAACTAGAGAGAGTGCAAAGGAGGGCAACAAAATTAATAAAGGGGATGGGAGAACTACAATACCCAGATAGATTAGCGAAATTAGGATTATTTAGTCTAGAAAAAAGACGACTGAGGGGCGATCTAATAACCATGTATAAGTATATAAGGGGACAATACAAATATCTCGCTGAGGATCTGTTTATACCAAGGAAGGTGACGGGCACAAGGGGGCATTCTTTGCGTCTGGAGGAGAGAAGGTTTTTCCACCAACATAGAAGAGGATTCTTTACTGTTAGGGCAGTGAGAATCTGGAATTGCTTGCCTGAGGAGGTGGTGATGGCGAACTCAGTCGAGGGGTTCAAGAGAGGCCTGGATGTCTTCCTGGAGCAGAACAATATTGTATCATACAATTAGGTTCTGTAGAAGGACGTAGATCTGGGGATTTATTATGATGGAATATAGGCTGAACTGGATGGACAAATGTCTTTTTTCGGCCTTACTAACTATGTTACTATGTTACTATGTTACTATACATTCTACCTCTTATCAAGAGTGGGGCACCATCGCCCATTGCGAACACTCTTGTTAACGTAACCTTCTCCATCTGCCTCCCGCTACCGTTTATAACAAAATTCGGTGCAATTCTTAAAAGAATAAAATATTCCAACATGTATTAAATTGCAACTGCAAGGAAACTAAATAAACTCTTAGAACGCCGCACACCCTTCCTCCCCCGTAACCAACCGCCATTTCAGCACTCCCAGGGTATTTACTGAGTAATGCCCAGCTCCACCCTCAAACCTTCACATCCCCACAACCAATATACTGTCAGTCACCAATCTCTTTAACTTTAACAGTGAAATATCCCCCGTCCGGACCACCCCATATTTTCAGTCTCCTTTTCCTTTAAGCCTTTTAGCATTGAGATCAATCCACTGGGTAGCGTCCTCCGGCGTCTGGAAAAAATGAATCTTATCAAACGCAACCACTCTTAGTCGTGCCGGAAACATCATGGAGTATTGCACTCCCAGTTCCCTCAGCCGTCTCTTGATACCCGTGAACATCATCCGTTGTTTCTGGACCAGGGCGGAATAGTCGGGGTAA